>NC_135507.1:53699141-54401641 GCF_052857255.1 Amblyomma americanum
CATGGTCGTGTGGGTATATATAGAACGGCTGTAGCGAGCGTGCAGCGGAGCTGCCATGGACGACCCTCAGGCGCTTAGCAAGCATGCTTGGTTTTCGCTGAATTCCAAGGTTAACCAAACTAAGCCAGTGCCAATTTTCTAACGGTATCGCGCGACCATCCACCCGCCGACCTGTCGGCGCCCCATAACGGCACGGAGCGACGAAGCAATCGAGAATAAGCGCATGTGTAGCGCAAGCGCTCAGCTTCGCTTGTTTCACCTCTTCTTGCCGTGATGAGGCGTTGACAGGCCGGCGGGTCGATCCATGGACATACGATACCATTAAAAAATTGGCGGGGTGCAGAAAGAACAGAATTCTCCAGCTGAGTACACTATTCTGCTTGCTAGCAGAGACTGCTGCGACACTATCGCAGCCACGCTGAATGCGGGGCATGCAGCGAAGCGTTTACCCCGCCGTGGTGGCTCAGTGGTTAGGGCGCTGGACTACTGATCCGGAGTTCCCGGGTTCGAACCCGACCGCGGCGGCTTCGTTTCGATGGAGGCGAAACGCTAAGGCAGCCGAGTGCTGTGCGATATCAGTGCACGTTAAAGATCCCCAGGTGGTCGAAATTATTCCGGAGCCCTCCACTACGGCACCTATTCTTCCTTTCTTCTTTCACTCCCTCCTTTATTCCTTCCCTTACGGCGCGGTTCAGGTGTCCAAAGATATATGAGACAGATGCTGCGCCATTTACTTTCCCCTAAAACCAATTATTATTATTATTAGCGAAGCGTTTAAGCGCGATCACGTTATCGCTAACGTCGATGCCGCGCCTCTGCCTGCGGTGTGGGAAAGAGGCATTTTCCCCCCTTTTTTCTTGTTTCCAGGTTGGCTTCCTCATTTTCTCGTGGGAATGAGAAATTAGCGAAGAGATCAGTCAAGCTGCTCGCTCTTCCTGCACGTTCTTCGCAAAAACGAAACTATACGCCTCCCTGATACGGTGCGCGGGCAGCGCTGTACGAGACGCGGTTGCTTTGAGGCTTTTCTTTCTTAATAATTGGTTTTTGGGGAAAGGAAATGGCGCAGTATCTGTCTCATATATAGTTGGACACCTGAACCGCGCCGCAAGGGAAGGGATAAGGGAGGGAGTGAAAGAAAGGAAGAAAGAGGTGCCGTAGTGGAGGGCTCCGGAATAATTTCGACCACCTGGGGATCTTTAACGTTCACTGACATCGCACAAAATTAACATGCAGAAAACCAAGGTAATGTTCAACAGCCTAGCAAGGGAACAACAGTTCACAATTGGCAGCGAGAGCCTAGAAATTGTGACGGAATACGTCTACTTAGGGCAGGTAGTGACAGCTGATCCGGATCATAAGAGGGAGATACCTAGAAGGATAAGAATGGGGTGGAGCGCATTTGGCAAATTCTCGCAGATCATGAGTGGCAGTTTACCAATTTCCCTCAAGAGGAAAGTGTACAACAGCATAATCTTACCGGTGCTCACCTACGGGGCAGAAACGTGGAGGCTAACGAAAAGAGTTCAGCTTAAGTTAAGGACAACGCAGCGAGCCATGGAAAGAAGCATAATGTCCGGGGCTGCTAAATGAGGGCGAAAGCCGAACATAGTGTCTGGTAGAAGATGGTTGTCTTCAAGGTATCGTGAGAGTCTGGTCTGGATAACGTGTTCCATCAGCTTCCCAACGCAGGACGTGAGAGAGATGGGACGGAGGTTGGCCAAGGTTGGTGGTTTGCCTGGCTTGGGGATGAGGACTAGATTGGCGCATTTCCACTCTTGAGGGATGGTACCGCTGGCCCAACATTCTTGAAAATAGTCGGTAAGAGCATGAATGGATGCGTCGTCTAGATTCCTGAGCATTTTATTTGAAATGCGGTCAGGACCGGCCACCGAAGTCGTCTTGAGGCGATTGAGTTCTGCTCGGACCTCCGCTAAAGTGATCGGAGCGTCTAGACAGAGATTTTCCGCGCCCTGATAGAAAGGGAGGTTGGTTGTTGGTTCAGGGCGGATGTAAGTATTTATAAGCTCTTGTTTAAGCTCGTCAGACGTGCCAGGATACTGGTGGAAGATTCGCTCGAGCTGTTGGCGTGTTTGGAGCTTGCCTCCTGCTGGGTCGAGTAAATGTCGAAGGAGGTTCCACGTCTTACGAGCGTTTGGAGTGTTGTTCATCTGGTCACATATGTTGTGCCAGCTCTGTCGAGTGAGTTCTATTGCATGAGACGTACACTAGACACGAAAGTCATCGTCGGCCTCGATGTTGCCAAGGCATTCTTCAACGTCCTCCATGAAGCGATTCTTCAACAACTTCAAGCTCTCGGTGTCGGACATCGCATGTATGCGTACATCCGAAACTTTCTCACCGACCGCACAGTGCAACTTAAAGCCGGCACGGGAGATCCTTCCATCATCTCTCCGGGAAACCGTGGCACGCCGCAAGGCGCCGTACTTTCGGCGATGCTTTTTAACGTCGCACTGATAGGCCTGCCGAAGCTACTGGCCGACATCCCCCACCTGCATCACAGCATTTATGCTGACGACCTCACACTTTGGATCACGCGCGGCAGTGACGGCCAGATTGAAGAGACTTTACAGACCGCGATCGAACGGATCGGAGATTATCTAAGTACAGTTGGCCTCACGTGCTCGGCGACAAAGTCCGAGTATATCATCATTCCTTCCCCGGAACGACGCCCTTCAAAGATACTTCCGGACATCAACCTCCAGGTGCAAGGAAACCCGATTCCTCGAACAGACAACATCAGGATCCTGGGCTTGCATCTACAGGCCAACGGCAGCAACAACATCACGATCCAACGCATCGACCAGTCGGTTGTGCAGATCGGACGCCTCCTTAAGCGAATCTCCAACAAGCATCATGGCATGCGAGAGTCCAACCTCCTGCGCCTCGTTCAAGCTTTCGTCTGCTCCCGCATCACCTACTCTGGACCCTACTTACGTCTCACTCGTGCCGAAAGCGAACGGCTAGACGCGTCACTTCGAAAAGCATACAAGACGGCCCTAGGTCTTCCCATGTCCACAGCTTCCCATAAGCTCATGGCTCTCGGAATCTCCAATACCGTGAGCGAACTGATCGAAGCAACCCTCACCGCCCAGTATGAGCGGCTCTCACTCACACACGCTGGCCGAGCGGTACTGCAGCAAGTTGGGATCTCCCCGCCGAGATCGGCCCCAAGTTACGCTGAACTTACATCGGAATATCGCCTAAATCTCCGCATTCCTCCCATTCCCAAACGGATGCACCCGGAACACCACGCCGAGAGACGGGCCGACCGGGCTCGTCAGTTCGAGAAACGCTTCAGCGGACGTCCGGACGTCACGTATGCGGACGCCTCTTACCATCCATCGAGGCCAGCGATGGTGGCGGTAGCTCTCGCCCCTCACCGCAGCTGGTACACAGTCTGCAGCATTCGCAATGCAGAAACAGTCACCGCAGCTGAGGAGGTTGCCATTGCGCTCGCGCTAGCCGACCCTAATACCAAAGTCGTCATCAGTGACTCTCAACAGGCTATTCGCAATTACGATGCTGGCCGTATCTCTTGCCAGGCGTTACACATTCTACGTTCTACAGCACCCTCTTCCACATCTCGCTTACTTCTTTGGGCTCCAGCCCACGAGTCGCTCAGCGGAAACGCCCAGGCACACACTCTCGCTCGAGATCTCAGCTGCCGAGCCGAGAGTATGATCAGCCACCCTGCTTCCGCTGACACTAATATCCCACGCGCTTCTCTACTCACCACTTACACGGACATACTCCAGCACTACCGACTCAAAAGGTGCACATATCCTCCCGCACACCGCGATCTAACAAGACGCGAGGCCGTCCAATGGCGCAAACTACAAACTGGCAGCTTCCCACACCCCCTCTTATACAGCAGGATCTTTCCGGAACAGATAGCCCCCATGTGTAAACACTGCTCAACTCCGGCCACACTCATACACATGGTGTGGACTTGTACACATTACAACACAGACAACGCAAACACCCCAGAGACGTGGGAGTCTCTCCTGTGTACTTCCAAGCCAGCAGACCAACGCTGGCTTATCCAGCGCGCGGTGGAGGCCGCGGCATCCCAAAGGATCCCCGCCGACCTCCTCTAAGTCAGCGCAACCGGTCCTTTGACTGGTCCCCTGTTTTTGGGCGCAATAAAAGAGTTTACCTACCTACCTACCATGGAAAGAAAAATGATAGGTGTAACGTTAAGAGACCTGAAGCGGGCAGAGTGGGTGAGGGAACAAACGGGGGTTAATGACATCCTAGTCGAAATCAAGAGAAAGAAATGGGCTTGGGCAGGGCATGTAATGCGAAGGCAAGATAACCGCTGGTCCTTAAGGGTAACGGAGTGGATTCCTAGAGGAAGTAAGCGGAGCAGGGGGCGGCAGAAGGTTAGGTGGGCGGATGAGATTAAGAAGTTTGCAGGCAAAGGGTGGATACAGCTGGCAAAGGATAGGGTTAATTGGAGAGACATGGGAGAGGCCTTCGCCCTGCAGTGGGTGTAGTAAGGCCGATGATGCCGATTATGATGATGATGATGATGATGATGATGATGACGAAGTCGAACATATGAGGTCGAGTCCATATCTCTATGGTTGTAGAGATCTGTTTTCAACTTTCCACACATACTTGGCGGAGTGGAGACTGGGTGCACTATGCAAGTTTTCCACGCACAGAGCGACGGATTGCAGAGCCATGCTCTCCGTCGCAATATTCTGCACAGGCGCTTAATGCAGCAAAAGGAAAGACCCATTGCGCCTTAAAGAGCGAATTTCTCGCCGAGTATTAGCCCTTTCTTGATGCAGTGCTTCATGTGTTTGGCGCGGCAAGATGATGCCCGTGTTATGTGGGTGACGACGGCCGACGCTTGAGACGAAAGCGGGGAAACACTTAGAAAAGGGCCCACAGTACGGGAACGGTACTCAGTTAGAACTTGTTGCTGGGATAGTCCCCAACTAGCCCAGTTACAGCTAGGCTAGTTACCAACTAGCCAAATGCATGTAGCCACTAGCCCAGCAACAAGTTTTAATTTAGTAGCCTCCTCTTTCCACGGGAATCTGATGGTAACCGCACTCCGGTTACGCATAACTCTGATCTCAACATATCCTATTATTCCAACAGTAACTTTTCATGTCCAGTATTCTTGCACAAAATATGGCATTTTTGAAAGCTGTAAGGTACACTTAATGATATAATGAAGGGAATAGTCCATTCTTCAGATGTGCAGCAAAATCTTTCTCAAGTTTTTTCCATACCTCGCATCGAGGAGTTAAGACTGCCATATAAGAGTGCCTTGTATGCCTTGAGGGCAGTCGACTGCTGTGGCCACGGACCGTGGATCTTTTGCTCTGTTAATGGGACTTGAGAGCGACTGGATTGAGTGACAAATTGTGACAGCGTTGTGCGCGTGTGTGTGTTATGCCTTTTCTCCTTTCTCTCTTCCTCCTTTTAGTCCCCTAATCCCTCTTCCCCAGTGCAGGGTAGCCAACCGGAACCCCTTTCTGGTTAATATCCCTGCCTTTCCCTCCTCCTCTTTATCTATCTAAGACTGCCATATAAAAGCAACGAGGAAAACTTTTGATGACAGTAAAAACGTTAATAGCAAAGGAATGCAAGCCTGCCGGAGGGAGATATGCGGCTGTATTGATTGTTATAGTGAAATCTTGAAAGAGATGAAAAAAATTGCGTTCATAAACTGGTTCGCGTTCGAAATTGCTGTTGTTCAGAATAGTTGGGTTTATGTTCCGGCTGCGGATTCCTGCGCCCTCAGGATACCCTCCTCATTCCACGGTAATCACTCTCCGGTTAACTATTTCTACGCCATCTTCATACCCTCCCGGTAACCATTCTCCGGTTGGGGATATCGTCCGCTCTCGCGATACCCTCCCCATTGCACGCTAACTTGCCTCCGGATGATTCCGCTGGTAACCACTGACTAGTTACGCGTTACTCCGCTCTCGTCACACCTCCCTATATACTCCTATCGTAACCATAATCCGGGTGGTTCCTTTGACACCGATTACACCGACTACTACTACTACTATTACACCGACGCAAAACCCTGTAACGGCCGCTTAACAGCTGTCACTATATAACTCGGCGCTAAATTGAGGAATAACAAGAACTCCAAAGTTTATCTTTGTTAGTTAGAAATCACGTGTACTTAAGATGGGGTGAGACAATTTTGTGAAAAATTGAATTTTTAGGCCTTGCACCCTGCTGATAGAGCATTTATTTTTCTTTCAGAAAATATTTCACACTTGCGTATTCGCTACTTTAGATATGCTTTTTCTCAACCGGTTTCGCTGTCGCGTCGAGCGAAAGGGTGCGAGTTTTCATTCACTTCAGCCGAATGTTTCTCAGAACAGCATTTCTTGAAGTTCGTGTACCTTTTTTTTTTCAAGAACTGTAATCCGTAAGCAAAATTTTTCAGTAATGTTAAGCAATGCTGATTACGTAACGGTTTCCAGAATCATTGTCCGAAGTTTCCTTGCATTTTGCTGACCAAAAAAGAAAGCACTTGTGGGTGGCAATTTCATTGCATCGAGAAAGAAAAACATAATAAATTTAGTTTTCGATCGAAGTGCATAAGTTAGGCACTAGTCGAGTAACGCTTTAGTTGCTACTGTCTTACAAAATTTCAGCACTCTGCAAATAGTAGCTGCTATGAAAAAAGTACATTCGTAGATAACAATAAAAATACCGAATGCTGATTCCTTGCAAATTTTATCATCATCATCATCATCAGCCTTACTACACCCACAGCAGGGCAAGCCTCTCCCATGTCTCTCCAATTAACCCTATCCTTTGCCAGCTGCATCCACCCTTTGCCTGCGAACTTCTTAATCTCATCCGCCCACCTAACCTTCTGCCGCCCCCTGCTCCGCTTACTTTCTCTTGGAATCCACTCCGTTACCCTTAAGGACCATCGGTTATCTTGCCTTCGCATTACATGCCCTGCCCAAGCCCATTTCTTTCTCTTTATTTCGACTAGGATGTCATTAACCCGTGTTTGTTCCCTCACCCATTCTGCCCGCTTCCGATCTCTTAACGTTACACCTATCATTTTTCTTTCCATGGCTCGCTGCGTTGTACTTAAGCTGAACTCTTTTCGTTAGCCTCCACGTTTCTGCCCCGTAGGTGAGTACCGGTAAGATTAAGCTGTTGTACACTTTCCTCTTGAGGGATATTGGTAAACTGCCACTCATGATCTGCGAGAATTTGCCATATGCGCTCCACCCCATTCTTATCCTTCTAGTTATCTCCCTCCCATGATCCGGATCAACTGTCACTACCTGCCCTAAGTAGACGTATTCCGTCACAATTTCTAGGCTCTCGCTGCCGATTGTGAACTGCTGTTCCCTTGCTAGGCTGTTGAACATTAGCTTGGTTTTCTGCATGTTAATTTTTAGACCCATCGATCTGCTCTGCCTGTCTAACTCATTGATCATGATTTGCAGTTCACCTCCTGAGTGACTCAGCAAGGCAATGTCATCCACAAATCGCAGATTATTTAGGTATTCTCCATTTATTCTTATTCCCAACTGTTCCCAATTCAGGCCTCGAAATACCTCCTGTAAACATGCGGTGAACAGCATTGGCGAGATCGTGTCTCCTTGCCTGACGCCCTTCCTTATTGGAATTTTATTGCTGACTTTATGGAGGACTATAGTAGCTGTGCAGTTGCTATATATATCTTCCAGTATTTTGACATAAGGCTCTTCTACCCCCTGATTACGCAATGCCTGTATGACTGCTGAGGTTTCCACTGAGTCGAATGCTTTCTCGTAATCAATGAAAGCTATATATAGAGGTTGGTTATATTCTGCGCATTTCTCTATCACCTGATTGATAGTGTGAATATGATCTATTGTGGAATATCCTTTACGAAAGCCTGCCTGATCATTTGGTTGATTAAAGTCTAACGTTGCCCTGACTCTATTAGCGATTACATTAGTAAATACTTTGTAGGCAACGGATAGTAAGCTGATCGGCCTGTAATTTTTCAAGTCCTTGGCGTCTCCCTTCTTATGAATTAAGATATTGTTTGCATTCTTCCAAGCTTCTGGTACAGTCGAGGTCATAAGGCATTGCGTATACAGGGTGGCTAGTTTTTCAAGCACGATGTCCGCTCCATCCTTCAACAGATCTGCTGTTACCTGATCCTCCCCAGCTGCTTTCCCCTTTTCATTGCTTCTAAGGCTTTCTTTACTTCATCTTTCGTTACTGGCGGAATGACGCAGTGCTGTGCACTGCTGTCTTTCTCATTAACGCTCTGATTACATTGGATACTGTACAGGTCTGTGTAGAACTCTTTGGCTACGTTAACTATCTTATCCATATTGCTAATGACATTGCCCTGCTTGTCTCTTAATGCATCCATCTGGTTTTTACCTATGCCTAGTTTCCTCTTCACTGTTTTTAGGCTACCTCCATTCTTTATAGCATGCTCGATTCTCTCCATATTAAACTTCCTTATGTCGGCTACCTTGCGCTTATTTATTAACTTTGATAGCTCCGTTAGTTCTATTCTATCGGTAGGGTTAGATGCCCTCATGTTTTGGCGCAAACGAGAAAACAGGAAGTGGACCTGGAAGAGCCCCAATGGTGAGATTAAAAATGAAATCGACTTCATACTATGCGCTAAACCTGGCATCATTCAGGATGTGGCCGTCCTCGGAAAGGTGCGTTGTAGCGACCACAGAATGGTAAGGTCTAGAATTAGCTTAGACTTGAAGAGGGAACGGAAGAAGCTAGTGAAGAAGAAGACAATTAACGAGTTAGCCATAAGAGGGAAAGCACAGGAGTTTACAAACAGCACTGTAAAACAGATATTCGGCTTTAACTGAGGAAGATGATCTTGATGTTCATTCAATGCACGATTATCTGACATCAATGATTACGGAGTGCGCAGTAGAAGTAGGCGGTAGGATAGTTCGAAAGAATACCGGGAAGCTATCTCAGGTAACGAAAGATCTGATTAAGAAGCGCCAAATTTTATAGCATTAGCTTTTATTATAAGTGCTGTAAGCCAACTTTCGAAAACAATTTTCATTGTCTCGCCCCATCTTAAAAATATGCTGACCATTACTGGGTGACAACCTCTTGACCTGCACTAGCCGAACTTCGCAAAGCGCATCGTCAGTTTTTAAAGCTTGGCAAAGGTTAGCTAAAACACCCTGCCTTTGCCTCCCCCCAGCGCTCTCATACGCGGCAGAAACTTTCCGGATAACGAGAAGGCCCCAGGCTACACAGCCTAAACTCGAGCCGTATGTCCTGAAGACTTCGGCCACGGCTGTACCTATTTTGGGCACGGCCCCAATGGTACGCCAAGCTAAGATATATTGTTTCTCGCTTACTGTAACTATATATTGTCACATGGTGTCCCCAAGCGACGCCTAAAGACAAGAAAGTTGAGGATTCACGCGTCGTGGGAGCTACTAGAATGCTACTTATGCAGTGCTGTACAACCTAGTTTTGAAAACTATCCTTAAAGTCTCACCCCACCTTTACTGACCTTTGCTGACCATTACTGGGTGACAGCCTCTAGACCTTTCACAAGCCTAGCTTCGCAGAGCGCATTGTCAGTTTTTAAAGCTTGGCAAAGGCTAGCCGAAGTCTCTAAAAATTCATTAATAAATTTCCTAGATTCCTCAATTTTTATTTGTGAGCATTTGAGATAAGTCTGGACAGTTTTTGCTCATGTTTGGATCTGCATCAAACTGGCTAATTCCCCTCCCCCCTCCCCTTCGTGGGTATATTCCATAGCTTCAAAGACAACAACAACAGCTGCTAGTGAACGGTGCATCGCCCCTTTGTTCCCTAACGACATCATCAATAAACGGTATAAATTTGACTTAATAACAACAGATTCGGTTGTTGTACCGAGGCAGTGCTCAAGGTTATGCTTCTGGTAACGTGCAACTTTATTCACTCTAAGTGGCTGTCTACAACAACACTTCAAAGTTATTAAGTTCACTCCGCTAGCCAGCACTTGTTCAAGCCCAGCAATATGGCTATACGAAATATCAAAATGTATCTCAAAGCTGCCTGCGTGCTAGTTAGTTGCCCTCAGGCGTCGAGCGTGCTTGGCGTGTGAGTAGCGTTTTATAGCTTCCTGGTTCGCCTTATGACTCAGCTGCTCTTTGAGTATCAAAGCCAGATCTTGTGGAGAGGAGAAAAAGCAACGGCACAGGGCGACCGAGTGTCTGGGAAGCGAAGGAGCTCCGCAGTGCGGAGAGGGGGCTGAGGTCCTCCTCCTCCACCGCCGGACCGGTCGCCGGCGCACCCCGTCTACAGCCGACCATCGCCCCTCTCAGATTCGCTTTCGCGCCAACCGCGTCGACTACCGCGCTCTTCCGCCGGACACCGCCGCCCGCGAACTTCGCCGGGTGATGTTCGACTGTGCCCGTTTCACCCGGTGCGTCGTCTTCCCAGCGCTGCACAGCCGCTCCTGCTGAGCCTCGTCGAGTGCCGTTCGACCCGCGGCCTCTCTCCAGGACTGACCCAGACGGCGGTCTCACATAGAGGGAGAGAGAGAAAGAGAGCCCCTGTTTCTCTGCTCGATCGCAAAAGCGTCTCGCATCGTCGACGCGGCTAAACGCATTCGCGCAGTGCGGAGAAGGCGACAGCGCGACGCTATCTTTGCCCATTTTTTTTTTTGCTCCCCAACTTCGGCTGCCGGAGGAACGGCGGGACGTTCCTGGATTGAACACGGTGTCTTTGTCTTCTTCCCAGCGGGTATTTTCTCCCTGAACCATAACCGCGATCTTATAGTGACCCGCGACACCAGCTGTTTCCCATCGGAAGAGTTCGTCTGTTTTGGAAGAGCCAGAAAAGGCAAGAATTAAGGAGCACCATGACGTGCCTAAGGAGTTTCGCTTGGATGGTCATCGCGGTCGCCGCCGTGGTCAAGGCGCAGAATGGCAGAGAGCTCGAGAAGCAAGTGGACTCCACTGATGGTGAGTTGGATTTCTGCTGAATCTTCCGTCCCGCCCTACTGTCTTTGTGTCTGAGTATGCTGCTTTCACTTTGTACGACATTCACCGCCAGGAGGTCAGCTCACCAACACTGAGGGCTAAGAGTCTTCGCGGCAGCCCTGGATAGAAGCTGTTCAATATTTCGCGCAGGAAAGCCAGTGACCAAGCATTTTAAACCGCCATCTGATTGTGGCGTGTTTTTTTGTTCTTTATTGGTTTCTAACTACTCTTTGATTAGCTGTATTAGAACGTGGTTCTGCGGCACGGAGAAGACAGCGGCAGACACTGTCGATCAAACCGTAAATGCTAAGCCTAATTTCCGGCAACTAATCGTGTCATAAAGACAGGCCCGCTTTTGCAGAAAACCAGACAGATCACTTTTCTTGTGGAAAAGCTTGGAAACAGCGCTCAGAACACGAGACAAAGAACAAGGTGACCAGAAACTATCGGTATTCTTTTAGAGCGCAGCATCTAGGCGGGCGTTCCGCGTCGTTGGCGTTGTCGGCGTAGCCGATCATCCAAGTAGCAGTAGTAGCAGGAATATACCAGAGGGTGGCTAGCAACGTAACACACCACCTGCCAGCGGTGGAAGGTGTCATGTGAATAGCTCAAATCTCGCATTGCCGACTGCCGTTATCGTCTGTCAATTTTTTTTTTCCCCTCATAGAATGAAGTACTTAATCCGTGGTTGGTTCGGCAAGCTTTCTGTCACCGAAAAACCTCTGGCTTCGCACTCAGACTTATGTAACACCGACCTAAGAAAGTATGCACAACGCCGACCATGCTCGCACATAGCTGCGTCGTTAGCGGGCACGCTCTTAGCTTCAAGCAATACACGACGGCACCTGCGCAATTCTTTTTATCGGCTCTCGCCAGTGTTCCGTCAAATTCAATGATCGATTACCCCCATGAAAACAGCAAAATCCTGCTTGTGAAATTGTGTTACGCTCACTGAACAAATATGCGACGGGCGCCGAGCGACAGAAATAGCGGCGGCGTCCAACATCTAGTGCCTGTCCTCTCGTATACAGGGGCTATTCCCTGCGCTTCTTTGACTTTCGCGTGACGCAATATCCGGCCCGGTGCTTTGCCACAGCGTAGGACATTAGTGCTGGCGCCACCGTACATCATGGGTCATTCATGTGTAGGGCGATGAAGTGGTTCACTATCCTGGAAAAAAATGCAACACGTTGCAGAATTTTCTCGGTTCTAGACGCAAAGCTTGCGGGCAGTTAGAGCCACGTAGACCTACAGGCGAGGTGCGCAAAAGTAAGGTGCCTCTAAAAGCATCAACTGTATTGTTATTTCCCTGTTTTGATTGTCTTCTGCTAAGGTATGTTCAAATGCTGTACAATAATTAAGTATACTGTGCAGTCACCAAAAAAATTTCTAAGGGATGCGTGTGCACTCAGGTAGAAATTTATTGCAGCAGCGAGTCACAGCCCAGTCGCCTTATAATGATATCATAGGGCACACATGTCACATAAATGTTCCCTCATACATACCCGCAGGCTTTTCATGCGATTCGCTTGCGTGACTGCACCGAAATAATTTTTTTCCCTGGTACAGCCGCATCCCGTAAACTTTTGCTGCCGACTATGCTTCTGGAGCCGGGTGCCGTCGAATGCGATTCTAGCCAGATTTAGACTCGAGCTGAAATAGCGGCTCCAGGATGTCGATATCGGACGAGCCTTAATACCAACTCGACATCGCACCCGTGAAGTCGACTAGAGTAGTACCATCTTCGGCTCGCGGATTCAGTTGACCGCTTGTGTAAGAGGTTTGTGGGACGGTGTGTTATCCGGTCCTTTTTGTTAAGCTGTGGAAACAGGCCGCGCAACATAAATGTTGAGAGTAGTTGGGTGCGCCTACAATTTATTGCACAATGTCCGCTTCCGTCCATTCAGCCATTCAGCGACGTCAGCAGAAATTATCGTTCGGAAAGCACAATCTTACATGTATGCGTACAGGTGGGACATAATGGATATCCGCGTATCCTGGGAAAACACACAGCACAGAAAGACCTTTAAGAATAACTGAGCCTTCTCTGGTAGCAGTGCTGGCAAAGTGGTCCACAATTGTTTTCAACTGGTCACATGGTTACTGCATGATAATACATCACGAAGTCGTGAGCTTCACTTAAAACGTTTGCTCAACGTATCGGTCTTCGTAGTGCCATATTTTTTTTTAATTGGTTTTTGGGGGAAAGGAAATGGCGCAGTATCTGTCTCATATATCGTTGGACACCTGAACCACGCCGTAAGGGAACGGATAAATGAGGGAGTGAAAGAAGAAAGGAAGAGAGAGGTACCGTAGTGGAGGGCTCCGGAATAATTTCGACCACCTGGGGATCTTTAACGTGCACTGACATCGCACAGCACACGGGCGCCTTAGCGTTTTTCCTCCATAAAAACGCAGCCGCCGCGGTCGGGTTCGAACCCGGGAACTCCGGATCAGTAGTCGAGCGCCCTAACCACTGAGCCACCGCGGCGGGGTCGTATTGCCCAAAACCGACTACGGACTGAATGAACGCAGCACAAAGGAAACGTTTCTTGTACCCGTATTCATTCTTAACTCCGCACTCACCATAGTAGGAGGGAACGACTAACCGTATTGGAGGATAACAGCGAACACCTCCTCAAATAAAACTTTCAAACCCCCCCTGTTTGTGCTATTTGTACTTCGTGCGTCGCCCTTTATGTGCAGCCATACCCAACAATTCTGGACAAAAGAATTTTTGAGCGCAAACCAGTTTGTGAATGCAACGCTTTAATATATTGTAAGATTTCACTGTAACAATCAATATGTGCGCAAATCTCCCGTCGGCAGGCTTGCTTCTTTTGCTATTAGCCTTTTTGCTATGGTCAAAAGCGTTCCCCATTGGATTTCTATGGCAGTCTTAAATACTCGATGCGAGCTATGGAAGCAATTTAAAAGAAAAATGAAAACGGAAGAATGGACCATTACCTTCAATATTTCTGTAACAGTGCCTTAAAGTTTTGTAATATTCAAAATTTTTGCCCAAGAATGTTGGACACGGTGGAATCGTGCAGTCCCTTCAACTCACCCACATACCCGTCTATTGCGGTTTTGGCCATGCTGTGTTATTCGTTATGACTCCGGAAAATGCCACAACTATTCCTTCACACCCGCCGCAGAGGCTCAGTGGTTAGGGCGCTCGACTACTGATCCGGAGCACTCGGGTTCGAACCCGACCGCGGCGGCCGCGTTTCGACGGAGGCGAAGCGTAAAAAGCGCCCGTGTTATGTGCGATGTCAGTGCACGTTAAAGATCCCCGGGTGGTCGAAATTATTCCGGAGCCCTGCACTGCGGCACCTCTTTCTTCCTTTCTTCTTTCGCTCCCTCCTTTATTCCTTCCCTTAACGGCGCGGTTCAGGTGTCCATCGAGATATGTGAGACAGTTAACGCGTCAATTCCTTCCCTCAAAAACAACAACAAAACAATTTTCAATTTCAATTCCTTTATTTCGGCGACGACACCTAACAGCATCAGCTCGCAACACTTGGCAGCCGTACAGTCCCTGCCACTAAAAACACTTCACCTTCGCGACTGTGAGCTCACTCTCGCTCTTTACGTGTTGCTAGTTACAGCCGCTGTGCTCGCCTCGAGGAATGGCCTGTGTGTTCGCGCAAACACTTCAACGTGATCTGCCGCCGTGAGGAGATTCACGCGCCACCTACACAGGGACAGGCGCGAGCACTCCACCGCGTCTATTGTGTCAGTATAACTTTTCTTTCTTCGCCAAGGACACAGCGGCCTCGGGAGAGACGTGTCGTGCCTGCTAGCCAGGTTCGTTCAGGACGACCCCCTGTGGAGCTTCAAACGTAAGGCGAGGACGTTGCCCAAAACTGAGCATCTCGAGGGCTTCCGTTACCGGACCTCTATAGAGAAGCCAGGACCGCTTGGGTGGCACGATCATAACGTCGGTGTATCTTCTTCAGAGCGGGACAAAACTTCACTTAGTGAGCGCTATCAAAATATATTTCTCAAGTCTGGATGTTTCCATGGGTGTGCGTAAATTCTTCAGCTGCAGTGAGTACGACCATTATTTCTATGTGACCGTCTCCTACAACGATTTGTACGAACCGCTCTGCCTTCAGGAACATGCAACAACGTCTTATGGTGCATATCTAGTCAAATAAACACGCGTCATAGTGCACATTTAGATCAAAACTGTAAACAACCTCTGCGCGAAGAGCGAAATACATGGGAAGTATTTGCGCGCAGGGAGCTCGAAGGTGATTTAGACGACGTTAGCAGCATGGAACCCTGAACAACACACCAATAACTCTTGAAAAGGTGACATTGTGGGAATAGAGTCAATAATTTCTGGCTTCTAGTGGGTATTATACGCTGCTAAACGTATGCTTTATTGAAAAAAAAACAGTAAAGACATCACGTGGTCTTTGGAGGAGATGTCGGCCTTCAAGAGTTGTTGGAATGACTTTGCTGTAGCGATTTGAACCGATGAACAGCTGAGAATCATGCTACTGATAGTCACGACATGTAGTCTGTACTTGCTTAGCATCGGTAGGTTAGCTAAAGTTTAAAGCAAAAGAGAAGGAAGCCATTTTTTTTTCGCTTTAACCCTGGCCGGCGACACGCCAATCCCGAACACACCAACCGGTTCCCCAAAATCCGTAAATTTCCAGAATGTTCAGTGTAACGTCATATTACTCTAGGGGCCGACACTTTCGCTACATACTATAGAAAAATAAAACGCAACTTCATGCCTTATAAAGGCATTAATTAAAGTATAGGTACTTTTCCTTGGAGCAGTGTTCAAAAAATTCTCGCAGGCATATTTTTTTTTGTCTTTTTTGTGCCTGTGACGCACTTGACATGTGGTAATGCTGGTTTGCTTGGGAAACAAAACGTGAAAAAGTTAGATTCAAGCCGAAGAAACGCCACATGACCCTCGGGCACCTGATCAGCGGACAGCGAAAATAATAGGGACAGTGCAGATGGATAACTTTAAATTCCCAGCTCAGGACTGAGCCTTAAAAAGCGGGATTAGTCAGGTAGGGCAACGCGGGGCAGTGGGAATAAATAAGGGTCGTATACCAGTAAGCACAAGCAAAACTCATCGCCCGAGGTTGCGAACACAAAGAACCGAAATCAGATAACTACTTGAGCTCAATTGTCTTATTGTCTGTGAAGCGGGAAAAAAACCAGTTCACGGACTTTCAAGTAAAAAGAAGTATACGACGATTCGCTTGTTACACTCCTCTATAGACCGAACAAATCTATTCACTCATCAAGGTCATCGATGTGCTTCTGGCTAACTTTCTAGGCAACGAAAGTGATGCCCTCATCGTCTGCGAACTCAATGTCTTGAACCCCGCTGCCGTTTATTCAACAGTTTAGTTCTTGGTATTGTGACCTAATTTCTCCGCAGTTAATCACTTACGTAACGTGAATATCTCGATTCTGCACGCCCAAATGAAGATTGATTGAGGCCATAGACATGAGCGCGGAAAGGAGCGGCCTGTGCGGTACGCCCATGAAGCGGGGAAAACGAGACCATTCGAGTATTCTGTTCAATACAAAGCAAACGAAGACGGTATCTTCACGCGAAGGTCGATACCGAGCGATTCGCTTCTCCCTATTAGCGCGAACTGAGGCAAATAGTCGTGAACGGCCTTCGCAACGATTACGGCGATTCGGAGCCGCCCGGCCGAGCCCCCAGCGGCCGACCGAGTGTGGGACCAATGTCCTTCACAACAGTGCCCCCCCCCCCCCCCATCCCCCCAGGCGGCGCAAAGCCTTCGGTGTGTGCTTGCGTGATGGCGGTGCGTACTGCAGACAAAGCAACATGGTGATTCTTGGCCGGCCCCCCTACACTGTTTTCCCAGAACACACCTGCTCCACTTGAGGAAACGGCATCTCACGCATACTCACCTGTGAGGAATGAACTTAAAGGCTAACGGATAGGCTCGAAATCAAATTGAGAGCTATGGCAAGAAAAATGCCAGGGGCAACGTCGGTACACAGGAAGGCAGCTGTGGTGTCTGTGCGCGCCGCTGATAAGGCACTCTGCGAAGTTCGTATTCGATGTTAGGGTATTGTTTCGACGATTCTAGCATGACCGCTTGCCGATAGGCGCGGTTCAGGTAGATCTTTGAAAAATGTACGCCTCCAGAAAGCGCTGCAAACAAGTCATCGAGCTTAGGCAAGGGGTACCGTGTGATGTCAAGACTGGGATTCACCGTAGTTTTCAAATCGCCGCAAAGGCGTATGCCTCCATGGTTTCTTGAAGTAGTTTTCCAGAGCTACATAAACGACAGTGACACAGAAAGAAGTGCACGGGACGGGCACAGTGATTACACAGGTTGATTACCATTGATTACAGGTACCACAGGAGTTGCATAGTTTGACGTGGGGACTAGTGTTATGATGCCAATTTTTTTCATCTTGGACAACTCAGACTCCACATCTTTTTGCAAAGCTAATGGAACGTTTTTTGCTTAGATAAATTTAGACTTATGATCCAGTCTGGAGTATAGTTCTGCATTTTCCCCTGTAATAGTGCCCAGCTCATCTTTGAAAACGGAGTCATACTTCTCGAGCACAGCGTGCAGCCTATCTTCCAATCGACCAGAAATGAAAATATCTGACCTTGGCATAAGGTGAACACTCCAGATCTTGTTCCAGTTCAGTCGAACGGCGTGAAGCCACTCCCGGCCCAGCAGTGAAGAACCCTCCTGGTCGGCCACGTAGAGAGGAAGGCTCGCCGCGTTTGCGCCGTGTCGCACGTTCACTGTCAAGACGCTTCGTGGCTGGACCAGGGCTCCCGTGTAGGTGCGAAGCTTGACGGTAGTTGGCTCGAGGCTAGCCGCTGGAAGAAGTCTGCGATATTGCTTAAAAGGCGTAACTAATACAGCGGCACCAGTGTCTAGCTCCATGCTGACAACAACATCGTTCACGGTCATCTGTACCATTATAGGTTCAGTTTTTGATGAAGACACGCCCTTTAAAGCCACTGTTACTGGCTGCCCGTCGACCTTTAGCGTTTTCACCTTGTCCTCGGCTGGCCTTTTCTTATGCGATGTACCCCCAGCGCTATGGCACACCTTTTGAATGTGCTCCTTCCGGCTACACCGGTAGCACTTGCTGCCTACGTGGGGACATCCTCGGTTTGTGTGCTTCTGCGAGCCGCAGCGGAAACACCTCCTGCCTGGTATCCGATGCAGCCTGCACGTTACGGATGGAAGTAAGCACTGGCACATAAGTGCGAGCTTCAGCAGTGCTTTTTGTTGCAGCTTCCATGGCCACAGCGCGCACAGCTGCTTTCTGAAACGTGAGCTTGCTATCTTCTGCGAGTAGCACGCGCTGCATGTCCTCTCTTAGCAGACCGCACGTGAAGCGTCCAGGGTGCTTCCAAAATCACATGACCGGGAGAGCTTCCGAAGCTAGGCGACGTAATCAGATATCGACTCGCCTTCGTGCTGTTGTCGCTTGTGGAACTTGGCCCGCTCACCGATGACCGAAGGCTTGGGAGACAGGTGTTCCAGGTGGGTCTTTTTCAGAAACCCCAGGCTCTTCGTAGACGGCTACTCCGGGGCTAGCAACGATTTCAGACGACCGCAGGTTCTAGGACCTAGAATGTTCACAAATGCGTGCACCTTGTCACCTTCAGGAACGATGTTAACCTTTCTTCGTATGCCGCCCAGTCACTGGCGGATGCATCGAACGGTTCCATTTGGCCCGGTTGGCCAGCGA
Organism: Amblyomma americanum; assembly: GCF_052857255.1. Taxonomy (NCBI): domain Eukaryota; kingdom Metazoa; phylum Arthropoda; class Arachnida; order Ixodida; family Ixodidae; genus Amblyomma; species Amblyomma americanum. Next base: position 53,717,876 of record NC_135507.1, read on the forward strand.
ACTGCATCGAAGCCGCAGCAGCTTCGATCACGATATCACTCAGCGCATCAGTAGCACTCTTCAAAACGCCCAATTTCAGCAGAGTTGAATGCAGGCAGCACTTGCATTTCTTCACGATGGGCGATGCTTCGTAATCCCATGCTCGTCGCCAGTTACGTGTTCGACAGCCGTGGCAAGGAGGAGACAGGTTCCCGACCAAAACGACGTTTATTGTTCCATGCTTATGGGTCCGTGGCTCGGACCGAACAGCGACCGCTCGCAGGCGATGCTCGGCTTTCAACCGTCCTCTGGCGCATGCGCACTTCGCGGAGTGCCTTATCAGCGGCGCGCGCAGACACCACAACGGGAATGAAGGTTGGTGAGCAAACGCAAGTTGATGGTATCCTAGATGAAATCAAGGAAATGAGCATGGGCAGGACATGTATGGCGAAGCTAGCAGATAATCTATGACACTCTGGGGCAACGGAGTCGATTCTGTCAGAAGGCAAGCGTAGCAGAAGGCGGCGGAGAGTCAGGTAGCCAAACGTGATTGGGAAGTTTGCGGGGATGAGGTGACCACTGCTGGCGTCGGAAAGGGTTAAGTAAATCAATGAGAGAAGCTTCTGTCCGGCAGTCGATGCAGCTGCGCTGACAATGTTGATGATATCAGGAGACAAATCCGTCTACTTAGGAGGACTCTCATGGGCGAATCGGTTCTTGTTCTCGATTGAAAGTGCACTAAGTCGAACGACATGAAATACTACAGATAAGCTCACACTACCAACTGTTTATTCGACCGATCATGACGCATATGTTTATACGTGTAAGAAATCGCTTCACACGACTCATATCCGCTGGGCCATGAACTCAACCAGCCATACGATAACATTCGGATCCATATATCATAAAAACAAGACACCCGTAGATGACGTTAGATTTTGCGCATGTCGTCTACCGGTGCCTCGTTTTGTTGATACGTGGACCTATATGTAATCGTATGGCTGGCTGGGTTCATGGCTCCGTGGAGATGAATAATGTGAAGTGATTTCTGACATGCATAAACATGCGTCCTGCTCGGCTGAGTAAACAGTTGGTAGTGTGCGCCTGTACATTGCCTTCTTGTCTTTCTAGCGCTCTTTCAGTCAAGGCCTCAACTACTCCGCGCGCATATGTAGATGGGGGCAGTCATGTCTGCTGTCGTCTGCGCCTGTATATGGACTCATAGAGAGACAACAAGAGGGCTGCAGCCACTGCATGAAGAAAGGCGCCGTTGTTGCTAACACTAGAACTCCAGTTCCACTGTGCAGATTGCTACGCGTCCCCTGCAGACGGCAGCAGTTTTACCGGCTGCCACTTTGCGTCACTCATGCAGACATGTGAACGCGCTTTGAAGATTATACAAATCGCCTCGAAGGAGCGTTTAGACATCCTCCTTGCGTTTTCTTGCAGTGAATAATTCATATTTCGCCTTTCTTCTCCTTTTCACCAAACCTTCAAGTAAGCTATAGATGCGCGGAATTTCACACTCCTTCGGTTCTTCCTCGCTTAAAAGATTCTGCAATCCCTGTCTCTTTAGCTTTATGCGTTGCAAACGAAGGACATGAGACGGTGCATGGCGCGGTGAGATTACACAGCAATAGTAATGTCTCATGCCGTGATCAAAACATCCTTTTATTGGACTCGTATTTGAACCCCCTTTTCCTTGATGCACGTCGAAAATTTCAGCAGCTAAAAAAAAGAGACAGTTCCTGTCCCGAAGCAGAGCAAAAAATTCCTTTTCGTCATATTTTACTCCTCAGGTTCTCTGAAAAGAAGAAAATTTCCCGAATGCCTGCAGCATCACTGCACCGCAACTCAGTCCGGTGCCCAACTTCTAGGCAGACAGGGATTAAGGATTGAGGGAGAGAAAAACTTTCGGTGTTATTTTCCAGGGCGCTACGCTTGTATATCGAATATACCATAAATGTGTTCCACCAGAAGGTGGCAAACAATGGGTTGTCCGGCTAGGGTGTGACCGGTATGCGTGGGCCGGTATCACTCAAAGCACGAATATACGCTTGTATGAGAGTAAAAAGCAAGTAAAAAGTCCTTTAACACACTTCGTTTTAGAAAGGGAGTGTGTTAAAGGACATATTATCCCCTTATTACTCCTTTGTGTTTATAGAGTGCACGGTAAACAATTAGGTGAGCACGAAGCACTGAGAACGTCTCAAAAGCGTCGCTGCACACCCAAGCAGGACTAGACAGTGTGCGCGTTAAAGCATCTTGGAATACTGCTCTTGCCAAGGAGTCAGGTGTGGAAGACACAACGTGCAGACAATTAGAACAACCTTGAAGCGAAACAATGTGGCCTTGGCAGACGGCGCATCTACGAGCTCAGAGGCAGCCACGAATCAAGCGGGTTTAGCGATGTGGGCAGTATTCATGTACCTTTCTACCGACTCACGACCGGGCACTTGCAAAACGTCACTCGGCAGAATGTTTTTTTTTTCGTCGGGTCTTGACACTTCTGGCGCATTTCGTAGACGTCACACAAGTCTGTTCTTTTCTCATCCGTCAAGGAATACTTGGTGTGAAGGCTAATAAATGCACGGACACAAGGAACGCAAAGTTGACAGCGAAAATCCGCGCCACAGCGATCGCGGGATTTTGACGTCAACTTCCATTATGTTTAGTTTCCTTACGACTGACAGCTTCCATTACCATATACAGCTGCGCTAAAAACACGGAGACATCTCGTAGTAGCATAATCTCACGAAGAAACGCCGTCATCAACTCTCTCACAGTAGTCACTATCCTTATTATTATCCGAGTCTGAAGCACTACTAGGCAGTGGCCTCTTCTAGGGATACTGTCGCACGTTAGTTGCAACCATCATATACCTGTGGACTTATTACTCGCCCGACGCTATGGCTCAGTAGTAGGGCGCCTCGACTGCTGAGCCTTAAGGCGCGGGTTCGATCCCGGTGACTGCGGCCGCCTTCCAATGGAGGCGAACCGCAAGACGTCTGTGTACTGTGCGATGTCAGTGCACCTTAAAGAACCCCAGGGGCCTAATTAACCCGCAGTTCCACTACCGCGTCCATCGCAGCCCATGTCACTTTGGGACGTTAAACCCCATATACGATACCTTTTTATAGCATATCAAATTACACAATACTGTAGCTGACCGTATCCCACCGTACCGTACCGTATCCTACCACACCGTACCGTACCTTACCGTATCTTACCGTATTGTACCGTATCGTACCTTACCGTACCTTACCTTACCTTACCTTGCCATACCATACCATACCATACCATACCATACCATACCATACCATACCATACCATACCATACCGTACCGTACCGTAACGTACCGTACCGTACCGAACCGCACCGTACCCTACAAATCTTCTCTTCCGCCTTTATCCAGACTGTCACTGGTGCACCAGTGGTTGTCTGCTTTGGTGGGAGCAGTGAAAGATATTGACTAGCGCAAACACAGACAAGGACCAAAGCAAGGGTAAGAGACAGGACACACCCCGGACACGCCCAAATGAAAGCCTTAGCATTTACTGTCTGCTTTGATGGCCCGTGTGCAGTCCAATTAAGTTCGGTCACTGCCTTGTTCTTAGTATCCTTTCAAGCTTCCACGCAGATCCTACTAACCATGTTCTCGCCACGAGGTGTGCGAAAACGCGGGTAAATATCCCAACAAATGCTTCCGCACCTCTTGAGGTGGACACAAAACGCACAGAATGAAAACAAGGACGGACCGTGGAATCTATCGAGGGAGGCGCCCATAAAAGCTAAAAGCTTCAACCGCACCTTGCTCTGGCTGTGGGAACGACGTCGAATATGCTACGAAAAGAAAAGCAAAAACAGATCGGCCTATAAGCGGAACGTTACGAAGACCTTGACGTCCGAAAGGCGACGGCGGCTTCGGCGTCCTTAAAGGCTAGCAGGGAGTGGAGATCGGACAAGGCGCGCCAGGGAGTAAAGGCACCTTCGCGTTAACCACCCCCGATGCGCCGCGGTCCGATTGCACCTCTCGCGGCGCCAAGGCACGCGTGACCGAAGCGTCCTCATTTCGGGATCGGTCACGCCGACGTGCGGCGCCTCGGGCGTGCTCACGGAAGCCTGCAGAAAGGCGAGAAGAAAAAAAAAGGTTATTAACGACGTTGGCCATTGGGGCTCCGCGCACTCGAGAGTCTTTGTCCCTTTTGCTGCGGCCGTCTCTTCAAGGACGCCGGGACGCGGAAGGCTCGGTTCAGAGCGAAGTGCCGCGCTTGTCATCCGGCCGATGAGCGTTTTCGAAAGACGCGCACGTCTTGCGGAACTTTCGAGGAGACGAGTACAAATCTACAAACAGATTGAAAACTAAACATTTTGACAGATTTGCCTGTCTGGTTGGGTTTGAGAACTTATAATAAACTGCACATCTCCAACCAAATTGTTAACTAACCCAACGTTTCGAAGCCGACTCGGCTCCTTCACCAGGGATGACTGAGGGCAGTAGCTGGCGTCTTAATAAAGTATGGAGGGGAGGGGTAGGGGGGGTTAAAGTTAAAATTTTGGTTGGAGATGTGCAGTTTTTTATAAATCTACAAACAGCACTGTGAGTCAGTGAGCGTTGTCAGTGATGTCAACGCCTTAAGCGCATCGCGAATGAGGCGAGGATAAAGCGCATGGGGCTTAAATTAGATAATAATAATAATTGGTTTTTTGGGGGGAAAGGAAATGGCGCAGCATCTGTCTCCCATATCGGCTGACACCCGAACCGCGCCGTAAGGAAAGTAATAAAGGAGGGACTTAGAGAAGAAATGAAGACAGAGGTGCTTTAGTGGAGGGATCCGGAATAATTTCGACCACCTGGGGATCTTTAACGTGCACTGGCATCGCATGGCACACGGGCTCCTTTGCGGTCCGCCTCCATCGAAACGCGGCCACGGGCTGCAGCACGCACAACTCGTAACATTTACTGAAGTCATGAAAAACAGGACATCCAGAGATTATGCCATCTTACTGCCTGTGCGCTTAACTTGTGCGCCCATGCTCATTCTTTATGATGGTCCTTCGACTACAGCCGTCCACATTAGCTTTTAGGCGTAACTTTTGACGGGAATATTATCGACGTTGCTGGATAGGGTGATTGCTCATGGTCATTTCGCTAGCGTCAAGGTTCACTCTGTGCCAAACAGGGTTTTTGTGCACGGGATGCCAGCCGCTAAGTTTCCCCATGAAGGGCACCAGCGTCACTCACATGCTTTGGCATAATCCTGGATTCCTCCCCAAAGCAAGATGTGCACCTCCAGTACCTCCTTCTGACAGTCCAGCAGCCATCACTACCAATGAGACCTCGCGTGTCGCCGCTCAGCGAACGCCCGCTACAAAACGCTGACGAATGCGAGGATCTTTCAGAATAAAAAGAAAATACATTCTCATTGAAGCTGCTCGATTAGGCTTTCGTGACGTCACTCCTGGGAGTAGCAGAAGAGCGTATACACAGTGCCCCCTTGAGTGCTGACACTAAATTCGCCTACTTTTTTGGGCCGGTTATTCAGTGCGAGTTGAGACTAAATAGAGCCTCAATTTTTAATGGCCTTTGCATGCGAAGCTTCGAATAGGTGATGTAACAGTGCTTTGACCATTGTAAACGCTCGTTACCACAGCTGGTCCTAGCAGGAGAGGCGGCCAATATTGAACTCCGGCTAAGTACGAACCCTCCGCGGTGGCTCAGTGGTTGGAGCGCTCGGCTACTGATCCGAAGTTCCCGGTCTCGAACCCGACCGCGGCGGCTGTGTTTTTATGGAGGCAAAACGCTGAGGCGCCCGTGTGCTGTGCGCTGTCAGTGCACGTTAAGGATCCCCAGGTGGTCGAAATTATTCCGGAGCCCACCACTACGGCACCTCTTTCTACCTTTCTTCTTTCACTCCCTCTCTTATCCCTTCCCTTACGGCGCTGTTCAGGTGTCCAACGATATATGAGACAGATACTGCGCCATTTCCTTTCCCCAAAAACCAATTATTATTATTATTAAGTACGAACCACCAGGCAAACATGGTCCCAGTCCTTGAAGCAACGGACACATTGCAGACTTCTTCTGTACCCCCCCCCCCCCTCCCCTGGTCCATCAGCTACACCCCCGAAGCCTCGTGTGGCTGTCCCTTCCTTCCTCGGCCACAAGCTTCTGATCGTCCGACGTGCTCAGCACACCGCTGAGCTTGTGAATTAAGAAGACCGCCCTTTACGACACCATAACGTTATACCTCTCGTTCTGTATGTGTCAAAAGGAGAAACTGAAAGAGAATGAACATGTTGTAATGGCTCTTACTTAAAATTCAGGTCAGCAACGTGGTGTTTGCAACCCTGTCACATTGGCACTATCAATTAATTCTCAATGAACTCGACCTTCACCGGGCTTTTCGAGTCCCATTGAAAAGGGCCGCTGTGTACGCGTTCCAACTCGGTGCTCATTTATGCGGCCAGTGACCGCTAGTCTGTTTTCAGCTAAGCGTGACAGCTTACGGGGGTGCCATCGTTGCTTTCCGAGTAACAGGGACAATCTGCTTTAAAACATGCAGTCAGCTCATAGAAGGCAGGGGAAGGTCGGCAAGATATGTTTACGCCAACCAAGGCCGTATAACAGCGATGACGTTAAGCAGCGCCGCTCAGACAGCAGTAAACGGACAAAGACGACAACATTCATTTTTTAGTTCTAAGGTACGTGATATGGAATTCCTTGTCTTTTTTCGACCCTCTTGTCTATGGTTGGGCAGTGAAATACATATTTATAGCTAGAAAATTGGGAGCTGAAAGTAGAATATTGTTTTTCTCGCCACTGCGTTCAAAGTCGTGACGTTGACGATGACGTCAAGAGAATTATAAACTCCGTGACTGTTGGCTGGAAACGATTAGCTGCGTAATATATCCTCCGAGATTTGCGAAGAAAACAGCCTCTGACGTCATCGCAGTTCGCATGCGAAACCGGCTTGGGGCAATGATATGTGTTCTATTAATGAGCGCGCAGAAGAAAACGACGAAGGGATAGTTAATACGGACACGATACCAGACGATGCCAGTATTTTAGCAGCCGACATTTTCCTGCTTATATGAGCTCAGTTTTCAATTAAGGTATAGCCTTTTTGCGATTAGAACGCCGTAATTAATCAATACAGCTATCTTCACATTTTCCTCGGCGTCAGATTAAGCGGCGTCTATCGGACTGCGGTCATCACGTGGCTACAGTTACTGTATAAGTGCCTAGAGTTGCGCGTAGGTCTGCCGAGTTGCCGCAGAAAGAATCCAAAGTATGCGGCGAAGCCGCGCTTCGTGTTTTGCAGGAGACATTATACGGAGCAACTCGGGCGGGAAAATCATCGAGTAATAACTTTCTGCAATTTAGTTCTCCATATTTCGCCGTTGACAGTGCTGATTTTACAAATATACCGAGTAAAAGGCTCAGAAAGCTTGTCTCACTCTGCTGCTTTGCCGCATAACTTGAATGCTTTCTGCCGCAATTCTACAGACCTACACTCAACTCTATGTACTATCGGGGGCAACAGTAACAGAACCCCCTCCAAGTTCCGGCCCGTGCAATTCTGCGTGGGGGCGCCACCTGACAAATGATGCACTTATGGCGTCGAAACAGGCCCACTGTCTAGACGCCAGAAATTTTGTCAGGTGGCGCCTCTACGCAGAGTGTCACGGGCCGGAACTTAGAGGGGGGGGGGGGGGGTCTATTACTTTTGCCTCCGTTGGTATTTACACAGTAACTCTTCATGGTGCAGCCTGAAAGCGCCGTCTGGCGGCTATGATTTGCATGAGAATCCTCCGTGAAAAGCCATCTCCTATGCCCTGAATCCCAGCGTCTTTTAATAGCGATGCGTAACCAAAGTCCCGCCGAACTCCCCGCGAGTGAGCCCAGCGGAGCAAACACGTTTCGTGCTTCGGCGGGAGCTTCTTCCGCCTTGAAACTGTGCTTGGCACCTTCTCTCACCCGACTGTGCGGAACTGACCACAAAGCAACGGGCCGTTTGTTCTTTCTCGCTCAATGGCCTCGCTTTACATTGCTAACCTAGCCCCGACCCCAGGCGTCTTTCTTCCCTGCCTTTGTCGCCTCTCCCGCGCGGTCATCCTGCCTGCCTTCTTGGCGTGTGCGCAGATAACGCCGCGGCCTCAACACAGATGCGCGCCCGTTCGACGCCGCAGCGTCTGGCATCCTCTGGACTCCTTAAGCCACAAAGATAAAGGAGTACATCGGAAGAGGAGGAGGAGGAGGGAAGAGAGGGGAGAGTGGGAGGGAGGAGGCGGAGAAACCGGAAGCATCTCGCATTCCACCCTCCTTCCACGGAAAGCTTCCGCACCCAAGCGTGAGCAAACAGGGCCGGGCGATACCAGGTCGCCGGCGTCCAGGTGTATAGTAAAGCCGCGGCGACTCAAGGAAAAACAGCAAGAGCATAAAAATGGAGCAGCCGTTCTTCTGCCCGTGAATAATAAATAAAGTGTGCCCGGGAAAGCACGCGACGCGACCCAGCTGCGGTCGGTCTAAGCAAAGACGGCCTCCGCGATGGCCGAAGCAAATGGATTTATCGATGTCTTGACAAGCGCTTTCGCAATTCAGACCCTGCGCTCCTGCAAGCTTCCAACGCGCGGGACTTCGGTCGTCCCATCCACCGATGCCCGCTGGTCATTGTGAGAGCTGCGACAAGGCGGCCTGTTTGTTTCCGGCCTTTCTATCGACGTCCAGCATTTGCCGTTTGTTTTTTTGTTCTTCCCCTGACCGGCCGACTTTCGGGCTCCGCTTCTGCACTTTCGCTTTTAGTTTTCTCTGTTCCTTTTTTCGTTGCGTATGGGGTCGACCGCACGGCGGCAGGCGAACGAATCGGCGAAAAGGGGGGGGGGGGGAGAGTGCGGCAAAGCCGGCCGCGCCCCCCCTCCCTCTCTGGTTCGTATCCTTGCTCTAATTAAGGCGCGGCCGCGAACGAAAGCAATGCTCCCCCCCCCCCCCTGCACGATGCAATTGGATGCCTTCGGCTAGGGACCTTGGAACGCAGCGTTGGCGTAAGACAAAGACGAAATGCGAGCAGAAATGTTCTTGAAAGGTACTCACGCGCGAGATGAGAATATTATCACGAGAGTGAGAGGAAAGGGAGAGGGAAATGAGACCAAATATAAAAATTCATGAGCTCCTCAGCCTCGAAGCTGCACTGTTAGGCAGCGCCGCGTAGCTGAAAGCTGTGAAATGATAACTCCATCCATGTCGGGTTCATTAACGAAGGCACAAATTCCGAGACAGAGGGCTTTTGGCAATTAGCTTTCGACGAAATGTTCTCGCCGTGATTGGAATCGAACCCGCGACCTCGTGTGTCGAGACTGACACAGAATCATGGCTGCTGGCCTGCGATAGCAGCAATAGTAACAAGCCAGCTAATTTTACTCAAACACGTAATAAAAGCATCGCAGCTACGCCAAGTCCAAGAAAAATATGGGCGGAACACCCTCATAAAATGCCAGCTATCAAATAAAGTTTTCGTCTTCTTTGAAATCCGCCGTAATGTCAAACTGACGAAGAATCCTCCCTTTAATTTACCTGTATTGAACGTAGATCCGAACTGGATGACGCAGACAGATTTGTGACATCATGCCACATATTACTTGCTGCATGTAGTTGAAGCAGCGGTTCATTCAGTCACGTGACTCCAGATTTCATGTCTTGTACAACGACGTTCAGGCCAAATTGCAAATTAGCACCGATGTTTGCTCATTACAACAAACTGTCTTTGCGGTCTTCATTTGCATGCCGCCTTAGAAATATACTTGATTGAAGAACTTATCAAAGAATGTCGGATGCCATGCTAGGCGACAAAACAGCACCAGTTCACAATCTGCGTTCAGAGCCGAGGGCTTGCGTAGCTGGCGAAATATGACAATAATTAGCAGCATATCAAGTCTATGACTTTGTAACGAGAGGCTCATGACGATATTGCTATGTTCGGTCACTCGAAACGACAACCTTCGTTCAGAAGGCATTCTTTGTTCTAAATTGCTAACTCGTCAAACCTATAACTATCACATTAAACTAAAAATTACTGATAGTGTGGTCTAAATTTCTTCACAAAAGCGGGCCACTTAAACTTTCGTACATTTAGCGTTTATGCACATTTTTCTAGTTGAGTCTTTTCTGGCCTGTTTTCAGCACTCAGCCTTCAGTCCGCAATGGCAATTCGGCTGAAATTGAACAGAAGCTTCATTGCCTTTTAAACTATAGGGAATGTACAGAAGACTTTTCTGAAGATTTTCTGAAGACTTCTCAATCAACTCACATCACTTAATTTCCTATCAAAATGTGGCAACGAAGCGATGACTTAAGTCGGGCCTGTTTGTCGAGTTATCTATCGAGTTATTACGCACCAAAGCCATGTCCTAAAATTTAAAGCGAGTTCAGGTAAACACTCGACAAAAACGGATTTGTGCTAGACAAATGCGCCAGGATATATTAACTGCCTTACTGAGCTAACTGCAACAATAAAGTTTTTGTTTTTTTTCTTTCATGCTTACCAAACTACCTGCATTGTAGAGCCCAGGTAAGCTCGCAGAGAGATACAAATCTACAAATGGTCTTCTGAGTAGCTGTTACTTTTTGTCAGCTTACTGCGCCCTATTTCCCGGCCAAATTATTGCAGTTCAACGACTCTCAACAACTACCTATGCCACCCCGTTCGCTACATACATTAATGCGTCGTAAACTTCCACTTTATTTATGCTAATCGGCCCTGCATAATTGCTAATGACATGTGTAAAGAAAAAAAAAACAGCCTTGAGATCAACGCCGGAGCCTAACGCTTGCTTCAACAGTGCAGGCGAGCCCGACCACTCTACGCACTTCATGCGCTAGTGTCACGCACAAAGCAGCGCTCGCAGCCAAAGCACAAACGAGTCGGAAGACCACAGCGGACGAAGCCTCTGCATTCGCCCCGCGTAGCGCATCTTGCTTCTACTATTAAAAAAAATAGTTATCTAAGCGACAGTGTTGACGATCCCACGAGCGACCCCCGGCAGTTTATCTTCCACGCACAGCAGTCGGGGAAAGTGGGGCAGCCAGACGCGTGGAGAATCTCTCCCCGATTGCAGTCCGCTCTTGCGTGTGTTGTACTACTAGCACGTAGTACGTGTTTGGCCACGCGCTGAGTTAAGCCTTGCAGAAAAAAAAAGTGCAGAACCGACGACAGTGCTCCGGAAGAGCTGGCAAAATGTGTGCCGCTACGCCCCGACGGATGTGCGCAATGCACGCGTCTCGAAGGGTCTGGGAAGACAGGAATCGGGTCACTGTTGTGTTGAGTGGTATACGTTGCGCTTATACAGAGAAAGGCCACGACGTGTTATTATCGAGCCAAAGCTTGCGTCAGCCAATACAAGTCTTCACGAGCATTGTGCAGTTAAACATCACATGAACGAACGTCACTTCGTGCATTCGTTCAAGTCCGTGGCACTTCACCTCACTGTATCAACCAATTCAAGATAACGGGACTATTACAACATGTACTAATAATAATAATTGGTTTTTGGGAAAAGGAAATGGCACAGTATCTGTCTCATATATCGGCGGCCACCTGAACCGCGCGTAAGGGAAGGGATAAAGGAGGTAGTGAAAGAAGAAAGGAAGAAGAAGTGCCGTAGTGGAGGGCTCCGGAATAATTTCGACCACCTAGGGTGGGATCTTTAACGTGCACTGACATCGCACAGCACACGGGCGCCTTAGCGTTTTGCCTCCATAAAAACGCAGCCGCCGCGGTCGGGTTCGAACCCGGGAACTCAGGATCAGTAGCCGAGCGCCCTAAACACTGAGCCACCGCGGCGGGTAACAACATGTTCTCTAAAACATCGTTTCGGGAAGGACTTCACATATCCTGACTTTCAAGTAACTTTCCCTTTATTTAAACATTACGCCGTACAAATTTCAGAGTGCTGCCAATTTATATTGACTCAGAGTAATTGAGCGAACGATATGGCAGATCCAGCACATAAGTGTGCATTTGCTGAGGTGCACCGTACACAGACCGAGGAATTGAAAAAGAAAAACAACTGCGAGGGCATTGCACATTTGGTATTTCTTTTTCCCGTTATCATGCGAAAACCTGGTCATCACTGCTCGCGACTCCAGTTAGGGCCACGGACCCACAAAATAAAATGAAATGAATAGCCTGGTTATCATGTTTTCTACAGCAGGCTGTGAGCTCTCTCTCTCAACGGGAAATTGTCGTTCCTGCTGAGGACATGCTGGGAGGTACAGGTAAAGCAGCGAAGGAAATGTCACACAGACCGGCGTCGATATAAAAGTGGGCTTTTAATAAAGGAGGGCGCTTGGTGAAGTTATCTTTCTTGGCGCAAATACACACACACACACACACACACACACACACACACACACACACACACACACACACACACGCACGCATATATATATATATATATATATATATATATATATATATATATATATATATATATATATATATATATATATATATATATATTAAGGAAGCCAACAGTCACCGAAACCAAGGTGCATAGGGGGATGTTTTTAATTTTTTTTTAAATTCGTAGTGCCAATCAATAGGTTTAAAGAAAATTACTTATAAAGCAGCAGAAAAAACAACCATGCCGCCGGTGGGATCCGAACCCACGACCTCCGAATATCGCGTCCGGTGCTCTTACCAACTGACCGGTGCTCTACCGGTGCTCTTGCCATCAACGGCGGATCGAAATGCAAAACCAAACTTTTTTTAGCACTTCCGACACTGCTGACAGCCCAAGAAAACAACCATGCAGAGGAAACCTCGCCTCCTGTATTTTTTTTTTTTGCTTGTGCGCAGTCCTATAATCAATGACTTCTCCCCAGCCACTCCTTTTTCTCCCTCCATCTTCATCATCGCCGGTCTTTCGAACCCGGTAACCTGTTCTGGGACACTTGTGACGACTGTAATCTCACACCCTCAAACGGAGCCTGAATTTCACTTTGTCCTCTCATGGAAGACTACGAAAAGCATTTATTGAAAAAAACGTTCAGGAAGGGAGGAAGGACAGAAAGAAAGGAAAAGAACGACGAAAAGAAAGGAAGGAAAGGAAAATGAGGCAAGAACGGGAAAGGAAAAGAAGGAAGGAAGGAAGAAAGGAAAGAAAAGGAAAGGAAGGAAAGAAAAGGAAAGGAACGAAGGAAGAAAAGGAAGGAAGGAGGAAGGAAGGAAAGAAAAGGAAAGGAAGGAAGGAAGGAAAGAAAAGGAAAGGAAGGAAGGAAGGAAAGAAAGGAAGGAAGGAAGAAAAGGAAGGAAGGAAGGAAAGAAAAGGAAAGGAAGGAAGGAAGTGAAGAAAAGGAAAGGAAGGAAGGAAGGAAGGAAGGAAAGAAAAGGAAAGGAAGGAAGGAAGGAAAGAAAAGGAAAGGAAGGAAGGAAAGAAAAGGAGGGAAGGAAGTGAAGAAAAGGAAAGGAAGGAAGGAAGGAAAGAAAAGGAAAGGAAGGAAGGAAAGAAAAGGAGGGAAGGAAGGAAAGAAAAGGAAAGGAAGGAAGGAAGGAAAGAAAAGGAAAGGAAGGAAGGAAAGAAAAGGAGGGAAGGAAGTGAAGAAAAGGAAAGGAAGGAAGGAAGGAAAGAAAAGGAAAGGAAGGAAGGAAAGAAAAGGAAAGGAAGGAAGGAAAGAAAGAAAAGGAAAGGAAGGAAGGAAAGAAAAGGAAAGGAAGAAAAGAAAAGGAGGGAAGGAAGAAAAGGAAGGAAAGAAAAGGAAAGTAAGGAAGGAAGGAAGGGAAGGAAGGAAAGAAAAGGAAAGGAAGGAAGGAAGGAAGGAAGGAAAAAAGGAAAGGAAGGAAGGAAGAAAAGAAAAAGAAGTAAGGAAGAAAAGAAACAAGGAAGGAAGGATTAAGGAACAGAACCAAAGGCAGAGGACAAAGCATTAAGTATTAGCTCTACCAATAGTCTAGTGAACTGTGGCGCTATTATAGGAAATGGGCAGGACGTAAGTGAAAGCATGTGCGCAACATGGGACGATGATTCCCAATCATTATGGCATATGCTATGCAGGTTGCGTGCTCCCTAGTAGAGTGCCATTTCTTCCACCAACCAGCCGATTTTTACGTAATTTAGACTGCAGATAGTTCACTTTCATCCCATCATTCGAACAGCATGACAGACATGGACAATGACAGTGTTGGCTTCGGTTGCACAACACCGTTACAAGTGTGTCTTGTACGTAATCGCAATTAGGAGAATGTGTCTGCGAAAGCCCGCGCCGTCCAGTACAATCAATGCGTCGCGCTCGAGAGGAGAGGGTCATAATGGTCGAGTATTGGCTGCTCTTGGCCGCAATGTTTCCTCGGTTTCGTACTGTAATTGTTTCCTCCGCCCTCGGTGTACACACACGTACGCACCCAATGACCCAGTGAGCGCATTCGCTCGGCCCGGGCTGCGGAAGCACTTGTGGAGAAAGGGAGCAAGAAAAACGCCCTAGACCAACAACAAAGTGGATTCATCGCTACCGTCATTCCTTTTTGCCTTCCGCACGGGCGCGTCTCGAATTATGCAGCGAACCAATATGACTGCCAGCGTCTATGGAGGCTCGGTGCTGTAAGCGCATCGACCACTATACGAAGTTGCGCAAACGCCAACGTTGGTCCGCTTGTTCCAGAGACGACCGCCCTAGTCGACCGCATAATAGCGTCGCTTCCGCCATTCGCCCTTCGAGCAAGCCTTTCCACGCGATTGACCTGCACGAAGAGGCGACGCAGCTGCACATTATACGCCGCCGCATCTGCATGTCCGTCTATTTGCATCATTGCACCACAGACCGGAGCCTAACGCTAACCACCCCTCCGGAGTGCACCCCGCGCTAAACTCCCCCACCCCGGAAATGTGCGGAAGAGAGCACCCGATGGTCGTTAATCAACGCGACCACCGGAGAGAGGCTACCCGCACTAGCGTAACTGGAACGTCGAAATAGCAGAGAAAGGGGGCAGGCGCCCCTTCGTGTAGGAACCTGTTCAAGATGTCCCCGATGAGCGGCCCATCGATCAAAGCGCGAGTGAGCTGCCGGTCGGCCGCTTAAAGGCGGCCGGACTGGACAATAGAGCTGCTCCGCTTTGAACGTGCTGTCTGCTTTGGATGCCTTCACGGACATTAAACCACCAGCATGGCGCTGTTTCTTCTCGCACGCAACCACAGCACCGCTGGAAATGTGCAGAATGTGTACTCTAAACCCGTATACGCCTATAAGGGAGTAAAAAGGGAGAGAGAGAGAGAGAGAGAGAGAAACTTTATTGTCCAGTAAGCTGTCCTCTAGCGCACCCCCTTTCATGAAAGGGAGTGTGTTAGGGGACAGGTTACTCCCTTTTTACACCTTTCTCTTTGGAATGTAAAATGTTCACTCCCTTTCATGAAAGGGAGTGCGCTAGAGGACAAATTACTCCCTTTTTACATCTTTCTCTTTGGAATGTAAAATGTTCACTCCCTTTCATGAAAGGGAGTGCGCTAGAGGACAAATTACTCCCTTTTTACACCTTTCTCTTTGGAGTGTAAAATGTTCACTCCCTTTCATGAAAGGGAGTGCGCTAGAGGACAAATTACTCCCTTTTTACACCTTTCTCTTTGGAATGTAAAATGTTCACTCCCTTTCATGAAAGGGAGTGCGCTAGAGGACAAATTACTCCCTTTTTACACCTTTCTCTTTGGAATGTAAAATGTTCACTCCCTTTCATGAAAGGGAGTGCGCTAGAGGACAAATTACTCCCTTTTTACACCTTTCTCTTTGGAATGTAAAATGTTCACTCCCTTTCATGAAAGGGAGTGCGCTAGAGGACAAATTACTCCCTTTTTACACCTTTCTCTTTGGAATGTAAAATGTTCACTCCCTTTCATGAAAGGGAGTGCGCTAGAGGACAAATTACTCCCTTTTTACACCTTTCTCTTTGGAATGTAAAATGTTCACTCCCTTTCATGAAAGGGAGTGCGCTAGAGGACAAATTACTCCCTTTTTACACCTTTCTCTTTGGAATGTAAAATGTTCACTTCCCTTTCATGAAAGGGAGTGCGCTAGAGGACAAATTACTCCCTTTTTACACCTTTCTCTTTGGAATGTAAAATGTTCACTCCCTTTCATGAAAGGGAGTGCGCTAGAGGACAAATTACTCCCTTTTTACACCTTTCTCTTTGGAATGTAAAATGTTCACTCCCTTTCATGAAAGGGAGTGCGCTAGAGGACAAATTACTCCCTTTTTACACCTTTCTCTTTGGAATGTAAAATGTTCACTCCCTTTCATGAAAGGGAGTGCGCTAGAGGACAAATTACTCCCTTTTTACACCTTTCTCTTTGGAGTGTAAAATCAATGTTCTCACCGGTGAATTAACAGTTAAGCCTCTCAGGTACTGAGCATGGGGACGCTGGATAAAATCCCTGCAGCGGAGGCCCCTTTCAATAGAGGCTAAAGACTAAAGACATTCATTATTCCGGAGCTTTCCACTACGGCTCATCTTCTCTCACTTCCATCTTCCCCGCTTCCCTCACGGCATGGTTGAGGTGTCCACCGAGGAATGTGGCAGTTACTGCGCCTTTCATTTCTTGAAGGCCAATATTCTTTCCTCAAAGGCCTTCTTCGAGGACGCCGGAAGTTCCACACCTCCAGTTCGGCTTACGCATCTCGCTAGTACCGTTCCCTCAAAAGGTAGGCCAGTTCGCAGCATTTCGAGCTGGCCAACTAGGTAGTTTTCGCCAAGGTCACTTAACAGATTAATGACAAGCGCTGTGTTCTCGTCTTTACCGCAGTGCCTACTGCCTGCTTACGGAGAGCAGTGTGCTTGGTGCTTGTGCAGAGGTATCAACCGCCACGAAGTCTTGCTCAATATGTATTGCTCACTTTCCTGTGGATGTCGCGCTTGTGTGGAGGGTTGTGACAGTGCCGCGATCTTGCGCCTGCTCATTCGTGGACGCTCAGTTTTTCAGCAATCCTGCCCTGCTACTCCCCCCCCCCCCCGTTATTTCCCCTCTATCTGTGCAGGTTCATCATTATCAACCTGCTTTCACTGCAGGACAAAGCCCTCTCCCATGATCCCTTCAGTTAACCATATCCTTTGCCAGCTCCGCAAACTTCTTAATCCCATCAGCCAACCTAACTTTATGCCGCCCCCTGCTATATATGCTTGCCTTCTCTTGGAATCCACTCCGTTACCCTTTAAGGGCCAGTGGTTGCTTGCCTTCGCATTACATGTCCTGCCCAAGCTCATTTCTTCTTCATGATTTCGACTACGATATCAATGACTCGCGTTTCTTCCCTAACCAAAGGGGAAACCCCAACTGGTACGCGGTGTGTGCATGGCAGCCAACCAGATTTCTGTTCCATTAAACAAGAATCTTTCTCTCCGTGTTGGCTGAGCGGAAACTCGCTGGCTTCCATCTCAGACCCACTGTAAAGGCATCACTGCATGCAATAGAGGCGTCTGAACTACGCGACCCCACAGGTCGCATACTGGAGACCGCGGATTCTTCAGCCTATCTGGAGAGCAATCTGATTGGTCGGTGGGCCAACGCTAGCTGCTGGAGTTGTAGGTTACGAATACTACGACGCCAATGCTACTGCTGCTTTTTTCCTGAGCAAGTAACTGGTACAGAGCTTAAATTAACGAGCCATGAAGAGTATGATTGTTTCAGTTCAAGAAGGAGCAGTCGCCGACGTCATCAACAGAAGGCTAATACTGCTACCACTACCGAGCGCTCTTGGTTAATCTTGCTTCCTGACGATCTCATTAAACATCGAGGTAATCTTGGCCCACAGACATCTCCGTGCACATGCTTCCTCCATCGTGGCAGGAATCAAGCTCCTAACGCCTTATTACCGACCAACAACACAACCCGCCATTCACGGCGCAATCACCAAACGAGTGGCGTTCACGAATAGACTCCACTATCTACGTGAGAGATGGATACCTGACGAAGGAACGTCAGATAACGTGGAGAAACCCCCAAGCCCGTGAGCCGGAGCGATTAAAGCGGCGAAAAACCAAATAAAGAGGGCGCAAAAACCAAAGGACTGTCGCCTCTGAGAAAATGGGGTCGCCCAATTCGCTCAAGCGGAGGCGGACCGTTTCACTTCGTCACGGCAGCGGAGGCTGGGGTGAAAGGCGCGGCGGCGTCAGAATGACGACCACGCCGCCCGCTTGATACAACAAATCATCTCTGCGCAGCGGGCTTCGCAGCGGGCTTTATACACACGCACACACACAACCGCTCCCTGCGTGCTTTCTTTCGAAAGTTAATCGATGATGCGATATCGCTGGCTGCGTTTTCCAGGGCGCGCCGATCCAGCCTGCTGCGTGTGTCACGGAATCGCGGTAGCCGTGTGCGCTCACACCCAGTTCTTTTCACAGAAGGCTCGCGTGTGGCGCCCCTCCAGCCTTTCTCCCTTGCACCCCCCCCCTTCATTTCTCCCTCTCCCTTCTACGAACGCGGAATTATATAACGTGAAAAAAAAAAGAAACTTGAAGAAACGCGCTCAAACAGAAAATAAACACCAAGCACGCCTATGGACCTCAAAAACAGAAATAAAATTTAAAAAAAATCTGGTTCAAAGAGAAATGAAACATCCAACACGCTTAGGGACTTCAAAAAGAGTTCTGAACTTTCGATGTACACGCGTGACAAAAAAGGAGACTGGCAGGAAAGAGAAAAGAGAAAAAAAGAACACTGGGAGCTCTGCCAACGCTGATCACGCGACAGTGAAAGTTGTTCTGTTTTCTTTTTTTCGGCGTTGTTTAATTTCCTTGCGATAAAATATCAATCAGGGACAGCTGTCGGAAGCAGGGCCACACGTTCAGTGAGACAGCTGCGCATTTCGTGCCCGTCGTTCCTATAATACCGGCGTTGCCGACTCCATTTAGAGACGGCGCCTTGTAGGCGCAGAGTTCAATTTGGAGATGTGGAATGCGCGGAATGCCTGCCGGCGATTCTATCCAGGTTCGTTTTGGGCGAATACGAGAAATGAGACCGCCTTATCCCTTGAACAACGCCGGTATAGCGAAGCAATTTTCGCTTTCCAATGTTTTCGCTCCATATACGTTGCATGTCTGCCTTCCTTGGGTGCGCCAAGTACATCTAAAGCCACAGGCTTACTCGCTGGGGTCTGCCTGGAGCGGCTGTCCTGTTAACAGTCAGACATTCAACTCATTAGAGACACCTAGCCCTTATAAAAATGGTCTGTAGACAGTCTGTCGACTTCTTATAGACTCTATTGCCTTCCTATAAATATTTTTGTATATTCATAGTCCATAGACTGTCTATAGACAAAAGTGTACTAAGTGTGTATGGCCATAAATCTATAGATTGTCTGTGGACTGTCAACAGGGTTTGTATTGCCTATAGTCTGTTCTCTAGGGTTGGTCTGTAGACAGTCTATAGACTTTATAGACATAAGTCTATTGACAATCTATAGACTGTCTAAAGAAATTTTTGTAAGGGAGCGACTCCGGAACTTTTTTATTAGTGCGGGGGCAAGACTCGAGTTTGCTGTGCTATATTTTCTATTATGTTTATTATTTCTTAATGATAGAATTATTACTTTTTCTTTATATTTGTTTTTATTTTGCACTGTTCAAAGGTATGTTTGTGAATGCATTTAGAACATAATTGAAATGGACAGCTTTATAAAGATGCACCCACTAGTAGTGAACGAGCGAATTGGGAAAAAAAATTGCGCACAGTCTGTTTCAATTATTCTAATCATGCTCATTAACAGAGGTCAGCCAGTCGATGACGTCTGTTGGGACATGGTTCAGGTTACTCAAACGAAATGCTTTAAGACTGACAACGAACACAACGGCTCAGCGCCACTGTACATTAATCAAGTCCTAGAATTGAAACGTTTGTCAGAAATCTGATCTGAGTGCAAGCAGTTGGAGACTTGTAGGGTGCCCCCCCCCCCCCCCACCCCAATCTTCTGGAGTCTCTGTAGGCGCCCTAATCAACCTGCAGAAACAAGTAAAAGTGTGGAGTCGCATGATCGACTGAGTGCCGATAATTGAAAGACAGCGAGCATTTGTCATTCATACGCGTTCTGAATCCTGTAGCCCTCTTTTACGAGCGTTGATATCAGCCACCATTTTTGTGTTGGTCGTCCGCCTCGCCCATTGCTCCGTAAGCAATGGGTGATCGATATTGCATTTTTCGTATTAATCATCGTCATCAAAGCTACGTTCACTCCAGGACAAAGGCCTCTCGCAGTAATCTCACATTACCAGTGTACTGTTCCGACTGCGGCCAGCCTATAGTCGCAGACTTGGTACGCATGAGCACTGTGAACTCCTTGGGTTACCGCTCTGCACATGTGCGCCGGCGCCCTGCCATCTCTCTATCCCCAACCACTAGGGTCACCCTATTCTAAAACTCGATACTCTAGACATCTATCCAGCTCGCTTTCTGTGTTCCTAGATACGTTTTCCTTCTATAGCAATGAACACTGTCACTCTGCACTCTAAGGGACCACCCGTTATCTGCTCTGCACAAAATATGCCCTGTCTATTTCCACAGTCTCTTTGATTTCAGCTAGGATTGTTACGTTAAAAACCTGCTATAAGGCACGTAACATGCTCTCTTCAAGAATTTGTACACGCTTCGCAACGTTCTAACAGAGAAGGGAAAAGAAACATAAACTAGCACATCACATTTGCAGCCACGCAACCATCCAGTTTTTTTTTTTTTTTACTCACACTTCTGTTACGCTGGCGTCTGGGTCGGTAAGTGCTGTTGGCGGAGAAACACGCAGCCCGCAGGTGCCCACGCAGTGGCAGCATCGCAAAAAAAAAAGAAAAACAGCACGGCCGACCCCTCGTCCGCATAACTGGTTGACGTCTACAAGAGGAGGTCGAAGTTGCTAACCTGTACGCATTGTGACCCCAAGCGCCACTGGACCGGCTCTCTGCAACGCAGGGCATGTTCAGTTCCTGCCTGTTTTGCCTCGCAAAGTCTAAAACAATGTAGGGCGCTCTACCGTCGGACGTCACAGCGCGATAACATCTACAAGGCGAAAATTTCTCAAACGGCAGGTAGGCTACTCGTGCAGTATGGTCTAATCTCAAATTCCAGCCTCCATAAAAGCGTCTATACCTTGATAACAGAGGTGACCTGATGACTTAGGAAAGGATAGCTACAAAAGAAGAGATCTGGGCTAGTTGTATGGTATCATAATTCAAATTTAAAGAGCACGAAAAAAGGGTACATGAAGTGACCAAACGAGCGCTTGTGATGTGGTTTCAGGTCCCCGTCTTTCACGTTAACAAAATATCCAGTAAGATAGCGACAGGATTGGGACGATGGGTGAGATAGCTCATGGTTAAGAGAGCAGGATACTTCTATGCCTCCGTGAACTTTAACGCTTCTAAACTCAAAAAATTCTTAACTTGCAGCCTCATTCCGCACGCATTAAAAGAGTACGTAAGGGCACGCAGACGTGCATCATGCCAGTTGCAGTCATAGATGTTCCTTCGAATGGGTGGTATGGGAATGCCGATCAGAACAGATGTTCGAGTGGTTGGGGCCATCGGTGCTCACGGCATTTTAATGCTTATGGGCGAGGCAATGGCCAAAGTTTTAAGACGACTGCTAAATGATATCAGCCCGGATTACTTCCTTACCGGTTATACAGCTCAGCACGGGGAGATTTAAGCCGCATTCGTCTCACGCAACGAATGCACTCTGCACACTAATTCGCCTATATGGGAGTAAATTGTCCTCCAGCGCACTCCCTTTTATAAGGGCTGTTGAAGACAGCTGGAGGACTCTAAAACAAAAGATAGTAAAAAGGAAGTAAACTGACTTCCAGCGCACTCCCTTCAATAAGTGCTGTTGAAGACAGCTGGAGGACTCTAAAGAGAAAAATAGTAAGAAGGGAATGAACTCACCTCTAGCGTTCTCCCTTTTATAAAAGGCAGTGCCCTAGAGGACAGCCTTACTCCCTTTTTGCTCGTATCTGTTTTAGAGTGTGTGCGTAGTGCATGCTTAGCTGAGTGGTCCCGCCAGACTCAGAAACAAAGCAAATGTTCTTGTCTCCTTGACATGGCGCCACAGTCGCTACAGTTCTTGTCTCCATACACCTGCAGCAAGTCGAAACACCTCCTCTGCTTCCTCTCTTCCAGCCGCCACTGGTGGTCGCGCGCCACACAGGAGTCATTTCGACTTCCTGGATGCACAGTGACAGTTGCCGTAGCTTTGATTCCGAGTTGCGAACCTTGTCAAGGGGCTCGGTTATAATGCAGACGTCGTTCTGCGCTCTAATGCCGTCATAATCGTAGTGCTGTGCTGAAGCTGATTCGTTCGAGGACCCGTACTGCACACCGTTTCGTCACCTACACTAAGCCTCGTCCACTAATTGCTCCGAGCCTAACGCGAAAATTGTTCGCTTCCGTCGCTACCATCCCCAGGCACTTTGCATTCTCGCGGATGTGTACCTCTTCCGGTGCCAAAGTGTTATTAACAGTGGGCAGTTCTTTGTGTGACAATGGCGAGGATAATTCCCGAGCCGGCGAGCTGCGAAGGCGACTCTCTTTCCGCTAATGGCCCGCGTGGTCGTGCTTCGGGGGAGGCCCTCTTAGTACCGGGGCCACCGTTTTGTCGAAGAGCCGATCACGGGGCCGCCCGACCCCAATCGACAGCGACGTCTTAATGAGGGGGTCACGCTCCCGAAAGACGGAGGAACAAGACGGCCGCCATCTATCGACGCCCGGCGTAGGTGTTCCGTACGCTTGTCCAACAGGCGAAACACCACGAGCGTACAGTCGTCCGCGCACTTAACGAAGACACTTTTTGCGCGCCTTTTCGTTTCCTTCGTCGACAAAGCCTCAGTTTTCTTTCAGCAGTACCCTGCTAGCTACAGGCGTCTAAGTATCATTACACCAACATCTTCCTTCCGCACACTGTCCATGATGCGTTAGGCTTTCTTTTTCTTTTGGGGGGGGGGGGGGGGGGGGAGGCGTGAGCGGGGATGAAGATGAGAATCAGCGAGTGTTCAGTTTCCAACAGCTAGAAATCCGAGCTCTGTTGCCACGGCTGCTCAATGACTTTGGAGTTCGACTGCCTTGCCACGCTGGACACTGCCACGCCGGACATTATCACACCGGACACTACCACGCCGGACACTGCCACATCAGACGCCGGACACATATCGATGGAGGCTGTATAAAAGCGAAAAAGCACAACGAGGAACGTCAGCTTTGATTATAAAGGGCACCAAGCTAACCTTCTACGATGAAAAAATCCTTGCGTATTCAGAAAGACATGGCTGCGTTGGTAGTGTCACAAAAGGTGCGTTCGTTTAATAACAATACAAGTAAGGTATCGATGTGATTAGTTTTTGCTACTGAAGATACAGAATTTAGACACATGCGCTTTCCTGCTTTTGCTCGGCCTCTAAAGGACAACAATAAGCCGACTTCTGGGGTCATGTACTGACTGAACGACAACGGTCCCTCCTCGCCATATAAGAAGCTGCGCCCTCCGATCACTCCGGGTGGCATACGAAGCCCTTCCATTCGATTAGGCACGAGTTTCACGACTAGCTAGTGCAAAAGGTCAAGAGACCGTGAATCCGCCCTTGCACTGGAAATCCACCGCGCCCTTATAAAAATCGTCTATAGACAGTCTGTAGACTTCATATAGACTCTATTGCCTTTCTATAGATATTTATTTTTGTCTATTAATAGTCTATAGAGTGTTATTGACAAAAGTCTATTAAAAATGTATAGCCATTAGTCTATAGATTGTGTATAGACTGTATATAATATTTGTATTGCCCACAGCCAGTTCTTTAGGATTTGTCTATAGACAGTCTGCAGACTATATACAGAAGTCTATGACAAGTCTGTAGACTGTCTAACGATTTTTCTAGAGGAAGGATCTGTTCACCATGCATGTGTACAAGTGCATGACCGCACGGCTCACCGTACGGGAAAATTCCCTTATAAAAATGGTCTATAGACAGTCTACAGACCTCATACAGACTCTATTTCTTCCCTATAGATATTTCTTTTTGTCTATATATAGTCTAGAGAGACTCTAACACAAAAGTCTATTAAAAGTTTATGGCCATAAATTTATAGATTGTCTATAGACTGTCTATATTATTTGTTTTGCCTATGACTACTCGTTGGGATTTGTCTATAGAAAATCTGTAGACTTTATATACAGAAGTATATGGACAGTCTATAGACTGTCTAAAGAAATTTTTGTAAGGGAGGTGCGGCTGTTAGCTCCGGCACCATTCCACTGCTGACGGAAGCGAGTCATTTACTGACAAAGCGCACACAAGCGATCGCAAAGACGCCGGGCCGGACGCCATATAAGTGACAGGCTGGGCGCGTACGAGCCAGTCACCGATGATGGAAAGGCCCCCTGACACGCGACGTCAACGAGCTGTCAGCCGCGCCGCCAGCTCTCGAAAAGGGGCGGAAGGCAGCCGTTGGCGGTTGTTGTTGTAGCTCCGTGACAGACAGGTGGGCAAGGCCGCTCGGTCTTGGTCGCATTCCCCGCTGGTCCTGATGGAAAGGAAACAAAATAAAGACAACAGGAAAACAGCGAGGATAATAAGATACAGGCACGTCATTGTCACAGGTCATCTCTTCATGGGTCATGGAGGCGGGAAGGAAATACACTCTATTAACTTGTTGCGTGCTTCACCCGTCAGTTCTCCTGTTTGTTTGTTTTTCGAATTAATGGACACCTGTCTATAGGTTGTTGGCCGCTACGAACACTTAATCCGGAATCTTGGCTAATGCCGGCCTATGTCTGTACCGTCCGCGACCATGTAATACATGCTTTCGCGACTCCTGCCCGTAACTGTCAGCAGTTAAAATGATCTACTCTGTGACATCGCCGAAATCCTGGGTAACAGTGCGTTTCGCCAAGCTGCTAACCGATCTTTTTCTTTGTAAATGCCTCTCACCTCGCTATAGTTACCTGCTTTTTGGTGCTTGTATACTAAACTCTTTCATCGTCTCACTTCTTTTAGGCAGCGCCCTCAAGCCATTAAGGTAAACAAATAAAAATACCACAAGCAATTTGGAAGCACTTCTCTGTAGAAGACGCCGTACTTGTATACCTTTACTAGAGCATACTTGCGGGTACAACGAACAGAGTTATGAAATAGTGGTCATGATAGTGCGGTAAGTTCGTTCATATCTGACGAAAATTTATTACACCCTAGCGGTCGAGCTTATGGTCTGAAACACTGGTCAGGCAATGTTCTCAGAACATGCTGGCATTCAGCGCTTTTGCGTCGATTGGATAAAACACGAGATGATGAAGGGTTCATCCGCCTGCAGCAAGCATGGAGTTAAACGCGAGGGTTCCAAGTAGTACTACGCGGTTCCGGAATTCTATCCGGCATACACTACGGCTTTCGTACTTGCAAAGAGTGCTCGCAAAGCACTCATGACAAGTACAAGACCAACTGGATATCTTGCGGTGACGTCATTTAGAAGGCGCAATTTTTCAGAGCAGAGCGTTTTCTGCTTTTTTTTATTTAATCGACTTATCGTTACCTGCTCGGAGTTTCTTTGCGAAAGCTGTGAGCAATATGTCCCAGAAGCATGCCCACGGCGTAACGTTCAAGAAATTTACAAAACTAAGCCATAAGTTTAAGTTCCCAAAACACATCCTTAGCCAAAAGTGACCAAAATGGGAACAGGTTAAGCTAATCAGATGTTAACCGCGCTGCCAAACCCATCCATCGTCTTCTATCTCTCCATTCGTTCATTAACAACTGCTAGTACCTCCGAGACTAATTGCAAATGGACGCTGCCACAATTAGGCTCCCTATAGGCTAACCGTCCTTCACGGTGACTAAGCTTCGCACTTAGTCCCGTTCTCGCGAGTTTTGCCTCGGTGATCACGCCTCCCCGTATATTTCAGCTCAACCGCGGGCACGCCTCGCCGTATCATTCCGTTCAACCGCGGGCACTTTCTGCGGAGATCGTTACGTAAACAAAATAAATAAATAAGTGGAGGTACGTGAGAGCCGCTGAGTGCCGATGATTTCTGCGTTCCGGTACAATGCGTATGCAGCGCGCATGCAACTTTGTTCCGGGTATACCAACGTGCTCGGCAGCAGCCGCGCCCAGGGTGCGCTAAGGATCGGCTGCCGGCCTCGATAACTCTCGCAATCCATTATCGCCTCAAGCGAAGGCCCCGTCTGCTCAGCTTCCCATAACAACGTCTGGTTAAGTGTCCCTCACGGCGGGAGTGGCGGGGAGCGAGTCATCAGAAGCGCGTCTGCATGCGACATCAGCTCAACTAACCTAGCCTAACCTCAGCGAGGGCTCTCTTCGACCTCGCCAGTGCTTCGTGAATGCATAAACTGCCGCCGGGGGGCGTAATCTAACCGAGCTCCGATAACGTAGAGCTGCACGCGATTTCGTGGGGCGATACAAAGGCTCGCTCAGACCTCCTTAACGGAGTGTCTTTGGGGCATCGCTTGAAAAGAGGCGGCGGCAACAGTCAGCTTTCAATGCATGCATGGGTGTGGGCCCCTTCTGTCGGTCTCTGAACGCGTGCGAAGGTTGAACCTATCGGACCGAGACGTGAGGGTATAGACTCTAGGCGTTTCCTTGGGCGTCGCGCGCCAGTCTCTAACTGCATTCTCCCTCCTTTACCGGGAAAAATGATGGGAGCAACGCTAAAGAGGTGCTGGCAGACGTCGTTGGGACCAAATAGTCCACGCAGACGTCGAACTGCGCATAAAAAAAAAACGAAAACCAGGCAGTGAAGCATTCCGTTTCTACTTTCCTTCTCACCTGACTACTGCAAAGCGGATGTGTACCTACCAAGAAGCCTTTCCCGCTAAACACGTCTTCGGTGCCAGGCTTTTATGGCAATGTTTAGGGCAACAGCCAGACGTAATAGAGCTTTTCTTTCTTTCTTTGATTAACCGCTGCCGTGGCTCAGCCGCGAAGGTCGCGAGACCGAATCCCGGCTGCGACGATCGTATTTCGATGGACGCGACTTGCAAACACTCCCGCGGTTGGTCTAAATCAATCCAAAGCCGTCCACTATACGGCGTCCCCCAAATCTTGCGTGCATCTGCGGGACGTTACAATCTCCACAAACCACTGCCTTTCTTCAGTTATTCGTGGACAGCAGATTCCCGACTCTGTTATTGGTTTTGAGGAAGAGAGAGAGAGAGAACTTGGAAGCAGACGAGCATTTAGACTTAAGTTTCAAGCTAGATCTCTTGACCCTTAAAAATGGTCTATAGACTTCTTATAGACTCTATTGCTCTCCGATAGATATATCTGTTTTTCAATTCACAGTCTATAAAATGTCTATGGACAAAAATCTACTACTGAAAGTGTATGGCCATAAATCTGTAGATTGTCCATAGACTGTCTATAACATTTGTATTGCCTATAGGCTAGTATGTTGAATATTTCCGCAGATACTCTATACACTTTATAGACAAAAGTCTATTGACTGTCTATAGAGTGTCTAAAGAAATGCTTTAAGGGTTGCACTGCGCACGCAGTAATTCCCCCAAGTCCCGCGCTGGCGCCCTCACGAACTGCGACCAACAGTTCTGTCCCTGCATTGCGTCGGCAAGCAAGAAGCTATCGGAAGCCGGCAAAGCTTTCTGTGCAAAGAACTTCGGATCCCAAGTTCGCGAGCGCGTGTCCGCTATTCCGCGTTATTTGCGCAACGCGACATTGCAGCAACTATCCCAACCACAAAATGGTGCCCGGTTTTGGCGGACAGAGCTTTATGATGATGATGGTGAGTTTTAATGGCGCAAGGCCACCTCTGGCCGGAGACCGCACGAAGTTTTTTTTCTGCACAAGGTGGGGTCCACAAGGTGGGGTCACAGGCCCAATTTCGAAGCTTTTCACCCTTAACACCCTTTTCAGCTTTTCACTGGAAACCAGTGTGGGTACCCGGTGACACTGGGGATCGAACATCGCACCTCCCATTACGAGGCGGGTGCTCAAACCATTAAGCCACTGCTGCGGTATAAAGAAGTTTTGTAGCATAGCGCGGTAACAGCAAGAACGATGAAAATGAATGTTGGAATTACTTACCTAAATTTTAAATTGCTATTTTTTCTTCCCTTTGCTCTTGGAGGTTCTCGATTCATCTATCCATGACGGCATGCAAGTCACGCCAGCTGACGCATGCTTGACTCGAATCATGCGTGCTTATCGAGCGTCTATGTGAACTCTAAAATGACTGCATAAACCTTTCTTTTGAGCACTCTTTTGAACCCTTTGAGCCCTGTGCTCAAATTACTCGTAATCCTTCGTGGCATTAGTGTGACGTTTGTTTTCTCATTGAGAGTGAATGAATGAATGAATGAATGAATGAAAAAAGTGGGTCTCGATCGTCTGTTGTAGGCCGCGCGAAATAACGACCGATCTATAAAACTTGAGTTGTGCTACTTAATTTCCCTGCGCCATTCCAGAACGCTGATTTGCACAATGTATTACCTCGGGCGTATAATCACCTTTCCACAGTAGAGAATATAATCGGCGCAAATTAGAATGGAATTCTCGGATCAGACAAACGATACTTCTTTTTTTTTCTTTTTTTTTTCCTCGAATGCAATACCGATGCTTGTCTCGTGCGGTTTTTTCCCAGACATAATTTCTGATCCCAGCCGAGGAATGTCAGAGCCAGAAACAAGAGCAAATTTATCTCCGGGACTCACGACGCTCGATTTGGAGAACGCGACACGACATCAATGCATACACCTCTTGATATCAGGCTCTGACGCAGCGCGTAAGTTCAGAGGTGCATAATGGAAAGAAAAGAGAAGTCCAAATTGCCATTGATCTTTACAGACAAGCACATCGGAGGGATTTCCATGGGCTGCATTCGAGTGCGACCTCCTTGCGCGGCATGACCTCACGCACTCCCAAATGGTTACGCACACAGATATTAACATCTCTGGAGCGGTCGGAGCGAGCACAAGTAACGGCCCGCGAGATAGCGGCCACGCATTCATTATCGGAGGTAAAAACCAGTCAGCCATCAACGCAGGGCGTTTCCACATCGAGCCCCGTTCGACTACAACGCTATAGCAGCGCTCACGAAGGTCGAAAGAGGCGCGGAATCACGTCGACAGAGAATATCGCAATAACTACTGACTCGGTAAGGAAAAAAAAAAAAACTGGACGTCTGCATCAATAGGTATCTGAATGTGCACGTTCTAAGGCATCAGCAGAGTCATCGGCGGTATAGCGATAAAACGTTACGAATTACGTCATTACTTCACAAGCTGAGGACTCCAGTCCTCACTCGAAGGGGTTGGCGTGCAAGTTGAACTCGTGAGACGAGTGCACGATCAAGAACAAATCGCAGGGTGCTTGCTTTTCTGCTACCGGTGCGGCAGCCTTCGTACAACCGTCTCGCAAACGCGTATACAACGAAACGAACGAGGAAAAGAGGGTGTTCTGCCTTGCAGACGTCCCGCCTTGCCCCCTCGACCTCCTCTCAACCTTCTTTCAGAGCCCCACGTCGATGACGTCACGGGCGAACTAGGGCAGACGTGCGCGCATGAGGTCGTTATCGCCCCCAGACGGCCAGCAGAAATTTCCGTAGTAGGCATATGGGAACGTGCCCCGCTCTCGCTGCGAGATCTCCGCGAGATAAGATGGCGTCGCAGGAGAAATTCAAGGACAGTGGGACAGCTCGGCGATCGACCGACGCAGGGAGGGGCGGAGAAAAGGCGCCAGGAGGCGCTGACTCGACCTCTTTCCTACAATACCGCTTGGCACGGCAGTATCCTTGCCCGCGCATTGAACACGAGGTGCGGATGAAAGCGCAGTGATGCGGCTCCGTTGGTTCACGCGAGCTGAGAGGCGAATGCAGCTTGGCAGCGGCGGGAGATTATGGCGGAAGCTAACGTCACGAAGCGATCATCGCTTGCACGTTAGCCAGGGGGGGACTAATTATCCTTGCGAGAGTCAGGCTGGCGGTGAAAGGCAAAGAGAGGGCTTCCACGAATTGAGGACAGCAGTGCGAGTTTTCGGTTTCTTTTGTGTTTTTCAGGGTTGCTGCGGCACATGGCACCGAACAGCGCAAGAACTAAGCTATACAGGCAAGGGATGTTGGATGTCTTAGCCGTCAAACTTAAGAAAGAGGTTAGGTTAGCCTGTACTGTGGGAAGGCTGCTGAAACGCTTGAGGTTTAAACGCTCTGAATGCGAGATGAAAGTTCTTGACTGTCGTATCACAAGAACTAAGTTACTGCGAGCCGAGTGAGACAAAATTGGAAAATTGTAGCTCGGATTTACAGCCTATTGCAGGGACTTCAGTGCATTGGAGGGAAACAGCGGAGAACGATTAATATAGGCTGCCTGCGAATAAGATACATTTACCGGCACATTTTTTTTTTTAATTTGGAACAGTGTATGAATTTCTGGTAGCGTCATAATTCATGCTCGCACGCTTAGATCTCATTCGAATAAAACCCTTGCGAAAATTTCAGTAGGCCGTCTATGGAGGGCTTCTAGTATCTATGGAAAGTATGAAGATAGGAATGATCACCATAGCGCCGCCAGGAACACATGCATTCGTATATGAGTGCAGACCTCGTTAAACATAGCTGCAGAAAAAAATTGCAAAATAAGCAATGAACGAATGAACTTAATAATGAGGATGGGCTTTGACCGGTCAGGGAAAGGATTAAGGACGAGAATTTGTGGTGGCTTGTGCACGATCTCGCATCACTGTCTGGTCTATGTCTACGTCCGGTCTAGGTTTTTTTTTTATTCTTTCGAGCCGTTCGCACCATCCGAAGGAATAAAAATTAAAGAAAACATCTGACTTCTTATACGTCGCAATGAATGCATCTGATGTTTTTCTGCACTTCTTGTATACACGTAATATGAAGCAAATGTGCTTTGGAGAACTGTTTGTACAGCATGGCTCCACCAACAGGCTCTACAAGCTTTTCAATGCAGGTTTAGCCTAATCAATACGCAGTCATATCCACCGTTTCGGTGAGTGCCGATTCTGAGATTTGGCGCACCAACCCCCCAGTAATTTTGGACATGCAATCAGTGTCGGGTGCACAAAATCATCACATATTTCCTGGCTATCGTTAGGATTTAAAATCACTGCGCATGCAATACACGTGTAGCTCCCACCACGAAATATATTCCACTTCAGAACCGTTTATAACTATGTAGCCTGTACAGTGCTGCTGACATTGTGGTCATAACGAAGCCAGTTTTTTCTTGCTTGCCGCTTTCAAACCCTCTGTCCGACATATATTTGACGTTGTTCACTACAAATCACGTGGTTGAAAAGTCAGCAGTTGTGGCGGCCCTTTTAGGTCACATCTGCAGTCGCCGATTTTTTTGTTTTCTATTTCTTTTCTTTCAGTAGTGCCTACAGAGACCCTCACAGAATCCGTGCCCCAGATTTACGCGAGGTAGAAGTAGAAATTCAAATTTCGAAAAGGAGCAAGTTGACCGCAAGAACTACTGCACAAAACAAGCAAAATACAAAACAAACGCCCAATGAGACTGCGACTTAGTACTCATGTACAGGGTGATCAGCTCTTAGGGTGAACACGCGAGCATGTGGCCACGCCCTTCAGAGTGACTGTGCTTTCATCGCGGCCGCGCATCGCAGTACAGTGGCACAGGCACAGAAGGACGTCGAGGTGCTTCGCGTCGTCTATACTGTGTGCTGTGTGCTGTGCGATGTCAGTGCACGTTAAAGATCCCCAGGTGGTCGAAATTATTCAGGAGCCCTCCACTATAGCACCTCTTTCTTCCTTTCTTCTTTCACTCCCTCCTTTATCCCTTCCCTTACGGCGCTGTTCAGGTGTCCAACGATATATGAGACACATACTGCGCCATTTCCTTTCCCACAAAAAAACGATTTCAATTTCAAAAAATAGGCTTATTGTTTTATCTCAGGATGTTTGTAATTTAATGCCCACTGCCCTGAGTTTTTTTTTTTGTTAATTGGTTTTTGGGGAAAGGAAATGGAACAGTATCTGTCTCATATATCGTTGGACACCTGAACCGTGCCGTAAGGGAAGGGATGAAGGAGGGAGTGAAAGAAGAAAGGAAGGAAGAGGTACCGTAGTGGAGGGCTCCGGAATAATTTCGACCACCCGGGGATCTTTAACGTGCACTGACATCGCACAGTACACGGGCGCCTTAGCGTTTTGCCTCCATAAAAACGCAGCCGCCGCGGTCGGGTTCGAACCCAGGAACTCCGGATCAGTAGCCGAAGTTCCCCTGCCCTGAGTACGAAATTGTGACTACGCCCCTGAACATATTCCGCGCCATTGGCCTGCTCCTATCATGATAATGCCAGCATAACACAACGAAAAGGTTGGCTGAGGATAATATAAACCGCAGAGCAAACGTTGTTAACTTCCTGGTGCGCCCGACCGTGTGCCAAGGCGACTCTTAACAAAGAGTTCTTTGTATGCTCTGCGCCTTCCTTTCAAGGTAAATGCAAGTCTACGTTTCTTTGAGCAGCGACTCGATCAATTGCTTCGCTAATAACCCCATTGCCACGCACTTCCGCACTTGAAGCATGGCCTCAATTGCTAATTTTTCGTTTGTAAAGGATTTCTAAAGCCGGTGGTCCTAAAAAGTATTCTGCTCACGCAAGCTCTTCGTGACAAGAGGCATTAGCGCAAGTAAAGCAAGAAATCTCATCTAAATCCGCGAAGGACGAGCCTGCGAGGAATCTCTTCAAAACCGAGAGCTGAGATCTCATTTTCAATCTGAAATTGCGATATCCGCTAACATTTCCTCTTGCATGTTTTCTAGATGATTGCACCGCGCCCGAACAAAATGTCGCCGAAGCGCTAAGGTAAAAAAAAAAAACCTCCTCGCAGGACGGTTTCCACTGTTTAACGCCATGTACAGCTACAGCTATTGAGGCATCTATACTTGGACAGTGACTTCATATCTGTATATAGTCATGTATATGTGACTGGTAGTCTCAGGAAGTCATGTATATATGACTTCATATATGTATATATGTACAGTAACTTAAGAACGCAGCGGTTTTTTGCCGTCAAAGCACAACCTTCCAGCCAGTGGCGTCGGCCGATTCTCATGACCCTGCTAGAGTGACAAAGCAGGGAGCGGTAGATGAAAGGGAATAATCCCTTCTCTCTATGGTCGGAGATGGACCCATCTCTCCATTGTGGCGCCGTTCCCCGGCATTTTCAAGCTAGCAGGGTCGTGAGAATCGGCCGACGCCATTGGCTGGAAGGGGGTTCCTTTTACGGAGAAAAACCGCTACGTTCTTGAGTTCTATCCGACTATATAGGTATAGAGTGCTGTTACTAGTTTTTCACACATACCCGTTCTTCGACTGGCGCTCGGATCCTCTCCAGTCCGGCGCTCTACAGGCGCGCTGCTGACCTCCTATTCGGGCGGTGCGTTTTGCAGCACCCGCCGCAGATGGACCGTGCTACATTCCTCCTCTCCCTCCTCCTTCCATGGTAGCCACCCTACGATAGTTTCTATAACAACCACTCTCCGGTTACGCCGACTACTTCTACTACTAAACAGACGCGAAACCGAGGAAAGGACGTTTAACAGCTGTCGCTGTAAAACATCATGGCCATCGCGACAGATCTGGGTTACTCTTCTAGACCAAACGGCGTGCCTTTAATTTCCACTTTACTCATAATTAACGCATTTTTAAACAGTTAAAACTCAGGTTATTGCGAATTTCTTTCTGTTCAGTTTATTTAAACTAGCCAGCCACCAGTAACCTCATTAAGGTGGTGGTTTCAGCTAGTTGGTGTGACAAAAAAGTGACATAGCGTGAGAGAGACGGTACATTCGCTGTCCCTCTGTGTACATGCGTCTCTTACTGTGTACCGTCTCTCTAGCGCTCTGTCACTTCAGGTTAAAACCATTTAGACCTTGAAGGTTGATCAAGCGTGGATAGTTGTTGCTGCTTGCCCTCTGTCCAGGAGTGCTGGAAGGACAGCAGCGTTCTTTGATTGCTGCCTTGAAGAACTTGGCTGAAATCTCATTCATTCGAGACTTTCTTGAACAGCACATTGGGTGTTTCCAACTGACACAGCTTTCTTTTCCGGTCGTATGGTTTCTTCATGCCCTGAAAAGGCTTACACAGCTTGACGTCACTGGCCGATGTGAACGGAACAGTTGCAATTATTATCCGTTTGAACGGAAAAACATGGCCAGAGCGAAAAGCTTCGATACTTTTGTTTGCAGCCAATGGAAAGCTTACAGCTTTCACGCTGCAAGTCGATGACCAACCCGAGTTCACACTGCCATCTGCGATTCATCCTCAGTACTAGTTGGTAGAACAAGTACCCCAGTCTGGAGGTCTCTTGGGATGAATTCCATCGAATAATAATAATAATTGGTTTTTGGTGGAAAGGAAATGGCGCAGTATCTGTCTCATATATCGTTGGACACCTGAACCGCGCCGTAAGGGAAGGGATAAAGGAGGGAGTGAAAGAAGAAAAGAAGAAAGAGGTGCCGTAGTGGAGGGCTCCGGAATAATTTCGACCACCTGGGGATCTTTAACGTGCACTGACATCGCACAGCACACGGGCGCCTTAGCGTTTTTCCTCCATAAAAACGCAGCCGCCGCGGTCGGGTTCGAACCCGGGAACTCCGGATCAGTGGTCGAGCGCCCTAACCACTGAGCCACCGCGGCGGGTGAATTCCATCGAGTGAACAAAAAAACTGTCTCAACTACAAAATGCCTGGAAAACCTGTACGGTTCTTATTTTTCGCAGACTCTTTCTCCTCGGTCAGGAGGATATTAATTGCGATTATTTCCTTCGTTAAAAGCGGACACACACCCTAGGAGTTCACCTAGACACAATCCCGGCTGCGGCGCAGAATTACAGCGCTTAGCTTCAGCTTGGCGTTCAAGGAGAGTAAAAAAAAAAAACGACGCCATGGCAGGTGAGAGCCGCGCCGAAAGTTCTCGGCCTACACCTCGCGTTGCCGGCCTATCGCAAACAGACGGCCGACTGCACGACAGCGCCGCTTGGACAGCGGCCGTGAAACTGTGCCACCTGTCATCGCCTCGAGGGAGAATAGGAAAAACCGGCTGCTCGCGTCGACAGCGGCTATGAAAATATTGACGCTCGTGTCAGTGCACGGCGTCAGCTCCATTGCTTCGAGAGGACACAGCCCGTATAGTAGTGGTCGGCAGGTTGACTTCAAATTCAAATTCAAATTCAAATTTATTTGCCACCATGGTACAGATGATGGCGGGGACCCGTAGTAAAAGCTGCCGTTTGACAGCTTGACAAGGCCACGGGCCCCCACTTTGACAGCAATACAGTAAAGAAATAAAGAAAATACAATACAATACAATAAAGAAAATACAGGAAATACAGATAACAAAAAAATACATATAGCAGAGCTGTTTATCCGGTTACAGTAGTCAGCATAAAATCAACAGCATTGTCCTGGCTGGAAAGAAAACTTACAATGATGGTGAAAGAAAGAAGAATTAGGTAGACAAATCACAGAAAAAAAGGTTAGGTGTAGTGTAAAAAAAAAAATACTCGAACAGTTTGTGGCGTGTTGTGTTTTGGAGATCAATATCGTTTTGTGCGAGTTTGTTAAGAAGTCGTGGTAGTTTATTTTCTAATGTTTGATTACCATAGAACGTTCTGTATGTTTTTACGTTTCATTGTGCTATATTTCTTGTGCTGTACATTGCATCTCGTTTTTCTAAACCAGCTAATTTTGATAGAAAAGATATGTTCTTCAAAACCTCGTTTTTCACACACTTGCTCAGACGATAGTCATAAAGCTTAGTAATTGGTAGTAAGTTATACTTTAAGAAAAGTGCGGCCGTATGGTAGGTATGCGAAACATTTTCAACAATTCTTAGAAATTTTTTCTGTAACAAGTGTAGTTTCTGAAGATTGCCTGCTGTTGTTGCACCCCAGGTTAAATGGCAATAGCTGAAATGAGATTGTATCAATGAATTATATAGCATTAGCATTACATTTCGCGGCAGTATCTGACAGCTCTCGTATCGCCAGTATTTGTTTAGTTTTTTTTTGCAATTTTCTTGAGTATTTACCTAACACTGCTCTCTGTGAACAAATAGATCAGCTACTGACCAGCGTTTAACGCCAAAGCGTTAAAGGCCCCATTACGCAGAAAATCCGCCGTAGGCGTTGTCAGCGATAAATAGGGTGACGTAGGGTGGTCCAGGAAGCCGCCCCCGGAGAATAAACCAAGGTGGACAGCCTAGGTCACGTGACCTTGTTGGGTCATCACAACCTACCCACTGGATTGTGAGAAAACTAACCACACTGGCAGGTGACAGTTAAATTAATGGTTGATCGCAAGAGTTTGCTAGGGAAGAGAAACTTTGGTCGAACAAGACTCACCGCTGGCAGCACCTGCCATCGCAGGGCAGTGGTGCATCCCTTAGCCGCTGCGCCAGTTCAGAAGGAGTGCTATGAGACCTTCTAGGGACCTATGAATGTGAAGTTTAGAATGACCAATTCGGCATGTGTGGGCATTAACTCATCAACGCTATCGCGTCACGTCCTTAAGGCGGAGCTGAGAGTCCCCTCCAATTTTTTTTTCACGGGCTGTCTCTCTTTGAGTGCGTCCTTCTTTCATGCAGTCCAGTTCAGTTCGCATTTATTTTCAACTCACATGGGGTTAAATGAATACCTGACAAAAAAAACTTTAACGACAACTTAACGTGGTCAGGGAGAAGGGAAACCGTGTTGGCGAAATGGTTCACTGCTTACCCGCAAGCGGTGTATGCTTGCCACACACGACATCAGGGGGCACTGCATTGATAGCGATTATAGTCGGACCCAATAAATCCCCCCCCCCCTTGCTATTGGTCGGTACGACCTGTGACGTCATGGCCGATGCCCGGACCGGAATTACTGTCGCCGAGTCAAGTATCGATGGCGATGCTGAGCAATTAGAACGAGACGAAAAATTAAAAATATAAAAAAAATGGTGCACTCTATGATGCCTGATCGCAGGTTCACTGGAGAAATCTTACCAATCAACAGAGCGTCGGAAGATGGTTAGAAGACGTTGTGATTAGTCCTTGCGAAGCAGGCTATACGAAAAGTCTGAGAGCTCTGTTCAGTATCATTGACAGTGCACTGACTAGTAACGAAGTTTAGCCGCGGTTCGGCAGCTAGTAGCACCGACAATATGCACTGGTGAGATTAAGTTTGATGACACAACACAAAAAATCATGCCCTACAGGGCGTGATTCGCTCACCCATTGCTAATAGTTGAATCACTTTTCAAGTCCAGCTTTGTCGGACAAAAATTTTGAAAATTGTAAAATTGTAAGACACTGTTACGGAAATATTGAAGGTAATGGTCCATTATTCTGATATATAGCAAAAGTTCCCTTTTAAACTGTTTCCATCGATCGCATCGAACAGCTAAGACTGCATAGAAAACCAATGGGGAACGCTTTTGACGATATCGAAAACGTGAATAGAAAAAAAAAATACAAGACTGCCGTCGGGTGATCTACGGATATATCGACTGTTATAGTGAAATCTTACATTATATAAAAAAGCGTTAATAAACGGTTTCCCGCCCAAAAGTGCTTTTGTCCAGAATTGCTGGGTATGTGTGTGGTAAGGAGAAAACATTTTCAGGCGCAAACTGGCGCGCAGTTTTTGCAATGCATTTCCGTGTTAAAAACATGTAGTGAAAGGAGTCGTTTCTTTCTGCCCTCAGCGCCCCCGAGCGGCAACAGCCTGACGCGGTGCTACGGCAAGTACGGCTGCTTCTCGGTGGGCGAGCCGTTCCTGTCCATCCAGCGGCCGCTCAACCTGTTCCCGCTGCCGCCAGATGCCCTCAACGTGCAGTTCTTCCTGCGCACGCGCCGCAACAACGAGTACTACCAGCGCCTCAAGGCGGGAGACGCCGACAGCTTCGCCGACTCCAAGTTCGACAGCACGCGGCCCACCATGTTCATCATCCACGGGTACCTCGAGCACGGATACCTCAAGTGGATCCTGGTGAGTGCAGTGGGCATGCCAACGTGCCTTGCCACCCAAACTTCCTGGAGGCTTATTTAGCTAATTAGTCCCTAAGCATTAAAGCAACACTTATTGGTATCGGTAGAGAGAGAGAGAAAAAAAACATTTATTGATCTCTTCAGTTCATGGGGGTAGATCTCCAAAGTCTGGGGGTAAGGGTCGGTTGCTTCCTGCCACGCCCTCTTCGTCAGCAAGGTCGAGAGGTTTAAGAAGGTCAAGGGATCTGAGAAGGTTGAGGGGCCTTAGAATGTATGGGTTCTGAGAAGGTACGGGTTCTGAGAACGTAGGGTTTCTGAGAAGGTCGAGGGGTTTGAGAGGGACAAGCTAGGTCAGGGGGTCTGAGCTTGCCAATGCCACCTCCCACTGTCCGAGGGTCCTCCTGTTTAGACAAAGAGTAGCGAGTAGCGAAAGGCGGAATGATATCGCCTCCCCCCCCCCCCCCCCGGGATTCCTCAAAGAATAATTCCCATTCGTCATGCCCCACGTATTGAGCTATTGAGATATACTATACTTATCTCAGTGTCTTCACCACCGTTGAATTTCGCCTCTACCGAAATGCGGTCGCCGAGCGCAGAATGAAATCGGGCCTACAAACCAGAGGGATTTGCTTATCATGTGTAAAAAAACAAAAAACAGCCGAATTGTCAACTTCTGGCATTTCAGCGTTTGTGAAGAATGGAAGCGTGCAGAAGAGCGGCCTATAGCTTGCTCCGAAGTCGGCTGACTATGCTGTGCTGTAACTTCTAGGAAATCAAGCAACAACGCTGCGAACCCAAAACGCAGGCAATACACAGATACGTTTGCCACGTCTGGCACTTTCCGTGGTCCTTCTGCTGCGGAACTTGGTCAAAGTTCCGGACTTTGTTACATGTATTGTTGTGTTTAGCTTGTGTAGCACGTCGCGACTGAGGTGTAGCCTGCGGTTCACGTGAGGGAATGGAAACGAAAACTTGGGAGATGGCGCAGATGTCATAAAGAATAAATAGCACTGCAAAACTGCATTCTTAATTCATTCTACTCCTTCTTTGTCGATTTCTCTGGAGGTCTAAAAGAGACCGGTTTATCGGTGGTGGTGTAATCACATACATAGCGGGGGCCCTCGGATTTTGAATGCAAAAATGTTGCCTAAGCAGCGTTACAAAAAAATCTACTCTTATTGAACATCAGCCCCACCTTGATGACCTTATTTAGACTTTCTGGTGCCAGCTCATACAGATCTCCTAGCCTGTCTTGACTCCTGGCAGCAATCTTGGTTCTTTGCACGACAGCCTTGCACGACAGCTGGATAGCATTTCATGGCCTTCACAGAAGATATCAAACCTTTAAAGAAACAATACAGGAGCGATCGTACACCAGCCTCTGCAAATCTCCAGCTTAGGCTTACCGCCTCGCCAGCTGTGCCCTGGACTTGCCGATCCTGACGATGGCGTTACAAAGTGATTTAAGTAAATGCGTATGTCCCTAAGTTTGCGGGCGCCACTGGCGGATTAGGCCAATAAGGAAGGTGAAAAGAAAAAAAGGTTAGCGAGTGACTTATGGTTCAAGTGAGAAAAGCTACAAACGGAAATCTGCGCCTATTGAATTCAATAAGTACTCAGATAAGTGACGCGTTCGAAGATAGTTTTTGGAGCCATACATGCCAAGGAACTTCGTAGGAAGTCGCTTGCGACGCAACGACAGTAACCTCTTAAGATATGGAGTACTGATAAAGCGCTTCCGTGGGCGGAGAGGTGAAAATTTTAAGCAGCGAAAAGATTACCATCGCGGATTACTGGGGATAGTTAATGGGCCCGATAAAACTTTGGCGCAGATCTGGAACCCATATATAGTAGAAGTGAATATAAAGCAGTGACTACGCTACGTGCAGCAACCGGATTAGAGCGAATATCAATGAAGGTAGACACCATATCCAAGCAGCGAAATTAACATCCTCGGTATGCCGCTGTGGAAAGCGTACTCAAAATAAAGGGAATTCCGAAGTTCCTGTGAACGCGCGCAATGCCTGATGTATGAGTGGAATAGATAAATAGCATCAAGTCTCAGCGAGGTAGAGCAGCGAAGTTGGCTTTGAATATAATAATGATGTGAGAAGGAAACTGCAAAAGTGGGTACAAGAGGACGGGATATCGGCGGAGTACAAAGTATCTTCGGACGAGGTCACCGACAGTGGCCTTTGGACATGTCAAAGAAGAAGGGACAGCACAAACCATAGCCTTCTCTAGAAGGTTCTATAGACCTTGATACATCTTCAGTGGTGTAGGTTACTCTTTTGTTAACGGGGCACACAAAGAAAAAAGAACGAACAGGTACAACTGGAAGCTGCCTGCGGAGCATCCCGCTGCTAGAGAAAAGGGGGCTAAGGAATTGCGTTCGCTGCCCCCCCCCCCCCCCTATTGAAAAATGTGTACAGGTTTGAATAGGAGACAAATAGGATTATGGCACATTTCGTTTAACATTATAGGATGAAGCTTCCAAAGCGATTCAGCCTTTGAGTGACTCCTTAGTGGAGGGCTCTGTATAACTACCATTACCCGTGGTTAATTACCGTGCACTTACATCACACAGTGCATGCAACACGTGGGTTTGAACCCGCCCACTACGGCAGCACTTAGATGGAGGAAAAATGTGAAAATTCCGTGTACTGTGCATTGTTAGTGCCCGCTAAGAACCCTAGGTGGTCGAAATTATCCGGAGCCCTCCACTACGGCGTCCCTCATAGACTGAGCCGCTTTGGGACGTCCATCCTATAAAGGCAAACCAAATGTGCCATAATCCTATTTGCTGACGTGTTCAAATATATATACATTTTTCAGTAGGCCGTGAATATAGAACGTTGTCACTTTTTGTGCCCTAGCGCTAGGAATAGATTGGTATATATAGATATCGATTTTGGCCATGAAAACAAACATAGATCTTATGTATCACCCACGGTGGCTGTGCTGGGTGTCCTTCCAGTCTTTGTAGACTTAGCTCTACAAATTCCAAATTCCAAAACAGCAGCTGCTTGACTGGGCTGCCGGCACAAACAAAAGACATAGCCTACAAGGAAGCAGGCAGAGACCATCGCAACAACGGGGCGCTGGACAGACTGAAGGCAAGGCGAAGCACCATCTGGACGCTAGAGCTTGAATTGCGCAGGTCATAGTGGAGCACGATTTTAGTCATCGCTGTCTGGATAAAGCCATGTCAGGAAGACAGCGGCTACGAAAAATAAAACAGGACGTCGAAGTAGTGCTTGTAGTATTTCTCGTTCTGGCTGCACATGCGGTCTTTTGATTTGGGAGTCAGGAGGGCGCGAAGGCTAATTTGAAGA
This sequence comes from Amblyomma americanum, assembly GCF_052857255.1. Lineage (NCBI taxonomy): Eukaryota > Metazoa > Arthropoda > Arachnida > Ixodida > Ixodidae > Amblyomma > Amblyomma americanum. The sequence continues at coordinate 53,759,183 of NC_135507.1, forward strand.
GAACTGCGTTAAAGCAGATAAAGCAAAGTTTTGATCACTCACTCCCCTTTAAAAGAAAAAAATCCCAGCACTTTTACTGTCTAAAAGAGCTTACATGCGCGGTTAACGTTCTTGGAGCATATTTTGTGAAAGTTTGGATGTTTTATAGAAGTTTGAAAGCCACTGCGTGGGCCATCCGACATATCTGATCGTATCTTCAATTGACTCATCCCCGAAAAAGAGATTAATTTCTCCCATGGATTAATTTGTCCCATGGATTAATTTGTCCCAAGGACAAATTGGGATTTGGATATATGGATCAAAATAGTCCCATGAATTGTCCTGGGACAATTATTAATAGATTAATCCATGGGACAAACCCGTGGGACAAATTTGGATTAATTTGGGGTGCCGTTGTCGGGCGCGCGTGTGAGGCAAGAAAACCCCGGAGACTCGATCGGTCAAAGCTTAACCATGCGGAAAAAAATCTCTAGCAAAATCTCCTCTGCTGCCATCGTCGATGTCAGTGATCCATACGACACTGCTTCGGGAGTACGGCGAGTGGTGGAAAAAAAAAAGCGTGCTGCATCTGCGATACGCAGATGCCGGTGCAAAATGTCACCGTTGCGCTTATGAAAGGTACTTCGAAAGAGCTTCGAAAGTGCTGCCTCCATTTCAGACGGATCGAAGTAACCCGCCTCTTTCCAATACCAGTCATAACCAAGGCCATGCGGATGGCGAATCGATAAAGGTGCCCACAATGATTCATTCTTAATTAATTTGGAAGGGAGTCGTGTACGGTGAAGAACGGGCGAACTTGACATGACACTGTGTGCATACGGTTTGTTCCAGTGATCAGAAATGGCGGCAGCGAGAGCGTCGGGCACGATAGGCGGTCATAGGTTAAAGGGAACAATTACTGTTTATGGCCTGCCATTTCTCAAACGCATCGACAGCTAGTCTGGCTAAGTCGTACGCTCCCCTTGTCTGCTAAGGGGGACACTTTCAACACTACGGCGCATTTGCCGTCTGACATCCAATAACGCGATAACAGACGCGATCAAAGCCTGAAGTTTGATTCACTCCTGTCGAATCTGTCTGAGACACACAGATGACGCGAGCAGACGGAGGAAACATGAAAAGTAAATCACTCCTGTTCCTAAGCAGTAGCTCCATAAACGCCGATCGATGGCAGTCGGAGAGGGGGACAGCAGAAGATAAATTAAGCATCTCAGGTTACTTTTCAGTGTCCACCATTTTTGGACAAATATTTTGAATATTGGAAAACTGTAAAACCCTGTAAGGTACTGGAGCGGAGATATTGAAGTTAATGGTCCATTCGTTCGATATGTAGCAAAATCTTTCTTTTATAGAGTTTCTAGCGCTCACATCGACCAGTTAGGACTGTCATATAAAACCACTGGGGAACGCTTTTGGCGATAGCAAGAGCGTTAATAGCAAAAAAATTCTGACCTCCCGACGGGAGATCTGCGGATATACTGATTGTTATAGTGAAATCTTACAATATATATAAAAAAAACTGCGCTCAGAAACTGTTTCCCGTTCAAAAAATGTTTTTGTCCATAATTGTTGGGTATGTTATTATTTGTCTAAATAGTCCCACAAAGTAATCTAAGCACAGTTATGTATACCTAAAAATTGCATAAATAAGTATCCATAAGCTTGAACTTAATGGAAAGAATAGTTCCGGCTTCGTAGGTTCATTCTTTCTGATCATGATGAATTCAAAATGTGGACACTTTCGGCTCGAGAACTGCGGGCAGAAATTCTTGGGGAGCAGCCCTTAAATGCGCCGTGCGCTGAAACCGCACACCTAAGCGCAGAGAAAGTAACAGCAATATATACATGAAATGTCCGAGAGGATACGTTTGACTCTGCGATTTCGTCGTAAGGAAACGACTCTTAAAGAAAGCAAATGCTTCATTCAGCTTTATGTTGCCAGTAGTAGTGATTTCTCCCTCTGTGTTTTCCTCTGTGTTTTGGATGAGATCAAGAAGTTTGCGGGGTATACGGTGGCTGTCGCTGGCAAAGGACAGGGTTAATTGGAGAGATGTGGGAGAGGCCTTTGCCCTGCAGTTGGCGTAGTCAGGCTGATGATGATGATGTGAAAACGGCTGGCTGACGAAGCTGTTGGGCACCAGCCTCTCCGTGCATGTCCATGTAAATTGCATAAACAAAAGCAAATAGGAGGAAGTGAGAAACAAAACTAAGTCTGCGGGTATTCCCGGCGAGTGAATATGTAGTAACTATCCAAACGCTATTTCCAGACACAGCCTCTGCTGAACAGTGCACAAGCTTGGAAGAGACCTGACCTTCCCCAAGGGCTGTATATTGTGAAACATGCGCTCTTCCTACAATGATCACCGTTGTGATTGGCAGCATGGTTAAAGGAATAAATATGTCAAAGTATAAGCTGTCTAAAAATAAGTGTGCTATAAAGCGCTGCGAGCTCGCGCACGGAAAACACGGCGCCAGTTTTCGTTGGCCAACAGCCATGCAAACATCTTCATCGACCGTGTATACCGCTGTTTCCAACCAGGATCTGTTTTGCTGCTGTTATTCTCCATAACGTCGTCCGAAGAATGGGAGTTCCCCCGTTCAGGAAGCTGAATGTGCGCCTGCGTCTTCTTGTTTTTTCAAAGTAACGTTAACCGCAGACGATGGGGCGTCCCCCGACTGTAATAATAGCCTTTTGGTATTACGAAGACAATTGATAGGTGTAGTGCTAGACATCATGCTCAGTGTAGAGGTTATTATCAATACATGATGATGATAGATTCTTATGGCGCAAGGGCATCTGTGGCCAAAGAGCGCCATGGCACAAGGTATTTTTCTTCTACTCAAGGTGGGGTCAAAGACCCGCTTCCCAAGCATTTCACCCTGATTAAGCCGAGCACCAGGCCAGGGGAAAGCTTGTACCCACTGTATCACTGGTGGGCCCCCAGCGGCACAGGGGATCGAACCCCGCACCTCCCGCATGCGAAGCGGATGCTCAGACCATTATGTCACCGCTGCGGTCTAATATCACTACAATACGAACTACCGAAAACCATTCTTAACTACGGGCAGCTTCCAAGTCCATTTGACTCTCTTTTACATTCCCGTCAATGAAGAATGCACCCTACCGTTAAGATGTACAGCCAAGATAATTTTTAAATATATATGAGGCCAGATGAACTGATTAGGTGCTATCCGGTTCACATGAAGCGCGAAAAATAAATCCAGGTCTCAGATGGCGGTGGCTGAGTAAGAGCGCAGTCGATTTTCACTTGAAAGCGCGAAGACCGCAATTTGGAAGAATCATTAACGCCGCCTGTATATGCTCTCGGACAGCTAACATTTTCGTGCTTTTGTGTTCGGGTTTCACTTGTGCTCTTCTTGTTTCTTTCGATGCTCACGGTACTTTCATCATAGAGATGTATCCTTCCAGTACTTATCATTGGCGCTCCGTACACAAAAATATCCTCTGGCCGGCTTTAGTTAGTTGGTACAAATAGCTATAACCTTTTCTATGGCCGTCTGTATAGCTGTAGTTTCAGGCGGACATACTTTTCTGTAAACAGCTAAAAACAGCTGTATGATTCCAAAACTATTGCTCTCTAATGAACTAGATTTCTCAATAGCTGTCAATAAACACCGCTTTAAGTACGTATAAAGTTTTACAAGGACACCCATAGACCATTTATGTATGGGATAGAGTCTCGATTTTGGCGGAACAGCCCGTCAGGAGGCGCAGGACAACGCACTGAGTTACGAAAAGCAAAAAAAAAAAGCTAGGATATATCATTATAAGAAATAAGCCCAATAGCATGGATTGGAAAATAAACGTCACGTGACAAACTCGTCGTTCATATCAGTCGGCGGAAATGCACTTCAGCTTGATTTGATATTAGGAGAACGAATTATGGATTATGCAGGCAATGAAACGAATACCAAGGGAAGGGAACGTAACCGAGTGTGGTAGAGAGTCACGTACGACTGTGACGTCATGAAATTAGCTGATATACTGTCACCACAGTGGGCACAAAACATTCTATTGCAAAATGTCGGCAGCGGCAACTGCCCAGCTGCGCAGGGTTTGAACAGGCGACGGTGGTCACATTTGTGGCTGTCGCCGCGGCCTCGTTGTACACCTGGGTCCGTATTGTAGAATTGTCCACTGACTGCACATGTCCACTTCGGTCCGCGCCGACCGATTGGAGTTTCATTCAATTGCGATGGTGACTGCCCTGCTCTGACAAGTGACCCGTCTTTCCTGCTACGTCATCTCAGCAGAAACTGCGCCTGCCATTATTAAGCGATTGTTACGAAGCATGTGCCAGGAACACTTACGATTTGTATTGAAGCATTCAAAAGCAGAAACAGGAGGCTGTGGTTTATATAAAGGGGATAGGTGCTTATACGCAAGTAACCTGATCCGAGGTGGCGGTGAGCGTTTTCCACTTGCTTTATTTATTTGTTTTTCGTTGAACAGTAACAGAACGCACTTCATTTATTTTACGGGGTTTTAACGTCCCAAAGCGACTCAGGCTATGAGGGACGCCATAGTGGAGAGCTCCGGAAATTTCGACCACCTGGGGTTCTTTAACGTGCGCTGACATCGCACAGTACACGCGTTTCTAGCATTTCGCCTCCATCGAAATTCAACCGCAGCGGCCGGGATCGAACCAGCGTCTTTCTGGTCAGCGCCCTTAAGCAACACATTTTAAGACATGTCTACTGAGTGGAGATTTCCAGAATACGGACCCTGATGGGGCAAAAAACAAGTGCGGGGCTGTACTGCACGAATCCTTACGCAAACCCAGCGTCTGTGCGCGCACTGGTCTCGGGAAATCCACCCGCGCCTCTTACGGCATTGCACGCGCTTGCACAATCGTGCGCTACTGCCAGCAGCGGCACCCGAGACTGGGCCCTCCAGGCAGGAATTTCGCGCCGTACCACGCGCGCCAAACAAATGCGGCGCTTAACTCGGCGGCGCACTCCGGCAGGTAATTACCGCGCGGACGCACGGGTCTGTTGTTACGTTTCGAAACAGAAACGCAGGCGGGAAGGGGGGGGGGGGGGGGCGTGCCAAGCGTGTAAGTTGAGGGAAGCTCCCCCGAAGGGCTTCGCGTTGCTGCCTTTGCGTGCGGTTGTATAGTCTTTCTGCGCGCAAGCGTGCCTTAAGTTGTGGCCGGGCAGGCCGTGGCGTCGTCTGCTTAGGAACCGCCGCGAGCAGACGACGAGGGCTAGCAGACGACACGACACTGACACGATTCACACGCGTGACTGCCCGAAACGAAAATTGCACCCGGGAAAAGTCGGCGAAACATGCATTCTAAATAGGCGGCGCTGTCTGTCGCAACAGTCACGTCACGAAGGGGACGGACGTTAAGCGAATAATAAGCGGGACAAGAGGATATGCGTGACGCGTCTGGCACTTGGGCAAAGCGCGTTGACGAAGCAGCTGAGCGTCTGTCCTTGCCAGCGACGGTAGTTCGTGTTACATAGTGTTTCCGCTTTCTGGGTGGACGAAAGCTGCGACGAGAAAGGAAAGGGAGAAGAAAAGTCTTGGAACGCAAATTTCTGCAGGGACATACATAGTGGACCACGCTTAAGGGGAACGCTTGAGCTAATGGGTTTGCGCCTTGGGCAGCTGGTGCAGTGTTAGTGTACATGAGCCCTGTCACACTGTCGTATGATCACCCTGTCTACGCGACGCGCCCGCAGCTGACACTTCGCGAGCAGCAGAGCTAAACACTTATATGTTCCAGCTAAGTGTGGTTCACACTTCACGTGTTCATCAATACTCGCTAACCGTCTAGTACCGCTTAGGCTCTCACTCTTCTTACATGACCGCACAGCAATAGAAAACTGAAGGCGGCATTAACGGCAGCAGTGTTTCTTCTGCCAAGTGGCCGCTGGCGGGCATCGTGCATGTACAGCGTTCTCTGACTTTTTGGACGCCGGCCGCGGCTAGGGCGGGCGCAAAGGGTCGCGAAAACTGTTCTTTCACCGGCTGTTTCTCGTGATTCGCGTCGGTGGACATGATTGCTTTCACTTCGATTAACTTGCGTTCCTTGATATGTTTCCCAGCGACAGCCAACGTTGCCCAACACGGACTGGCACACGATGTTTCCGCTCGAAGAACTTCGCCAATTTGAAAATTTAGTGATGTTATTCATCCGCACTGGGTAAGGGGGTGGGGGGGGGGGGGGGTGCACATCGTTTTTCTTGAGTTCCGAATGCTCTCTTCAGGCGGTCTTGAAATACCTGCCACACAATGCTTAAATTTATTTCACGGGAACTCTTCCTGTTTGGTAGTGTGTAGTCCTAGGCCGCAACAACGCTTTCCTTATATTTTCATTTTTAGCACGACATATGCAGACGAAGTGGTTTGGACGTCGCAGGGGGGTATTCAAAAGAGTAGACACCAGAAGCTTGGGCGTGTTTGTGCAAATTAAAAAAAAAGGTGAAAAACAGCGCAAACTGTGCGATACACGAAGGGCGATGAAAACACCAAACAATGAGACCTGTGCGTGGGGAATCACGCGAAAAATTCAGACTTTACACAACTGACATTCTTTCTCACGTGTATTTCTTAATGTGGCGCTTCGGACAAGTTCATATTGTTGCCAGGATTTGGCTGCACTCGCCATATCTAACAGGAGTTCACATGACATCCCTAATACGCGTTCGGACGTGAAGTAATAAAATGCCAGCAAAATTGCACCCTTGCCGCTTAGGCAGAGTATTTTCACAGTGGGATCGTTAAGGGCAGAAGTTTATCGTGCAGTCGTGAGCACGGTTCTCTGGTGCATACTTAAGCAAGAAGCACAGACTGACGGGAACAAAAGACAGATTATGTAAACAAACAATGCTTGTGCGGGTACGGGCGTTCAAGCTTTTGTTTACGCTTGTTTGTCTACCTTCCCTGTGCACTGTTCCTGTCCGTCTGCGCTGCTAGCCCCTTACAAAAATTTCTTCACACAGTCTATAGACTGTTCATAGAGTTCTGTCTATAAAGTCTACAGACTCTCTATATACGAACCCTAGAGAACAGCCTATACGCAATAAAAATTCTACAGACAGTCTGTAGGGAATCTATAGATTTATGGCCATACACTTTTACTAGACATTTTTCTATAGACAGTCTATAGACTATGAACAGATGAAAAGAATTAGCTTTAGGAAGGCAATATAGTCTATCGGAAGACTATAGAGTGTCTATACACCATTTTTGTAAGGGCTTGCTCAGCTGATCGACAGGGCTCGCAAGACTGCAAAGGCCACTGGGGCCCTGGACTGAGGGACCCACATACGCCGCGAGAATCCTCCTTAACAATAAAGTTTTCCATTCATTCAAGTACGAAATGGCCCCAATTATCCCAGTACACAGTTCTCTCGCCTAGATGGCGGTGCGGTGTGCTGCAGAACAAAAAGTGACTCGCACGTGTAGAAGAGGCAATGTCACCGTTGACCACTTGTTGCGGCCAGCCACAGGCGGCGACGGGGACCCAGTGTCGTTCTTGGCAACGAAGCAAATCTGCTCTTTGCGTTCTCGCGTCGCCCGCCAACGCTCCGCAGTCGTCACTCTCTCTGCTGGAGCAAAGCCCAACAGTTTCCGAGCAGAGAGCACAAAACCTGAAGCTGCGTTATTTCAGGCGCACTAAATGAGCAAAAAAATTTAAAGGCGATATGAAAAAGAAATTACGCTAAACGAATGCGCTTCGCAGAAAAGGGAGTGACCTCAAAGTGATTGCAATGCTTGTCCGTTGGTGTCGCTCTGGCAGGCGTGCCGCGGCAGAGTTCCTCGTTTGGATGGGGCCGCCGCCCACTGAGACGTAACAGCCCGAGTCTGTTCTGTGGCGTTCGTGTTTCAGTGTTGTGCGTCATCGTTCGAGCAGCAGTTTAATGGGAATGAATTTCTGCGCTTCAGTACACGCGCATTAGCGAATAATAATTATTAGTTTTTGGGGAAAAGAAATGTCGCAGTATCTGTCTCACATATCGTTGGACACATGAACCGTGCCGTAAGAGAAGGGATAAAGGAGGGAGTGAAAGAAGAAAGGGAGAGAGAGGTGCCGCAGTGGAGGGCTCCGGAATAATTTCGACCACCCGGGGATCTTTAACGTGCACTGACATCGCACAGCACACGGGCGCCTTAGCGTTTTTCCTCCATAAAATCGCAGCCGCCGAGGTCGGTTTCGAACCCGGGAACTCCGGATCAGTAGCCTAGCGCTCTAACCACTGAGCCACCGCGGCGGGTGCGCATTAGCTCCGAAAATGAGAACGCTGTGTTATTTCTTCACTGCCTATAACTTAGCTATGGACATTTACTGCACCGTCCCTTCCCTCATAGCCAATTATTTCTACTTTTATAATCAAGTGAGGACGCTGCGTTACTGCTGTGCAATCACAATGCTAACGCAACCGAACATAGACAAAGCAAGCACCGTACAGTCTTGTAATGAGAACAAAACCCACCAGCTTGAGATCCTAATTACCATAACACATCCGCCATCATATCACTACTGCCATAAGTTATGAGAAGTTAGGTCGCCTCTGCGTATCGCGCACGGCGCGTGTGTGTGCTAGTACAGGCAGCCGCAGACGACACGCAACCCTCACCTAAGCGAGCGTTGGATGCAAAGTGAGAAGGCTCGCAAATGCAAGCGCATCGAGGGTAATTGTTTTTCGTGAAACATAAGTAATGAAAATAAGACACAGAAAACTGACATGCGCAATGCGAGCTGGCGAGAAAATGAGCTCTAACGAGGCACAGGGGTGAGCAGGCAGACACAATGCTGCGTAATGCTGACATAAAAACTACCATAAAACACCGTACGGGGTTGAACTCGGTATCTGGAAAGTATCCCCGCAGTGTCGCTTGTTTATATTTAGTGAGTTCAGTTTCCACAAGTCTATATCGTGCCTTGCACAGCTGTAAGCTTTGAACGGTACTGGAAGATGCGTTCAGTAAGCGCGACTGTGTGCAGTCTGTACCCTGTAGTGTGCTAGCCTTGTGTGCTGGTCCTCAGTTTTCACCGCTGTAGCTACTGTCGGCAGTGTCGTCTGTAACCTCAAGATCCGCGTAATGTTTCGGACATGTTTTCGAGTACATAATCTGCATTCGCCAGTGAACGCGAAACCTCACTGATAACAGACGGCACTTCATAGACCGCGACACTGGCTAGAGACTATAGGTCGGCGGCGCACTTATAGCAGCGGTCTGCAGGGCACTGATAGGGTGAGTTCTTGAACTCACAGGTGGAGACGCCTACGGCACTGGAATAGGCGCAAACTGTTTCCATCGTCACTAACTCTCCTTCATGTCCGGCACGACCGCCTTGCGCTTGCATGTGCTCGACGACAATAGTACTCCACTGGTTAATGGGGCTTGATGATTCGAGAGCCACCAAGGGTCTTCAGGGTCTGCAAAGAAACTCTGGCTTAACGCTGATGCCGACCACCGCGGAAGCAGACAAGAAAAGCGGGCGAACGCAGGCCTATAACATGCGCACATCGAGGCCAAAGCCGACTAAGAAATCTAGGCTATACTAGGATACAACTTATAACAACAGCAGTTGCTGACCCTGGGCCACGGTCCGCGGAGTCCTGTACTACTCCGCTAGCCAATCACAGCAGTAAACGAAATCGGCTTTTCGATGTCTGACTTTATTAAAAGAGCCAGGTGTCAAAATTCTAGACCTTATAATTTTTCTTCTTGTGATTAGTCTTTCGTTTAGGTGAGAAGAAAAGTTTTAACAAAGTACTACTTTTTGGTGGTGAAGGAATTATGTGCATTGGTCCCGAATGTGGGCGGAGCTTCACTGCAAACTTAAGTTGTATCCGACTATAAAAGAGTCTAAGATCTATTCCAGAATGCGCATCGCCGGACTTGCAAGGCATTTCATGCTGGCAACTGCTCTCGGTGACTAGTTTTTTGTATTTCCCGCCACTTGAACTGGATATTCTAAAGGCTCTGATTATTTTTTACGTTTCAGGAGAGAAAGGGGGAGGGCAGACAATTGAGGGAAACGTGATATTGCATGGGCCTAACGCCTGATAATGGGCTCACCGTACGGGAAAATGCCCTTTTAAAAATGGTCTATAGACAGTTTATAGACCTCATATAGACTATAATGCTTTTCTACAGATATGTCTTTTTGTCTGTGCATAGTCTATAGACTGTCTATAGACAAAAGTCTACTAATAGTGTATTCCATAAATCTACAGAATGTCTATACACTGTCTATAAGATTTGTATTTCCTTACACTGTTCCCTAGGATTTGTCTATAGAGTCTACGGACAGTCTATAGACTGTCTAAACGAATTTGTCTAAAGGAAGGATCTGTTCACCATATCACCATACGGCTCGCCGTACGGGGGAATTCCCTTATAAAAATGGTCTGTAGACAGTCTACAGACCTCATAGAGACTCTTTTGCCTCCCTATATATATTTAGTTTTCTCTATGCATAACCTATAGACTGTCTATAGACAAAAGTCTACTAATAGTGTATGTCCATAAATCTATAGAGTGTCTATGTACTGTCTAAAGATATGCATTGCCTCAGACTATTCTCTAGGATTTGTCTATACTTATAAACTTTACAGGCAGAAGTCTATGGACAGTCTATAGACTGTCTGAACAGGTTTTTGTAAGGGAAGGATCGGTTCACAACGCATTTGTGCAAGTGCATCACATCCTAAAGTGCGACTACAGGTGAAATCATGGGTTGAACACGACTCTCCCTAGTCAGTGCTGGTATACCCGCTAATCTCTCAGTTCAACAATCGAGCATTATAACGTCAGGTTCAGAGTAACTGTGCTCGCGGATCTGATGCCATGCGCACCCCCTCGACGCCTTTCCGTCCTTCTCTGCCTACGCAGGACCTGTCCACGGAGCTGCTGACCAAGGACAACTACAACGTCATCGTGGTGGACTGGGGCCAGGCGGCGCAGCCCCCCTACACCCAGGCCGTGGCCAACGCCCGCATGGTGGGCGCTCTGGTCGCCGACATGATCATGCACATTCAGGTACGAGTGCGCCTTCGGTGTGCTGAATGCCACGCCATGCCAGGATAGAAGTTTGCTGGATCTGCTTGATTCATCAGAACTATACAGATCACTCTGCGAAGCATTCTGATCATGGACTCGGCGCTGAAAAAAATATCCCTGGTCAGATTAAATTATATTGTTTTACTCCTTTATGACATTCAACCGAAATTTGTCTGTTCACGTGGATTAAGGTCAGCGACCTGGTGCTAGCAGGAATTTCGTCGCGCATGCGTTTTAAAACCAAGCCGCACCTCTCCCGCAATCACACCTTGAGGAAGGAACCAAGTGGGTTCCGGAATGTCGGATTTCTTACGTGAATCTCTCAACTTGGTTCGCGTTCCATTCCTTCTTTTTCAGTTTTTTTTTTCATGTCTCAGTGTACAGTCTTGCTCAAAATTCTTGAGGCCACAAGGTCTACTTGTGAAGCTTACCACTGTGAAGTTACAGCACAGCTAATGTTTGAAGCTTCAGGATGAGGTGGAAGACTATTGTACTCGCCCCTCTGGACCTTTCGGGCTTTCAGGGTGCCTATGTTCTCCTTTACGCGGCTCAAAAGCAAATAATTTGTTCTAAAGCCCGACAGCCTACTCGACCCGACTTTTGTCGGGCTCATGTAAACCCCCAGTGTGTGTCTGCTGCAAACCCGAACGTCAAAATAGCATTTCTCTTTCTACTGGGGAGCCCTTGACAATGACCATGGCTAAGCAAAACATGACAGAAAAGAAATAAAAACAAAAGGCCAACACTCAGGCGAAGCGAGAACAAACAAAAATTCACCGACGAACAAAATGATAAAGCACTTTTACGTCCGTTCAACCATCCCTCTTCTCTCGCAGCTGTCAATACAGAAGCCACTCGGGAAGCGTGCGGCGCTGCGCTCATAACAACACACACACTCCTTTTTCAAGGTCCCCGAGAAAGGGCGGGGAGCCGAGCTCGCAAAATCACGGCCTACAGCTTTACCGTCTACTAACGCCGTCCCCTTGTCTGCACGCGGAGGCGCTGAGAGGTTCGAAGGACGAACAGACCGAACGGCGGCTCCAAACATGGCGGAGAGCTAAAAACACAGGGAGACTTGACTACACACGTGCGTCGAGAGAGCTCTGCGAGAGTTCGCTCGGTGTTGCAATGTTTGCCTCCGTCCTTACTTTCGGTGCCGCCGAGAAGGCGGCCGCGCCTCTGTTGTTTCCGAGCGCCTTTCGACGAACCGCTTGCCAAGCCGAAAACACTCTTGTGCGTTCATTTGCGATGCGTCACGGCTGCCTCACGGTCTTCTCGGGTTTGGATACTTCTCGTTGTTTTTCTTTTTTCTTCTTCGTCAAAGAGATTTTTCATCTAATAAACAGACTTTGCGTCACCTTGAAGAGCTGAGCGGTGGAGTAGGAGTGAGTGTCTACCCGGGCGGTGTAGCTATCGGCTTCATAAAAATAGCGCAAGGCTGGGAGATAAATGAATCAGGGCCCAGAGGCAGTAATTCCCATGGATTCTTTTCCATATTCATTATTTCGCGTCGCTTTCATTGGTCGTTGCTACGTGTGACGTCAATGCGGCTAGGTCTCCGGCTGCCGCATCAAAAGGCTGCAATGAGACTAATGATTAATGTAGCAAAAAAAAAAAAATGCACCGGAAAAAAACCTTGCAAAAGCGCCTTCGTCTTGTAACGCCTCCACGTGTTAAGTTCGGTTCATTGTGGCCGGTGCCCGCTCATTGGCCAGTCACAAAGGCAGACGAAGACGACTGCTAAGGCATAGCTTGATTGTAGAACTGCCTTACATGCGAGAGCGTTTTGCCAACTTTCTGAAATCAGCCCCTCTCTGATACGGATAACATCATTACGCAGTTAACGACCCCCACGTGCTCTTATATGTACTCATATTGGCAAGGCTGAGTGCTTGGACACACTTCATGCTAACCTAGTTTAGGGAAAGAGACAGCCAGAGGAATGCAAAAGATTTGGGAAGCCAGGGAGGGGGGGGGGGGGGGGGTGATTAACAGGCGATTTGAGGTTGGCTACCCTACGCTTGGGGACCCATATGAAGGAAGCCGTTTCATTTCGTAGGTTTCTGTGACTGCTGGTTTCTTTCATATGTATGTCACAACGAGCCCCTCATTCCCTTGTCATTCTGTGCTCTACAAGTGGGAAGAGCATTAAGGAAGCAAAAGGGAACACAGAATGAAAACTGAGTTCAGTTCGTTCTGCGCTTCTGCGAACGGAACATGTTCATGTTGTCGTTCAGAAGTAAAGGACGTTCACAGCGTGTGTATGGACTGACGCTTCAGCCTGTGGCTCATGAATATTTGAAGAGCACCTTGATGTCTTTCCTAGACTAAGAAAGTTGAGGCTGCGGTCCTAAAATATTGGCCTCTACTGGAGACTTAGTTTGCGTCTTCAGAGCATCGCAGATATGAAAAGAAAAAAATCCGACATTACTAAAGTTGCTACAAGGTCCTTGCAACTCTCCGTCCTTGAGTAAAGGTCTTGAAAGTCGGGGTCGCTCGTATCTCATCTGCAGAGCCTGTGTGCTGCTGCTGCTGTCTCTGTCCATGACCTCCTAGGCGTGCAATCCCGGGAACCAGCGTCGATGTAGAGGACAGACATACTACAAACGTTGATTGTCAAAGTCATTGCTTCGATTAGAACTAAAGCGTACAGTTCGACGTAATTTGAAGGTGACTGCTTTAGGCTTATAACTTTCGCGGATTAAGGTCCATGGTAGAAAGGGAGCTGCAAGATGGGGTTTTTGACAGCGCAGAACAAACTGAACAAGGGTTGATTACGGGGGAGGGGGGAGGGGGGAGGGGGCGGGGGCTCAGTTTGCTTAGCCAACGTTTCGACCAGAGGGCTTCTCTTCGTCTGGGCCAAGACAAATACTATTGTGGAAACGTTTCCTAAGCAAACTGAGGCTCTTTCCTCAAGCCTTCGTCAATTTTTTTTTTGTGCTACTTAGATTCAGGTGCTCTAACGCCGTTTATTTTCCCAAAAAAGCGAATTGAGATACGTGAGCTTTGCTAGGTGCTTGGCAAATATCGTGCACCGACATTTTTGTTGAAAACTAAGAGACAATCACACTATCGGTCCTGTTCGGCCAAAGCTAAAGTAATAACCTTCAGTTTGCGTTACAGCGTGCGCATATCCATAAATAATAGGACTCAACGCACCAGAAAAAGGGCAATCCGTTGCTCGAAAAAGACACCCAGCAGACCGTTGTTACGCGACGCTGTTGAGTAACAAAACGCATGTGAATACGGCCAAGAAAGTTGCAAAACTATGCAAGGAAATCGGGAATAATAGTAAAAAAGTAACAACAAAATTCCAGCCCGAAACTTTTCTAAACACGCGCACGTGCTTGTGCGCACATATCCGCATAAATGTGCTCATTGGAGGCGCACACATGCGGCATGCGAGCCACCGTTTACTACGCTGCTTGAGTTGTGGGTTTCGTTGACTTTCGAGTGTACTGCGTAGGTCACAAAGCACGCGTCAGCACTTGCCCACTAGCACATTTCAGGTAGTATTCGTATTGCTGCAAAGAGAGAATTCACCGAACGCGAACTTTCCACAGAGCAGAGCATTGTAGAATGCACGCGTGCTTTCTGCGCACAGCGAGTCCTCCAAAAGCCCTATCCCCGCAACAAAAGTTGCACATTTTATGAATATCCCGCGTGTGGTTCGTTCGTTCCCACCTTTTCGTAAACACGAGAGGTTCCGTCCTGTACGCGATCGTATGCCTCAAAACGCGTGCACACTTTCGAGACTGATAATAAGTATGCCGCTTAATAGGGCGCAGCGAATGCCCGGACCCCGTAGAGTATCTGCTACGGGTCCAAGTTGGACTTATTTTTGGAAATGTGACGGAGAGTTTGAAGGATGCTTCACTTCCGTCACCGGTTGGCCCGGTATTGCACTACCTCCGGGATCGGCCTTGCCTTTAGCGCGTCTTTACTATCCTGTCTTTCTACCCCATCTTTCAACTCTCCTACTATCTGCACGTGGTAGCGATTGTGGCTCGTCTTGAGCCAGTGAGCAGGCCTGTGCACTTTCCTTTTCTTTCTTCCTGGCAGCAACAGACAGACAGACAGTGGACAACATACATACAATAATAAAAATAATAGTGGGTTTTAGGGAAAGGAAATGGCGCAGTATCTGTCTCATATATCGTTGGACACCTGAACCGCGCCGTAAGGGAAGGCATAAGGGAGGGAATGAAAGAAGAAAGCAACGGGGAGGTGCCGTACTGGAGGGCTCCGGAATAATTTCGACCACCTGGGGATCTTTAACGTGCGCTGACACCGACCATTGTTCTCAGGTAACGGAGCACCCTAGAATTCTGCTAACGCTATCGTTCCACGGCTCTGCAATGCCCACACGCTGGCTCTGCTTCCAGGACTCTGTTCCGCCAGTGCAGTCATCTTACAGTGTTTACGCCCCGTGAAGGCTATCTGCGCCTTCAAGGAGACTGCCCCTTTCCGACGCTGATAGATCTTTGTTTGCGCCGCTGGGCTGAGTAAATAGCGTGCAGTTACCGCGGGATTTATAAACTGCGCCCTTATTATTCCGGCTTGGTATAGCTATTTTCTTGTCGTCGCTATTTCCCGGCCCCTAGTATACCGTATAGACTCAACTAAGGGCAGCGCTAGTGCGGCAAGCATTACATGCGATAGTAAATTTCCTTGTGAGGAACTCTCTCCGGCAGCTTCCAGATGATGACAGCTGCCTGCTGCCATTATTAATAAGGGTAGACAGCTGGGCCAGTTGGTTTGCATTATTACGGAACATGGTACCAGCGCAAGAAACAAGCTTGAAGAAAGTGCATGCGCGACGTCAGCACGCTGCGTCAAACCAAGTGACCTGTATTGGTGAGTGCAATTAGCCTGAAAACGTGGAAGCTGTGCTAAGCTGCGGTCCAAAGTTTTACGTCCGGCGTTCGTGTTGTCTTTCTTCTTCCTTCGTCCTTGTTTCTTGCGCTGGTACCATGTTCCATAATAATGCCATAATTATATCGTCTTCCAGTAAGCACTCCTGTGCGGCCATCTGCCATTTAAAGCATAATTCAGACGCATGTTGATAGAGTGGCTAGGAACGTCTGACCACGAACTAACTCCGACTGGGCGGCCAAGAAGAGCATCATTGCGCATCGTCTGCTCGTGGATTTTGAATTGTTGGCCTGCAGTGCCCCCCCCCCCCCCCCCGACATTGTTAAACGGTTTAAAGTTACAGGAATTAGAATTAAATGCCTGGAACCGAAGATAGCTTCATTTAAGAGCGTGGTGAGGAGCCGGGCCCGAGCAGCTATACGACCGCTGTAGCGATGGAGAAACTTAAATCCATCTACGACTTGACGCGAAATACACCGTTGCTCTACGGTATACAATTAAGTAGTTTGTTCGGAATATAGTTGCGAAATTGATCTGAAAAATAGCGGCTTCGTGTATGTGCTGCGCCCCACCGAAATCAAACAAACAAAAAAGTTGCGGTCCTTAGTCAAGTGTTTACGGTATTTATTTTTCAATTCCCGAAAGATGTTCACTATTTGAGGATTATATAAGTGCGCAAAGGAGGCCCCGAAATTTCAGGGTGACCTTTCCCTTCGTGTTCCTTTAGTTCCTAGTTGAGAAGAAAGTAAAATGTGCAGTAGAGCCTACGTACTAGTATGCTGTACTTTTCCACTTTGAAGCAAGATATTCTTTTACCGCCTCGCAAGCGGGAGGTGCGGGGTTCGATCCCCAGTGCGCCGGGTATGCACCGGCGATAAAATTTGTCCAAGCTTTCCCCTGGCTTGGTTCTCGACTTCTTAGGGGCGAAATGCTTGGAAAATGGTTATTTGGCCCCACCTCGAGCAGACAAGAAACGCCTTGCGCCATGGCGCTCTTTGGCAACAGATGTCCTTGCGCCATAAATATTCATCATCATCATCATCATCAGATACTCCTTTACAACCGGTTTATGAAATGCTTATGGGTAGACCAGTTACCCAGAGACATGAATCAGGCTAGTGTACACTAGCCTTAACCGCTTCACCACTGCGCTAGGCACACTCAGGGATCAATGAATGTAAAGTGGAGAGTGACCTTATGCATATATGGTAATTAACCCAATAAGCTATCGCGCCATGCCCTTAAGGTGGAGCATAAGTCTCCCTTCCAGTTATTTTTTGTTTCGTTCACAGGTGCTGTTCGCGTTTCATTCCAACATGATTGTACATGAACATTCATTGCCCGATACATAGCCTGAAACCAAGAGCCGCATTGAAACGGGGCAACAAAGTCACCCAAACCCTAAAAGCACCTTGCCGCCTTGAAGAAAACGTCGATGGCACGGCTGGCAGCGGCTTCGTGCCAGGAGCTCCTAAGTTTTCCATCCTGTCTCCCTTTCTTCTTTCACTTTTACCGCGTCGCGTCCTCGTTCTATTGTTTCAGCCGCTGTTGCGACAAACGCTCACTTTCTCCCGCGTGTACGCCGCACGGCGTCGCCTCGGATCCAAGGTCGCGAGTGCGGGCGGACGTTCCCAAGCACCAGCAGCACGCCGCACCCAGCGGGGACGCGGTCTCTCTGTCACCACGACTAACCTTGGATTCACGCGCCGAAATAACCGATGGCCGATCCTTTCTTTGCCGCAGAAACGTCGGTCGCCCCCGGGCAAACGCGCCCCCGTGTGGTCGCGCCCGAGACGCCGCCGCCGGCCGTCGCGACGCGCCTTGCGTGGCAAGCGCCACCTCGCGGGTGACAGCGGGCGTTTTTGGGGCGGATCGGGCTCACCCCCTCGTTGTTTCGCTACTCGTCGCTGTCCCGCTGCAATCGTTCGTTTCCTGTGTGACGTTCCCACCTGTCGGGGGTCAGTCACAAAATCTACGGGTCCTGCTGAAGCGAGGAGGAATGAGCCAACAAGGCGGTAACCCGGCAAAACAATATTTATTCTTCTCTGCCTGAAGGCGTAACTGGTGGTCCGCTCACCGCTGGCTTTTAGGAGAACTGGTTGTCCGTCCGGCAGGTCGGGGCTCCACTCTAATCGTCTCGCGTCGGCGGGCCGCGGCTGCTTCGGCTCTCCCGGGGTCTGCCTCTCTTCCCGGCGTCTCTCGGCTGGCGGCGCTTTGACGGGTCGAGGCCACAGGACTCTTGGGCGTTTCGGCTGGCGGTCAGTTTGCTACGGACGTTGAGGTCCGGCTTCGCTGACTATAGACCAGCGCGATATCTTGCGTCCGTTCGCCTCGCCCGTCTCTGCTCGACTTCTTTCCTTTGTCTCGTTGGCCCCGCCGCGTCTCTCCGGAGATTCCCTTTCTCTCTCTCTCTCTCTCTGGGTCATCCTCGCCCAACGGTTTTTCGTCGTCGCTGCTCACACAGCCGATCAAAGGCACCCGCCAAACTTCTAGGAATCCGCGGCTGTTACGACGGGAAGGCCGATGGCGCCGTTGGGGATGGGTCGAAGGGGATCAGGTGTCCCTCGGAGGGCGACGCTTCTCTGCAGTCAGTCCGTCCGGCGCCAGCCGCCGACCTCCTCCGCCACCTCGAGCCATTACGCAGCCCGTCGTGTCCGCTGCTGGTATGGTCGCCTGTCGGCCTGCACACACAAACGCTCAAACGAACCCGTCTTCGCGCGCGGGTGGGGGGGGGGGGGGGGAAGCGCGGCGCAAACCGCAGGGATGACTGCGGCTGCGTAGGGCACCGCGCGCAGCCTCTCCTCTTTAGCCGTCTGGCGGTCTTTGCACATCTGTCTTCTGCATCGCCCGCCGCCGTCTTCGCCGACATGTCGGGGCCGATAAATTTGAAGGCAGGGAAAATGTCTTGGGCACTGGTCGCCTGGTTAGTTCTTTTCAGCAATGCCGGGGCCTCCCGTATGCGGCCCTTCACACCTGTTTCCTAGTCTTCGTTGGTTTTGTTTAGCTTCCAGAAATACAAAGAGGTAAAAAAGTGTTGGCACCCTAAGGAAGCAAGGAGGCGTCGCGTGCCAGTTAAGGCTGTGCCGGCTCAGACACGATGGCCGGTGTCTCAGATAACTAACTACTCGCGTCAAACTGACTATACGAGCATGATAAAGGTCGCCTTGACACGGAGAGGCTGTTCAAGCTTTTTGACTTTTTTTCTGCCAGCCACAACTTGTTCTGTACTACAAAGTTTGGAAGAACGGTCCCAGCAGTGGAATTGAGTGTGGAGAACACATGAATAGAAGAAACTCGCTGACTTTTCACTCATCTGTAAGCCGAAACAGTGGCATAGATGGCCGTAATGATCCCCCCCCCCCCCCCCCCCCCTTACGACCAAATCGCCCAAGACTCACCGAGGCACGCCTTGATAACTTGACCATAGAGGGAACTTTTTAGAGAGCTCCTATTCCTCTGGACAGCGTTCGCATTAGCGACCAGGTGAAGGCGGGAATTTTTTTATACGAAATATTATGACAACGATGGTGACGCCGCTAGTCACAGAGGAAGTCTTCAATATAGATATCGCTACAAACCTGCAGCAAAATCCCACTGCCTGAAAAAAAAAAAATAAGGTTGCGTTTTGTCGCTGGTACAACTACTTATCGGGGTCATTCGAGTTTAGTTCACTACTGAATAAACGCCTATTACACCGATCTCCGATCAGCCCTTTCTTGAAAACTAAACATTTCAACAGATTTGCCGGTCTGGTTGGGTTTGAAGACTTATAATAAACTGCACATCTCCAACCAAAAACTTTAATTTCAACCCAACGTTTCGAAGCCGACTCGGTTCCTTCATCAGAGGGGGCTGAGGGCAGTAGCTAGCGTCTTTAAGTATGGGGTAAAGGAGGGGGTCAAAGGAACGAAAGCTGTGATGCGAAAGGCGTGAACAACCCCACTGTGACAAACTTGACAATCTGATTTTTTCCATCCGGCTATCTGATACCGTAGGTTGAATTCCCGTTAAGTCAGTATGCACTATGTCATATAAAGTACTGCCTAAAGTATTGCTTACAATATTACCTAACGTGTTGCCTAAATGCATATCTACCTCTTGATGCCAGCTTCACGCTGCCTTGTCTGTGTCTTTTAATGTCCCACCCATCTTTACTCGTTTCATGCTCGCCATCCTGTCCTTACCTTAACGTTTCAGCCGTACCCCTTATAAAAATTTCAATTGACGCGATTCACTCGCGGGCACAAGGTGGCCAGGCCGATCACGAACCTCTCTTACGTAACACGGTGGCGCCTTCAGCTAAGCGCGCAAATTTAGCCCGAGGCTTCTAACTATCGTTAGTGCTTCCCGGCGTTGTGGCGCGCCCTTCGATCACTATGGTACAAAGCCAACTCCATATCCCGACGCGATTATCTCCGTTCAATTACAGGAAATCATTCGCGATTCGAAGCGCGTCGCCTGCATTGCTACAGACGACACAACGAGCGACTTAATAGGGCTGCCTTTTATATTCTATTTTATCTTTCTTCCCTTCTTCTGTGCATCCTGAATTCTTTCGAGCTCCTGACGCGCTGCCAGCTCTTGGCAGGCGACTTCGTAATTGGCGGCGCGCGTAGACCACGTGTGGAAAGTCCCGACGGAAGGCGGGAAACCGCAATGCCGCTACCACGCTACGGCGAGCGCGTTTCCTGGAGCTCGCGTATCAGCGTCGGGCCGTTATACGAGGCCATACCACGTGCATTAGGAAAACGTGATGAATAGCGCATGCAAACTACGTCGCATGTTATCGGTGGACACCCGAATCGAATTAGAGCTAGGCCTCGCCATGGGTCTGCGACACTTCGGCACGTATACGGTGTAAAAGAGAATAGTAATGAGACGGAGTGAGAGGCATAACAGGATACGGGAATAGAATAATTAATTAGACGAAGCGCAATGGTTTCAGCTCACGTTAGGTTAACGCCTCGCGTACAATTTCCGCTCGCAGCTAACGGCTGGTTGGTGAGGGCCTTGCCGTCGTATCGTTTGGACACGAGGTGAACGACGACATTGCATACTCTTCGGGCTTGATAACCATCCAAGCTGCGACGGAAAATCTGTGATCAGTGCTGCATTAGTTAGTAATTAGGTTATTAAATGAGGCTGGTGGCAGAGTGGAAAGAAAAAAATTGAAAGTTTTGTAAATTGTAAATTGTGGGGTTTAACTTCTTGAAGCAACGCATGGGCTCTGAGGGACGCCGTGGATGTGGGCTCCGGAATAATTTAGGCCACTTGTGGTTTCTTTTACGTGCGCTGAGATCGCAAACCACACGGCGTTTTTGGATTCGAAAATTTAAAACTGGTTTTGGGGGAAAGGAAATGGCGCAGTATCTGTCTCACATATCCGCGGACACCTGAACCGCGCTGTAAGGGAAGGGATAAAGGATGGAGTGAAAGAAGAAAGGTAGAAAGAGGTGCCGTAGTGGAGGGCTCCGGAATAATTTCGACCACCTGGGGATCTTTAACGTGCACTGACGTCGCACAGCACACGGGCGCCTTAGCGTTTTTCCTCCATAAAAACGCAGCCGCCGCGGTCGGGTTCGAACCCGGGCGCTCCGGATCAGTAGCCGAGCGCCCTAAGCACTGAGCCACCGCGGCCGTTACCTTTGAACCTCCCTTTTCTAATTTTTAATTTTTTCATTTCTTTAATTCATCAATTATTTACACTAATTTCGTAAGCTCGCCATCGCCTATCACAGAGCAATCAGTCATCAATCAATAGAACCGCAAATTATTATGATACGGTTTTTTTTTTTGCACGCAGCCCCCGATTATTCCCGACACGCGGTGCCGACTACTCCGACGGCTTTTCGACCGTACGAGCTGTACACGGTATCGCGTAAAAGCGCATTGAACTGCACTTAAGTGTGCACCACGTGTGAGCGATGCGCCTTTCCTCCACTACACGCAGGACAAGTACAGCGTTGCCGGCAGCGACTTCCACCTGATCGGCTACAACGTGGGTGCCCACATCGCGGGCTACGCCGGGGAGAGGGCCAAGGGCATCGGCCGCATCACGGGTGAGTGGCCAACCACCAGATGCGCCACGTAGTACCTGCGATAGAATGGTGCAATGACTATGACTGCTCCTATGATCGGGGTACATTGTGTATACGAGCAGCTGGGCTCATTCCCATACAAAAAAGTCCTATGGGCGTCTATGGAAAAAGCTATGTCCGTCTATGGTCTTTTTATGAACGTCTATAAGCACCCATAGAGGTGCTTATTGCCAGCTATTGAAAAATCTATGCCACTAAAGCTATAGCTTTGGAACCATACAGTTCTCTTAAGCTCTCTATAGAAAAGTATATCAGCCTGTATAGACAGCTACAGACAGAAATAGGAAAGGTCTATAGCTATTTGGGCCAAAATTCTATAGCCGGCCATAGGACATTTTTGTATGGGTTAGCAGCAAGTAGACTGCGGCAAGGAGTTTTTCGCCGTCTTGATCACAGTCTCCGTGCCTTTAAAGGGACCCTGAAATGATTTCGATGGGCGAATTCCAGTGCAACAGATCAATAGAGATGGTCTTTGCGGGGATTGCAGTAAAATTTGAAAGCTCTATGTGGGCCCTATAATATAGAAATTATTTTGAAAATCACTGCTTGCAGTATAGCATCGGAACCGCTTAGGGTGACAAACCTCACCGCGCTGCTCCTGCCCCGATGACGTCAGTGGGCAGAAGACATAGAGTTTCTTGCTATTAACTAGAGGGAAAGCTGGCGGCACGCCTATGGGAGTTTGCATGGAGCTTCCTCGAGACCACCTGTACTACCTTGGGCGCTCTAAGCATCATGGGGCGGAAAGCTACCGACTGCAGAACTACAACTTTTGGCCAAAAATGATGAAAAACAAACGTTGTTAGATAATTAGGAATATCCTGTCATTCAATATCTTGTCTATAAATTGTAGCAAACCAGCAGAAAAGCATGTAAATGCAAAGTTTGCTCAAAATAAGCGATGGCTTGCTTTCCTATTAGCCAAGCATTGCAGACTACGAAAGCCAATATTTCGTGCTTAACACGCGCACTTTTAAAAAGAAATATGTTTTTTTTAAAATGTTGTCGCTTCAACATTTTAAAAGGTTTTTCCAAAGCATTTCGCAAAACAAAAACCTTTTATTGGCGTCGTGTGCTGTTGCATTTTCGCTACTATGACTTTTGCACACTACTTTTACGCCAAAGTCGTCTGCGCGCGGAGCGCACCGTGGATACGGAATGGGGCATCTCAGTAAGGCCACTCTGTGTTCCTGAAAAAAACCTACTGTTCCGCACCAATTAGCTCATCTCCCCATGATGCTTTCCGCGCCCATGGAGGTTCAGGTGCAGCGCCTCCAGCTTTCCCTTTAGTTAATAGTAAGAAACCCTATGGCAGAAGATCCAGCCTTCAAGCTCGCCCCGTCTGTCCACTGACGTCATCGGGGAAGGGGACCCGAAGTGAGGTATGTCGCCCTGTGCGGTAGCGTGCTACTGAGAGCAGCCATTAAAAAAAAATAATTGGAAGGGGATCCTTTGACTTGGATCCCATCTTCGTTCTTTAGTTGTATACGACTATAGGGGGAAAAATGGATGCCGTTGTCCCCAATGTCCCTTTGGGCAAAAACGATGGCGCCTCCAGCTGAACGAACAATGAGCAAGCATTGTCTCAAAGTAGATTCTGAACTGTTGCCAAGACCATGGCAGCTACAAACTCGCCGCCGAATTTCAAATTGCCGAATGGCGTTTCACAGAGCCCATTTTAGGCGCAAAATGGCAGTTTTCCGTGAGTTCAAGTCAAGGATATATTTGTTTCAGTATGCTACGCATAAAAAAAATAGAACACAACGCAATGAAATGCTCGCCTATCCTTCCAGGTCTGGACCCAGCCGACCCCTACTTCGCCAACACCGACAAGGTTGTCCGCCTGGACCCGACGGACGCTGACTTCGTGGACGTCATCCACACCGGCGGATCCACCTTCGACGCCAGTCCAAGTCAGTATAGCCTCGTTAATAATAGGAAACACATGTGCTTCCGTGGAACGAAGACACTAGAGTACGATCGAAAACTTTCAACTGAGGTTGCAGTACAACTTCCAAGTCATTAAGTAGATGTACATTGTGCTAAACAACAACCTTCAACCATCTTTGGCATGCGTGCCAAAACATGCCAAGAACATGTTGTCATTTCGACTTGACGTAATGGATAAAACAGGGTGACGGGAATCCTTTCAGGCACGTAACGAGAGTCATTTTGTGTGTTCTCTTTGAAATGAAGACACTTTTCTCTGTCATCGTTCCAACCGCGCATATGTCTTGTAGATTTTATCTATCGCCAACAGGCCCAAAAAACTTTGTGTTAATCGGTTTGCGGTTAACCACAGTTGATTTTTATTAAACCGTAAACCGATTAACGCAGTTGACTGTGTTAATCCCAGTTTGTTTTGATTCCGGTGAATGCAGTATAGAAGGGTGGAGAGCAGGTTCATTACTACTGTTATAATTACTATTGTTATAATTTCCACCCCGCCACAGTAGGTGGTGACGCCGAGAAAAATCTGCACGAATGACATCCTGAGGAAGCTGCGGACGCTTGCCCTGACAGGGATACCTTAGTCTGCCTTACAAATTGGGAGACTTCCCAATTAACGCTGTTGTTTTTTTCAGCATCTGTTTTCACCAACATGGTCACTATCAATGTCAACATTTGAATGGACGCTTGCATAAGCAGCACGGACTGGGACATACTATTTTCAGTTCTGTTTGGCTGTCTCAACATAGCTTTTGTCATAAGCAGAGCTGTGTGATCAGTCGCAGAACTCCGCGAATTCATTATTACCAGCGAACAGACGCGGACAGGAAACCGTGACAAGAGAACCGCTATAGTCTGCCAGCTATTTTTATGTCCTCTGCGTTTGTTCATTTGCTCGTAATTATGATTTTAGGAAGCCAGTACAACAAGCCCAACTAAGCGCTCTATGGAAACGCCTCTTTGTAATTCGGCTATTCCCCGTGGAAACTTCGCGGGAAGTTCACAGACGGTGACGCCCCCTATGAGCTGGGTAGCCAGGTACTCATGATTCTGCAGCGTTAGTTCGTCCACTATCTTTGTGTTTCGAGCAACGCTGAGTAGTTCGTCTGAATGCCGCAGGTGGCGTGACAGTTTGCTAACCTCCTGTAGTTTCGGCTCAATCGGAGCTGCATGTTTTGATCTATGAGTTCCTAGTGGAGTTTCTCAGCCGGAAAAATCAAAGAACAAGCCCAGTTTTCTCGGGCAATAATTTAGAAAATTGGAAAATTGTAAGACACTGTTATGGAAATATTGCAGGTAATGGTCCATTATCCTGATATGTAGCAAATTCTTTATTTTAAAGTGTTTCATTTCATCGCATCGAACAGTTAAGACTGCTATAGAAAACCAATAGGCAAAGCTTTTGACGACATCAAAAACGTGATTAGAAAAAAAAATACTAGACTGCCGTCGGGTGATTGGCGGATATATTGATTGTTACAGTGAAAGCTTACATTATATAATAAAATTACGTTCATAAATGGTTTCCAGCTCGAAACTGCTTTTGTCCAGAATTGCTGGGTACGCTCTGGTCAAAGACACGTGGAAGGGTGTTATACTAGTTATCGCTATCACTTCCTCCTCCCGGGAAAGAGCGAAAGTCTCGGAATTTCCATTACGAGCTTACAACCAGAATTACGATGGACCAGTGCCAGGTTTTCGTCGGCTTTACGGTTTCCCATAAGAATTCGCGTAAGTCCGCAATCTCTCAAAAGCGACCAAGCGTATGTAGATTTCTTCACGCGGCGGCAAGAACTGGAACACTGGCGGTGCCCTCAAGTCCGGAAAATCCACTTTTCAGCGCCGGGGTGCGTGCGTACAGAAATTCAACGTTCATCTGCCAGCAGCCCACGAGTGCACTGAAAAAGTAAGCACACACGCGTCGGTCGTTTAGTATGCGTCGGGTGCAGATTGCGCACGTCGCACACCCTTTTATATCAACGACATCTACGGAAGCACTCTGGACGAGTAAGCAGCACTCTCCTACCGGCTTATTTTGTTATCTCCAACCACTTTCTTCCTGTTCTTTGGACGAATCGTGACAAGAAACAGAATCGCCAGACCCTGCCCTCTTTCGAGATCACTTGGAAAAAGAATGGGGGTTATGCAAAAAGTGGATGGAAACCAGCGTAACCTGACTATACCGGAAAAAAGACCAGGCTATCGTAAAAATGTCGCACGCATGCAAATCGCTCCCTCGCCAAGCGTAGGCAGCAACAGCGTCGTCGACATCATTTGCATCGATAGTGCCCTCGCGACCCGGCACGGGGCGCCACAAGACGTCACAGAGCGTTGGCCAGACTTCGGAGAGAGAGAGAGAGAGAGGGGGGGGGGCGCTAGAGTCGCTGCGAAAGTTTTTTAAGGTACCCCATTCCCTTTCTCCACGTCGTCAGGACAAAACGAACCTTCGCGGAATACTACATCCCTTTTGCGTCATGGACGATAGGGAAATTGTACATACCAGGTTATGCGGTAAAGGCAAATGCAGTCGTGTTCTGCGTGCAGTATATAGGAAAACAACTTTTGCAGTTCATCTCTCTCGGGTTCGAACCCGACCGCGGCGGCTGCGTTTTTATGGAGGAAAAACGCTAAGGCGCCCGTGTGCTGTGCGATGTCAGTGCACGTTAAATATCCCCAGGTGGTCGAAATTATTCCGGAGCCCTCCACTACGGCACCTCCTTCTTCCTTTCTTCTTTCACTCCCTCCTTTATCCCTTCCCTTACGGCGCGGTTCAGGTGTCCACGATATATGAGACAGATACTGCGCCATTTCCTTTCGCCCCAAAACCAGTTATTAATTCATCTCTACACTGCTAGTTGAGCACCAATGCACGTCCTAGAGGAGAGCACAGATGCACTGTAAGGTCTTCCTTTCTTAAATGTTTTCGGGAAGGGTTGATGCTCGCTGTGTTCGGTGCAATAAGCAGGCCGCCGTGGTGGCTCAGTGTTCAGTGTTACGGCTGCTGAACGCTAGATGGCGGGATCACATTTCGTTTTAGTTCGCACGACTGCCACCACGCACCGCGTGGCGCTGAAGACACAAAATATAATAAAATATTATATGAAGATCGTCTGAGGAAATTGGGCGATAACAGGTAGTCACCTAAGGTAGTTAAATACTTAAACTGAAAGAGCGTACACTCACAATGGCGAAGGGCTAGGAAACTAACCAGTAATTATGCAGGACACAAGAACGCAGAAATGAAGAGCTTTAAGCGACAGGTCAAAAACACGGAAGGTAAAAACTCGATTAATTGAATGGAAAAGAAGCAAAGCGTAGAAATATATCGAAATTGGGAAAGGCAGATCAGGAAGGAATAGTTCCACGATAAGTCAAGAGGCAGTGCGCTACTCTTTGAAGCTAGATCAGGAGGGTGTCTTAGAACGCGCAGCTCCAGACAGAAATTTAACGAAGATAATGACACATGTGCGACATGTGGTAAATGTGTAGAAACAGTTGAACACCTTATACTCGAATGTGATGGTATCCATCCGGATGTCGGTGCAGACACAGTCACTCTCCCTGAGGCCCAGCGTTTAGAGATAACAGCGGTCATGCATCTGGGGTGGAAGTTAGCAAAAAGCGATTGGAAGATTGGTGGCTCAAAAGCAGAGAAGTGACATAAGGTTAGAAGTGTAGGACTAAAAACGCACTTAAAATGGTGAACTTAAAAAAAAGGTAAATAAAGTACAGAAAAAAAGCCGAGCATGGTGGTAACTGCCACAACCTAGTTTCAAAGGGGACGCTACTATCTTCCATCCGCCCATATATCCACCGCGGAAATTTCTAGTGTTCGATACATCTCATTGATTTTATATGGCCGTCGGAAATAGTGTGAGCGCAAGGAGCGTTTTACAGGTCAGACCTGGCAGCAAAAAGGAAGAGTCGGCTATCATTATCACTGTGTCCGTGCAGAATCTCTAGCGACTCTCTATTTTTCTGAAAATGACAAGTTTATAAAAAGCCTTAGAGTTACGCGGTGTTCGCGACTTGCGGCCAACAGATGGCGCTAGTTGTTGAATGTCCATGACAGCTGGACATGCTGCTATGCTGTGTGCAATATGACTGCAAGGGTGGTCGAAATTGTCACGCAGCCGTCGAAATTATTCCGGAGCCCTCCACTACGGCACCTCTTTCTTTCTTTCTTCTTTCACTCCCTCCTTTATCCCTTCCCTTACGACGCGGTTCAGGTGTCCAACGATATATGAGAGAGATACTGCGCCATTTCCTTTCTCAGAAAAACCAATTATTGATTATTATTATTCACTACGGCTTCTCTTTATCTGTGCAAACTTTCACTCCCTCTTTCATTCGTTCCCTCACGGAGCCGATTTGAGTGTAAACCAAGGTTTTCCTCACAAAACTTTGCTGTTTTGCAGCCACTCTTTTTCGATAGCTGAGACACATGAGAAAACATGATGATGATGCTTTTATTTCAATCAATCAACGACAGCTTGACCCGAGAGGGCCGCGGCTAGCTAGATTGGTCTGCACGAGGCTGGGTCACAAATCTATTCTTCAAGCCTCTTCACAGCAGAGAAAGCTGAGCACCAGTCCAGGAAAAGGGTCGTACGTATTTCAAAACCGCGCTGTGTACCCAGCAGCACTGGAGGTACCTAGCCGCGAACTTCCGCATACTAACCGTGCGCGTAAACTGCAAGGCCTTATAAGAAAACCAGGTAGTGACAAGAAAACGGGCAACGAGCGAAGAACCACGGCTGAGCCGAGACCTGCGCGCCACCCTGACGACGCGCACGACGATGGCGACGTGCCTGTGTGATAACATAGTGCGCCACCGCGTGGCCACTCGCGGCATGCACGGATGACCACGGGTCGTCTTCTTTTTCAATGACCTCCCTCCCACCCAGCCAACTAGGGGGAGCCATATTTCGTATTCACCAGGCACCACGCATTCGTGGCGTGGGCCTTGCTCGCGAAGACGGAGTAATTGTGCGCGCACTATGAGTCCGCTGCAGGAAATGCTTCTCACCGGACAGCCTTTCATTTCTGGTTGCTGACGCGACGCATGCTGGGCTCTTATCGAAGAGGAAGCGACCAGTGTCCGGCGAAGAAAGACGAGGCGTTTGCCAAGACCGAAGCTGGGTAGCCGCGGGCTTGCGTGCAGAGTGTCTTGGCCAACACCCTCCCTTGGCTCGGCTCCCGCGGCATCCGCAGGCTCAAAAGCGCTTTGCCTGTGGTACGGACGAAGTGGCGCGGAGTTGGACAGTGGCGAATTACAAGCACGTGGCATAGCGTGTGCACTGTGCGGACGCCACCCAGGGGTTTATGAGGGGGTTGTGGGGGGGGGGTAGGGGGGGGGGTAGGGGGGGGGGGGACTTTGGATGCCGTAGCTGAGGCGGAACTAGTACCTCGGGAAACACGTATCGCGCGGGCACTGACATCAACGCGTGGCGCCGGCCCAGTTGTATTTATAGCTCCCACGTGCCACACCGTACGCGCGCGTGGGTGCGACTGGCGACGTTGATGGAAACAAGGCATTCGCGGCGGTTGGGAGGGGCACTATGCCGGAATCCACCTGAAAAATAGTTTTTCGGAAAGGGTTACATACCATGGGACGAACAAATAAAAAGGGAGGCGGGAAGTGTGTCTCTCTCTCTTGTGTCTTGGATTATCTCGGTATGTGTAACCTTTGCTGTGTTTTATTACCAACTAATCCCCCGCCTCCCCCCCCCCCCCCCCCCAAAAAAAAAAATAAAAACTACTGTGGCTTTTTTCGGCGTCTACAAGCGATATGCGGCACAGCCACGCAGCTTTCCCTTGGGAAACGAAAAAGAAGTTGGCACGCTGATTCTAGCCTTCAGTGCACCTACATCAACTTCTCGGTTCTTTAGTATGAAACAGAGCGCCCTCCGCCCCACCCCACCCCCCTCACCGTAATAATAATAATAGTTGGTTTTGGGGGAAAGGAAATGGCGCAGTATCTGTCTCATATATCGTTGGACACCTGAACCGCGCCGTAAGGGAAGGGATAAAGGAGGGAGTGAAAGAAGAAAGTAGGAAGAGGTGCCGTAGTGGAGGGCTCCGGAATAATTTCGACCACCTGGGGATCTTTAACGTGCACTGACATCGCACAGCACACGGGCGCCTTAGCGTATTGCCTCCGTAGAAACGCAGCCGCCGCGGTCGGGTTCGAACCCGGGAACTCCGGATCAGTAGCCGAGCGCCATAACGTAAGATTGCACATTGGACACATTCTGCAAGTCATCTGGTCAATACCGGTCCAGATGCGTGACGATCTTTTGTGTCCTGAATTCCCCTCCCTCAGTGTAGAGGAGGCAAGGGTCGGGGAATGAGGGGCTCGTCGTGTTACAACGAGCCCCTCACTGCCCGACCCTTGTCTATTCAACAGCTTAGCGAGGGCCTCGGTTCTGGCAGCCTTGCTGCCATAGGTAGCGTATGAGGGTTCTCTCACATCTTCCGCCCTCACCGGCCGATCAGGTTCCACGTGGCCTTCGCGGTAATGCAGGACGTACTACGTCCGCCGCTATGGACGAGGGTTGCGTTGGTGTACACTCTCAAGGTTAGATTAGACGCAAAACAAGTACCCGCGAATGTACGAGATTGGACAGTCGTCACCGTAGCTCAGCTGCTAGAGCACCGTACGCTACATTCGGAGGTCGTGGCTTCCGATCCCACCGGCGACATGTGTTTTTTTTTCTTCTGCATTCTAATAAACTATCTTTAGTCTGTAA
This sequence comes from Amblyomma americanum, assembly GCF_052857255.1. Lineage (NCBI taxonomy): Eukaryota > Metazoa > Arthropoda > Arachnida > Ixodida > Ixodidae > Amblyomma > Amblyomma americanum. Next base: position 53,789,902 of record NC_135507.1, read on the forward strand.
AATAATTACACTTTTAATTTCTCCTTTACTGAGACTAAACAAAAGTATATGTATATAGAAACACTACCCTACGCTTTCCTCGCTTTCTGTGACTGCTGGCTTTCTTCATATCTGCCATTGAACGGCAGACAAGTGGAGATAAATCTCGTTAATTTTCCAGCACTTTTTCTACCTCTCTTCTCATTGAACAGTGGAAAAAAGTTTCTGAAGTAGGTATTCTGGTAAAACAAAAAATTCGTTTGCTGTGCGACAAGAGGTAGCGTATGTGTTCAACAAAAGTGAGGTCATCACCAAGGGGAGAGAATCGGCACGCTGCCCCTCCACGCAGCCAAAATGGAGGAGAGGGAGGAACAACTTTATATTTTAGGGGCAAAAAAAGCAAAGGAGTCCACTGTCCTGGGCCTCACGGAGAGCTCCGTCCACTATAGACAAGTTTGGCCACCTGGTTAAACAGCTCGCAGAGCGGCCATCCATGAGGAGGGAGATGGATTGGGGACGGGGGGAACTGCTATGGGTTGGGGGCATTCACACAGGTAGTGCATGGGGGTGGCCTTGGCCACCCCACATGCTGAGCAGAGTGCGCGGGTCAAGGCCGAGAGGCAGCAATGAAGGAGGCAAGGTGAGACGTATAGCACTTTGTCTGCAGTTGACACGCCAAACCGCACTGTACTTTGAGGTGGTGGGAGGGTGAAGCGGCTGTTTTTGTAATGGGTGGTGATTTGGTGGTATGTGAGTAGAGACCACGAGGTTTCCTGCGTGGCTTTGGGTGTCCGACCTTCAGGGATCCGGGTGGATAGTCCTCGAGCCAGCGCAAAAACGCGCTGATTACCGGGGATCGAGGCATGCCCAGTAACCAACCTGAGTGTTATCTCTCGGGTAAACGCGTGTCCTGATGCAAGAATTCGTCGGGCGGTTGGTGTGATAATGCTTTGCTGATAGTGACGGTACGCAGCTTGGGAGTCGGTGCAGATCAGTGTTGTAGGGATCTTGTGTAGCATGTACGAAAGACAAGGCGATGGCCGCACCCTCAGCCTCCGTAGACTTGTTGGCGCGGAGGGTGGCTGCTACCCCCATGGTGCCATCCTCGTGGGCGGCGAACAGCGGTATAATAGCCTGGTTGACCCGACTCAACACAGCCTACGAGGCCAAACAGGAATGGAACCGGCCTTTTTAAGCAAGGGACGTGCTCTGCAACCTGCGTACCGCCTTGCCTGTTTGCTCGGCAGAAGATGCGCTCCGCGGCCGGATGAGCCTCTACCGTGCGGCCCTGACGTGCATGAGAAAACGTAGCTCTGCGGAAGTTGTTTCCGCCTCGGTCGAGAAAGTTCGGGCGGAGACGCCAACCAGAGTTCCTATTGTCCCGGTCCACCGATACGCAGTGTCCGTTTCGGAGCAAAAGGAAAGCGGCACACGTGAAGCATACGGGAGACAAAAGCGGAGGCCTGTTGACTTCCGCCACGAGGCGCTCGACACAATGTCTTCATTAGAGGCGGAACGCATGGGTCGCTGTAGCAAACAAAAGAAATTCCTCACCGCCAGAAAAGGCCCCGGCGTCGAGGCGGTGACAAAGAGAGGCACATGACTATAGATCTCGAGTGAGATAAGGGAGCCGGAGAAAGCGAAAATAAAATCAGCGCTATACCCATGGTGTTCTGTGAACTTAAGGTTGCTTTCAAGCGCAAGAAAGGAAAGCTAGAGGCTACTTGTTGTTCGTAAAAGTTAGTATGGTTTCACAATGAGTTAAGTTTTGAATAAAACAAAGAAACGACGAGTTTTCACAAGTGCAGCTATATACTGGTTTGTTGCCGGAAAAGTGCGTTTTTTTCTCGCATCTCAGACGAGACGGCTATCCCGGATGCGGATGTGCATGTTTATCTATTGGACTTATTTGCCTGCGACAGCCCGCTCAGTGAGAGCGATGGTGAGCCGGTGAAAACATCCTTCTTGTCCAGAAGTTGCTTGAGAGGAATAGACCAGCTGGTATTTGCACTTCATTCTGTGAGCTCGTTGTTGTTTCTCTGTGGGCGGGTCAACACTTCGCTCACTAAGAATGCAATAGTTCGTATACACTTTCAGGTATGCGCGCGCGTAGTTCCTGTAGGGTGTACGATATCACTCGCCCCCTTCGTGGCACCTTCGCAATCATACCTCTCAGTCGAAAATTCTCATTCCACATTAGGGCTCGATTTCCAGCCGTATATATATAGTGGATCTTTACAGAGCCTCAAGTGACCAAAAAGTCTTTCAAATTGAAGGTGAAGCTCCTCTTCACCCTGCCGAGATTAGGGTTAGATAAGAGCACTTGTCTTACCTTTGTCCCGCCTTTGTTGCGCTGATCACTCACCATGAATGCTTACCAACTCTCCCAAATCTCAGCTTTACTCTGAGATTAGGGCTACGGGAGTGCCATTTAGTACTACACCAGGTGCCGAAAAGCAAACCAGGTGGTCCTGGGAGTGATGATGAAGAGTGCACGTAACGACACTACTGAGCCAATGAATGCAGCTGAGCTAATCCATCATTCTGCAGTTCTAGTAGGTAAGAGCACGAACCACTCATGAACAGCTTTCTGTGGCTATGCAGTCGTCATGCAGACCAGCGCAGTCGACTCGTGACCGCACCACGCTTGAGGAATCGACTGCCGTGAGCCCGTGGCTTTACCATCAGAGCCGCACCGGTAGTAGTTCAAGCTCCCGACTGAAATAATGGCACAAACCCATACCGACCACTGAATGGCGCGTGCGTGCAAGAGAGCCCGTGCCAAAGTCCTTCACTACCCATCAAGTGGACGATGTCGCCCAGAGCCCATATTCATCAGTGCGTAATGTGAGGGAAGACCTGCTGCCTGTTGCCGAACAGTCCAGCGAAACTATACCACTGACAGTCGCACTATCAGTGAGCGCAAGGAAAAAAAAAACGCTGGACTGTAGATAAGGCAACTAACGAAAGGGGTGCACATTTTCCCGTAGCATACTTAGATAAGCCTGGAAGAAAGATGTCCGAGATACGGAGAGGGCTACAGAATGCGTAGTGAGCTTGTGGATCCAAAGCACATGTGATTAAGTCCGTGCATGGCGTTTCAACACAGCACACGCCGACACACGGTAGAGAGGCCGCGTATGCGACACCCATGGTGACAAGATGTGCCACTTTGTTTTTGTCGACCGACGCGGCCTCCAGGGCTAGTCCGCTACACCACCCGCTGAGCCTCTGGCGCCGTGCCAGTGAGCGCAGTCTACCAAGTCTGCCGTGGCTCAAATTAAAAAGAAACTGTTTTAATGCATTAAAAAAATACGGTTTAAAAGCAAAGAAAGAGCAAGTGCGACAGAACATACAGGCAACATTTTCCACGAATATTTTTATTTCATTCCACGCAACCCCAGAGTCCAGGGGGGGGGGGGGGGGGACGAAATGCGCATACATTGCCTTGAAATTTAGTCCTCAATGCGCGACAGCACTTGGGGGCATTTCGCGACAGCCGCGCTTGATCACCGTTTTTTTCTTCTTTTTCCTGCATTCCGCGAGCTCTTTGGTAATTATTCCTTGTTACTTTTTGTCTCCGTGTAGATTGCACGGGGCGTGTCAGGGCCGTTCGGTGCGCCCACGGCTGTTGCCCAACGGTCTCGCTTCGGCCCCTAATCTCTGTTCCCACCGCAACTCTCTTTTCGTTTTCTCCTTCCTTGATCCTCGCTCGCTCTCTCTTTCTTCGAGGTGTTACGAGATGGCGCTGGTCGAAACGGCGGCGCCCCCCCCCCCCCCCTTCCCTCACGACTCCTCTCTATTCCGTGCCAAACGCCTGTCCTTTCGTCTTCTTTTGTCCTTTCTTTTAATCATCATCAGTGCAGCGCAAAGGCCTCCAATTTACCCGCAGCACTGGCTCAGTGGTTAGGGCGCTCGGCTACTGAGCCGTAGTTTCCGGGGTCGAACCGGTCTAGGCGGCCGCGTTTCAGTGCAGGCGAAACGCAAAAGCGCCCGTGTGCTGTGCGATGTCACCATCGTCATCATCAGCCTGACTACGCCCACTGGAGGGCAAAGGCCTCTCCCATGTCTCTCCAATTAATTAACCCTGTCCTTTGCCAGCTGCGGCCACCATGTCCCCGCGAACTTCTTAACCTCATCCTCCCACCTAACCTTCTGCCGCCCCCTGCTACGCTTTTCTTGGAATCCACTCCGTTACCCATAGAAGAACACGAAGCAAATAAGGTAACACTGCGAACAGACAAGCTTTCAGATATCGTTTGAAAAGGTAAACTCGTGGCAGCCTCAGGAGAGACGAGGCTGATTAAGGACCAGCGGTTATATTGCCCTCTCATTACATGCCCTGCCCAAGCCCATTTCTTCCTCTTGATTTCGACTAAGATGTCATTAACCCATGTTTGTTCTCTCGCCCACTCTGCCCACTGCCGGTCTGCGAGATTTCACTGCACGTTTGAAGATCCCCAGGTGGTCGAAATTATTCCGGAGCCCTGCACTACGGCACCTCCTTCTCTCTTTCTTCTTTCACTACCACCTTCCTCCCTACCCTTAGATGCGGTTAGCGTTTCCTCTGAGATGTTTGCCCCGCCGCGGTGCCTCAGTGGTTAGTTAGGGCGCTCGGCTACTGATCCGGAGTTCCCCGGTTCGAACCCGACCGCGGCGGCTGCGTTTTTATGGAGGAAAAACGCTAAGGCGCCCGTGTGCTGTGCGATGTCAGTGCACGTTACAAATCCCCAGGTGGTCGAAATTATTCCGGAGCCCTCCACTACGGCACCTCTTTCTACCTTTCTTCTTTCACTCTCTCCTTTATCCCTTCCCTTACGGCGCGGTTCAGGTGTCCAACGATATATGAGGCAGATACTGTGCCATTTCCTTTCCCCAAAAACCAATTACAATTACAATTACAATTCCAGATGTTTGACATTACTGCGACATTTCCTTCCCTCAAAAACCAATTTTCAACCCAATCCTGTGCCAGCTGCGGTTACCTTATCCCTGTCTTTTCTGTTACCTCCATCTGATTCGTCACGCAAACTGGAAGCTGTGCATCATGTCAGGTTCTGAAGACCCTAACGTCATTGCGAAAAGTAACCACTCAGCGTGGTTTACTTCTCACTTGCGTAGTAGAGCCCTTACTGTTTCCCTGAAGATCAAAAGGTCTTGAAATGTAAGGACAAGTGTTCTTCCTTACCTGACAGAGTTTTAGAGCATATAATACTCCGCTATGTGACTGAGATGCAAACCACGCTGTCTGGTTACTTCTGGCAAAGGCGATACGTGTTACCGCGGTTTTGCCCTTTTTACGAGTGCGAAAGGCGGTTGTTGGCCGCTTCCGTGGCGGGTTTCGACACCAGCGGACCTAATACTGCGGAGGCGAAACGTCGCCTTTAAAGAAATTTTAAAGAAATTTTAAACTATCTTCTAAATTATATTTCTTGCATAATCAAGTAATCATGTGATTTCCTTTTTGTGTTTGTTTCTTAAAATGCCGGTGTATACCTTCCTTGTACGTTTGCCAAAATGCCTTGTTTTTGCATGCGATCGCACACTGGATGCTTTTGCTGTGTTAATTCGCTGTTTTCATTTTTTTCTCACTTTACATATTTATGTGGTTGCCTAAATGCCTAAATGACTTGATTTGTATTGGACCGGACACTAGCCATGTAGGCTATCGGTCCAAATATTTTGTACAATTTTTTTTTGAATTATGAAATAAAGCTTCCTTTGACTGACTGAAAGCAGCACAGGTTTCGAACCACGGCTGTGATCCGGAGAAGTGCTGATATGGTGGAAAGGTCATGTCGTGCCAAACCAGCTAGCCCGTAGCAGCACGCAAGTGCTGATGTGCTCGTGTATATATTTGCACTAAGAAAAGTGAGCGCGTTTGTTGTATTTCCTTCTGTCGTCCTAGTCTATTGCGCAGCTTTGCCTTTTAATCAATGAACCAAGTAGCCAGAATTGCCGCTCTACATCAGTACATTCGCCCTTCTCTTCTGTCCCCATCGGCCTGCATCATATCGCTCTTTCTTCCCCTTTTCCCCTTCTAACATAACCAGGGTATGTGTTTGTTCATATACCCTAAAGGCCCCAGGGGGCATTACATAGAGGAGTAGGAATACAAGACATGAATAAAACAAATGATATGCATGAATTAAAACAACCAATTCCTCATACAGTTCACATTGCGGTAGAGCATTCTTCTCGCATTCAGGAGGTGCCGGCTTCGATCCCCAGTACTGCCGGGGACCCACCGGTTTTCTAATGGGTACAAGGTTTCCCCCGGCCTGGTGCTCGGCTATTCTGGGGTGAGAAGCTTAGGAAAAGGGTCTTAGACCAAAGCGTTGCCTTGACGGATCAGAGATAAGTCCCGCCGTCAATTGCAACCCTAAATCCGCCTCGTGCGGTAGAAACCGCAGCCGTGGCCTCGTTGTTGAGCACCCGCCTCGGCTTCGGGAGGTGGTGGGTTCGACTGCCGCTGCCGGTCGGTTGCCCACCGGTTTCCTCAAAATGGGTACAAGCTATGGCCTGGCCTGGTGTTCGGCTTGCTATAGGGTTGCATGGATTGCGAAAGGAGCCTGCGCCTTCAAATCCCGTCCTTGTGGGCTTGGAAGAGAGAATTTGCGAACAAATTCATCGTGGCTCTTAACAGATGCAGTGTTTTTCATGAATGCGATGTTTTCGTGCAATGTTTTCCGTGTTTCAGTAGCAGGCCAGATAATCATCAGTTAGGCCGAGCTCTGCATGCACTTGTAAATGAACCCCCCTCTCTCTCTTACATTGTGACACGTTTTGACAGCGAACGTCATCCGTGGTGAAATTCGAACGCCCGGGCATATGTGGTTGATGATCGGAGGAATTTCGGCTACAACAATATGTGGGCATTTCTGCGCGCTGTCCCCGATGGTGGGGACGAGTCTCAAGATGCCGGATTTGCAAACAGCCAGCGAGGTGCCTCATGGTATCCGAAGGTCTAGTGCAGCAAGTTAAAGGAGTATAAATAACAAATTTTTGCTTGCGTGCTTTCTTGTTTCAAGTGATGCATTGTACAAGTATACATTAGTATACTAATGTCTATACATTAGTATAGTATACTAATGTGTACATTAGTATACCACTGCCAGATACTGCAAGAGAGGGTGAATTGAAAGGGTTGGGGGGAGTGGACAGGGCAACACGACCGGATAAGACACAGCCGTGAATTTAGCACAGATGTATATATGCCGGATTACCGCATGCATCCTGCGCACGTGCACGCGCACTGGCGGTGAAGGTGCCAGGTGAAGGCACTGTGCGTGCGCAGCACGCGTCCGCTTATCTGGCGTACGCTTATGTAATAGTTCGTATCCACTATGCTAAAACTCCCGACTCTCTCAAATTTGCATAAGCAGCGGAGCAGACACTTAAGCTCCGCCTTAAGGTATGACGCGATAGCTTTAGTGGGTTAATGCACATGTATGCAGAGTTGGTCATTCTCTACATTCGTAGATCACCGGGAGTCCTCATACCCCTCCTGGCGCAGTGGTGCGGCGGTTAAGCGATGCGCCACTGCCCAGCGATGGCAGGTGCTCCCAGCGGTGGGACTTGGGCGGCCAAGGTTGCTCTTCCCGAGCTACCGGCCATTAATTTAACTATACCACCTGCCACGGTGAGAAGTTTGCTCACTATCCGGTAGGAAGGTTATGATGAATCCGCAAGGTCACGTGGCCTAGGTGGCCCACCTGCCTCCTACGTTGCTCTCTGGGCACCACCTTCCACAGTCATGCTCGTGAATTTTTCCCTCATAACGCCGATGCCGACAACGCCGACACCGGATTTTCTGGTGAACGGGGCCTTTAACGCTATCGCGCTAAAAAGAGTCGGGCAGGTCGGGCGCTTTTCCCTCTGAACAAAGCGGCGATCCGGTTGGCCAATGAGCGAACGCTCCAGCCTGTAATCCATTCACTCCCTTCCTGTTCGCAGACCGACCGACGGTCCAGGACTACGGCCACCTGGACTTCTACCCGAACGGCGGCCTTCCCCTGGACTGCCAAGAACCAGGTCAGGAGTTCCTCAGGAACGACGGTTGGGTCCACGGTAGGCTGCTGCTGCTTCTGCTGCTGCTTTCGCTGCTCACACTCACTCTCGAACGCTGCACGCCCTCTCAGACACGGCCCATTTCCAGCAGGGATGCGACGGTAACGAGAGTGGGGCCTGGAGCCTGTTTCTGTGTGCACGCGTCGAAATGTGTTTGCCTCAGCACTGTGTTGCCGCATTCCCATTTATAGGGACGTATCCGGACGTCGTCCGGTTTTTCTGTCGATATAGAGAAACGCAGAGAAGGATCAGAATCTCCGAATCTTGAAATATTAGTGAAGAGTCTTACTTCCATTCACTCTGCTCATGAGGAGAGTTGCCTGAACGCAACGATGTATTTTATTTTGTTAGCTTTCAAGGGCAAGCTCGATTACAGGGCTTTTTGCCTCCAGATAGCTCGACTATAGACAGTTTTAGCGACCGAACGGAAAATACGGTAACCCGTTGCCGTTGCTACCGTTGCAAGGCTTACCGAGCCACATTTTCCGTACGGTAGCAGTCGCCGTAGTTACCGTGTTTACATAAGGCAGAGCTAAAGCTCGCTTATATTATCTCGGATCCGCGCAGAGCTCTGACAGGCGCTCTCACACGTGATAGAGTAAAATTACCACGGAGCAATCGTGCTAACATTGCTCTGAAGTCATGTGCTCTTCGGGATCAAGGAAGAATGGACCAGTTTGTTCATAGTAGCTTTGTAGTCATTACCTCAAGGCAGTCAAGACCTTAAGGGTACAACTAATTTGCTCACTAGTGGCTGTTCGCCATCGAGTATATCATGTTGCGTTCCCGAGGGAGGGGGGATTCAGCAAGTGCATTTGCTTGCGACACTCCTCCTTCAAGAAAAAAAAAACGATATGCACAAGCTATGAGATTTCATATGAAGTGAGATTAGTAAATTACTGCTGAAGAATAGGTATTCTTGTCTACGAATTTTTATCGCAATTTTCAAACCTTTTGCTCAGAATACGTCAAGAATTTCTTTTTCACATTAACACTGCATCCTGGCGACTGGCTTATGTCACCTGGCAACCACTGTAATTATAGAGCAACAGAAACGTCCTTCGGTCACCAAAAATTGATCAATTAATTGGCACGCACAGAAAGAATGCACTCTCAGCCTATAGCCCTAATGCCTTACTTATGCCACGCACCAGACCTTTCCTTGGGCAAATTGCAAGGCAAACCCTTCATGCATTTTTTTAAGCCTTCACAGCACCACAACACTGCGCCTCATGTCTTCATGGGATCACGTCTCATGGGCGGAGTCGGTTCGCCTTTACATCTCGTTCAGTGATGCAGGCACTTTGAGCTTGCGCTGCAGCAAGCTATCCGTCTAGTCTCTCAGCAGGAGAATCGTAACCCTTAATTCAGCTGTTGCTCTATTTAGATAAAATACATCGCAAAGTAACACCCTGCTCCAGCAAGAAATGAGAATCCGGCACAATTCATAGCAAACACCGGCCACCGTGCTTCAAAACTCTTGTTTTGAGTCACTTACGCAATAATTTTCTTTTTCTTCCCTGATGAGGTGAAGAAGGGTGTTAAACGCTTCGACATAAATGCGCCAGAGAGAACATCGACAACGAGAGAAGTTTTCTTTTTCATTGCCAATCTGTGCCTAACCCCACAAACATGCACAGCGAAGCCAGTAAATCTGCAGCACCCTTGTTATATTTTACTATCTTTTTCCCTCTCTCACCTTTCCCGCTCTTCCTCTGTGACCCACCATGTCTCCCTGCACTCCGTTTTCTCCCTCCTCCTCACCCGCGTCTGCACGCTGCACGCACTACACTGCGCTGCCCTGCCCTGCACTGCCCTGAACCTACACGTGGATGCCTACCCTTTGTGCCTTTGTTGTTTACCCGTGCGTTTCGCGTACGGGATCTGTGTTCCCTTTCGTGTCTGCCCTTTGTGCTCACCATGTCCTCCTCGTTTGTGTCTCTCCCTGCATCTACGCTCACTGTGTCCTGTGTTGTGGCCTCGATACTTCGATCATTTCAACTGGACCTTCTCTACACTCCTTCTAATACATACATCGGGTTTCCTGATTTGGGACTTTGTTCAACTCACATTTCTCCCTAAAACTTGGATTTTCCCCATCGGTTTCATTTCCTCCCTTTTATCCCGTCCTGCCGTTCTAACGTTCTAACCACCTGTCCCCCGCGTCTCCTGAAACTTGTATTCATTTTCCCCATTGGTTTAATCTCCTCCTTTTTATCCCATTCTGGTGTTCTAATGTTCTAACCGACTCTCCTCCCTCTTGATACACCGACAAACCTCATTTCTTCCCTACTGTCCCTTTTCCTACCACGCGTCCATTGATTTCTGTCTCCCACGCCATGGCCACTCTCTTCTCTTCTCCGACTGGCCCGTACCTAACGGGTCACCGGATCCCTTCATACTCTCTTACATTTCACATTTAAACCTACCCACGCAATATGCCGCTTTCTTTTCCCCCATTACACCACCCCCACTGCCATACACGCCACAACGTCCCCTCCCTACGTCATCATGTCCACCCCTCCCCCTTTACGGAACTCACTGTCGTTCCCCACTTTCCCATCCACTTCCCATCCACTACAACCCAACGTCCCTTCCCTACGTCATCCTGCCCCTCCTTCCCACCCCGTCTACGACACTCATCTTCGTTCCCCACTTCCCATCCACTACAACCCAACGTGAGCCCTTCTGAATCCCTGTTTTCCCCCTCGTCCTGCCTCCCGTGCCGTGCTTGTGCCACCCTCCCCGATGACCAGGTGTCCGGCGCTACGTGACGTGCAACGACCAGCGCTCCCAGCAGTACTTCACCGAGTCGGTGAACAGCGACTGCCCCTTCTACGGCTTCGCGTGCGACAGCTACGCTAACTTCACGGCGGGCGCCTGCGGGTTGGGTTGCGGCGCCGACGGCATGCAATGCGCGCCCATGGGCTACCGGGCCGTCGACTGGCGCCGCTTCGCCGACGAGACCCGCAGCGTGCGGATGTTCCTCACGGCGGCCTCCACTACGCCCTACTGCCGTGAGTGACGCCGCCGTGGCTCTGTTTTCTCCATGGGAACCGTAGAACTCGTGCGCGAACTTGGGGGCGTAGCAGTTGCATTGTGGATGTGGTATACAGAGAGAAAATGGATTTTATCGGCGTCCCCTTTCAATCGCGGCGGTGGCTTGAACCACCTTGCGCAGCAAGTAGTCAATGCTCACAGTACACGTGGTAGACAAGAAAAATTGTTATCTAATATTTCTATTCTGAGTGAGTCATCCTTGCGTCGAGTATAGAGTTACGAGATTAAAAGTTCTCAGTTCTGACTTATCCTATAGGCTATTTGTCACAGGAGGTATTCCGAGGCCTGAATTGGGAACAGTTGGGGATAAGAGTTAATGTGGAATACCTAAATAATCTGCGATTCGCTGATGACATTGCAAACAAACGCGGGTTAATGACATCCTAGTCGAAATCAAGAGGACAAAATGGGCTTGGGCAGAGCATGTGATGCGAAAGCGAGACAACCGCTGCTCCTTAAGGGTAACGGAGTGGATTCCAAGAGAAGGCAGGCGTAGCAGGTGGCGGCAGAAAGTTAGGTGGGCGGTTGAGATTAGGAAGTTTGCAGGCATAGGGCGGGCGCAGCTGGCAAACGACAGGGTTAATTGGAGAGACATGGGAGAGGCCTTTGCCCTGGGTTTAGTCAAACTGATGATGATGATGACTATTGAGCTTCTTGGTACCTCTAAGTTATTGACATCCTGAGTTGGAAGCTATAGTATTTCGATTCCTGCGACGGTTCATGCCGGCCCGCATTTGGATTTTGTGTACAGGAAGTAAAACGTTCCTTCTTTTATTTTAGAAGCATGAGTAGAGCAGTTGAATACCGATGTAAGCGGCCTCCTGCTGGAAACGTTATCTTTCTGAAGCTCGCATGGAAGATGATACCAGAAATCGTGAAAACATGGAAGACGATACCAGAAATCGGGAAAACAAAGTTTAAAGAACCGCGATATAAGCAAATGATTGCGAACGTCAAATAATTAAGTAGCGATATAAACAGAGGTGGAATATCGCAGGCTACTAATTATTTCAGAACTTGTTAGTAGTTTGTTTCGGCCGGTGAGAGTAGATGGAACACGAACTGTAGTCAATCTAGTCCAATGGTTCCAAGACACTCTATAGCATTTTAAGCAATGAAAAGGCTGATGAAATAACCCGCAAGGACGTCCACTACTGTAATATGTGATGGAAAATACGCAAATTACACGAAACATGGCACATCTTTTGTTTCATGTAAGTGAGGTCATGCCAAATAGAAGAATCGCCTCTAAGGTTACGGTTTTCTAAAATCGGCTGACCGACAACTTACATCATGGCTTCCACATATACAGTCTTGGTGTTTGTTTTAACTATGCATTTACGAAAAACAATGCGTCGTTTAGGAAAAATTACCTATCTGTGCCGTTCATTTGTACCTGTATGCTTCCTGCTCCCACTGCATGGATACTGCGCCTTCTCATTTCTCTTTCCTCGCCTTACGTGGTGCAGGCAACCAGTACCACGTGCAGATCGGCGTGGCAAGCACGGAGGAGACCCGAAAACAGCACGGAAACCGCGGTAACCTCTACGTCCACCTGCAAGGGTCCAGACCGGAGGCGTCGCTCGCCAACGTCGTCATCAGGTGCGCCTATGGTTATACCGGCCTCCACGCAGCAAGCGCCGCCCTTCGGGCACTACAGCGTCCGCTGTGACAGGCCGTGATCCCCGTATACAACCATACACGACGTCATTCAGACTCCTTTCTCTGCATCTGCTGGTCGCAGCTTCAGACACGGGACAGAATCAGTGAAACTGTAAAGCAGTAGCCCCTGTCAGACTGCTGCGTTCCGCTACCAATATATGGCCCCGACTATTCACTCTAAAAACTACAAAGGTCATATGGAAGTGACAAAAAATGAAAATTGGTTTTGGGAGGAAAGGAAATGGCGCAGTATCTGTCTCCCATCTCGGCGGACACCTGAACCGCGGCGTAAGGAAAGGGATAAGACTGAGAGAATAAAAGAAAAAATGGTGCCGTAGTGGAGTGCTCCGTAATAATTTCGACCGCCTGGGGAATCTTTTTAATACTCTCTTGGAGCTCTTTACCCCTTTAATGCAGCAGTCTACCCTTTCTTTAGACAGTCTACAGACTGTCCATAGACATTTGTCTGTAAAGTCTATAGACATCCTATAGAACAGTCTATATACAGTACAAATACTTAGACAGCCTATTGGCAATCGATAAATTTATGGTCATACACTTTTAGTAGACTTTTTCGATAGAAAGTCTATAGACAATTATTAGACAAAACGAAATATCTATAGGAAGGCAACAGAGTCTACAAGAAGCCTGTAGACAGTCTATAGACTAGTCTCAATTTCAAGAAAAGTGAAAATCCTTGTTCAGTCTGGCTAAGGCAGGGATCAGGACCGTTGCAGGCCACATGGAAGAAGTGAAAGAGGCTCTCTACACCTTTTTTAGCAGCTGTTTACTCCGTCTAGACTGCAAGAGTGAAATTTCGCATTCACCTCTGCTTCAGCAAGCAGCAGAACAGCTGGCGCAGTCCTTCGACTGACAAAGACAGTTGGAGGATTGTTCTACTCCTTCCACCAGAACCATGCATCTCACACAAAATTCTTCCGTGGCTGATTCTGCTGAGTTTAAAGGTAGCTACTTTTGAGACAGAAAGTGATGTACTTCATCAAACGCTCTCGGTGAATAACACTTAACGAGGACATGCACTAGTGCATGAGCAGCCGTTATCCGGGTCCTGCATGCGCGGTGGAGTCGGAAAGTGATGCTCAACGACGTTGTACTGAAAGCGGGGCACCGATTTCCTCTTTCGTTAGTGGCAGACAGAGCAATTCATTCATGAAATCGAGGAAAAATTAGTATTGGGCTACTCGGTATACCGATTCGTCATCGTATCCTGTAACTGCGCAGATCGCGAACCTCTGTAGCACCATAGTTTCACTTGCAAAACTGTGGGATGCCACATTATTATTATGACCGCGAGGCTTGCTTGCAGCCTGAACCATTGTGACAGTAGTTGCAGCTATCGCGTTTGTCTAATGTATTTGGGGGAATATTTCCCATAGGCGGAGTAAATTTCCAATAAGAGAGCAATTACTCATCAGCATCCACCCAAGTACAGAGAAAATCTATGCAGCTTTCACAGGAGCTCAGTAGTTGAAGAAAAATTCGTCCTTGTACGAGGTTCGAACGTGGATAATAATAATAATAATTGGTTTTGGGGGGAAAGGAAATGGCGCAGGAACCAGCGCCTTCAGGGGCGATGACTGAGCTAACCCGGAAGGCTAGCAGATGGCAGGACGAGGCCGAATTAATCAACAACTCGAAGCGGGAACGGTGTTAATCCATTGTATAATGGCGAATGAGTACTTACTCTATTACAAATTTACTCCACCTAGATTCCATTAGACACAGTGGACTAACTCTGTTCCCGCCTCGAGTTGTCGATCAATCCGGCCTATTGTGAAATAAACCGCTTTAAGTGTTAGAACACCTGATACTTCGGATCAGCTAAGCAAGTGAGGATGAGGAGGAGAACTTTAATGAAACAGCAGAGGTCTGCCTGGTTGTTGGCCAGGCATGCTACTCCAGGTGAGGGTGAAAGAAAAGAAGAGGATTGTGAAAAAAGAGGAAAAGAGAAAAAGGAAGGGTGAATGGTGAAATGACAGACAGACAGAAAAACTTTATTCAGCAAGTGAGTTTTAGACCAAGCTGGGTCCCTGGGCCACTGCGCGGTCCCGCACTGCATCAAGTAGGTCATGCCGGGACATGACGTCGGCAGCCCGAGTCACCGCAGCAAGCTGCGATGTCGGGTCTGCAGACATAAGCAGGACCTCCCAGTCCTCCCAGCTCGAGATGGCGTGCTGTGCCCGCGGGGGAGGGTGAAATGAAGCACACTCACAGGCAGACACACACACACACACACGCATGATTGTCAAAGAATGTCCACCAAATTCATGTCTCTTAAAAACACTACAAATGCTTTTCTTCCGCGCACACCCGAAGCCGCGTTCCTCCAGGGTCCAAGGACATGCTCCAGGTGCACGGGACCGTCCTTTCACTTACTTCTCTTAGTTTTTGTTTTTACTTTCTTCAGACATTTTATTGCCCATATCTTCATGCTTCGCACACATTTTTTTTGCAAATTAGGCTCACAGCCAAAGACTAATCGAGGTCTGAAATAACTACGTGCACTTAGTGAACACGTCCTGAAGGTCTCCTTAAAGTTTGTTCAGATGTTATAAGTCGTATACTATTAAAAATCTGCACGCGATGCCTGGCACCGAGAAGACAGTGCATCACTCCCCTCCGGCTGGACACGTGTGCTCGCAGGAAATACGACGACTTCAACTCGGGCAAGAAGTCCGAGTTCCTGGTGACCGCCGGGGACCTGGGCCGCATCATCCGGCTGGACCTGGAGTGGCGGCCGGACCAGGTCTTCTACCCGGACCAGAACCAGGTGTACGCACAGCAGCAGCAGCCGCAGAACGGCGCCGTCACCCCGGGTTTCGATCTGCCCCGCCTCTGGATAGACTACGTCCAAGTGCGCAACCTGGCCACAGGAGAGAAGTAAGCTCGCGTGTATACACAGGACGCTGTATCCAGCTCTGTCGGCTGGGTCGGATGGTTGGTGTTACGGGTGCGATATTTGGCTGCCCTCTAGGGGAACACTGCACAGCAACCGGAAGAAGGGATTGGGAGTAAGGGTGGGAAGTGAGGGTTGGGAATTGGCTAGAAGCACTTGGGGCAAGGGTGAAAGCCGGATATAGCCTGATGCACTGTAGACAGGCCCGTGATGTTCAGGAAATTTACAAGGCTTTGCAGGGCCTGAAGTCGTTGTTTGTTGGGGTAGGGTATTTGGGTTCCTGTGTCGGTAGGGAGTCCCAGGTTGCGGTACGTACAAAAGGACGCGATTCTCTCTGGTGGTAAGCGGGGCAGGCCATAAGGAGGTGTCCAATCGTTTCTGCGTCACCACATGATGAGCACTTAGTAGGAGTGACGAGTTATCATCCTCATCTCTGCGGGACAGGAACGGACCTTTGAGAACGGCGCATGCGCCGTTTCAACTAACTCGTTTACTCTGGTCCTATTGCCAATGGATGGCACTGCCTCAAATGACCACGACTGAGAAGCACATAGGGGCTATCAGTATACTGGCACAATTACCTACATTAACCGCTTATGTAATTTGAGAGTTATAGCATAGCTTGATCGTTACCGTGATCCGCTACTGCGGGGCGCCACTATGTACGCGCTGATTGGTCCCGACGGGGCAGGCGAGCACACAGCGCCGCCACGGCGTTCTCCGCACGCGCAGTCACGCCTCGCGAACGGTATTTATGCACATGCGCCGCGTCTGTGCGCTCAAAGACAGTACAGCAAGAACCGGCTGGGGGTTGCTTAACTCCATAGCCAGCGCAGGGAGTGGTATGTTTCAGCCTGGAACGATACGCGAGGTAGACTCTCGAGAAAAAGAAGCGCTCGAGTCGCCGCCACTGAGCTTGCATAAAATCCCGAGAATGGAGCCGAACGCGCCTCTATGGCTAAAAAAGAACGCCACCCAGACACCTGGCCCACATCGATTCAGAGAGTTCGACTGACCGCATCTCGATCTGACCAGTCCTAAAACTGCGCGACCAGTTCCAAGGTAACAGCGTGTCTACAAAGTAGTTCCCAGAGCTAAGCATCCTACCTAGCACGCAGCTGGACGGTCGCCGACGTTTTGTGCGTAAACGTGGGTTATTAAACATGAAGTGATTTTAGCTACCGTTTCCGGCAAGTATAAAAGAACATCGTCCAGGAACTGCGGTAAACAGGGGGGAGAACACGAAGCCGTGCCTGAGGAGAACTCGAAACTTTCCGTGCGCACGCAGTGTTTGCCTTCGAAGGAGTCATATGACGGCGAAGCAAAGATTTCTCGGGTAACATGCGATGTGCGTCCTTGCTTCAGGGCTAAACAGTGAATAGACGCGGCGCGTCTATAAAAAATTCCAGGGATGCACTTAAGTCTGCTTAGGTGCAGTAATGCGAAAGCATTTCTCGTACTGCGCGTCCTTCTCCCTCATACGCCTCCGCCATCCCGCCTACGCGCGCCATCTGCTGGACCAGCGCAGTACATTGAAAGAGGGAGTTTCAGCGAGTGACGCACAATGACGCTACGACTGCGCTTTCATTCAGTTCGTGCGGACACGCTCTGTCCACAACTTCCGTCCACAGCTTCCGGTCACGTCACTCATGAGCCAAGAAATGCCTTCGCATTAGAAGAGTGCTTAGCACCGCTAAACAGTCAGTGTCACAGATCCATGTTGCGTTCACTCGAACGAACGCTAGCGCACTATTCCTGGCTCAGTAGACAGATTTAGCTGTGCGTACGCAACGGTTCAGCGTACGCAAGGAGTTTGCGGGGACGGTAGTGCGCATGCGCAGAACGCAAGCGCAAGCCCTGCGTCTTGCGTGCGTACGCTAGCCAGCGGACTTTGCGTTGCGGTGCTTGTATGGCTTGCGTACGCTAACGTTGACAAGATGGCGGCGCCCTACTCGCCCACTTCGGAATAAATACATGTCGCCGCTGGATTCTTCGACGCAGTAGCTCGCTCAAATGGTAGCGGTTCGCTTTTGTTTCGCCTACTCTTGCCCACACGCAGCGGTATGAGCGATAACTAGCCCCTGTTTTTTGGATAATTTGGTGATTTTCAAGCTCGTTGGCCTAACTATATGCAGTGTGGATGGATGGATGGATGGATGGAAGGTAGGAGTATCCCCTTTGAAACGGGGCAGTGGTTGTTGCCACTATGCTCAGTTTTTTTTCCTTTATTTTTGTTTACTCTGCTGTAAGTTGTTAATACAATTCGCCATTTCCTTTCAAAAACGTCTTCCTACACTTTAAAACTTATGTCACCTCTCTGCTTTTGTACCACCAATCCTCCAATCGCTTTTTGCTAATTTCCACCGCAGATTTATTTACATGACTATTGTTATCTCTAAACCCTAAGGCCTCTGAAAGAGTGACTGTGCCTGCATCGACATCGGGATGGATACCATCGCATTTTAGGATGAGGTGTTCTATTGTTTCTACAGATTTACCACACGCAGCACATGTGTCATCTTCTTCGTTAATTTTTTTCTGTAGCTGCGCGTTCTAAGACACCCTGACCTAGCTTCAAAGAGGAGGGCGCTGCCGAGTTATCATAAAACATTTCCTTCCTGATCTACCTTTTCCAGCATCGATATAGTTCTACACTGTTTCTTTTCCATTGCATCTATCCAATTTTTACCTTCGACGTTTTTAACCAGTCGTTTAATGCTCTTTCTTTCTCCTTCCTCGTGTCTGGCAAACTTACTGGCCAGCTTTTTAGTTCGTTTCCGCCACTGTGTGTCAACGCTCTTTCTGTACAGGTATTTAAATACCTTAGCTGCCCACCGGTTATCAGCCAATTTCCTCAGGCGTTCTTCGTATAGTACTTTACTCTGAGCTTCTCGTGCTTCGAACGTTGCCCAGCCCATATCCCCCTGTACTGCCTCGTTTGTGGTTTTCCCGTGGGCGCCTAGTGCTAATCTTCCGACGGTTCTCTGATTTACTTCTAATCGCGACTGAACTTCAGCCCTTAAGCATAGAACCGCATTCCCGAAAGTAAGCCCCGGCACCATTATTCCTTTCCAAATACCTCTGAGGACTTCATACCTGTTGTACCCACACAATGCCCTATGTTTCATTATCCCGGCATCCCTTCGCCCTTTTGCTATGAGAGAATGTTCGTGCTTTTCCGTGTACATATGCCCGTCGTTTACCCGTACCCCAAGATATTTGTATTCAGACACTCGGGGTATTTCGTGGCCTTGTATTGTAAGCTCCTGATCAGTTGTGCTGTTGAAAACCATCACACCTGACTTAGTTGCGCTAAAACTGAAACCTAGACTGTCTCCTTCGTCTCCACAGCAATTCACCAAAGTTTGCAAATCTTCCTGGCTATCTGCTAACAGTACAATATCGTCCGCATACATTAAACCCGGTAGTCGTTGCTCAACAACCTTTCCGCCTAATGTGTATGACAGATCACAACCTAGATTGCTTCCTTGTAGCCTTCTTTCCATACTTATCATATAAAGCCTCGTATCATATAAATCCTCGTAGCAACGACACCTGGCGAAGCAGTTTTCTGGCTTTTAGCCAGATCTTACATTTTCTTCGGTTTGCATAGTTTTTCTTCTTGGAACAAAAAAAGGCTCACAATGCACTCACACTAGTTATCAGTAATTACGGATGAAATTTTCTTCAACCGAGCGTTGATGTGCTTTTACGTCTTGTCACTAGATGGCGCTACGTGAGCCTGAGGACGCTACGGCTCGGCCAGCTAAAACTATACTTCGGAGCGGACAGCGTAACGCACGCCGCGCCGTAGCTCTTTGCGTACGCAAGCACCTGCGTACGCACAGCTAAAACTGTCTTGTAACATTGCCGCTTGACGCGTCGAATCAGCGGAGGAACCGAAGTTAACCGGCCTGGAATGTACTAGTGCCTTCCCTGCAATGCATTTCATGCTTGCACCTGTACTCCAGACGACCAGATAGGCTGTTTTTTTTTAATGCGAAAGCATTACTAGTGCCAGTACGAGAAAAGCTGGTGGCGTGTATGTGTACTCACCGATGACAAGAAAAATAGGGTGACGTCATCAAGTGGACGTATGGCATACACAGCAATCCGAGCACATCCACTTCAGACAATCCTATACATTTCGTTCTTCTATATATACTCGCCACTACCCGACCTCCACATTGAGCCAGTTCTCCCGAAAACATTCGTATTAAAACTGTGACGCAACCTTTTTGTCGTACAGCGTACCGGGTGGTGTCGTACGATTTCTCTTTGCATATAGCTTATATGTGCAAATCAAGTTGGAGGCTAGCTTGTAAAGGGTGAACTGCCCTCTATAACTCCCGTTTATAAAAAAAGTCACACTCTGAACAGAAAGGAGTAAAAAGAGTAAGCTGCCCTTTAGCGCGCTCTTTTAGAAAAAAGTCATACTCGAAACAAAAAAGGAGTAAAAAAGAGAGTAAGTTGACAGCTTACTCTCTTTTTTACTCCTTTTTTGTTTAGAGTATGACTTTTTTCTAAAAGGGGAGCGCGCTAGAGGACAGCTAACTCTTTTTACTCCTTTCTGTTTAGAGTGCGATTTTTTTTTATAAACGGGAGTTGTAGAGGCGTTTAGTCCCCTTTTACTCTCATATAGGTGCAATCGTGTTTAGGGTGTGTGTCGAATCTCCATTTAGCCTTCCCGCTCCACCAGACAATAGAGCGGGGACTCCTGTCAAACCCCTCTATGCTCCTGTTCATCCACGTCGACCCTCTCTCCGCGTGCGCGCAGGTTCGTGTTCTGCGGCGAAGGCACCTTCCTGCAGCCCAACGTGGCCAAGACCCTGTTCACCGGAGGCAGCTGCGAGTTCGAGGTCGGCTCCTCGAGCCCCTGAGAGGACACGCCGACGCGCGTGCCCCCGCCCCCCTCACCGTTGCCACTTGCGGGGGCCATGCCACCACCACCCAGAGGGGGGAGGCGGTCAACCGCTGTGCAGTAGTCGGCCGTGCCATACATACATCGCCCCTTTCGCGAAGCTGCCTCGACGGCGCGGTTGAGGACTCCGGGAGAGGGGCGCACCGAAGGAGAGAACAAAGGGGTTTCGCGAAAAATGGGACCCTCGTGGTTGTTATGATGTCCCGTGTTGAAACATCGCCAATTAAAAACGACGGTTGTTGACAGAACTCCTGGCGCCAGCAGCGGCCGCCTTAGTCTTGACACACTTTCTTCTCGCTGTCGCCCCTGGAGTCGTGTCGGCCTGATTTTTGTTGTTCTTCCAAGTGATGGCATTTAGAGAGCCGTCGACCTCGCGTGGAAAGCGAACGGAAGGCCGCTTAGACAGCGCGTAAAGGAAAGCGCTTTGCTGGGAGTGGAGGAGTTGCGTGACGCCGCCATACTGCGCTCCCACTGGCTGACGATTCCGTAACGATAACAGTTGCGTAACTGCCCTTAACTGTCGCGAAACTGCTCAAGCAAAATGTTGCGCTATGACTGGGCCAAAATTAAACAGACTGTCCCGCCACCTGTAGCGCTGCATGATACACAACTCTAACAAGAAACAAAAGCTGCAGGACGCGCAACAGTTGGTTTTTCAACCGATAGGTGTCGCGATTATCTGTTATCCACCGCAGGGATCATCTCAGTTTTTAAGCGAGTTTCGGAACTGCTGTGGTCAGAGTGGTCGGGTTATAACACGATGTTGAGCATGACGATTTTTCGCGCCCCAGGTAAATTAATTTGAAGAAACCTACAAAAGCACAACCTCAACTCGCTGGCGCCTTGTAATATTATTGCATGCAACTCCGACTTGTATGAAAGGATACAGATATATTTTCTAGTTTTTCTTCCTTTTTACCCGTTCTTCCTTTGCGACTGTTATGTGTATGATACATGTGTGTATATGAGGTACAGTCGAGGCACTACCGGCAACGCGCACATTCCGACCAATTCCTCTTTGCTCTGCCTCTTGATTATGCACTAGCGTAGATAATTCTAGCACTGTCTGAAACTAACGCTGTTAGTGTCGGTGGGCATCAAATTATCCCAAGTTTGGCTTCAGCACAAGTGTTGTTAGTAAAAATAGGCTGTTTATGTAACTACATCAGAGGCACCTAAAACGTGGAACTGTGCAAGAAGCGCCCAGATTCAACAGTTAATAAAGTGTAAGCGTTAAAAGTGCGAACCGACGATAAAATTGCTAAGATTTGATCTCTGCTTATCAATTCAAATGTCCGAAATTCCCAGCAATGTGAAACGAGCTGATTTTACCAACCGCCAGAAATACAGAGCAACTTTCTGCGCTTTTAATCACTTTTTGTAATTTCCTTTTTCTCTTCTGTAAAGCATATTTCTAGCGCGCCCGCACAGGACGCGTGTGTTGCACAGCAATTTCGCTGTGAGGCTGGGATAACTGTAAGCAGGCTGCAGACACAACATAGGTTAGAAGGCACGTCAAACGTTTATTTTTGTAACACACTGAATAGGTACGCCAAGATGATCAACATGTAGTGAATCAACCAAATTTAACAAGTGCGGTTAATTCAAGGTCTCTCTGAGGTCCGACCACAAGTGTGTCCACATTCAAGCTACACCTGAAAAGACGACGCGAAAAAGAATAAAGCGACAAAGCGTTGTGCACACGTCTCGTTGATTTATCTTCTTGGCATCTTCTGCCGCAGCACGTGGACTGCGGTGCGCCATTCCATTGCGTGCTGCTTTGCCAAGCGTATACTCCTGCAGTATTAGATTCCGTATGCAGGAATTGTCGACCTTTCTTACAGGAGCCGCGGATTCACAGGTCCGAGTACTTGTTTACCGTAATGTGAACAGACGTCCCAATTTCGGCGGGACAGTCCCCCACATTTAAGGCCGTGGTTCTGCTGTTCCGCCAGCCTGTAGCTGTGGGACCATGGAGGAAGGAAAACTCGTGACACGCCCTGTGCCGGAAGTCACGCGCTTTCGAGAACCTTGCAGGCAACGCAACAAGTCAACGCAACGCGTCGAAATAGACAAAATTTGTTGGGCCATACCGCTTAAGGTAACAGCATTTATAGAACTTAAAAATTGATATAGACATTACTTGGAGTGGCCTACACGCTTCCCAATAAGGAGCCTAACAATAATCTTTTATAAGTCAACTATTCAATATTAGTTAACCATCCTGCTACTTAGAACGTCTTCGCTGTATTCTGCACTACACCGCTGACAATGCTATGCCGAAAAAGCGCTCTTCTAACCCGAAGAGCCTATATTTATAGATTTGTAAAGTCCTAGGTGAAAACCCTGTATACGGATCACTTTGGCTGTACGATCATAGTACTGTCGCGCATGCTCGCCTGTGGCACGCTTTACGCTGCCACTTATGCTTCAATTTGTGTGCTTCAACTGGAATGCCCCAGTCATTCCAAGTGGGATGGAGAGTATCTGGAGAAAATCCCGAGGTTCTGTGCCACCGCGCAGATTCCGTGGCCTCGAAGTCCTGTGTATTTGTCAGCAGCAGCCCAGCTGCATCCATTGCAGGAAGAGGTCTTACCCACTGATCTGCAATTAACCCTGTCGTACTCCGGCTGCTGCCGCCATTCCCCCACTACTTACCCAACCACCCGACTCCTCACACACTACTAAACTTCTCATCAAAGCCACTCCGTTCTCAGTCTCTTGCTCTATCCATGCCCCTTGGCAGTGGTTTAGCTCTGGTTAAACCTGGAGTGACGCGATAGCTACAGCTAGCCGAGTGGAACTTGCTGAGTTGAATTGCAAAGTCAGTCTTTCGCCGCTCCGTTTCGCTGGGAGTTCCCTCTTCACCTTCGTCCCACTTGACACGGCGCATGCGCACAGCTGTGGCAGCTCGGTTTCGCCGGCAGCAGCAGCTGCTCCGCACCACATGGCGGTGGCGCCGCCGCCATGCTGAAGGCTCGAAATGCTACCGTAATGTAGCTATCGCTACAAAAAACATTAGAAATTGTTCAAACAATCCTAGGATAGCATCGAAATCCTTGGATCATATGTGATCCATGGCCTTTAGGGCAGTCCCGAGAGTTGACCCAATCTGCTCCACTCTCCGAGTTGCAACTTTCAAGGCCATGGACATGGCCGTTTAACCGTGAATCAGGCTTCACACGCATGACGTCGCACCACGTGACTATCCACAGCTCCAGCCGAGCTGCGCCGACCGCCCCGCCAAACCTCCGCCGTAATAAGTAGAAGTGACGTCACACCATTTGCTATAAATACCCCCGGCTTTGATTTCGCTCGTCTGCTAGGTTCAGCCGTGTCGAACTTCGGCAATTTTTTTACGTCGTTTTATTTTCCACACCTCGCGGAGTCATCCGCAAATGTTCCTACATTGGTCTGCAGAAAAGCGCCGCAGGTGGAAGCAGGTGCTTCACGAGAGCAAGGGACTAGTATGAGCGCATCCTCGAACCGAGGTGCCGCTGCGGTGGCTCAGTCGCTTTGGGACGTTAAACTCCAAACAATCGAACCTAATGGCTCAGTCGCTTTGGGACGTTAAACTCCGAACAATCGAACCTAATGGCCCACGAACACACATTTAACAATTTCTTACGGAGCAAAGGAATAGATCTCAGCAAACTGAATGTGCAGGCAGTTTCAGCAGCACCACATTAGGTTAAGATTTATTCTGGCATCGTCACGTGGTCCAATGAGCACAGCTGCAGCAAGAGTATACTACCGTATTTACACGATTGTAAGTCGACCCCCACCACATTAAAAAAAAGCCTCCCCTTATCGCCAGCCCCGCGCGGGTGCGCCCGTGGGCACACTCCAAAACGAAAATGTCCATCTCGCCACACTTGTGCCATCATCCTCACTAGCGCTGCCATCATGATCGCTGCTGCGGTTCCACAGCTCGTCGTTCAAACATCGTCATGCAGCGAAATCCCGCCCTTCGCAACCAGCCACATCACATCGCGTGGAAATGCTAAAAATTTTGCCTCGCTGCAGCTGCCACACCTGAACCACCCGTTGCGAACGTAACTTGCGGCCCGGAGCTCACTTGTTCGTTTCTTCGGCGTAAAGGACGACAGCCATCTTGAGTGCAGCCGTGAACGAGCGCCGGTCGCTTACCGGACCCCGGGCACAAATGACGAAGCACTATATTGAAAGCTTGTGATACACGGCCGGCAGTAGACATGTGCGTCAGAGCCAGGAAACTACGCGTGAGCGGCTTCGGCTCTTCCATCGGCTATCGACAATTCCCGGTGCCGCCGCAATTGGAACAGCGGACCTTCCATCAACTATCGACGCTCGCTTGAGCGCCGTGTGCGCGGTTGAAATTTTAAAAACTTGGCCGAAGCCTATTAAGAGTAGAACGCGAATGCGCTATCGGGCCGCCGCCGCTTATCAGCAGACGCAATCTGCGGCCGCGTGAGGGGAGTGGGCTGGTGCTGGTTTGCTGCTTATAGACAGCCACCATCGGCCGCCTCGCGCGGGGTGGGGATGTTGGTTCTGGGCGTTGGCACAGCCGCTGCTCAAGGCCAGCGCCAAGAGCGATGCGAAGGAGCCGCGCAGCAAAAAATGCAACCACGCTGTAGCATGCCTGGTATCCCGTTTGTCTCGCCTTTATGGTGCGATGCTTTGGTTTCGATTTTAAGTCGACTCCCCACTTCATATTTTTCAAATTTAGAATAGGTCGACTTACAATCGTATAAATACGATTCGATATTGCCCCTGCAGGTTAGGTGACCCTTCCCTCGTCTGATCTAGCGCCTAACAGCACCCACTAATCACCTTGTTTGCAGTGCTGTGGCCCTGTTCTGACACACCCTTGTACATCAGTAACATCACAGCACAACACTGGTGTTGAAATTAGCGCATCTGGTAATTTTATGGAAAGGCATACAAGGAGGACGGAAGCAGACTGGCCAGAGTTCTCGTGGCATCTGATAGTGCAAAGAGCAAGCATGAGAGAAAAGTAACGAGAAAAAGAGACAGATGAGAGAGTTTCGAGAAAACAAGACTTTTCTTTCTCGTTTAATGTAACCCACCACAGAATAAAAAGACAAGATACATAGCAAAAAGGAGTAATACAGTGCAGAAAGGAGAGTATATGTACACACATATATAGGCTCGTTTAACACCCCAGTAGCAGTGGTATAATAGTAGTAGCAGCGGAACACACAGGACACAAGTAGTTGCGAATGGCACAGGAAGAATGCAGTGCGAAAAATAGCAGCAAGGAATAAAACTGAAAAAACACTCATCGGAAAAGTGCGGGGAAAAAAAAGACAGCAAGGCCGGCTCGAGCCGCACGAAACAACGTCCTCGCTGAACTCTCATCTTGGTGCAGTTTCAGAGGAACGAAAGCTCCAGAATAGGTTGAATTTTCTTACAGCTACACACTGCTGCCTTATGGTAATGCCAGATAGTAGCAGCAGCAATACTTTGCATGAAATAAAACTGCAGAGGTCTTGAGAAATAGCAATACCATTCCAGTTAACTGTCACCAATTTCGAGCGCCATGCTCTGCCGATTAAGCAAGCAGATTAAATACATGGCCTCCTTTAGCAAAGCTCCCAGAGGTGCTTGCTTCAACAGACGGACTGAAAAATGTTCAGTAAAGGATCGAGCCAGTTTCGTGTTGCTCGGCTAGCTGGATAGTTCCCAGGCAGAGAACAAGGTCCCAGAAAGCATCATCAGATGTACAGCGCAGCAAGATGACTGAGAAATGATGCTGCATATAGCAGCAAGAGGGAAACGCATTCCGAAGGAAATGCCAGTACAACAGGCAAAGAAGAAAAATGTACAGAGGGCGCTGGCAGGTATGGGAAGGGGGAAGGTTTCAAGGCATCCTATTCTAGATTTTGCATTACTTTGATTCCATCACGTAAACACTAGTGCAAGGACCCCAAAAAGAAATTAACGTAGAGGTGTCCTCGTACACACCTCTGTAGTCTATAGACTTTTCGATGAACAGGGCTACCCTGTTTCAACATACAAAGGTCTCCAGCGGCGTGTGCTGTGCTGTTATATAGTGTCATCTGGAGTGCACGCAAACATAAAAAATCCAGACATGTAGAATGTGCACCGATGGGAGAAATGGAATGACAAAGCTCCCAAAAAATGAACACATATCCCAAGTGACGTCTTGGCCTGTACCTGCAATCATTTCAAATGCCCCCAAGTTTTCCTCAGTACATGCAGAGCTGTAATATATTTTTTTGCAACTACACTAACTACATGTGGTCAAAACAGCAAGCCCTGCTTGAAGTCAGAACTTGCACAGCTATTCAATATTTAATTTTTTTTACACAAATAGACATGTGCCTCTCAATATGATAGTCATTAGGGTTGGCAAGAAATGCAAAAAAAAATAATGACAGTGCCAAATGCAGGCAAAAAGCGGGGCAACAGTGATCACCCCCATGAATGACTGAAAAGATTTACTTCTGCATACGATGCCGATTGCTTTGGCAATCGCGACCTAGTGGCCCCTAAATAAACCCGTCAGCAGACAACAGCAATAAAAATGCACCATTATTTCACAAATTCCAGCAGAACTGCAAAAACATCAATGCTAAATCCAAAAACTGGCGTTTCCACGTGAGTATACCAGGATGAGACTTGTAAGCCACTGGAAGTACACAACACAACCCGCAGAACATACCAAAACCCGACACAGTGCAAGAGTGGCTTCAAAGGAGGGACTTAATTTGCCACTAAGCTCAGGAATAATGCACGAAAAGCTAGACGGCCACGACAATAGCTGGCAGCAAGTTTTACTTGTCCGAAGTCTATAGATGCTATAGAAACTGTTGATAAAAAATAGACATGTGTCTTACGCGCTGGTGTATACGGTATAATGGTGATACAAGTGCCTGTATAACAGTGCTCACTGATGGCACAAGGGCCACTCGATAATGCGGGCAGGGGATTTCAGAGTTGTTCGTTCCTTGTGTGCTATGTGATATGTAGTGCAAAGACTCCTCGAAATGTGCCGTGT
This sequence comes from Amblyomma americanum, assembly GCF_052857255.1. NCBI lineage: Eukaryota > Metazoa > Arthropoda > Arachnida > Ixodida > Ixodidae > Amblyomma > Amblyomma americanum. The sequence continues at coordinate 53,817,535 of NC_135507.1, forward strand.
AAAGCATGGTGGCGTGATATCTGCTTGCCGCTAGGACCATGTGTGCCAAACAAAGGAAGCATACGCAAACATTCGTCCTTTGAGAAATTCACCTTGAAATGAAGGAACACGTTTCAAAAGGCACAGCGAAACTGCAATGCACAGAGTTCTAGGCACAGGGTGCCACTGCATCCTGAACTACGCGGCAGCTTGGGCACTCAAAACAGATGCACACAAGATGCTAGCCGATCAGTGACTGTTGTGTGTACTAGTGATGAAATACACTCTTCAGTGCAGTTTTGAAATGCCACTATAGTCGGATACAACTTGATAAAGAATCTGTGAATGAGCCTTAAAGGTTGCCCTTTAGCTAATGGCGCCAATCGCCATGACATCGGGGTCAACTGCCCTGCACCTCCTCAGTGCAAGTGAATTGACCCAGATGTCAAGAGTATAATATAGGCAGATGCCACAGCCTGGAGGCTATCCTTCAAGGCACATTTGCAGATTCAACAGGTTCTTTATACAGTGTGCTGGTCAAAACTTCCAAGTCCCAGCAGGCTACACATCTCGGTACCCATAAGTCAAGCTCTGTGCAAGACCGCCAGTGCAGAGCGGAAGCCAACATTGAACAGGCACCCTGTGTAACGACATTTGCACATAAATAGAAATGTCTTTTGGAAACGTGCCAGGTATGCACTGAATGTGCACTCCCTGAAACAATTCTCACTAGAGAACGGAGCAGGAAGTCTGCCCCCGTCAAAATAGTGATCTTGTTCGTGGCTTTTAGATTCTAGACTACTTGATGTATCACATGTCTTGATGTGCGCTTGTCCCAAGCTCGATGGCGCGTGGTAATTCTTCCGACGTACGTGCGGATTGCACCAGACAGTGATGAGGGGTCAACGCCATTTGCACTAAAACATCACCTTTGATTTGCTAGCCGTTCTGCACTCATGTGACTGGCCCTAAAAGAGTCCAAGCCGTTCTCCTAGGCATGGAGTACACAATGTAAAGCATGGTGCCAGTCTCAGTGCCATTAGTGAAAGCACTCCATTTGCAATCAGTGAGCGTTGCAAGGTACCCAAGGAATCCCGCTTTGTCTTGAGCTTGCAGGTGACTGCGCGCAATTCTTTGGGGCACTGAGGGGAGCCAATAAATGGGGAAACAAAGTGGCTTGTGAAGCAGTCAAGGTTCTAGACAGAGGGTACATTAGGTGCGTCCCTAATCACCACTTAGTAATTCTCACCCACGACGTCATAGTCCATGACTTATTCACTGACCTAGCCTGAATACAAAGGATAACAAAGTGTGCACTATTGTACAGAAAAAAAAAAAAAATCGAGCAACCACTGCGACCATTAAAATGTACACATCCATGTATAACTGTAGTGGTCATGTCAACAATTGCACGGGGCATATTGTTGCAATCGGTGTAGGAAAAAGGTGCACATCACTCTAGCTCATGCTCTGCACCACTTGCTCAAGTACTAGAAGCAATAAGTAAACAGTAGAAAGATCCAAGTTTGCATTCTTGCCCATTAACACTTATACAACCCTAATAACAGCGCAAAAGTATGCCAGGCCCGACTTAACCAAGGTACTTTCAGCAGCATGGCTAGGAATTAAATGTCCCATATAAAGACCTTCCTGAAGACTGTTAAAACACAAATAAGGGACCAACTTTATCTTGAAAAACTTATAAAAGCATTATAACATATCAGACCGCATAAGAACGACACTACTGTGCTTGATGCACTCAATTTTGATTACCGACTTTGCTGCTTCAGCATAACGGGAAGCTTCCAGACAAAATGTGCATGTATTCATGCATGTGCTACAAATTAACTAAGTGAGCTTGGTCGCTTGTAACTAGTGCTATTGGTTTTGCTCTGTGTGACGTGCCCTGACAAGATGCAGTCCCGAAGTCACAGCAAAAGGGGCAGCAAAAGAAGTGCAATACTCCAGGCAAAGAAGACAAAAAAATTAAGTGAAGCAAATTGTAGGTAATATTAGCTAGAAAAAAAGCTTTGCAGCGGCATCTTAAAAGATGGAATCAACATTTTATTGACCAAAATACTTCTTCACTTCAATAAAAAAAAAAAATAAACACATGGATCCTCCCAAAATTTCAGAAAACAGGAGGCAATGATGCCAAATGGCCAAGAACAAAATGAAAAAAAAAAAATACACAAGGGGAAGAAAACTGATGATCTGAGGGTGTTATTTTTGTTCAAGTCAGATCTGCCTGGGCCAAAGTTAGGCATAGGGGAGGGAGGCGGAGCAGTGCAAACATAAACAGGCAGATAATACATAAACACAACCACCAAAGATACTAGAGAACAAAAAAAAATAATCAAAGAAGCATACATGTGAAAAAAAAAAAACTGGCCACAAGAAAATGCACTTCCAAATCGTAAGAACTGGCCCACAAACCAATGCAGCAAGAGTAGTGGGAGGGAAGCACTGCTTGGTGGGGGGGGGAACAAAACAAAAACAAAATCCTGGAATGCTAGAACACTATTTAGAAGCTGCAAAGCCGTTGCTCTTGCGTGTTTTGAACCGAGGGGGAGTTTGGGGAGAGCACAGTGAAAGAGTAGCCAGCGAACACAGTTCTTTCTGCAAGGCCGAAGTAATGGGCCAAGCGGCTGTTTACGGAGGCACAAAACTTCCAAACATGGGCAGACCCATCAATCTGGGCACTGACCACTTGCAGCACTGTGTGCAACAATTGTTGCTTAGTGTACTTTAGCAAACACTTTACCTTACTTCAATACAACTGGGTAACACACTGCGACAAGGAGCGAAGACAAGCCACACTCAGCTCGAAACGTGATTTGCCCAGAGTAGTAAAATGCAGAAAGCTGGTGCGGAATTCAAAAACTGGGAAGACTGCAAACACACTTTGAAGGCCTGCCTTTAATTTGATGAAAACGAGCCTAGAAAACGAAAGCGGGATTACAAGAAAAGGTTACAGGCAGAGGCTGGAGTGAATGGCGTGAGGCCTATGGATTGGTCCCCAGAAGAACAAAAGCCAGGGCACAACACAACAGCAGCAAGGAGGAAAAAGGTACAACAAAGGCAGAGTGAAAGTGAAGGTGTCCACTGCCCCCTGGCAATGAAAGAAAAGCAATAATATATGAAAAGCAAAATGCGGAGGAGGAAGAGTGAGACCCACAGGCTGGCACTTTCGTAGTGCGGCCAGGACCTTCCCACACAACCCGAGTGGACTGCAAATAGGGCAAAGAAAGAAGGCAAAGGGAATAAGGAACTTCACAAAGGTTGCACACCAGCCGGGAACCCGAGCAAGCCTTGGATCTGGCGAGGTGCGCTGCAGGTCCCGTCATCTTGGTTATGCACATCGACACATCCCAAAGTTGAGAATAGATACGGAACAAAAGCCCAGCACACCACACTGCAACAGCAACGGCTTTTTTTTCCTGCACTGCATGGGATCAGAAATGAAAAACGAAATAAACAAAAACAAAGGTGTCCAGATTAAGAACAGTGCACCACACAGATGGGCAGGGGATGTACTGCTGCTCCAACAAACCAACTTGATAAATGTGCAGGAGCCATTTGGGGAAGAACGTAAAAAGTAGCTTGCAAGGGTCCCGAATGAAGTCATCCCTCAACCCCCCAAAGCTCTGCGCTCGCACCGAAGTTTTGCAGGGACAACAGGGGGTGCCAGCAGAGGCACAGTACAAAAACATGCGTGGGCCAGGACCTTGGCCCTGCTCTTCTGCCTACACTGCAGCTCCAAAGCTAGCCTAGCCATGTTAAGGAAACAGCCTGTGAGAAACACAGGCCAGTTGTTCACAAGTACCCAAATCGCTTACAAGAGCCCCAAGATGCGAGGAAGAAAGCAAAGATGGAGGAGGTGAACATCTGTTTTTAGTAGGGACTGCTACTGCTGCTGATGAGGCCGCATTCTAGGGTCAGCAGGAACCAGTGCTTTTTACCCCATCCAGGGCAATAACCAGACCGCATTTAATCTGAGAACATAGCCCCAACAACTACGTTACTGGAGCTGAGCCTTTTCAACTGCAGTTGCACCCCTAATCTTGGTTCACCATGCATACTCGGCAAGAGCCCATCCATGTTCTTCAGAACATGACTGCCTGCAAGATTTCTAGAGGCTGGTAAACCAAGAATGATGGACAGCCGCAGGAGAACCCGTGACGAAGGGGGCACTGAAAAGTGTAGAGCGCATTTGAAGCGGGGCTACAAAAAAAACGGTGGTCTTGCTAGCTTAGCTGCTGCTTTGGAGTGCAGATTTTTCATGACCAGTCAATCCACATGCAAATCGGAGTGCGAGAAAGAGGGATTGAGAGACACTCAGAAGCAGAGTTACAGGGGGCCATAGGGGAGTGCAGTCATGTGTGGAGAGGAAAATCATCCCCACTACATGTACTTCCTTCGCCCCTAGAATTTTGCTTTCAGATTTAAAATGTCAGTGAAAAACAAAAAGCTGAAAAACGGGAAGTCTGCAGACCCGCCGCAGATCCCAATCCCTTCTTAGAGAAGAAGCAACAATGGGCAAAATGTATCAATGATGTGGAGGAGAACAAAGGAAAGGGCAGTGGAAATGGAGCTTCAGTCCACTTGAAACAAAATCTGCCCCGCGGTCACAGCCCAGCGTGTCCCTTCAAGCTGGGCTAAGCTACGCGACAGACTGGGTGCTGCCTTCAACCCTTCAGTCCGTCGCAAGGAAATCAAACAAAAATTACACCCCTTTCCCGTGCAGATTTACCCCGCCGCATCTGGCATCCCGTCTGATGCCCCATGCGACGACATCACGACCAGCGCAGGCCTGCAGGAATGATGTACATACACCGTGGTCCTTTGTGAAACTAGACAGTGCCTTTGCCCCTGCCCTGGCAATGTCTGCTGCGCCTTTCTCCGTTGCGTCACATGCTTCTCATTTTCGGGTCCCATTTTGCCGCTGTTGCCCTCTCTTGGCAGCGCCGGCCTCTTCCTCGCCCGATCAGTCCGGTGGTGGCACTCCGCCCTCCGCACAACTTGAGGGGCTGCGGAGGGAGGAGGGCACGCACCGGCTCAGATGGTCGACTTGGAGAAGGAGACCCGCAGGTGATTGGAGTCACTCAGCTGGTAGTTGTGCATTTTCTGAGAAAAAGAAGAGGCAACCGTGGCACTAAGGCAAACAAGCGGCTACCCCGAGACGGCCCAGACCGGCAAGTGCAAACAAACTCACAATGAGGGCTGTGACTGCTTCTTCAACGGAGCCCATCTGGATGAGTGCCATTTTTCTGTCCTTCCTGCAAAAAGAAAGCACAAAAATGACTCTGCATTGAAGAGGTGTCCGACGTGAAAAACGAGGATGGCACTATTTCGGAAACAGAAAATGCGGCCACCGATAGCCCAAGCAGCATTAGAACACAACAGCCACTTATTACATTTGGCCGGGAAGGAGCACTGCATATCTCACAGTAAGCTGCCTCTAGATCCCAATGCAGCACTGCGTAAAATCCCATACTGGCATCAGGAAGTAACGACTGCGAACATCATGGTACCCGTCTCACCACATGCCACACGCAGCGCTGTGCAAAAAGCCACATCAGGTGTGAGGAACCATTTGAGCGAAGCCGCAGTTCATTACACCTAGCCAAAGTTAACATTGGGCACTGCACAGGTCACGGTCCTCTGTCTCACTACATCTCATGCAGCACTGGAAAAGCAACCAGCGACATTAGGCAACACACTACTGGTGTCAGATATCACGCCAGAGCAGTGCTCAGTGGGGTTTCGGTCTTAGCCTATGCGATCTGCTTTCAATAATTTATCAGTAGGAGATGAGATGTGCCTGACAGAAGCATCATGCACAACTGACCAAGCAGTGCAAGGACACCGTATAAACAGTGCCATAGCATTTCCGAAACTTTTTTACTCTGTACAAGCTACCAAAGAGCTCAAAGCTTGAACAGCTGTGTGTGAATTTACTGAAGCAGTAAATAGAAGCTGAATGATACCACCAAAACTGCACAGCAACACAACAGCTGTGAGGAAAATGTTGCACTTCAGAAAAAATTATAACAAAACGACACTACAGTTTTTGATGAGGAAGGAGAGTTGAATGCACAGCACGCATTTGATACACATTAGAACACAGGGCAGCCATCAAGTACACCTCCAAAATGGGATGGTGACTCACGGGAAGAACTTGAACGCAACCACGGTGCCACCCGTTTGTGTGAACGCCTCTCGAATCTGTTCTTCGGACACGGCAGGCCTGCACAAGACAGAAAAAAAATAATAAAAGCATGAATCACACCACCAATGCCTGTTGGACCATCAGCTGTCATCTGCCTTCTCTTCCCAAAAATATCCTACGAATGAGCGTTTCATGCAGCACAGGCACACATACGGTACAGGCTTGAGAAGCTACCGTATAAACACGTGTAAGGGCCGCACCCCGTATTCCCAAAGGAAATATTTGAAAAAAAAAAAAAAAAAATCTGTGTAAGGGCCGCACCCAAACTTTCCAGGAAACGCGCAAGAATAGCCTTCGAAATACATGCGCACAGGAGCTTCCAGGTGCCGCCCATGGATGGCGCCCGAGTCCGCGGGTCATCATCATCTTTTCTTCTGCCGCGAGCTTCTGCTACTGTACTTCCGCTATCCGTATCGGCATCGGTATCGCCAGGTCTAACTTTGTTCTGTTCTGGCTGTCAAAGCATGCGTTTTTTGGTGGTTGTGTTAGCGTGGTCGCTCGACATACTTGTTGCTCTCGTGCGCTGTCGTTCTTCACTTTTTCATGAACTGCCTCCGAGCATTGTCACTGTTGCACGATGGGCAAGCACCTCAACAGCTACACGGCGGGCTTTAAACTGAAAGTAGTGGAGTTCGCTCTCGAACACGGCAAGCGTGCCGCGGGCAGAAAATTTGACGTGGACGAGAAGTGTGTCCGACAGTGGTGCGGACAAAGGGATGCATTGAAGAATACTAGCTCCAAAAAGCGCGCTTTCCGAGGCAAGCCATGCAAATTTCCTGAGCTAGAAGAAGAGCTGCTATGCTATTCAATGGAAGTGCGGAACAACGGCTACGCGTTGACAACGGACATGCTGCGCGTGTGGGCACAAGCCTTGGCGCGTGCTAAAAGCATACCGCACGAGGACTTCAAGGCTAGTGCCGGCTGGGTACGAAGATTACTGAAGAGGAAGGGCCTATCATTTCGGCAAAGGACCACGCTGTGTCAGCGGCTGCCCCCCCGACTACACCGACAAGGTGCTCAGCTTTCAGAAGTATGTCATCAGTCTACGTCGTGAGCACAACTATATATTTTCGCAGATAGCGAACGCCGACCAGACCCCCGTGTGGTTCGACTGTCCCGAGAGCTGCACAGTTGAACTGAAACGAAAGAAGAGTGTTTTCGTGCGGACAACCGGCGCGGAGCGCCAACGGTGTACCGTTATGCTGTGCGTCACCGCAGACGGGCGGAAGCTGCCCCTGCTGCCCCCCTATGTCATCCTGAAAAGAAAAACGATTCCTAAAGGTGTTTTCCCCAAGGGAATTGTAGTTCGCGCCCAAGAAAAGGGCTGGATGGACGATGAGCTTGTGCTCGACTGGGTAAAAAGCGTTTGGGAGAAGCGCCCAGGCGCCATGCTGGCCCAACAATCGCTCCTCGTCTTGGACAGCTTCCGCGGTCACTTCAAGGGTAGGCTTAAGGAACGCCTGCGCGGTATCCGCACAGACATGGCCGTGATACCGGGCGGCCTCACCGGCATGCTGCAACCCCTGGATGTAAGTGTCAATCGGCCTTTTAAGGTTGAATTTCGAAGGTAGTATTCGGAATGGATGGCCAATGGCAATCACGACGAGACGCCGACAGGGCGGCTTAAGAGGGCACCGCTCGCGACTGTGCTTGGATGGATTTTGTCCGCGTGGAATTCCATGTCGACCGACATTGTAACCTGGAGTTTCAAAGTGGCCGGAATTTCAAACAGTTTACACGGGACCGAAGACGACTTTCTGTGGGCTGAACATTTACCTCAACACAGCACCAGCTCGGAGTCTGAAGACTCCGTGAGTGATGCCTGAACGGTAAATAAATGCCGCGCATTCCAGATTGGTTTTGCTTTCACTTGAAAAAAATTTTTTTTTTTTTTTCGAAAATCGCGTGTATGGGCCGCACCTCGAAATTTGCCCCCCGAATCTGGGAAAAAAAGTGCGGCCCTTACACGCGTTTATACGGTATGTCACTTGCACTGCCCCCTCCATTTCTGAAAAGTCCAAACTGCAAATCTACTCACACACAACGCCCCTAAAAGTGCCCCACAGTAAGCCAGCTGGGCCACTGCAAAGCAAGGTGTACACTGCCTACCCCGACAATGCAGCGAGAGAAACTCTAATGTGCAACAATGCCCATGTCGGTTCTGCCCACTGAACAGTGTCACCGCAACTTTTCTAGCTATGTCCTTATGCTCCAAGTCTCCCCTATCCTGGGAGAGCTTGGGTACGGCATCTGTGTTTTGTGCAACCACCTTAACCCCCCCCCCCCCAACTGCCTGCAAAATCCCTCAACTTGGGTCTCGGCTATTCAATGTGGTCCCTCTTCCTCCAAAACTGAACTGCGTGCACAACAAAGTATGCTGCATCGCATGCGTGTGCATGCGAACACACGCACAAGCAGTGCCACCATAAGTATACGACCCCATTCTCACGGGATGTTGGAGAGGTGCAGGGTGGCCGAGGGCGGGTAGATGTTCTGGTAGTTCTTGGAGCCGGGCTTCTTGAAGCGGTGCAGGGGCGAGTTGATGTAGTCCTTGGTGAGGCCCGCGTCTGGCTGCCCATCCTTGGGCAGCTGCACTATGTGGTGCTTGGACGGCGTCACCCGCACAGGCTTCCCATACACCTTGATCTTGTCCAGGTGGCTCATGGCTGCACACCAAATACAAGAGGGAAAGAAAAAAAAAACAGCTATGAGCGCTGTTGCAGTGCTGGGACTTTGTACAAAGAATGCATGCGGAGAGCACGCAGATTTCTGCAGGCAGCTCTTACCGCATTTATACCAGCTTCAATGAGTTTGCTGCAGTCAAAACAAGATGCTGCCTACTTGCTACGAGAGGAAGCTACTGCAAACCTATGAAAGGATCACCTGTGCACATTACCACTGCTGCACAACTGAAAAGCCTTACCTTAGAGGGGCTCTCAATAAAGTTGTGGTATGCTTGGGATGTTAAAGCATGCAGCTTCACTTATGTGCGTTAGCGACATTTTTTTAAAAAAATGCGATTCCTGGAAGCTGAGTCATCTGTCGTCAAAATCTGAATTTTAGAGTTTTCGTGCCTTTTCCCTCTCCTCTCACACTTTTTACGAGCCGAAAGGTCCTCCGCTGGCACCACTCGGTCCCACCTCCAAGAGTAAGCACCCCCACAACAGCAAGGAAGTGCAAGCAAGTACTCACCCAGCTGTGCCTGCTGAGGCTCAGCCATTTGGATGAGTGCGCTATCCTTCTTGTTGAAGAGGATCTTGACCCTGATCACGTCGCCGTACACACCTGGCAGGGTGGGAGAGAGAAGCAGGCAAGCACACACGCACCATGAGGCGCCTCACTCTACATCTCAAGTTTCTGATCACAGGGCGCGAGCGCCGAGTGTCCTCCACGTAGACTTCCCAACCAAGGTGTCACCATTTTGCTCACTGAACCGCAGCGTGCAGCTAGCGCATGGCAGATTAGCGAACAATAACACCCAGGAAGCGCACGGTAGCACCGGGTGTAAAAAGCTGGCCAGTGAGCAATATGGCGGCACCCTGGATTAAAACGTCTACACCATGACAGGCAACTAGTCGCGATGCAAAAGAAAACAGGCCGAACTGGGATAGGCACCATACTTCCATAAAGCCTCACATTTGGTTCACTAAACAGATGGGAAATTTTGAAATTGACTGAACATCCCAGAGCTTGCTCTATCCTACGGAAGACGTTTAATTCCACCTGCTAGACCCTGAAATCAGAGATAAGGATTTTTTTCAGGGGTGCGTGAATAATGTAATTAAAATCTAATAATATTCACTCCAATAATTCAATCTTGACTTAAAAGTTACAGAAAATTTAGTAGCACGAACGTAGCCTGAAATGAAAGCTTGCCAGGATTCAAATCTTGGGAGGCCATCCCACCACACCGATACCACTGACCTGCACACTATTATTTTCTTTTTCCTTCACTAAAACATGCCCCACGTGAGCTACGGGTGGTATGGTACCCATCTGCAGAAGGTGTTACATCCTTCAACAAACTGTGTGTCAGTGAGTAAAGGGCCCAAAACGTTCATCAGTCTGGTAGACTGATCATAATGTCAGCATCAAATGAAACGTGAACCGGACCACTGATATGGCAATTCATAAACGTGAAGGTATTAATCACTGGAAATTTACAGGTGGGGTCACCTAATACTTTAAAAGAGTAGTCTTGACACTGTCTAAAGTGAAAACCAACTGCACCAGGATTCAGTCCTCCCCAAGCTAAAACCTTTTGCTTTGCTGTCCGCATTTCAGTTATCTTGCTAGTGCTTCATTTGACACAGACCACTAGCATCCTTTGTTCTATGCCCAGACATCACAAAAACATTGCGCTCTACAATAAAGATGTTATGTTGATGGACAATTTGCGTGTGAAAATGCACTATTGGGTAGACTGCTTCATGTTGTAGCATGCTGAGGTGAATGCACAGGTGAATGCACAGACCCCTACGCATGCCACGGTAGCAGAGTACAACAGAAGTATGTATACCATCTTTGCACTGTAAGGGAAACCCCTCGGCATAAATATCGCTCTCTTTTCTGGGAAAATGAACTTAGTGTTAATTGGAGCTTTCAGCTGTGCATCATGCCTGCATGGATTGTAGACATGCTTCTGCTTCAAACCCTGTGAGTAAGTTACTCCACTCCACACGTATGCCCTGGAAGGCTTAATTAAAAAAGAACGTGACCTGTACAAAGACCTTTAGCACACAATATGTTATGTGCCAGACTGTTTACTCTGAACCTGCAAACCTTTTCCATAACTTTATCTCAGACGTAGGCCATTTTTTGGGCCCTCGATTAATCATCCTTGGCCATCATCATAGATAAAATGACAATGAGTCGCACCTTGTCTAGTGCAAGCTGCTGCTCTTGTGAAATTTTTAGTTTTCAAACTGGTTTAAATGACTACATTCCTGCACCTCGAAATCATCACGCAAGCATGTATTCTTCCCTCATTTACTTTGGTACCTAGAGAAATGGCCCCCACTGCATTGGTGACTGCTTATACAACAGTCTCAAATTTCATTCCCTGTTGAGAGAAGCCACAGAATTAACCTTGGAACACCACTGCCAAGGCTTCTTTCCCCGGTGTAAGGCTGCAGCATCAGACCCCGAACAGCTGATATCAAAGCAACGCAGTGACCTTCCTCAGTCTGGACCTCGCACACTTTTCCCTGCCAAATTGGCACCGCACATTAGAGCAACTATCGCACTTCCTTGGCTGTCTATTTCCAGCTGCTATCCATTTCAGAAGAAATGCACCCCGGAAAGAGCCATGTCAGCATCCTTTACAACCCTTTGCAAAAGACCTTTACAACAGCCCAGGGCAATCGCAAGAAGCAATTTGTGAATTAGGAGGTTTAACATCCCAAAGCGACACAGGGGCTAGGAGAGGCACCATAGTGGAGTTCCTAGGACTAAATTTAATTTAGATCAGCTGGGATTCTTTAACATGTGCCGACATCACACTGGCATATTTTCTATTTCGCCTCCATTGAAGTACGGCCACCATAGCCGTGATCTATGCCGCGATGCTGGGATCAGCAGCCAAATGCCACAGCCGCTGAGCCACTGAGAGAGGTTCAATCCCATGAAGTGAGGCAAATTGGTTTACTTGATACCAACATCAGTCCTGGAAAAGGCGAGTCCCTCCAGTATCTTCCACATCCACCGAAATGGATTATCATTAATTACTCCCCCACATTACAGCATCTCAAGATGCAGAAGGCCAGCATTGCCCGTCCATGCAAACAAAAAGTGTACAGTTGTAAATGTAGTGAAGTTGAGACTGCCTCGGTGCACAAAGCTTAGCATCAAAAGCCCCTGCTTAACTTTTTCAACAACCAATTATAGAAAGCTTCTTTCCCGGACCGCAGGAAATAAACATGAGCAATGCTTCCTGGAGTGGCCTGTCATGTGTCCTATGTTGCAATAGTCAATGCCAGTCATTACAGCAAAAATAGAACAAAAACTGAGGTGGCAAGCTTCAAAATGATAGGAGGGGTCACTAGCCTCTGACCTCATTTGGGTATGCAAGGCACCGACCCACAGTAGTGCTCCTTACTACAACCAATACATCACTGCATCCATGCTTTTGCAGTGACAAAGCTCGGCGTCACAAGATTCGTTAACAATCTTCAAGGCACGGCATGTCATGACATGTACTGCAACAAGCTGGCCACAATTAAGGCCAACCCACAGTGAATGAACTCCCAATGAACAAGCGATAAATATCTACCGCCAGTGTTGCAAGGCGGCAGACCACGAAAAATATGTTGGCCGCAGCTGATCTGAACCGGCCAGATATCAACACCCAGTAACCATGAATATGGAAGCATCAGTGTTGCCAGCCACACAAACTTCACTGAAGTTTTTTCCACGGGAGTCAACCTTGAAGATAGTATTTAATTTACTTAGAAGACCAAACCAACGAGGCAACTCGTTTGGTATGGTGGGCTTGACCAAGTCATAAATGGTTCTGTGTGGCCAATAATACAAAAGTGATGCCTTGTGCACATGCATCTGCCACCATGTGTGTGTCAAGAACACAGCAGCCTTCATGAAGCTCTGCTAAAAAAATTTCAGGAAAGTGTGCTGCATATTCACTGCTAAAAAAGAACATCAGCTCCCCAGGTGACAATGCTCCATGGCTATTTGATAAATTTGCAACTCCATGCACCGAAAAACACTGAACACCTATGTTATGCTGTTGCGGCTACTGACATGCATGGGTTGATGTGAAGAATCCTACTTTCATACTAGCTATGCCCCACAATCACAGGCACATAGTAATTGCCCTACATTTAGACAAAAAGCAGATGCCAAACTTGCTTTTCCTGAATCTCCATTGTTCGGTGGCTTAGAAAGGAAAGATTCCAGTCTTTCTTAAATAACCAGTAAACATTCTTTTTCCTCACCAGTACAAAATACAAGACCATCAATCTCTCTGCTATAATTGGAACTTACAAAATAAATGAGCAAGGATGCTCGCCACAAATTTAGTTGAGAAGCCCAGAACTACTCCAGGCAGCAAGGCTATTAGATTGTACAAGGCAAAACTAATGGGGCATGTTGCCGCAAGCCCTGGCTTCCAAAAAGACTTTTAGCTGGGCATATGCAGTAAGTTTGCGTCCACAACAGCTTTTCGTAGCACGCTCCTCAGTTTTTGCGCCGTCCACAATGCAGACTTTGGCAGCGTGGCAAGATGCTATGTGCCGATACAATCACGTCTTTGTTGTGCACCCTTGTCAGAAGCGCCGGCTGCGCCGGCTTGCTCAGAACACTAATGAGCGCCCGGCGGTGCTACTGTATACTCAGAAAACCAGCCAGCGCTTGAGCACTGAGGAGAAGCGTAGCAGTTTAAACACTAAACTGCTGTCGAGGAAGCAGAACCTTCAGACCACCAAGCTATTTGGAAAGCTGGAGATCGGGAGTGAAAATCCCTAGCCCCTCTCCGCAGCTAAGGCTTAAACATTCGTATTACACTCATAACTGCCCCGAGAGTTGTTTTTTTTTAAACTCTCATAAAAAACGCGCATCCAACTTTCAGGGCCAGTGTTCAGCATGACTGCTTTACCTTACCATGGTTGGCCAGCTATCACAAAAACATCGGACCGCACCTTTCGAACTGATCAATGCTGAGCAGCGGCGAGTTGAATCAATCTAACTGCATGCTTTTGTTGATGATGGACGGGCGGGCAGATGGACGCAGCATATGAAATTCTGACCCTCCCAAAAAAAATCTATTGCACCTTCTTTTACCACGCAAGGAACTCCCATCCCAAGTTATGGACGAATTTTCTGGAAAAAACTGGCTGAACTTTTTTCCCAGATTTTTTATGAGAATCATGGCAAATGCATTGCCAGCCTTTTGTCTTAAGAAAAACCATGAAGAGAGAGAAAACTGTAGATGCTGACAGAACTGGAGAACTGCTACATCGGGTGTTGTTCCCGTGACAACAACGTACAGCACGTATAGTTAGGCTTCACGGCTTGAAAATGGTTGAATGATAAAAGGAAACAAGGGCTAGTGTGGGCAAGAGAATCCGAGTAAAAGTGAACACTATTTAGAGGAAGCTACGACATCACAGAATGCAGTGGCGCCATTGCAGTTTTGTTCGAAGCATATGAGCGATGCATCGATATCTTGTACACAGAACCCTATGTATGTATCGTTTGTAGCATGCGTACGCAGGCAAGATGCTGCTGAATGCATACCTTCTGCATATTTGTTACCTGTAACCTGACTGCATATGGCCAACTAAATGTGTCAAATAAGACACGGCGATATACAAGGCATTAAAGAAAGAAAAGAGAACTATCATGACCCAAAATTTGCTGCAAGCCAGCATGAAAGCAATTCAGGAAGGACCTCTTTTGAAAGGCATATAAAGGACCTCGAGCCAAATCTAGCCCAGCTCCAAAGCACCTTCGCATATCCCCGGTCAACAGCATCTCCTTTGATTTGCAGTGGCAAGTTAATAAAAGCTGCAGGCCAGAGGTGAAAATGCAGCACAGAGGATTCACAAACCCTGTTACGCAATATCTTGGTCACGGTGAGGAGTTACTGATCTTTAAACTTCAATCACTGCAATTTAGCTAAGGATAGTGAACACGGAAACGAGAGGACAAGCGATGTCCTGTCATTTCTCGTCTCTTCGCTGTCCTCATTTCAAGCTGCTTAAAAGTTCCTGCTAATGAAATGCCCTCCGTTTTGCTGCAGAAAAAAAAAAAAAAGGCATCATGCCTGCTTGAAAGCAGCCATTTCTGAACAAGCGCCTGGGCGACGTGCTGACCCACCTGATCTGCCTCGGCAAGCGTAACATCTGCTGGTCGCTGGTTAAAAAAGCATGATTCCTTCATACAGACAGACAATTTTTTGCTAGTGCAGTGTTTGTACAACACTACCAACACAAAAGATGGAAGAAAATGAAGCACACATGAGTCAACCTCACTCCTGGTGACCTCTAGCTGTCATAACATTTGCCACATCTGCAGTCAACATAGCCAAGAGTAGTTCTCACCCTCTCCCCTTAAATCCACCCAGCCATAAATGTTAGCCCATTCTTGAAGGCACCTACTCGGCAGCCAACACGAGTCTCATACCCCTAACTAGCCAATATTCCCATCCGCCAGCTGCTGAACAAAATCATTTTCAACTACAACCCATGGCAAACGATTTTTACGCTAAGTAACTTCCTCTGTAGAGGTAGTCCTGTAATAAAGTCACTGCCAGGGTCATCCTATCTCTAACGTCTGACTAATATTTATGAACCTACCTAAAATATTAGAGCAAGTAGGCTGCTATAACTCACAATAGTTACCCAAGGCTTTACCCGACTAGTCAGACAATCTGAATGCAAAGAAGTCAGACCTAATAGTCAGGCCAATGCATCTCATCAGAACACTGTGCCACAGCAAAACAGTGGGCGCATTTGAGACTGTTTAGAAATTCCCCAACAATGCTTTCGTTAAGTCTCACAACCAAGTTGGGAGTTGGACACTTAACGACTAGAATAACTGTGCTAGTATTACAGGTCCTGCACAAGCTACTCATGGTATGTTGCCAAGGTGCTTGTCCACAATGGCTACTCTTGATCTCGACTATGGCATTTAACGCAAAGGATGACGGCTTCATAAGAATCACCTGTGGAGACACGGAAAAGTAATGAAAAGGCAAGAAAAACTCAACCAAAAGAAGCCTCCTGTCTGCTACTGGTGGAAGAAATTAAAGAGAGGACGACCGCACACACACAGAGCAAACACACACACACACACAGTGAAAAACTAGAGTGCGGGAAAAATAAAAGAAGTTAGCGGCGAACCCAGCAAATAAAACAAGCAAGGAGGCAAAATGGAAACAATTAAGTGTGATTAAAAGCAATTCACGTGGTAAAGAAAACAGGGCCAGAATGCTCGCAGCAACCTCATAGACAAAACGGGCCACGGGCGTGTGTGCGTGCGCAAGTGTGTGTGTGTAGTCCAGCACAGCAAAATAAAAAAGAATATGTGACAGAAATGCACAGGAAAAGTAAATACAAACAGGAGGTTACAAAGTGAAACAAATAAAAGAGATGACTATGAGCACAACGGAATGACAAAAAAGAAAAACAATTAGCAAGTGTGCACTGAGAAAAAGAAAAAATAATAAGAGGAGAAAAAACAAAGAGAGAACGTACCAAAAAGGGTAAAGAGAGCGTCGGGCGTGACCATCTAAAAACGAGGAGGAGGAGGATTTTCAAGAAGAGGCGGCCCAGCAGAAGAGGGTGTGTGCGGCCAGAGGGCACCCACGGACGGAGGGGGAGGTGGTGGTGGTTGGTGGTGGTGGTCGGTGGGTCGGGCCAAGTCCCCACCACAAGAGAGAGCGCGGTCCGCACGACAGCCAACAGGAGGCAGCAGTGGTGATGGCGATTTCAGATATTTTTTTTTATTTTTTAGAGACAGAGAGAGAGAAGAGGTGAGGGATGAGGAAAGAGAAGCAGAAAGAGAGAGAGAGAGCAGGTGAGGAAAGGTAGAAGAAAATGGCAGAAGGGAAGAAGAAACATGTTTGAGGGAATTAGGGAAAGAACAAGTGGTGAGCAAAGAGAGAGGGCAGAACCGGGCATGGTTCAAGGGGGCAAAAAAAGGGAAAGGCAGGCAGAAAATTTTCAACACGAAGACAGGTTGGTCGAATTGTATGTGCAGACGTAGGCAAGAGTGCAGTGCCAGCACAAGAAGGATATGTTTAAAATAGGGAAAAGGGGATGCAAAGATGAAGAATAAGCAAGAAAAGGACGGTCACATTTTTTTTTTAAAGCATGAAAGGGAACAAAAATAGACAAGTGACAGAGGTTCAATGAACAAGAAAAACGAAAGTATAGAGATAAAGATCAAGAACATTATTCCCCACGAAGGCAACAGGGAAGGTTTCAGAAAGAAAGGAAGCCATGCAAGATATGCACAGTCATTAAGGCACAGAAGACAAAAAAGAGAAAGGGACACACGAAGACAACAAAAATAAGGCAATGACCCATGGCAAAAGCAAAGGCCATAGGTTCGAGCACAAATGAAGAAAAGGCATGCGAAACGGGACGAGTAGCAGGATTGGACACATGCAGCAATACGGGTTGGCGTAGAGCCGAAGGAAATGACCAACGTCAGTTGGGGAGTAGAGTGACAAGCGATTGCAGGTTCATGTAAGAAAGGCCAGCAGGGAATATGGGAACGGCGGAGAGAAGTAGGAGGAGGGGTAGAAAAGTGGAGGGAAGGAGACAGAAGGAGAGAGAGAGAGAGAGAGAGAGAGAAAGAGAGAAACAGTGAGAAAGAGACAGCAGAGACAGCGTAAAAAGAGTGAAGAAATGGAAGGGGAAAAAAGAAACAAAACAATGGGTCAAAAAACTGGAAAAAGGCATAAAAACCAAACAAACGCTCAGCACAAAAGAAAGGAGAGAAAAAACTTAGTCAAGGAAAAAACAACTGTGGCAAACAACAGCCGTATGGGCAAGCGGCGGTGACGGCGGCAGCGGGAGCAGCGAGCAAGAGTGGTGGCGGCAGTGAATCGAGAGCATGCGGCTGTGACAGTGCAGCTAGGCAGAGTGCCGTGCAGTCCACGCCAGAGACAGCCGGAATAATCAGAACAGTAAGCAGAGTGTGGAGCACCGCTCCAAGGTGGCGACAGAGTACAAGGGCTGCTAACAAGTTCCTGTTGCGCTCAGTGGTGCATTGCGAGGCGTGTACAGGGTCAACAACACTTGGTGGAAACACTTGAGCAGGTGGTACTGCGGCCCACGCAGCTGGTTCACAGTCGCACTGCGCGAGCCACAGAACTTTGTGCACAAGCGCTTCCACAAAGTGTGATCAGCGCAGTACAATACACACCAGTAGATGAAAATGAGAGTGCAGAGCTGTGCTGCATTACTTTTGTGCACTCTCGTGCTCCATGTGCATAGCGACAAATTAAATCAGAGGTAAGGCACATCTGATATATCACCAGCCCTGCAACTCCCATCTTCTCATGTCAAAACACATTCAGAACCAATGCCTCTTCACTAACTCTTTTCTTCATGGCTTATACTCTCAGTGGAGTCGCCAAGCTACGTTACAGGCAAGTGCTGGCAGATGAACTACAGTCGACGGCCGATTTTTCGGACCCTCCGGGGACCACGAAAACGACCGAAAAATCTGGCAGTCCGAAAATCAAATTTCACCGAAAAAATCACGAACTTATTGCCATTATGATGGAGGAAGAATTCAGTTGTGATGCGCACATTCTAAAGCTCCTAATGACTAAATTTTGCCGCGCGTCACGTGCACAGACGACGGGCGGCGACTGCTTTCACGAGCTCGGCCTGGCTGTGCTGCCCTCGGCATGTCGCCGATGAATGTACGGGTTGGGACAAAGTCTAAACGGGAAAGCGAACACGCCGCTGCGGGAACTGCATTGCGCCCGCAGTACGATGAGCCCAGAACGAGAACGCGAAGATGGCGAAACATTAAGCACCGAGAGACGGCCGAAGCAAGTGCTCCATCGGCGTTGGCCTCCACCATTAGGCCTAGCGACTAGAGCCAAAATCTGCACCGTATTTGGCGATATGCACTCTGCGGTGGCTTGCGTATAATGAGGGGCATCTTGCCTACCATCTAAACGCCAATTAATTGTGGTTTTACGATAGAAAAGCCAGGGTTTCGTTGCGTTTTGCTGCGGGTACGCTGACCTACCTTTAAAATGCACCATCATTTCCTCCCGCCCTCACAGTCTCTGTGAAGGCGTATGCCTCCCACGCGCCTCGCTGCTACCTCTTTCCGTATTCAAAATGAAAGACTCGGAACAGATGAGTTTCGCGAAATCTGACTGCTTTTCAAGTATCGCAAGAGGCCCCCTTAAAACTTGAATTTAGTTTTATTTTATTAATTTTTTGATCTCTTCTGCAGTTTGAATTAATAAGGTCCCACTGTACACAATATTTAGCGGCTTGGGTACTGGCGGCGAGTGCAAACGAGGTCCTAAAAATCAAGCAGTCAGTTGCAGCGTGTCCGAAATCTCAGGCACTCTTATACATTGCCTCTATGGGCCATGTCGCGGTGCCACGAAGTCTGAATAATCAAGCATGTCCGAAAAATCAGGCGTCCGAATTTTCGGTCGTCGACTGTAGCTGTCAACTGCATCTTTCACACAAACTCTACAGTGGTATGAGAAATAAAGAATAAGAAAGTGTCCCTAAACAGAAGAACAATGGCAGTCAGTTTTTTGGTTCTCATGCTAATGGGCCAGGATCAACTGTGGCCAATTAACGTGAACCAGGAATTCAGGCTTCTGTACTTGCATGCTGCCCATGGAATGAAGCTTCAGTGTTGCAGTATTAACCTCACCAATAACAGTTTATCCCCACCCAACATTATTTCTCTGTGCATTTTCCTACATGACAGCATATCAAAAAAGTGGAACGCAATCAAATGTTTTCCTGCTAACACCCAGTATATCCCATAAACTGCCCCGTTCCCTCTTAGGGGGCATCATAGTACCTACATATTCCATAGTACTTACATATTCTCAGAAAGCACACCATGCTCACCTCTACTCAGTGCCAGCTCTAAAACTGCATGGAAACGAACCTCAGCTAGCGAGGGCACACAAAACCCCCAGAAAAGAAGAACCAGCCAAATTCAAGTTGTGTGCCTCATTAAATGGCACACCATCACAAGATGTGTGGGCCTTACCAAGGGCACTCTAACTGTGGAAATGGTAGTTCTGGTGCCACCTTGCTGTGTCCGAACCTCTACACACCACCGTCCATGAATTTGCTGCACTCTTCCAGTAAGCCAGTTCAAGAATACATCAGCTCCTCTGGATATTACGGCGACTCAAGTCCTAGACCCTCCAGGTCAAACGCATGCATGCCCTGGACGCTGTACTCCACCAATGATTCCATTCTTCATTTCATTCCACTGGCCCTCTCTCATTCAGACGCGCCACTTTCCCAACTTCGCTGAGATCTATCAACTGATGAGCAGATGATGATGATAAGAGTGAAATCAAATACAGAGAATTTTCATTGCACACTGGCCTTCAGACAAGGGCAGGAGAAAAAAAAGGAAGCTGCAATGTGCGCCTCCCTGACGGGCATTTGCCAGCATGCAAAGACACATACACCGAAAAAAAAAACTGGAAGAGAATCATTTGTCACTGGCACACCTGATCTTCAAAACAGTAAATAATTAAAAAGCAGCAGCCATGCAAAGGCAACATGAAATCTGGCCCCCTGAATCAACTCTGCATATATCAGCCATGCTCAAGTAGCCACTATCAATTTCCTGCAATACCTTAAGCAACTTTCCTAGGCAGATGACATAACTGCGGTCGAAAGAAAACTACTTCAACAATGCAACCAGCAGCAAACAAATAAAAGGTGGCCCTCAAGTGAGCTACACTGCAAGAAAAACATCTACGTCGTCCTTGCCCACTGCAGCATGCAAAAAGCCCGACAGATCGGTGAACACCAAAGCACAAATGCAAAGAGAGCAACAGCAGGCGGGAAAGATTGAAACTCAAAGCCGGAGGCAGGGTGTGGCTGAAACGAAAAGATGAGATTAAAAAAAGAAGAAAGAATAATGTCGAAAGAGAAAGCATGTGAGGTAATTACAAAACAACAAAGCTGATATAGGGCTAACAAAAAAAAAAGGCAGCTTGATGAAGGCACAATGAAAACGAAAAAAGGCCAGCACACCAGAGCACCGCATACACATGGGAAGCCATGCATGTATTCATTGAGCAAGTTGTCAGCCACAGAAAAACTGGAGCCAATGAAAATCTTCTGCATTTGAGAAAGCAGCCACAGACTCGTGGAAGCAAATTACTGTTTTATACTGTCATGTTTACTTTCCTGTGAAGCAATTACAAGATGTGTACCAGATCACAACTGCTGAAGTACTAGCAGCATGACTGCCTGTTAACTTGTGTAACGTAAATTGACAGAGAGGCTGAAAATTATGCCAGCAGCTAAAGACCAGCTTCTAGCTGTTTATTCGTGCCTATATTTAGTGGCTACAACATTGCCAAGCATGTAAAGCAGTTTCTATGGCTGCTGCAGCAGCAGCAGCAAATGTTTACACAATATGAATGCCTAGTGATGACAGAATGGCAAACAACAAAAGGCAGACAACATGGGTATTGTCCTGCTGTACAAGACCTGCTAGTGGTTGGTGACCTACCAACCAGGTAGCCACAACACCTTGATCCATCAGTATCGTGCATCGGTCGACAAATCCTACCCCATAGAAACCTCACACCCTTGCGAAACATGACACCACACATACCCAGCCCCTGTACGAACCCTGTCCCCCTCCTGTATGAACTTGGTGGCCCGTATGAAAACCCTACCCCCCCGTACAAACCCTACGAATCCCGCCCTCCTAAAAACCCTGTCCCATTAAACACACTGCAACAGTGATTCTCCCTCCATGCCAATCACCTATAAAAAAATTAACGAAACAGTCTAAATGTGTACCGATCGCACAGGACGATCTGCTCAGGGAACACGTAACTCTGCACTGAGGCACCTGCAGTAAACATGTGTCATGCCACTCTTGCAGTGGCATTCATTTTGAACAGGGAAATGTCCACCACCCCAGAGCATACATCAAGCTGCTGCCTGAAGACTAATTCTGCTGCGTTCACCAGCTGGCACGACAGTTGCAGCATCTATGCAGTGCAGACACAGAGAGGGGGCGGTGCTGGCTGCTCACGACAACACCGTGAAAAGAAACCACAATTTTTTTAAGGCTAAAGCTTAAATGGGGGAAAAAAAAAATATCACCAAGCCAACACAGCAAAGAACTCTGTGTGCACTACTTTAGAGCTGCCTTTGCCACCATGCTTCAAATTTTGCACCAGACAAACCATCATTTATTCTACCTTACAACACTCAGCAGGTTCTCAGACAGAATTCTTTTCAGGTTCGCCGTGCACGTAAATCCACGCATGCTTTAAAACCCCCAACTTCCATAACCATACTGCAATTGCTCAAAGCAAATCGTTTCACCCCAAAGACTCGTTACTGTTTGAGTTTAGACATTTTTTAAGGCACGCATCAACATATATGTCACACACACCAAGCTTAAGGCACGCATCAACATATATGTCACACACACCAAGCAAAAAAAGTCATAAGTCCGGGTCTCTACAAGTAAAGATTGAGAAATTTTGCAGTAAGGCCACAAAATAAAAATGTATTAAGTCTTCAAAACATACAAGTCAAATGAGAACTTCTCTTCCCAGACTGCAGTACGGTCAAGGACTACGCAAAACCTAATGGGGGAATAACAGACCTTTGCCTCACCTGCAAAAGCAAAAAAAAAAAAAAGGAGCAGTACGGAAGAGACTAGGAAAAAGATGAAAGGCAGGGAAGCAATGCAGCATGCGAGGGACAGCAGGGACAGCCCAAAGCAGAGCGGCAGGTGCCCACCAGCACCAAGGAAGAAGACCACAGCCAGTGGGAAAAAGATAGTACGGGGGCAAGAAGCGAGACGTACCTGTTCGTTGAGGTTAGACACCAGCAGCACACAGCTGGTGGTGGCCTGTCCAGGAAGCCGGATGCCGGCCATGCCCAGAGCTGTAGCTGGAGCAGACGGTGACAGGGCAAAGCCACCCAAGGGCAGCCCTGCACACATGCGCACTTCGTCAGGTGGCGTGCACTTGACGCCGCTAGCACCAGCCTCCAATGGGATGGCAAATGCCACACCTCTGAAGTTTCACATACATCAGGCAAAAGCTTTCGAGGAGGTACACCTGAATTCAGGTGACGACTAACGTAAGCTAGTGCTGCGCTATCAGACACTACAACCGCCACCTGCCGGGCTGGCCCCTTGAGAACATCGCTTCCGCACTTGCTCTTTATTAAAGGGCCCCTAACAGACCCTGCCAGCATGCTGAAAGCTACCAGGGCATGCCCAATGCTGTCTTATGGTGCACCCCTGATGGTGGGCCAATCATACGACATCACACTGCCTTCCCAAACGCATTGATCCTTACTCCTCAGGCAAGTCTGCTGGCCAGTGATGGAGTTTCATTTTAGTTCTGCGGCCTTTACCAAAAATAAACTTTCCACTGGGTTTGCTGCTGGGCCATGCAGTGCAGCCAGCCGTCTTGCATCGCTTGCACTCTGAATCTCTTAAATGCGAGAGAAGCCCTGATTCTCACACACCCCTACCAAGCTAACAGCTTCCTTAGGCATGACAAGAACCCCCACTGCACGACTCAGAAGTGAAGCCCAAGATATATATATATACATATTCTTGGTGAAGGCTGCCCCTGCGACTGCACTGGCCAATATACAAATGACAAGAGAAAGGCATCATTTTGACAAACCCTTAAAGAGTAATAAGGGAGTAATTACTCATTGGCATCCACCCAAGCGCAGACGTAGAGCTACACAGGAAAGCTATACAGTTTTCTCCGAAACTTCATAGTTACATAAAAATTCGTCCTGGTCCGGGGACCCTTAAAGAGCTTACAAACGTGGGTCAGAAGTTGTTTTAAGCTGCAACAAAGGGACAGCCACTGCAAAGTAGCAACAGCAGTATCAGTTGAAGCAGCAGCTGCGTCGTCAGTGCCCACAAAAGTAAAAGACAAGAAAGGGAAAAGCAAGATCTGCCAGAAATGGACAAGGCTGCAAATGCAAACAAAGCAAAGGAACTGCTTACTGTAATGCACACCACAGTCGTGTCCCTGTTCACGCTACAATGAATGAGATTTAGCACCCCCCAGGCAGATAACAGCCATTTCGTTGTGCACAGCATTCCAACGCTCTCCGAGTGCACTGGACATGTTCTGACCGATTCCCTGCCACCAGCAGCAAAGCAGATCACGTTTTCTCCGGAGTAGCCTGGAATCGGACCACTGAGATGTCGTGCAAAGCGCTTCGCACAGACACTTGACTTTCCTTTTGCGTACCGACTGGAAGGTTCAGCATAAAGATTTCTGCAAATTTGAATACTCGTTTCTAACCTAGCAAAATCTAAAACGTATAATTTATGATTTTGATTCCCATATTTTCTTGCTAAACACATTTTTTTTTTGTCAATTTTGTATGAGTCCCAGAAATTTTGCCAGTCCAAATTTTTTTCCTCTGTGTAAAATATGCAGTTTTTTTTTCATGTCATCAAAAACGGGGCTTTATTAATGTGCTGCAATAAAGCAAAACTCTTAAATCTATGGCCAAATAAAACAACCATCCTGAAAATTACTGTCTTCCTGCGGTAAAGAGCTTTTGCTCTTAGGAAAAATTGATTACAAGGCCCCCTTTGTCTATGTTGACGTTCGTATGGCAGTAAAAGGCAATTGACAAGAAAATTGGTTTTAAAAATTTCCCGCCACTTCAAACTAGCGACGTTAAGGACCCATTACCACTATTCAGAAGTGAGCAGCGGTGTGGTGTAGGCTCACGGATCCTCGCACAAAAAAGAAAGCTGCCTTGACAAACTGCAATATCAATTTTTGACCCCTTCTTGCTCAAAAAAAGTTGCACCTTTAGTGAGCATATTCTCCGATTAGAACACAGTAATCTTTCGATACAGGTCAGCCTCAATTTGTCCTCAGAGTCCCTTCAAAGGCAACAGCACCACTTTTTCCTGCCACAATGGCCCTGTAGCACATATTCACAATGGCATCAGCACTAATGACCCCAACAGTTTGCACCACCCTGGCCAACCTTGTAAGCTATGCTGACAAGGAGCAAAATGCCTAAAGCAAAAGCACTGCAATGCTAAGTGATGCTGTCCTGTGCCAAGCGATCCTACGGTGAGGAACGTTAGTTTGAAGTTACCGCTCGCAACACATTATAATGAAAAACTACTGTATTTACTGGAATGCAATGAGAGTTTCTTTCCTGATAGTTTCCCCTTAAACTCTACCCACGCGTTATAATTGAATACCGCACTTTGGTTGGCCTAAAGCAGTGCCGCGGTGCAGCCATTTCAAAGCAGTCAGCTTGGTTTCGGTTTCCGCAGTTTTGCGATCTTACGCTGGGTACCACGGAAGCAAATTCCTCATCCATCCAAAGTCAATGCGTTGTTCTCGGTCATTTTTTTTTTTTCAGTCATTTTTTTGTGTTCGTTGCGACCTCGCTCTCAACGCGTCGTGTTCTTGTGGCGCCGCTTGCGGTTCAATGCACACGATGCCAATGCGTTGTGCGACGCTCGTTTTAAGAGAAAAGCAATCCTCTTAGCTGAAGAGGTCGGGAATTCTGCGGCAGCACGAAGACTTGACCTCAACGAGTCAACCATCCGCGGATGACGGCTGCAGCGGGACGGGCTTTTTAAATGTGAGCCCGACCGCAAAGGATTTCGTGGGCCTCGCCACGGCCATCACGCCGAGCTGGAGAAAAAAGTGGCGGAGGACTTTATTATCGAGCAGCGCAACAGTCTCATGGGGGGTCAATGTCGAGCTGATCCGTTGGAAAGTTAGAGACGTTGCTCGGGAGATGGGCAGTTCAGATCATCTCGTGGGTGGGCCCAAACGTTCATGAAGAGGAATAGATTCTCTCTATGGTGAACAACATAGATGCGGCAGAAGTTACCGGGAAGCTTTGATAGCAAAAGGGAGGCCTCCGTCTCAAGAACTTGGCCGCCGAAAGCGAGAAAGATGTGTAAGCATGTTGGCCGCAATGTTTATTAAAGGTATTTCGTTTTGCATCCTTAAGCCTCGCATTACATTCGTGGTTTTATTTTTTCCTGCTGGGCAGCGCGTAAAGTCACCCGTCGTGTTACATTCAAGTAAATACGGTATGCCAAGGACATCATGATGCTCAACACAATATCCATAACTTTGGAAACACCGAGTTTGCTTCTCTCAACACACAAAACAACAATAGTGATAATAAGGACCGCGAAAGATTTCTCAATGTAAAAGGCAACATGTTTATTTTGCCTGTTCAGTAAAAAAAAAAAAAGTTTAGTCTTCGTCACGGCCATAAAAAAATAATCTGACAGTAAAAAAGGCTCCAGACAAGGATATATTGATGAAAATAAAACGTTTTTGCTTGCTTGGTGCTTGCTTTGGTGAGACATTGGTGACACACTATCCTTCCCACACCCGTTTCCAATGCGCTGCCAACACCATAAACACATATGATGACACTAAAAGCACAACCAAATTCAATATTTCGTGCCTACTTGAAAGAGTATGGTGCCCAGGAATGGCACCTGAGCCACGCCAACAAATAGATGTTAGCCCACTTTTCACCTATCCGCACCTGCTAAAAGGAGCGAGCTTTTGAACTTATTTAAATCTGGTGCATTAATCAACTGAGGCACTGTGTTCTAGATTTTCCTTTCATAATACTGCATTTGAAAGGTACACTCATTTGCTTTGCGCACAGCCAAGGTGTCCGTCTCAATGCCACGTTAACAACGCTACCTTCAATGCACTGCATGTAATAAATACAAGGGAACACATACAAAAACGCTGTCCCTCAACTATTCAAGCAAAAGCGAGCAGGAGGAACACAGCAGCTCAAGCACGAATGCAGAATACCGAGTGCAGCAAGTTAGAATCTGAGCCCAATGGGAGTTACTGAGCACAACAGGAGTTGAAGCACACTGGCACAACACAGAGCACAGTTACCTACCCTGCTTCTTGTCAAATTGGTCTCCTTTTGTTTTATTATTTTTTTTAGAGAAAGCAGCATTGAACAGGGTGAGGAAATGGGAAGAGAAAGAGGAGGGAAAAAAAAAGCGGCGACAGAGCATGAGCCACTTGGACACCCTCGCCAACAGTTGGCGATGCACCGGTGAAGTAAGTATGCGCATGGTCAGAGGGAAACGTGAGCAATGCATCAGCAAAAGCCCAGAGTTTACATCGTTTCACAAAACAGTGCCCCAAGGGCAAAACAGCATGGCCTGAACCTACCTTGGGCAGAGAGGGCAGTGCCCTAGAGATGAAACGCAACACCAAATTAGTGTTTGTGTCTGGACTAACTAGCTACAAGGCACGGCAAAAAAAAACCAAAAAAAACTGGGGCCATATGTATGCTTACCTATGGGATAAATCGTTCATTGTTCCCTACGACTATTCAACTACAGTGGGCTCTCGTTAAACGGAACCTCAAGGGACCGGGAAAATATGTTCCGTTTATCAGGAGTTTCGTTTAAAAAGAGAATAGGTTCAGCATTGCGCAATCCGCTTCCGCGTGAACCCTACGCGGCTGGCGCGCGCGCGCGCAGTTGGCAGTCTCAGCGGATCTCAATTTGCGAAATCTAGGTAATAAGGAGAACGGTACACTATGAGAACAAACTTTATTAGAGAAAAATAAGCAGTGAATTTTTGTTCCAGTAGTACTAGTACTGAAATTTAAAAAAAAAATGTCAAAAGAGTGGGAATTACCACTTATTGGCTAGTGAAAAAGGATTTTATATTTGCTTGTTTGAGCTCTCGCAGCCGTTTTTTGTTAATGGCATCAACCATACTTGACAGGCTGTGCAGAAACACTTCCGAACCTTCTTCTCGTTGGAAGAAACTCTTCAGCATTTGGACTGCCGATTCCGCCTGCGCAGGTGTCACCACAGGATCAGAGTCAGCGGTCTCGTTTTCAAGCTCTTCCTCCTCGTCTTCACTTTCATCAGGGGGGCAGACATCAGCTATAATGCTGTGCACGGTATTTTCTGGGCATGTTGCCACATCGCTGTCAATCTGGACATATTCATCAAGTTGAATGCCCATCGCAGCACAATTCTCTAGTAGCAAATCTTCCTCGGCTGCGTCGTGATCAGGCTCACTCTGTGTGCTGGGTTTTTCTGTGGTTGCGGCAAATCCCACATGCCTGAAGCAGCTGGCAATGGTGGTTGCACTAACCTGCCGCCAAGCATCATCCAGGAGGTAAACGGCACGCAGTACATCTACCTTGTACTCCTTCCCCTGGTCCATGCATAAGAGCATCCTCCTAAAACGAAAAATTACGGCCCGGTCGCACTGCCGTTGCAACGGTAATCGCAGCCGCCGTTTCACATGCCAACGATTTCTGTCGGTGCGGCCTTTCAGTGGACGAAAATTCTTCGGCTGCAATAAATGTCAAACATCATGGCAGGCGTTGATTTCGTAATCATGAGTAATAATACTGAGTCGTGATGTATTATTAAGTTCAATAAGACGTTTTCGAGATTTTCCTGTCATGTCGCTGAACTCCTATTGGCTGACTACTGTGGCCATCGCTGTGACCGCACCGACGCTGCGACAGTGCGACCAACTTGTTGAAAGTCTGTCGCAGTGGCCCTGCGACGAGAACGACGCGCATTTCTGTCGCACAGCGGCAGAAATCGCACTGCGCTGCGGCAACAATCGCATCATGTGAAACGGCCTTTAAGAAGATTTTTGCGGAAGCGCGACTTGAGCGCTTGAATCACACCCTGATCCATAGGCTGCAGCAGTGCTCTGGTGTTCGCTGGCAGGAATTCCAGCTGTATGGACTTCAAACCTGGCACAGTTTCGTGTCCAGGGCAGTTATCCACCAGGAACAAAACTTTCCGCTTGTTGCGAGAGAAGCGCGCATCCTCGCGATAAATCCACTCACTAAAAATGGCTTGCGTCATCCACGCCTTGCCATTGGCCTGGTATGAAACGGGCAAGGTTGCGACGTTTTTGAAGCAACGAGGATGCTTCGATTTGCCGATCACTAGCGGCTTCAACTTATCGCTGCCCGTCATGTTGGCACCGATAAGGACGGTCAGCCTGTCCTTGCTCAGTTTCCCTCCGGTGCATTTCTCTCCTCTAAATGATAGCGATTTTGAGGGGAGCAACTTGTAAAAGAGTGCAGTCTCATCTACATTGTAGATGTTCTCTGGATCGTATTCCTCCAGAATCTCGGGCAGCCGTCTTTCTCGCCAGTCTCCGCATGCCGTCGCGTCAGCAGCGGCAGCTTCCCCTGAAACAGCACGAAACACCAGTCCATTGCGCTCTTTAAACCGGGTCAGCCACCCCTCGCTGCACGAGAAACCCTCGATGCCGAGGTGAAGAACAAATTCTTCCGCTTTTGCACGAATTAGTGACCCGCTGATTGGGATGTTTTCACTGCGGGCTCTGCGCAGCCAAAGCACCAGGCATTTCTCCAAGTCTTCGTGGTCAGCCGCTCGCAGTCGTTTTCTATGAGGACCAAAGCGTGACGTCTCGAACGCCTCCCGCAGCTTGTCCTTGTCCTGAAGAATTCTTGTTAGGCTGGTTTTGGGGACGGCGTACTTCGTCGCTAGCGCCGTTTTCGTGAAGCCACCACTCTCGAAGTCGTTGATGATCTTCATCTTCCTTCCCAACGCAAGTGCATTGTGCGGTCGTTTTTGCGCTGCCATCGGACCGAACAAAAGCTCTAGGGCTCTAGGGCTTAGGCCTAACTGAACACAACCGCCGTGAACGCGAGCGAGCGATGCGGAGGACAGTGTACGAGCAAACCGGAATCCGCCGGAGACGGAAACCGGAGTGGTGACGCGGGGAGGAGAAGGAGGGGAGCATTGATGCGTACCGCGATGGCACTGCGCTTGTCCAACTAGTTGCGGTGTCGAGTTTTTCGGTTCCGTTAACGCGGTGGTCGCAAAATTTGAGTTCCGATTAACGAGATTTTTTTTACATTGGCTTAATACAAAACCAACCAATCGCGAGGCGTTTGTTCCGTTTAAGCGGTAGTTCCGTTTAACCGATTTCCGTTTATCGAGATTCTACTGTAATTCGTTACACCCAGCAGGCATCGCAGAGGATGCATCAGACACAGGATGACAGATGCAATAAGCAGAAAGCCCAGCCAAACCCTACTCTAGCTTCCAGTAGCAAAACTGCAGGATTCCATCAAACAGCTAGCGACTACAAAAAGCTAAGGAAAGAGCTTGTTAATCTCGGCAGAGGCGCAAGCTTCATCAGTTCCAGACCGCAAAGCTTAGATAAAAGACAGGTTCTGTAGCAAACTAAAACACTGGGGGATTACAATGATCCAAATGTCATTCCTGTCTCCACCTCCTCTGCCCAAAGGTCCCAGTTCTGCACTTTCTCCCCAAGTATTGCCAACCTCCGACACATTGCTTATTGGTCCAAACTGCATTAGTATAAAAATTAGAAAATGTACTTTACCTTTAACTAAACATTGCTTAGGTGTACTGTAATTCCTAGGCAACAACTGGTATAGTGCAAATGCTTCTACTACAGTGCACGGTTTTCCTGACGTAAACTGTACCTACAATCACGTGAAGCAGTTTTGCTACACAATATTGCACCACAACACACTGCTCACCTGCTATCCACAAAGGTAACTGAAAAATGTTGCTTTTTCTCATGTTGCCCAAAGCAACATCTCATGTTGAATTCCAATGGCAGATCGAGAGCGCTCCGCCGGATCACAAACGGAGAGCGTAGTTCAGGCGGAGATCACTCCCTCCCATTTTGCCAATGGAATGCATGCGCTCCCGCGGGGGCACTTCAGCGCAAGGATAGCTCCAAGTTCAGGCAACATGGCGGCGCCCATCGAAGCGCGGCCTCTCGCTTCACCAGCGATTCGTCCTTGCCGCCACTCTGTCTCTCACGTTCACGGCAAACAAAAAGCGCACGAAGCTTTCGCTTTGTGTGATGATGCCCGCACCACAAAATTCTAGTAATGAAACGCGCCAAATTTTCAGATTGCTTCCTTATTTACAGAGCTGCTAGGCTTAGAAAGTACGCGTCGTCTGACGTCAGAAAGCGCGGGAGGTTCAAACAGGTCAACGATTTTGGTCTAAAAAGCGGTCACAAAGAATTGACCGCAGTGGAATTGACATCCTGTTAAGAAAATTTTTGTTTTAACTTGTGCGGACGCGAACAAAACGAAAAATAATTACATTTGGGAGAATTCAATTTTTAAAAAAGTCAAAAATACTGCTTGTACGTTGCCCGGATCACCGCGTAGCGACGACAGGAAGGCAGCGGCTGGAAGCAGACGCGGGAAACTAAAACGTCGCGCGGGGTTCCGGTCAAATCTGCCGATTTCGGCGGAGCAAATATCGCTGCTCCACGGAGCGATCCGGGATAGACGTCTGATCCCGATCTGCCATTG
Organism: Amblyomma americanum; assembly: GCF_052857255.1. Lineage (NCBI taxonomy): Eukaryota > Metazoa > Arthropoda > Arachnida > Ixodida > Ixodidae > Amblyomma > Amblyomma americanum. Next base: position 53,848,810 of record NC_135507.1, read on the forward strand.
GAACAGACAACTCGCACTCCCATTTTGCCATTGGAATACGATTGCTCCCAAGAGAGCAGAAAAACTTGATCCGGATCTGCCATTGGAATTCAACATCAGTGTAAACCTGACAGCAATCTTTTTTCTTTCAGTGTGCAATCTCCGGATGGCAGCTTCATTATAACCTGTCTCACACTTGCCATGAGGCCAAGGACACACACACATTACTCAAGCAAAAGAGAGGATAAAATAACACCTGCCATGAAAGCTGCAAGGTGCACCCAGTGTCCATGCATGAGAGAGAAAAAAAAAACAAGTAAAAGCATCCACCCACTGCTTCCTGAGGTGCACAGTACACAAGCAGCCAGCCCCCTTCAGGCTGTGACCCCTCGCCCCAACCTCCATTACAAAGGAAACGGCAACTCCCGATTCCAGCTGTCTCTAGGAGAGTATGCCTCAGCAGACACACAACTGAGGGACAGAGGAAAAAGAATTATAATATCCAAGTGTAAAAGAATGCATGAGACCAGGCTCTAGGTGTGCAGGGGGCCCTCATGTTGATGCCAGCGTTAATTAAAAGGTCGAAACGCAAGCGCCAAGAACAGAACGGGCTTGGAGGAGAGAAGCCCGAGTCAAGAGGGGGCGCGCAGCAGTGCAGAGTGGGGGAGAGTGTGCGTGGGAGGGAGGGAAGGAGAGCTGTCCTACCTGCTGTGGCGCTGGCGGCATAGGCAGCGGTTAGTGGGGAGGTCAGGCCCGGGCCGGCGGCAGCAAACGGGGAGGCCAGTATACCCAACGAACCTTTTTCGTTTCCGTGTGCCAATTTCCAAAAAGAGTGGGGAAGGAGGGAGGGGGGGCAAAGGGAGAGGGGCAACAGGATGATGGGTCAGGCAGGACGCAGCACACCGGGGAAACGGTGTCGGCACCTCTCAACCTCTGTTGAGACACTACTTATACTATGTGCACTGCCTCATCTTTAGTAATGTTGCTGGTGGTAGAGCGGAGAGGGTTTGTGGGAGGGGCTGGCCGGATAACCAAACAAAGCGGGGAGCCCCCCACCACTTTCACTGCGCCACCTCGACCATCGTTCTGGGCCCCACGGGAGCAGTCGGACTACCAGACTTCATCCGCGAGAGAAATGGGTGCAAAAATTGTGTGCGAGGTTCCCCCAAATACCCTGTGCAGAAATGCTGCTGCGCTACTAAAAGCTGGACCCATCACCGTGCCCGCACTAAGTGTACCAATAGAACGCCTTCCCCAGATTTTGCATAAATCAGAAATGACATACTTTCATAAACAGCAGGCAAAGCTTCTAAGCTTCGAATAATGCTGGGCCACGCACCCAGCCGTCCCATTTTCTAACCTCCGCAGTGCGAGATGTCTACATCCGCCCAGCCTTAACTTGACACCCAGTGCAACCCAACCACTAAAACTGACTCCGCAGTGCCCTCTTGGTTTTCCAGTCACCCCCTGTCCGAGACCTGGTTCCCCGTCTTCCAACTACGCATATCGGCAATCCAGAGAAGGACATGACGAGAAGCATTATTTGCAAGGACGGCCCTCAAAACTTCGCAGACAGGCGGTTAATGAGAAGCTAACTACAAAAGAAGCAAATTAAAAGAAATGGGCAGAGCAAGCATTCAATGCTCACAAGCACTCAATTAGAGGATGGCCACGAGAGCAAAACGGGCAAGAACACACAGCTTGGCACAGAGGCGCCCCACCCAGTTCAACCTACCACTCCTCCCACAGCCCTTGTCCTTTCAACCACAGCATCAGTTTTGAATGCATAAATAACAGTAACCAAAGAAAACGAAACCAAACAATGCACAGACACACGGACAAAGAAACTGCACATGCTTAAACAAAACAAAATAGCACTTGCCAAGTAAGTAGGACAAAGGTTAGAAGACAGCTGTGCATCAGAAGCTCAAAACGAAAAAAAAAAAGCAACTGTTACCTAGAATTCTAGCTACACCAATTCTCTACTTCCTCTGTCCACCTAGCTCTCCGACACAACTGCTGCTTCTCCCTTTCCTTGGGATCCACACTGTTGTCATTGGAAGACCACGTGTTCTCAGATTCAGAATAACCTTTAATGTTTGAACCATTTATCTCTCCTTGATCTCAGCTAAAATTCAATGAACTAAAGTTCACATCCTAATACACACTGCTCTGTCTCCTAATGTTACATTCTGTAGCTGGCCGCACACTCTGGCAATTTGATTTCCAGGTCTTTCACCTAATTGCCAACTTTTTGCCTCATGAGTGAGTACTGGCAAGATGCAACTATAATTTACTTCCTTACTAAATGGTCATTCATGCAATTCCTCTCGAGTTACTTAGCAACGTGATGTCATCAGCAAATTGGTAGTCACAGAGGTTTTTCACCACTCAACTTCAATATCCAACTCTTGCCATTCAAACACAGCGAATTGCACTAACCTAGACAAACAGCATTTTCTAAGCCAAACAAGAGAACGGCTGCCATTCTAGTCTTGCAGCCTACAACGACCCCAGTACACAGATGCTTGGTCCTACTTACTTGAGCAACCCAACATACCAAAATAAAACAGGACGGTGACTGAACGCACAAAAGGGAACCAACGAAAGAAAACAAAGGCAGCGCACAAGGAAGATGGCAAATATCGGTCAAAAGAGCAACACTGCAAAGTACGAAGCTAAGATAAACAGTAACAGGCCACTGAAAGCACACGCAGCTTTACTCCCAGCATCATGCTGCAAGCACTGTAATGCACTGAATGAATAGCATTTGTCAATTCTTCCCGTGCATTTGTCTCCATGTTTATGAACTGAATGATAAAAAAACAGCCGATTTCTCAGATAATAATAACACACGTCAATAAGCGTATGCATTGCACTCCGTTGTCTGAGTGAAGTAAACGCTGGCATATAAGTAACATTTTTACTACATGTGGTATTACTCCTGTCGCAAAAACCAGACTATTCCTTACACATAAGAACCTGGTCATTCAGCAAAGTTCCTTGCCTTCAGCACCTCGAATGGTATAATGCGAAGGACAAAATTCTGATTGCCTAAAGTTAGTAGCGGCTCCAGTACACTGTCAGGAGGAGCAGGTCCTGTGTGCACGTGTGGTGTGTAACTGCGCATCCCTCCCATGCTTTATCACACTTTTTGGAAAGAACACATGTATGCTTGTTTGTAGACACCAGGCAGCAATGGCAAAAGAAAGCAATAGCTTCCACACAGCTGACTTTCCCAAATAAAGGGGAAAAAAATCTAGCTTCATGCCTCCAACAAGGAGCATGGGAACGAACATGAGAATGCAAAACGAGACAGTGGATCCAGCAACAACAAATGGTGCCAGCCCTCCCAAACAAGTACAGTATCAGGCTAAATGTTAGCAATAGTTCTGTTATGACATCCATTGTGCTCGTCCCTGACCTCTTAACGGTGCCATTCAGGATTGATGAAATGCAAGACTGACCTACTCGCAAAAATGCAGCGCCTATTCCTCAGGTTACTGGCACCAACACCTGTTTGTCACCTCAAGTTACTGGCATGAGACCCGTTTGTCCCTTCCGATTACTGGCATGAGCACCCATCTGTCACCTCAGGGTACTGGCATAACAACTGTTCCTCCCCTCAGGTTACTGGCACCACACCCGTTTGTCCGCTCAGGTTATTGGCATGACACACCTGTACATCCCCCTCCTCCTGGTGAGCAATGAGTGTGCTTCAGTGGCCAAACTTTTCAACAGAGTTAAACCAGAGGGCCCTGTTGCAGGGCAGCCTGGGCACGATGCCAGCCAAGAACAGCAAAGGGAAGACCAGAGGGAAACAGACAGCTCACCAGCAAGCCCGATGTCGAGGGCAGGGTCCCCTGTGGGCAGGGTGGGGTTGGTGAAGTCGCGACTCTTGTCGTTGTTGTACTTAACATTGAGGTTAGTGAGCTTGGAGTACTCGATGCGAAGCGTGCAGCATGCGTTGTAGATGCTCTGGCCATCCAGGGCCTGCAACAAAGCCCCCACAAGATGTCAACTCACAAGGTCCAGAGTGCTGAACTTGCTTCACTCTGCCCGCAAGCTAATGAGTGTGGCAAAAGAGAATACACTGAACAGAAATGATTGTTATTTTATACCAACATTTTTGGAGCGCTGCATCTATAGCAGAACACAACAAAACAACATGGCCACAGCCTGTGATATATTACTTTGCTGAACAACTGCAGTAGTGAACGAAAGGAACATTCGAGCTTATAAGTCTGTCTTGAAATTAGCTTGTTACATAGTAAGAGAAACTTTAAACACCACACTACAGTAAAACCCCAATAATTCGATTTCCGTTAACCTGAAACCCCATATTCCATAAAATTTCTGCGGTCCTGCATTTTGTACTGTAAACTTTACTCAACGATTTGAGCTGGCAGCTTGCACTGGCTCGGTTAATTCAAAGACGTGGAGTGCAATTTGGGAATCGCCAAGTTAGCCATAAAATCGGAAACACCCGAGTTCAACACTCACTGTGCTGATGCCGACACATAGCTTGTGCCGTTCACAGAAGGCCAAACTCATCGATACAAAAAACATGCCATGCCCAGACTTGCTGGATAGACTGCGCACCCACTTTTCTTGTTGATCCTTTTGCCCCGCACATGCAGCTTAAGAGCTACATTGTCCCAAAAACTTGACCTATCCCACATTGGCCGGCACCTTTGTGCATACAGAGAATGTCAAAGTATGAAAGCGCTGGCAAATGGCGCAGAGCTTTGCCAATAACAGAGTTAGAGACAGAAATGTGTGCTGCACCCATGTTCCGCACACATCGGAACCATTGTGACAAAAATTCCGGGCGATCTGCAGTGAAGCAACAACTATATGCCCTAACGTGCTCCCTCTGTAGGAGAAATTCATCGTTAAACTTTGACCACAGGTTTTTTTAGTGCAATGGTAGCGACTGTGAAGTGCTGCAAGCAGTTGAACAGCGTTTCGCGCTTCCCCTTTTCATCTTGCTTTGATCTGAGACTATTTGAAAAGTGGTTTATTCAAACATTTTACGCGACACAACTTTTGAATTCGCAATGTCCTAATGTACTTCAGTGTTGCAGCAGGGTAGTGTGTGGCAGGCACGATTAGGAGTGGAGTTTTATCGCAGGCTTACGTTGTTTCTAACAATAAGCATTTCTGTCTGATCCATAATAAACAGGCTATAAAAGACGAGACAAAACTTGTAACTAGCATTTGGCCCTGTTACTGGTCCCTCTGTTGCAGCAATTAGAAATATTTTTACAGACTTGTGATCAGCTAATGACGTCACATAATGCAGAAAATTTCCACAACTATAAACTAACATCACACCTAAAAGGGTCTGGCTTCAAGTTATGAAATTATTTTAGAATATTGGGAACATTAGCTTGCCAATCAGCCTGCTTAAGGGATATCTGGGCACTTCAGACAGCCAGAGCTGCTGTTCTTTCTGCGGGATAAAGCTGAAGGTATTAGGGATGCAATGCTGGTAGCAGATTTTTTTAATTTTTTCTATTTCCCCTTGTGTCTCTTCTTTGTCACTTTGTTGTGAGCACCAAGTTCAATGGGCTACTAAACATACTATTGGTTCAATTAAAAAACTGCTTCCACCATTGCATTCCTTACACATTGTAGTACATCTTCTCATAAATTGAAAATAAATTTCTGATTAGCATTTTCTTTTCTATTATCTGAGCAGACAAGAGCAAGAGATTCTTAACATCTCAGGAACTAACTAGCATACAAGCAAGTTAACTGCATATTTGAAATCAGCAAAAAACAAACTGAACAAGTCGGCAACTTCGCGAATTTTGGTCTGTAAATGAAAACCAAATAGCTCAAAGACCCATGCCCCCACTTAGAAGAAATCAGGAAGCAGCAAGCAGCTGAGCTTTATACACGCTTTCGCGACAGGAACACCAGGTGGCTGCAGTGCCATGCTACCGACACCTGCACTGGACCTTCTCGTTCAGAGGGGAAGAAACAAGGCTGGTGCATACTCACCAGCTTTGCTGCCTGGGCACCCATGACATCACTGAACTGAATGAGGGCCTGGAATGAATCTAGAATGAACAGAGAGAGAGAGAGAGAAAGACAGAAACAGGTTCAGCAAACCCAGAGAAAGCAGATGCACAGCTTGCACTTCAGCAGATTGAGAAAAAAAAAAGGGAGGGTGGGTGGGCAGATTGAGGTGGACAATGGTATATGGTCCAAGAGTCGATTCGCAGGAGCATACATAAAGTCAGAGACAAGGTTCCACACCATAACCTAACACAGACTTGCTGGAGGAGGAGGAGATTCTGAAACCTTACATTATACTGCGAGATCAGATCGATGAAAGTCGTGTCCCTAACCAGAAGGATGCAGGCCGACATGGCTTTGTGCTGCGAAAAGCTGAATAGGTGTTTTGCCATTACGTATTATGCTTGCAATCAAGGCAATGCCGCGCCGCTGTCCACAGTGAAATACAGCTGACAGTTAATGCTACCTTACTACCTTTGCAGCTGAAAGTGCAGGATATGCCTCAAGCAGCACCCCTCCCCCAGCCAAGTGAAACAGTAGAAGGCAGGAGATGTGCGGAATCGGGGATGAGACTCTCTGCAAAAGAGAGAAACACTCACTGCTCTTTGTGAAGGTGACAATCTTGAGGACCTTGCCAGCACGGCTGAATATGCTGTGCAGCAGGTCCAGAGTAACTGGGTAGATCTGGTTGTCCACCACGACGCGCAGCACAGTGTTGCTGCCACCACCCTCACCACCCTGGTTGGCCTGCGCAACCTTACACAGAGGGCGGAAAAAGCAGACCTCATCAATGTTGAACACACCTCTGCCGCACAAGAAGTTTAGGCAAAAGGGAGGCAATGGCATCCTCTAGTTATATTTAGCCCCTCAGTCAGTAATTACAGTTGAACATGCAATTTTTCGCCACTGTTTCCACACACTACAATTGATTTGCCATGCCCAAAATTGTTTCCTCGCAATATAGTTAGACAATTGAAAGTACATGGCGAAGGGAAAAAGACTGAGGACGATTAAGTGATGCTGTCAATTATGAGTGAATGTTTAATGAAATTGCATTACTGAAACAAACTTCGGTATGACACATTTAATTAAGCTTGGACAAAGCAAGACATTGACTGCAGCAGCGCATGATTTCTGACAAGGGACTGCGAAACGCAAAGGCGCCCATGTGCTGTGTGATGTCAGTGCATGTTAAAGATCCCCAGGTGGTGGAAATTATTCCAGAGCCCTCTACTATGGCACCTTTCTCTTTTTCTGCTTCCACTCTCAACTTCTTCCTTTCGCTTAAGGCACTGTGGTTCAGGTGTCCACTGAGGCGCAAAACAATTACTGCACCATTTCCTCTCCTCAAAAACCGATTTTTTTACTGCAATGCTAAATCCGAGTAGGTCGAGGAGCCTCAGTAACGCACCACATGCTGTTGGTGTCAGAGTTGTATGGCTTTTTCGAGCCATGGCGTTGCAGGGTTCCCAACAACGCACTGTGAAAATTTGAGGAGCAAAGCTCTTGGGAAGGGCTGCTGGTGGACTGACTGCCCACTGGGAGCATCTGCAAGCATTCATGATGGGCTCGAAGGGTGCTAATGACCTGTTCACTCTGCTTAGGACTGGCAGGCCTTAGTGCCACCCTGGAGCTACGGCCTATGTATTTTGACTCCTGGTTGCTGGAAGTGGCACACACATTTGTTTTGTTGTTTAGTTATTGTGTCTTGCACTTGCAATGCTTGAGTTGTGTGGAAAACAGCAGGAAGAGGGTTTGGGTTTATGGGGGTTTAACGTCCCAAAGCGACTCAGGCTATAAGAGACGCCGTAGTGAAGGGCTCCGGGAATTTCGACCACCCGGGGTTTTTTACCATGCACCGACATCACACAGTACACGGGCTTCTAGAATTTTGCCTTCATAGAAATTCAACCGCCGCGGCCGTGATCGAACCCGCGTCTTTCGGGCCAGCAGCCGACCACCATAATCACTCAGCCACCGCGGCGGCTAAAAACAGCAGGAAGACAAGATTGCCTAGAAGCGAGAAATTGGTGTGAAATAGGCACAATGCATGTGCTTGAGAAAAAGCGCTGGAGTAAATTTCAGGCGCTGCATAGTTTTACAAGAAAAGAACAGAGGCCACAGAAGACATTCAAACAGTTAGGCACACCCCGAGGGACAGCTTGAGGAGTTGGAGTGGCAGCAGTGGGACGAGCTAGACAGGCTGACGGAGGCTCCAATGGTGCAGATTTGACTTGTACATGAGTTAGGAAGGAAGAGATACCTGGCTTGGCACAGGCCTGATTCAGCTGTTTCTCTCTACTCTGTGAGTTTGGATGTGCATTTGATCGGTCACACCGGCCTATGTAATGTGCACAGTATGAAGAAAGTGTCTCCCTTCCGCTCATGACAATGTGTCAGAGTCAACGGACCTCCAGGAACAACAACAAGGAGCAACAATGATCATCACTCTGCGAAAATGAACCTGGATGCAGTGAACAAAATGACGGTAAACAATGGAGAGCAGTACTCAGATCTTCCTTGGCATTTTGTTCACTATGTCCAGTCTCTCAATAAGAAGTTTGCAGACTCCTGCATCACTAAAGCAAGACTTTCTTGAAAATGCACTGAAAGTGTGAGCCAGTGGTTTCTTCCGACACCCACCACAGATCCGTGGACCCCGTCTGTCTTGAGCTCGCGGTGGTTGGAGAACTGGACGTAGACAACGCGGCCGCGCACAGTCGGTGAGGCCTTGCCGAAGTAGTCGACCATGGCAACGGCCGAACCCTCATCAGCCATCTCTAGGAAGGCCTGGTTCTTGCCCTTGAGCTGCAGCACATTGGTCACCTTGCCAAAGGGCACACCCAGGTGCACAATGTCCGTGTCTGTCGCATCGTTGGGGATGTTGCGGATGTGCACCACCCGTGACGGCTTGCCCGCTCCGACCACCACTTTGCCACCCGTGTCCAGCTTCACCTGCGTTGCCACCACCATCAAAGAAAAAAAAAAAAAACTCAGGCACATAGCACGGACTCCATGCTTAGCACTGCTGTCCTATTAATCACTTAATCAGCCAAAGTCTCCAAACTCAAACCACAGACGTCTCTATACACAATCACCACTTGTGGCTCACAGCATTACGGTAACAACTTGTTTGGCCTCGGTCAGAAACAGGGCTCCAGAAATAAAAAAAGAAACACCTGGCAAGAAGTTCACCAAATACCATGAAAATCAGCAGCATGATGGCACATGAACTGAGTGCGCTCCTCAGGTGCATTGAGGTATGAAAAAGCCATATTTTTGACAAAATTCAATTTTTCAAAATTTCTTTCGTCAAAATAAATGCAGATTCATTCTTGAATGAACTACACCAAAAATTATGTCTCTAGTTAACACTGTTACAATGATACAGCCAAAGTTGCAACCCCCTGCCCATTTCAAGAGACCTGAACAAAGTTTTCCAGCTTAATAAAAACCGAATTTTCTCATTATTCCCTACTTTTTCTTAAGTAACTGCTTCTTACCAGCTATATCAATTTCTTTTGCATATGATAACTAAATTGCTCACAAAAGTGCTGCAAAATGTCTTGGAACACATTGGATGTCCCGATACAAACAATGAACTTTGGTTTGTATCATGGCATGTGCCGTTTCAACAATGGTCACAGATGTAGGTCGATATTTTGAAGCACGTTAGGATCAAACCTGGTCCGCACCCACAGAAAGCTTGCCTGACAGGTGACCTGTAGTATATCTAGAAATCTTCCTTTTTTTGTCTACCGATGCTACAAAAAACACCAGGAAAAAAAGTGAGCGGCCACACAAGCAAAATCTAGAAAATGTAAGACTAAGAAGGAGCTGAGCTAGAAATACGGTGGAATTCAACCGTCTTGGACCGTTGTTTTTTTTTGCATTTGTAGTTATTCCTAATCTTTCTCATTTTTCTCAAACTTCCTCCTTACGCAAGAAATTTGAACTTTATCCCTGTACAAGATCTTTTTAGTGAAACTTTGTACACTTACCACAATACCACAATGAACCACAATAAATAGTTTTTCTCAAAAGGTGCCTGTACGAAAACCATTGTTTTTGGTTATTACCCTATTGCACAATGACAATTGATGGTACCACAATTATTTTTGTAGCCTACACAGCTCCTGTCTTCATGTGTAGAACAGCAAAAGAAATTTGACTTGCGATGAAATAAATTTAAGTTGGGACTGCTGGCATCAGATTGCATTTAAAATTTTTAAAACCTGTTTCGACATTTTATCTGGTCAAAACAATGTCCTTCTTAAGAGAGACCGCTAAGTTTGTTTTTATCGGTTATTGAATTTTTTTTTTCCTGGAAAAGTGACCTCTCACCTTAGTGGGTGGACACAGCTTTCAAATCTTAAAAAATGGCCAAAGAAATCTGTTTTCAAAATAAGTGCGTCCGCTGAGGCAGGCAAGTAGCCAGAAATCTTCCCACGGGAGGGGCGGCGGTGGGCCTAGGGTCCCCCTTGGATACATCCCTGCATCCACTTATATGCCTCATTTTCTATGCTGCTCCTACGTTTCAAGATAAGTACTCTGAGAAAAATTGTTTCACGAACCGTGGCGGCACTGCGTACTGTGGAAAAGCTCTGAGAATTGTTCTGCTCCTTCCTGGTTTTCTTATTAGATGCTCATCTTCGTGGAGCTGATTTCCTCACAACTGCTTTGCCTGTTTTGATCCAGTTTTTTGTTGCATTCACAAAACTCTACCACATACAATGGCAATCTCGATTTTTGATTTTGATAAATTGAAGGTTTTTGGTGTGACATTCCGTATTTAAATTAAGACATGTCTATGCCAGCTGCTTTGTATGTGTTTTGGGGAAAAAAATTTTTCATCATGCATAGCATGCATTCAGAAATTCAGTGAATGCTGAACCAGTCTTCTTAATTTGTTCAAGTCCGCAGGTTTTACAATATCTGCAGGTTAGAAAAAAATTTGCAGAAAAAAAAAGTTCTTTGGAAAAAAATCATCGAAATCTATAACAAATAAAATTGCTGTTGAAAGCCACATTACAGAACAAAAATGCCCAACATACAAAGGTTACATTTCCTGCTCCCACGAACGTGGGCATCAAGCACAGTCTATCAAGCGCTGAATCTGACTGGTAGCAATTATTATTAGCGTGAGCAGTGCATCGTGCCAGTCCCATCCAGCAGTCTGGTATGAAATAGTCGGGACCATGCGCACATCTGTGTGAGATGTGGTAGGAATGAATTCGCAGTGCCAAGATGTGGTAGGAATCAATTTGCAGTGCCTAGGCACTGCAAATTCATTCTTACCACATCTCAGAGGTGTGCACATGCTCCTGACTATTTCATACCAGACTGCTGGATGAGACCGGCACGGTTCACTACTAATTGATAAAACAAACTGCTTTTTGGCAAGCATACACAAAAATCTAATTGCGACAAGGCAGGACATTTGTACAGCTGTTTGTCGTGTGCCACACAAACTTCCATGCTACCCAATAACAACCAACCATGCTGTACACACCTCCAAAACATGTGCCACAATCGGCCCAATTTATTATATTGCATTCTCTAAACTCTGTTCACTGCAATAAGGGGTGCCGTAGTGGAGGGCTCCGAATGATTTCGATCACCTGTGGTTCTTTAACATGGATCAACAGTGCGCAGTACATGGGCCTCCGACATTTCATCTCCATCGAAATGCCCTTACGCAGCAATGGGTGACACCAGCTGCTGTAGTTTATAAAGGCTCAAAGATGGCCAGAGTAAAAGACTTTCCAGAGCGGTGTCGCCCTCTCTTGCTTTTTCTGTACACAGGCTTTGCCTTGCCTTTTCTTTTAGAAGCAGTCTCGCTGTTCCAATATGTGTTCCCTCGCTTATTTCCTATTCACCCAGCATGCTGGAACTATGCGCTCATCATGGGCTCTTTGTTTGCATTGTGTGTGAGGAGCTTCCTCACAAGGCCTCACCTCATTTTCAACAGTAACTCATTTTGTTTAAGAGGGAGGGGGGGGGGGGTAGCTCTACCAACGGATAACTCTGGCATTTCTTTCACTTCCTGAAGTCAAATTAATGAATGTATGAGGTTTTAAATACGACTCCCAACATGCCATCTTTAGTTGCCCTCATTTTCCACGACCACATTCCAAGTTGCACTGTTACACTGAACAATCAGGTGTCTTTTCTTTTTCTCTTTTTAATGGTGCTAAGTCAGTCCAGTTTCATTTGATGTTAGTTGCAAACACCATGCACTATTGCTACAAAAAATAAAGGACAACATTCGCTTACTGTAATTTTGAGATTGTTTTTTCATTCCTCATATTTATTTGACTATACTTGAAGCCATTTTTTCTTCATATCCGTTATTCGCAAATTTCAATATTTGCACACCCCTAATTAAACCCTAAAAAATTCCATCTCAGCCCACACAAAATCATAGTTCATTAGAAAATTTCTCGCAGTCCCAAAATTTGCATCTAAGATTCCTGATGTGGGCTAACGACGCACCAGATCAGCACCACTGACTGGAGACTGATTTTGGATGCAGCCTCCCAAGACTACAGCATGTATAAACAGTGTGCTGGTTCCGTGGCATTGTTCATCTCTTGGTGATCCCAAAATTTACCAGAGAACTAACATGCCAGCATAGGTACTCAACTCTCAGAAATGCTACAGTTTAAATGCTTGACCAAAAGCAAACCAGAGGGTTCACCTAAGTAGGATGATAAGAAGTCAGTGTGTCAGAAAGCACAACTTAAGCTATGTGCAGTACATTCTGCACTGAACTGCAATGAATGTGAACTGCCTTTGGGTAAGCTGCGCTGGCAAGCAGCGATGAACTTAGTTGATAATTGAGGCACATGAAGAGACATGCGCAAACGTGCTCTGCAGATGGTGTGACCACCGTAACCAAAATTCTGGTGCCTGGCATCGATGCCAGCATTCCCCTGGTTATCTATAGAGCTGCCAAATGCTGTTCGGTACCACCCGTAGCCCTGGCGAGTGCAGTGGTGGTGGCTCATCATGCTGTGTGTGGATGAACAAAATGTCCTTTCTCGTACCATTTTCTTTTCTTTCTCCGATTTCTACCACTGCGGACTCTCTTGCAGCTTAAATGTGTGACACATGGTTTGAGTTGCACCCCACTCTAAACCTACCAAGAAGGCCTGGCGTCACCACCGCCGAAGGCATTGCTTATAGCATACATTGGACCAGTTTTGGTGTTTTTTTTTATCAGGATGGCAGAGCAGACCTTGATTGACGTAGCAGTGGAAGCAGTGAATAAAGTTTCTACAGCAAGTAAACGACCATTTCCCTTGTCGGAAATGCTCTCACACGGTGGGAAATATTTGCAAACTCTTGAGGCAGAAAAGTTCTAAAACTAAGCTGCTTGTGCCTGCGAAATGAACAGCCATTGGGAACTGGCCGAATGCTGCAGCTCACTTTTGCACCTGTACAAAGAACATCACCCATTGCAACTACACCTGCCTGTCTAGCACAGCAATGCAAAGGGGACAACAGCATCATGGCTGTAAAGAAATACTACAATACTAAGACACAATACATGCTGCAATATTTCTGCTAGAGGCAGCACTGCAGGCCCTATAGTAAACAGCCTGGTTGTACATTTGAATGCATAACTGACCCTGCTTTCCCTCTACTTTATGCCATAATGAATGAGCTTGAAACTACTCTGACAAACCAATATACTCAATCTTCTTATTTACTTAACATGCTTAAACCTCATTCAATGCGCTTGGTTAAGAGCTGTGCCGGGCACTGAACAGCTGCCCCCCTCCCACAATGTTACGCTTTGCTCAACTTGTGTAACTTTCTACAGTCACTGAACTTGTGATGAGCAAATGCAACACATTTTATGCACGCTTAGAGAAGATGCATTTTGAAGATTGCGCATCAGTGCACTTTCACATCACAACTGCATCCAGTTCCCTTCTGACAGGACTTGTACCATGGCAACAAAAATCATATGACTCCTGGGCAATAACAAACACATGGTGCAGCATCTTGCAACATGCAGCATTCACAAGGGTACAAAAAAATACCGCTAAGATGACCAAAACAGGAGAAAGCAATTGTAAAGCCCTTCACCTTTTTAGCGTCATTGTTGTTGTCGCTGTGGTTGTTCTGTGGGCTCATGATGGTCCCATTGCTCACGGCGTTGGTCTGCGTCAGCAGCTCGTCTGATCCACGCTACAAAGACAAGGAAAGCGAGAGGGGTGGTTAAGCTCCCCGCTCTAGGCCCACAGGTAGCAGAGCTCGCACACAAAAGCTGCGTCTACAGAGGCTACAGCGGTGCTGCTTGCAGAGAAAGAGGGAACACCATAGTGCAACAAATTATTGCTGGTGCTGGACGTTTCAATGTGGCACAAACGACACAAGAACAAAACTGCAAAGCCTGAGAACTAGAGATTGAGGGGAGACCTCCAATGTGGAGTAGATCTGTAATAATTTTTTTCTTTAACTACGAAGCTTCTGTGGAAGCTGTATAGCTCTCCTTTGTAGCCGTGTGGCTGCGCTTGGGTGGATGCTAATGAGTAACTGCTCTTATTACAACTAGAGTGTCTTTACGAGCAAAAAAATCGAACATTTCACCCAGAGGATAAAAACATTCCCTAAATCATTTTCAGAGCATTAGGATAGACCGAACTGAGAAACTTTACTTAATTTTTCATAGTAACCATAAAAGCGAAGTGAGTGCTGGCAGGCACACAAGGTGCCAGGTCTGCACGACAATGGGTCAGCAGCACCGAAAATGACGCAGTTCAAGCTTGGCAGCTTCAAATCATGTCACTACAGCTATCGTAATTCACGCTCTTCAAAACAAGCACTAGACAGAACAAGCAAGCTGCACCTAATGCCAGTGGTACCACAACCAGTGCTAAGTTCAAGAACCGCAACTTTTTAAGATTCACAGCACATCAACCATACCCTTCCAGCAAAAAAAAAAAAAGCTATCTGGCATCACAGGAACTGAAAACAGAACACACTCCAGGAAGATTACCTCAAAAACATATCCCATACAAAAAATGCATAGCTCCAACTACTGTACCAACCTGTTCTTTGGTGTCTAGACTTGAGAACTACTACAAACAAATGGGCAGCTGCTTAGAACTACGATAACCAACCAGACATGGCAGGCCCTTCTTGCACGCGACAGAATTCCAGCACATATGGCAGCTACGTCAGAGAGTGGCTTTAATCACAACCATGGTTCCCTCTTCTATCACAATCCTTCTCTACTAACTGACCGCGAATAGTCCCGATATCAATGCACAAACGGAGGTAATGATATTCTTGGAGAAGCCAAAGCAACAGCTCATTAACGCAGCAAGTAACTCCAACAACACTTAGCAAACTCTGCTCAAGTGGACGTGTAAAAGCCATGCAGTTCAGTGATAAGAAGCGAGAGATCAAGGTGGAAGAAACCTCATATCTGCATAGCAACATGCGAGACTAGGTGCTTTTTTTTAATAATAATAATAATTGGTTTTGGGGGAAAGGAAATGGCGCAGTACCTGTCTCATATATCTTTGGACACCTGAATGGCGCCGTAAGGGAAGGGGCAAGGGAGGGAGTGAAAGAAGAAAGGAAGAAGGAGGTGCAGTAGTGGAGGGCTCCGGAATAATTTCCACCACCTGGGGATCTTTGACCGCACAGCACACGGCGCCTTAGCGTTTTTCCTTCATAAAAATGCAGCCGCCGCAGTCGGGTTCGAACCCGGGTGCTTTTTTTTTCTGACCTCTTGTTTCATTCCACAGCCACACCAGAGCAGTGAAAAGGGAAAGAAGAGTGCAATCTAGTCTCAAGCGGACCGCTCTTGTAAGAAGGCACAGCCGCAATCGCAATACCTGAATTCCTTCAAGTGCCCATGTCCTGCTGCGTCAGCCATTCAAGTGCAGGTGCCCACTTCCACGCTTATCACCCCAGTGGTGTTGAAAGGAGAGGTCAAAACCTCCACGACAGATAGGTGGGTGTATCAGCAAAGAAGCAAGTGCATGTGTTGATACAGAACGGCGGCTACAAAGTGACGAGGAGACCAAAGAAGAGTAAAGGTCGCCCACCAGACCCTGAAATGCACGCATTTTAGGGGTCGCACACGAGCCAGACTTGCATGTAAATGGTGACACAAGTTATTTATACAACTACAAGCTAGTGCAGCAGCACAGAAGAGGGCCAAGAAAAAATGGACAGCAATGCCACTATTCAACTATGCCACTGTGTAGTTACTGGTGTCAGGAATTCAATCAAGAGCACAGTGTGATCCAAGCCGGACAATAAGGACAGTTTCAAAGGCTCTTTCAGTGCATTGTGCCAGTTCTCTGCTTAGGGCTAGAACTTGACTGTACCAGCACATTTCAATGGCAGGGTCGCAGGTGAACACCTGTGTACCTACAGTGCAGCGAGCTATAAAACCCTCACGAATGGAAATTACTCTGGAGCATACTGCTACGTATACCTTGTAGCCCCCTTTTCGGCTCGAGCTTGAACGCACCCGACTACTAATTGTAGCAGCTCGTCACTACTGCCTGCAATGCTCCTGTGCCACATCACCTAGCCTCTTTCACCAGGTTGAAATACCACACTTGTGGAACGGGCAATAGTGACGATTCTGTACCTCCGAGAACATCGAGAAAGCCTCCTCGACTCGACACAAAAACTAGCACGTGGGTGACAGACAGCTTCGAACCTCGAAAATGTTTACCCACCCCGGTCGCATTTTTCGCGGGCGCCCAGACCCGTCCGTCCACAGGGACACGCTGTCACACGCGGCGACGCGACGCTCACATCACCGGTCAGCGCGCGTGCCTTCGGGGCAACACGCTATCCGTCTCCTCGGCGAAAAGAGAGAGAAAAGGCGGAGGCAACAACATGGCGGCGGCGCAGCTGAGACAGAAAAACGCGGTCGGCGGAACGCGGTCGGGCGGCGATAGCGACCTTGTCTCTCCATTTTTTTCTTTTGTCCCGAAGCCCTCGGGAAGGGAATGACTCCGCTTGCGCAAGAGCTAATCGCGCGCGCGCTCTCCCTCTACGCCGCCAGCAGCTGTGCACCGCTGCGAGCGAGGCGACGTTCGGCGTCAGAAATAGCCCCGGTGACGGCTCGCGACCAGCGACGGAAAGACGGGGGAAAAAGCAGAAAAGCGCGACAACGACGCCAGCCACCGCTCTCGGCTGCGGCGCAGGAGGTCACTGGGAGTGAGTGCGGCAGACGCGTAGTGTATACAGCGTAGCCCAAGCACGAACGCGCCCGCGCGCAGGGCTTGGCAAGACGCCCGGATTTGGTGCGACAAATTATGTCGGACGCAGCAAAGACACGTCGCCCAACAGAGAAGCTGCGGCTACTACGATGCGGTGGCCTCCTCTTAGCCTATCAAAAAATAATAAACAGTGGACGACAACGCACGGTGCGGTGCGCGCGCGCCAAACACGCGTGCGGCGGCGGCGAGCGGAAGCCACGCCGCCAGCGCAGCCAAGGACAGGCTGCGCTGCGGGCGAACAGCCACCAGTACGACGGGGCCGGCTGTCCATGTTCGACACGTCCACCACGCCGCTTCGCAGCACACCGGCGGCTGCCCGAATTCCGCCGCACTTGAGTCAGCCCCGCCTTCGAAGCCAAAGGCGGGGAGAGGTCGGCCAGAGGCACTCATCCCGCCTGATCGGCAATAATCTACAGCGAAACATGCTCTTCTCGATGACAAAAAAAAAAGGGGGGGGGGGGGACGGAAACTGCTGCTGGAGAATACCTCTCCAATTAGCCCTGCGCCAGCTGCAGCCATCTTACTTCCCCTCATCCGCTCGCCTGACAGACTCCATTACCCCGAGGAACTGTCTTATCCGCTCTCCGTGATACGAGCCCATTTCCTATTCCTGACCTCGGCAAGGACAATCATATGCAGGCCAACTCAACTTCCGCACTGCGGAATATGCAGAGAGAGAGATGCCCGGATAACTTGTTCGACGAGCAGAGCTTCAACGCGGCTCCGGACCAGCCACTGGTCGAAAATTTGACGTACTCCGCCGGTTGTCAGACAGGCGGAAAACAAAAAGGAAAATGACGAATAATCATGCGCGGTTGGGACAAGTGCGCACGCACTTCGGTTCCGGCTTCGGTTGTAAGGGGGCAAGGCGACTGCGGTGAGTTTTGGATCCATTGCGCACGGGTGGAAGTTGACGAATACGACGACACCCAAAGCACCCTTAAAGGTGTTGGAGAGCCCTAAACGAACACATGAACGGTGATCGGGGGCGGCGATGACGTAGTGGTCTAATACGATGGCCAGCGAAGCTGATCTGCTCGCGACGCTGCGGGTTCGAAACCCACTCGCGGCCAGACATTGTTTTGCATACTTTGCCATAAAGCATGCTGGCAGGTTGCCACCTGACCACCATACCTACCTGCCAGAGGCGGTGAAATCAGATTCGGGTTTAGATTGGGGGGGGGGGGGGGGGGGGGGGGCATGTAATGCGAATGCAAGATAACCGCTGATCCTTAAGGATGACGGAGTGGATTCCATGAGAAGGCAAGCGTAGCAGGGGCGGCAGAAGGTTAGGTGTGAAGATGAGGTTAAGAAGTTCGCGGGGTGATGGTGGCCGCAGCTGGCAAAGGACACGGTTAATTGGAGAGACCGCCCTGCAGTGGGAGTAGTCAGGTTGACGATCAGTGCTAGCGCACGAAATTTAATTCTCATTATCAGCAGTTACTGCCGTCGCCAGCGATTGACACGCTGCTCTGCCGCTGCCGACGTCTCCCTTCCGGGCCACGCCCCTCGAGTCAGTGCCCGAGACCGCGTCTCGGCGAACGCAACCTCGGGGCAACCAGAGAGAAAACACCTGCGGCATGGGGAAGGCTGCCGTATTGCCACACGGGAGGCAGGCAGGTACCGGTCCCCTATACTACAACTACTCCGCCAGAGAGGCGCCGACAGACCCTCTCCGCACCCGGCAGGAGATCGGTGCCAACGCGACGGAAGGCTTCACTCCGCAGCACACAGACACAAGCCAGTCATCCGTCCTCCGCTGCTGCCCGGAGAGCACGGCTCGTCAAACGAGACGGCAAAGAATGCGCCGCGCGCTCATTTGTTTCTCTTCGGGGCTTCCGCAAAAAAAAAAAAAACCCGCGTAACATAGAGGAAGCGCGCGGGCACTATTTTTTTTTTTTACTGACCCGTCCTCCCCAAATGTCAAAACGGGAGCGCGTCACCGACATGCGCTCTGACGACACAACCCTTTTTCTCTCGCAGCGACGTCACGCTGGGCGACACGCCGAGAAGGAAGCTCCTCCAAGTTCCGCCGCCACCCCTGCTTTGTCGTTCGGTTGCGGCGTGCTGTGCCCGGCTTTCACTTTGCGCGAATGCTCGTCTTCTTTCGGCGTTGCGCGACCGTTCGCCGCGGTTTTGTTATTCCGCGAACCCCGCAGCAGAGGCGGACCCCCCATCCGAGACACGTCGCCGACGAGATGGGAAAAAAACCGACGAGGCAAAGTGCGGTCGCGACGACACACTCGTGGGGGGGAGGCGGGGGGTTATAAATACGAGGGAAAATGCCTCGGTAATTGGGCCGGCAGCTGGACGTGGCAGGGACCGCTCTCAACGGGCTTTTGCGCAGGTTTCGTAAACCACTTTCGTAAACAAGCAATGATTTCGTAACGGTTTCGTAACACCTCGCCGACATATTCGTCTCGTTGCTACAGCATCCCGAGGTAATGAGATTTGCACAATCAACCTCCTTATCACCGCCACGAGGAAAGCCGACTACGCTAGAAACCAGAGTGAAATAAATTGCGAACTAAGCGGTTAACAACATCCCCAAGCCGTAGAGAGAGAGAGCTGCGGATTGGTTTAGACGACCCCCTATGAGTTTTTTAAGTTAATCTTAGCCCCCCTCCTTTTTTTTTTATTTCAAACCATGTTGGAATATCGGATACGCGGCTCATCCATGCGGTATTCAGCTACGACCGCGGAGTAATTTATACTTGGATTTCTTTTTGATGCTGCTACGCTTGGTTTGGTTTAAGGGGGTTTCACGTTCCGAAGTGACTCAGGCTATGAGGGACGCCATAGTGTAGGGGCACCGGAACATTTCGATCACCCGACCACAGAAGCCGAAGAATCCGACATCCCTCGCCACACCAATCTCTCAACAGAGAGGAAGCTGTCACTTGGAGACAATCGCAGACAGGTTCTCACCCAAGCCAACGCGTACTAAACAAAATGCACCCTACCAAATACACGCGGACAAATGTGCCTGGCGCGACGAAAAACCCACCCTACACCACAACCCATAGGCCAGTCAAAGCATAGACGTGGTCCCCAAAATACAAAACCCCAGAGCGGAGCAATGGGAGAGACTGCTGTCGAGGGACCGCTGTGAAGACCAACAAGGTTTGGTACAGCGAGCTCAACGGGCGGCAGTGGCCAGCAGAGCCCTGGACTGAGGGCAGCCGACCATTAGAAGCGGGACGACGTCTACAGAGAAGACTCCTGGGGATACAGCCCAAGAGAGAACATCTCTTAGGATGCCCCAAATCCGCAAAGTACAATAAAGTTTTCCCTTCCTCCTCCTCCCTTGAATTCCACCCAGTTGTTTACAAGGACATACAGCCGTCAACGCTCAGGTTAGACCTGCTGTTTTCCTCGCCCACGGATCGCTGAGCTGTTTCCTAACTAATTCTTCAGACCAACTGGTCAACACCGGAAAGAACACAGCGCTCAGGCTCTTCCTTCCGAGGCGTGTGCGCAAGTTGCTATTCTTACCCTCATCTAATCTATCCTCACGACCTGGATATATCCATTGGGCACCCGGCCAAAATAGCTTCCCGGTAACTACTGCGGGCATTTGGACTTGACCAAACCTCTCCAGTTTCCATTCAAACAGCGTTCTTATATCCCCGTGACTGCAAACACGGCCCTCGTGACAGAATGTGACCCGACCGCCCGAAACTGGGCCGCCGTTCTGCGGGCAATGCACCGCGGAGCTGAACATCTAACCCGGCTCTGCGAACATTCCCCATCTTTCTTCGTTTCGCGTATACGCACGGAGGCCACGGAGATGAATCCCCCCCCCCCCCCCTCCTCACCCCCATCGTGGCACGGAAATGCAGCCGCACAAATGCGACCGGATAACGTCCAGCGTGCGCAACGCCCGCTGGGGCTGGCTGAGAGAGAGAGAGAAACGATAACCGAAAGCGTTTCACGCTCAAAAGGAAAGGCACGAAGATCGTGACCGCGCCAGTCTTTCTTGACCGCCGCCGCTCGGACGAAGGAGACGCATGCGCGAGGCCCCGGGACGCAATATTACGCCCCGCGATTCAGCCTCAACGTCTGTCTCGAACGTCGGCCACTTCCTCGCAAGCAGTGCGAGCGGCTTCGCACATTCCACGAGCTGCTGCTGCGGGTCGTTTATGGGCCCGCCGGGGGAAAAAAAAAAACAAGCGCCAGCATCCTGCTTCTGGGCAGCTTTTGCGCACTGACCCGGCGACCCGCGCTCGAGACGTCCCCCTTTTGAGAGAGAAACCCCTAGAGAGCGACTTCGTACGTGGCGCGGCACTTGAGGTTGTGGGTACTGCGAAGACGCAACGAAGCGGCCGCAGGAAGAAGAGACTCGCGGAGACAACTGCTCAGCGGCAGCGACTCTCGAGAGGCAGGCCCAGCAACAGTCTTAAGAGACGGAGCCCGACGGGTCCCTCCTTAAGTTAAGCGACGCCAATTCAATTAGCGGCGCTGACGAAGCGCAAACGGATGAGGCACGCCGACACGGGGGCGCGCGAGCGCCACTCGCTCTACACGACCCCCGGAGACCTCTTTTTAAAGCGACGAACTGGCGGCCAAGGAATTGGAAGCGGTGGAGGGGAATTGAGTGAAACTACCAATTTGGCCGACGCCGAGTCGAGGCGGTGTACCACCACAGCGCCGCGACCATAGCGAACGCCGGCAGTAAGCGACGTGAGCGAAAGACCCACCTCCACTCCGGAAAAAAAGCGATTCAAAACGCCTCGGGCGTTTACATGAATGCGACTGAGTCGACTTTTGGAAAGCGAATTTTGACAGGGAAAGGCGCGACTGGTCCTCAACTCTCTTCTTCGACCGTTTTTTGCACTCTCCCTCCAAGAGTGGATTCGAGTCGACTCCTGTCGCGTTTACATGAGAGTGCGACAGGAGTCGGGTCACGCGGAAAGGGACGCGAAAGGTCACAATTCGCAACGGCCACGCAAGTAAATGCGCAAAACAGGACAATGCGGTCAGGCGACGGTCACAACTACACGACACTCTCTTGTGAAGTCACCGCAATACACAAGCTTTCTGAAGAGTTTCACCGCTAACGAGCCAGCCGTTGAGGCGGGAAAAGTTCTGGAAGTCAGGATAAATACACACAATACTGTGTAAGTACATGAGCAACAGTTGGTACAGCTCGACGCGATGCAAGTTTTCCCCCGCACTCGCGCTCAGTTTTATTCCAGGGGCACGTAGACAAAAACGGAGTAACTGATGTTCCGAGAGCTTTAGCACCGTTGTACGACAAAGATGTAAACCATGGTAACTTCTAACACGTGGAAAATGCGGCTTGGCAAGCACGGCAATGGCGGAAACGGCAATGCGCTCTCGTTTCGGCCGCAGGGCTGTGCTAAAGGTGCCTATTCTTACCTAGATATCGAAGGGGTACCGGAGTCCAGCTATACGGGCACAAAACTAGGGTTGGCAACAGACTGGATATCAAGGGGAAGAGAAACGCAAATTGGCGAAGCCAGGGCCAGGCTGACCGAGGACAACAGGAAATGCAATGGCGCTACAGAGGGCAAAACGGTGAGATGACTGGGCGCGGGGGGCTTACAGGTATTTCACATCTCCCCAGGTATATCTCACCTGCCGAGCACATATGCAGCCCAGCGGACGATGGGACGACGCATTGCCTTGAAAAAACTGCAGCCCTTTCGCGTGTCCGGAGAGTCGTGCGTGTGTACGGCATTTTAGATATGTCAGTTCCCATGGTGCTTTGTGTTCGCAAAGTCTCTCCGCACTCGTCGACAGGTAGCCCACGCAGCGAGGACGTGTGCCACGGTCCGGTATCGAAATTACCACGAGCCCCGACCGCTGAGGAAACCCGGGAAGGTTGCCAACTGCGACGCTACTGCACCATCCAGTAAGCAGGCGTCAAGGCTCGGAGGAGCCCCGTCTGGCGGACGCGCGATCCCAGCAAAAAGCCGGCGCACAGGGCGGGCCGCTCACGCCAAAGCACAGCCCACAGGGTACAAGGCGATTTTCTTCCGATTCCTCCGTCCCGGAGGTGGGCATACATACGAACGTAAGGAAAGATGAGAAAGCAGGGAAGGAGGCCGTAAATGCACCTGGCAACCCCGCCACGGTGGCTCAGTGGTCAGGGCGCTCGGCTACTGATCCCGAGTTTCCGGGTTCGAACCCGACCGCGGCGGCTGCGTTTTTATGGAGGCAAAACGCTAAGGCGCCCGTGTGCTGTGCGATGTCAGTGCACGTTAAAGATCCCCAGGTGGTCGAAATTATTCAGGAGCCCTCTAGTACGGCACCTCTTTCTTCCTGTCTTCTTTCACTCTCTCCTTTATGCCTTCCCTTACGGCGCGGTTCAAGTGCCCAACGATATATGAGACAGATACTGCGTCATTTCCTTTCGCCAACAAGCAATTTTACGATACCTTTGCAAGGCTACGCTTCGGGGCTGAACCGCGAACGCAGCCACAACGAATGCACTACGCGACGCACGCGTTCGATGTGCCGCCGGCAGGACACGCATCCGCCACGCGACGCCGTGGCATACGGCATCGATCTGATCGAACCATTGCCGCCTCGGCTCGATTGGCACCGCTCGATCACTATAGGCAGCGCCGGCGGCACGTTCGCCCCCATCCAAAAACGTCCGCTTGCGATAGGGAACTCGCAGGGAGTTGCTTATGTACCTTAGCAAAAAAGCCGCCGACAGAGGGCCGCGGAGAACGGCGAGGATTTACGCAGACCGGTCAGCGAAGTTCGCGACGTTGACACCGGCTCATAATGGCTGCGGCGACAGCCCACGAAGACGCCTGATTCACATACTGGCAGCAGCAACTGCGCGCTTTACCGATGACGCAATCGAGTGATCTTCCGGTCTCGCTGGCCAAAGGGGCGTCACCACTTCAGCGAGCCGTCACTCGACAGCTGCCGGAAACGCGCCTGCGACGAGCCGCCGCACAAACGCCGCGAAAACTACGCCATGCGACATATCCCCTCGGGAGAACACGAGAATATACCGAATGCCGGAAAAGATGTGGAGGAGGCAACGACGCGACCATCTCGCGGAGAGGGAGTCCCTCAGACAAAACGCTGGAGCGCCTCTTTAAAAGCCTTGGCTCGACGCCGACGAACTGTTCGATCAAATACGGGCCCGTCGTTCAGATGTGCCGGGGACAGTGGCGGAGGACGTAGCACATAGCACTCAGGCTGTCCGCCAACGTACCCTGGGTGGCGGCGACGGCGATTGCGGCGACTGTGGCGGCTGGGATGACGGCGGCGGCGATTGCGGCGACAGGGATGACGATGGCGACGATGGTGCTGGCAGTGGTGGCGACGGCGATGGTGGCAGCGTCGCCGCGCTGCGGCGGTTCAATTTGTTCTTGTGTCGGTGGATGGCAGTGTCCAGGCGATTGTACACTGTCCAGTCGTTGGCCTGCCCCGTCCGATTGGCGCGTCGCTCGGCGCGACGCCTCAAGCGCACCAACTCCAGGAGCTTCTGGTCGGGCGCGGGCCTTCCGCTGTCTTGCGCGTCGACGCGCTCCGTGGTCGCCCCCTGCGCGCACCGCACAAGATGCTGACTCTTTCCTCACGCTGCGGCGTCTGTCGCGGCCGGAAACAGCATTTGTCACGAAGGTCGGCGCAAAGTGTGGAGACAGCCTGCGAACCTCACCGCTCTCATGTGCCCCGGCCGACGCTCCCGCAAAGACTGCCGCCGGAGCGACAAATACAGCATGCCGTGTCAACCGAACCCGATCAATGGCTGACGGCAACGGTGAGGGGATCCGGCGACCACACAAGAATCTCGCCTCACCGACCAGCGGCACTGACAAATGCGCAGCTCGATGGAACGACGGCCTCAGTAATGGTAAGCAGGACCGACTTCTACGAGGGAGGCGCACTGTGTGTGGTGGACGCACTGCGAAGAGCGCCGAAGCAGTCACTTCTGCCGGGCTCAGCGGTGTACCAGTGCCTAGGTGTTGCGGGTGCATCCGGGTGCCCACGGGGATGGCTCCCGGCCGGGCTTCGCGATGCGCGTCGGCAACGCCACCTCCGAGCAGCCACCGGTGGGAGCTGAGGCACTGCGTCGCTGTCTCTGTTCCCTTTGCGACGTCGACGATGCCTAAACGTCTACTCCGGAGGACGGCATCGCTATATACGCGGGCTGCACGAGACGCCTTGATGGAGCCCCTGGCACAGCTTCCACAGTGCGAGTAGGAGCAGGTGGCGACGAGCGGTTGAGAGAAACGCCCAGGTTTCTGCAGTGCCTTTGGTCTCAGGCACGGCAGCCTATAAAAAAAGTGTCTAAAAAGAAGTGTCTAAAAGGGATCCTCGACGCCGTGGACACCCGGCTGCGCTGTCGGCTGAGAAGTCTGTCGCCAAGGCCCGTGGCGGCCGCCAACGCATCCAGTCGGAGCGGCGAAGTTGTGCAGAACAACCTCCCGCAGGAACACATGTTCCTAGTGAACACTAGGAACACTAATGTATAGATATCCTTGGCGATATGCGTCGCAGCCAAACGGAGAAGCAAAAACAAAAAATTGGCAGTGCTTTAGCTCTGGTTAAACCTGGAGTGACGCGATATGTACAGCTGGCCGAGTGGAACTCGGTCACGTGAGCAGCCACGGCGCCGCCGGCAGCTGCCCCGCACCACGTGACAGCGTGGCGGCGCAGCCACGCTGAAGGCTCGAAATGCTACCGCAATGTAGCTATCGCTACAAAAACACCACAGCACAGTGGTCCGGTTCAGGCGGCACGCGTACTCAGTGGCCATAGCGATTCCAACTGCTGAGTCCAAGGTAGCGGTATCGAATCCCGGCCACGTTTCGACGGAGGCTTAGCGCAAGGGACTCGAGTGTGCTGCGCAATGCCAGTGCACGTGTCGAAGAGACACTAAGGAAGAATGATAAACTAATAGGTTAGCGTCATTTTTACCGAAAACAGAAGTTGAATAAGACAAAAAAAATTGCGCCAAAGATAACTGTCCTGCAATTGCGCCTGGTGACGTGAATGTTTCACGATAAGCCACCATTGGCTTATCGCTTCCTCGTGCAACGCAATTTCGCCGTCACCAGAGCAGTTATACCATCGAAGTACGGCTAAAGTAGCGCGGGGAGCACAGCCAAGATTGTCGAGAGTCTCATAATCAGAAGAAACATATACGCGAGCACCCAGTCTGCCGTTCCGCACTGCGCTGCTCACAACCGGAGCCACAGCTTCGCACCGTGGACTGGGCCTTGGAAGGTCGCCGCGGCCCAACAACGCCTGGTGATCTAGAAGCGGCCCGTCCACCCCCACCTGATCCACTGAAGCAGTTCCAATAATAACGTCGCTACCAACCAACCACCTAAAACTAGTGTGTGCCGGCAGTGCGACAGCATTCAGCAGCTGTCGATGCCTGTACCGGTAGTGACGTCACTTCCCTCCACCTCACGGCCGAATTCTATGACCGACGACGCATTTCGGCCCCATTAAAATAACGGCGGTACCGTTGCCGCGTAACACCCGGTCGGAGCTACTTGCTCAGTTCGCAACTTCCCTTCGGTGTACCTTTAAAAGCAACGTGCACATTTGGGACGTTAAAGGACTATAAGACACCAAATTGTTGCTTGCGTGTTTTCTGCTGTCAAACGATGCGTTACGACATTCGCATACACGGAGCACCCTGTGGTATTCGTGTACGACCGCTAAATTTATGACTTAATTTCTTCTCTCGTGCTGTCGTCTCGGTTTCATCGAACGACGACTGTGACGTCAAGTTGCCTCGGTCACGTGATCCACTAGAAAAAAGTTATATAATCGCTGACGGGTAATTTTTTGCCATTCCAGGTCTTGGAAGAGGCTGGAGCAAATGTGAATGAAAACTACATATCGGCAATTATACCAGTTTTTTTTTAGTGGATCACGTGACCTAAACATCAATTACACGTCACAGGCATCGTTCGGTCGATTAAACCGAAACTTAAAAATTACTGAGCGGTTCTAGGCAAATACAACCCGGTAAAATCCATGTAACGCATTTCTTTGACTGAACAAAAAGCGCAATAAAATTAGGTGTCTATAGTCCTTTAAGCCCCGCGACAAACAGTATACAGGTACCTGTACCTCAATCGGCATAGCCCCCACCCAAATGGGGAAGAGAGAATGGGGAGCGCGAAGCAGCCACCGTTTTTCCCCCGGCGGAGCGGGAAAAAAAATCGATGGAGCAAGAAAAGGTCGGGAGACGCGGCTCCCGACACCACGGCAACCGCGGAGACCCGACCACCTACGCACGCGCAACGGACCGAGGAAGGGAACAAACAGCCGGCCGCCGACAAACACGGGCCCGCCTTGTTCATAATGCATGTGGGGGCAGCGCCGACAAAAGGGGTACCAGGAAGGGAGACCGCGCCACTATCGCAAATTGATTCGCAGCACGCCGGCCACGTGCCGCATCTCTTGCTGTTCGCTCAATCCACGCGCCGCAACGACCGGTACGCACGCACGTGACCCCAAGCGCGCCCGGAGGTGTAACGACACCGGCGGTCCGCCGAAGCCGGTTCAAGTTCAAATTGAAAAAGAAAAAAAAAACGAATCGGACTTCGTTTGCCGTCACAGTAAACACGACGTCAAAGGCTGTCGCGTGGGAGCTGGACAGGGTCACGGGTCCTCACAGTTGGCACTAGTCCGACGAAACCAAATAGAAGGATGCGTGCAGTAGAACAGCAGGATCTTGATACGGTAAAATCCCCCTATCGCGGGAAAACGCTAATCGATCAGTAATTTCTCTGTACCAAGCAGGCAGCCTTTCTGCAGCCATAACAACCCAGGACGCCGCTATGTCTCGGTGGTGGCGAATTTTTATGGCACAAGGGCATCTGAGGCCAACTAGCGCCATGGCACAAGATATTTTTCTTCTCAAGGTGCGGTCAAAGACCCATTTCCCAAGCATTTCGCCCTAAAGCCGAGTACAAGGCAGGGAAAAGCTTGCACCCATTGCATCCCCGGTGGGTGCCCGGTGGCACTGGGGATCGAACCCCGCACCTCCCGCATGCGAGGTGGATGTCCAACCACTAGGCCACCGCTGCGGTACGCCACTGTCTTGGATAGCCTTCGAAAGGCCGGCAGTTTGCAAACAGCCTCGTCTTCGCTATACCGGTTTATTAAAACGGAGAAATACGGCTGTACTACGCAGACGTTGTGTTGCGTTACGCCTCTAGAAATTGAAGCTGACAAGTCAGTACGAAGCAGCTCCTGTTGATTAGCACTATGCCAAGTGAACCATTAGGGAATAAAGTCGGGCTCATTTCTACAGCTGTGGCGGAAGAACTACCAGAGAATGGTACCAGCCCCATGTCCGAAACGGATACACCTGAGGAGGTGGGAGAAACGGGACGCACTACGTTTCACGCATCAGGTGCAACGCTGTGAAAGATACGGAAGTAGTCCGCACGGAAAAATAAAGGGAGCCGTGTTACTCCGCGCTTATTCCGTGGCCGAGTGGTGTAAGGCACGAGAAAGCGTGTCGTCGGCGATAGGAGCGCATTTCATCGAGCTCACGACAAATGTGTCATGGGGTAAGCGTACAGGCAAAGCATTTACTAATCTCGCATCTCCACAAGGAACGCACAACTTCCTGATCGCGGATGCAGACAGCGCCAACAGGAGCGCCAACTTTGACCGCGTTGCACCCGATGATGTACGAAACGGAGTACCGCTAGTCGCCGAAAAAAGAAAAAAAGACCGCAAGACTACCCGTCCCGCGACCGGTCACCCGAAGCTTTCCCGTAAAAAAAAAAAGAAATGCAAGGAAAAACGAGTCGCCTCGTCTCCGGAGCGAGCAGCGCAATCGCTCTCCACTGGGGGCACCCTGCACGCGGGCAGGAAACGCGAGCCGGTCAAGCGACACAGACAGCGAACTTCGAAAGCGAGCGCGTCCCCGTTACGTCGTCCCAAGGCGCTCGTCCGTTCGGCGGAGGCGACCCCGAAACGCGGCCGGCCCGCTAATCCCCCCCTCCAGCCAGTCGGGAGGAATGCGGCTTGCGCAAGCACAGCGCCCATGATGAAGAAGCGCGTCACTAGAGCAGCACGACAGCTGCATCCAGGCCGGGTCGGAGGTCGCCGTGAGCACACATACACACAAAGGTAAAGCCCGCGGGCGGCCGCCGAGCCAGAAGCCGCGTTTACATGAATGGACATAAGTAGACTCCAGTCCCCTCTTTGAGGTGAAGTGCAAAAACGTGTAAGAGAGTAGAGGACGAGTCGAGCCTTTTCTTCTCAAAACCTAACTCGTTCCCTCAGAATGGGTACTGGAGTCGACTTCTGTCGCATTCATGTAAACGCGGCCAGGGAAGCCGCGTTTACATGAATGCGACAGAAAACCCGACAAAGGCTCCTTCCCCAGTTAAAATGAAATTATGAGAGTCCACAAACCGCGCCGCGGTGACTTGGTTCACTATGCCACTCAACGTGTACTGTACACGTTGAGTGGCGTATGAACCAAGGCACGTAGATGATCTAGTCCGGACAAAATGTTCCTTATTTCGCACGAAACGCGACCACAGAATAGAAAAAAAGCCAATTCAGCAGCGAGAAGAGGTAATCGATGCGTTGTGTGAAAAATGAGATCCCTGCAAGGGGACAGAATGCCGAAAAAAACTCCGGTCCATATCAGCTCGGCATTCCTTCCGGCTTTCCCGCAGCAGCGCCTCGCGGAAAGCCAACGACACGCGACCGCATGTTCACTTTAACAGTGGACCATACTGTACATCCACGCTAGCGCGGGCTACGTAATCGGCGCGCCAGCGTGCTACGCGCTCGATGGCGAGTAGTAGAGCCACCGCTTCCCTTCGGTCAGGCGATAAGCACAACGAACACTCACGCCGTCTAGACCATCCCGGACAGCTCCGAGAGTACGTGCAATCGGCTGCATCAGCATTACTACGCCCCTAGATATACGAGCACACCAAGCCTGCTTCCCCTTTCCGAAAGACTGACCGCCTCCTCCAGTCTGGGGTGGCATCACGGCCCCTCCTCGTGGCCAGCCGCTCCCCACCCAGCGCCGAGAAGAGTGCGCGCGCCACATCCGGATGCGTGCACACACGCACGCGCGCCGCACCACCACCAGACCGCCTGCGCCATGTGGTGCCGCGCCCACTTCGCGAGGCCACGCCAGAAGCCCGGCGCCCACGCTGCCCCCTCCGTGGGCGCCGCGCTACTCTTCTTCTCTGGTCCAAGAGCAGCGCCGAGGTCTTCGCAAAGTGCTACGCGAGCTCCCCGACCAACGGGCTACGTGACGCGGATCCGCGCTGCACCCTCGTGTCTCGGTGCCCAGGCCCACTCGCTCCGCGCGGCGGACACACCGCCGAGGAAGGAAATCGCTACGGGTGCAGCGGACAGACGGGCGCATCCCTCGAGCGCGTTGAAAAAGCGCACGAGCAGCGTGCGCTACCCTGCGCTTCAGCTTCCGGTTCCGTTTCGTTTCGTCTCCAGCGCTGTACCACCGCCGGCCATCGGCACTCTCGCTATTCACGGTGAAAGGGTAACCCCCGCCGCAGATTTTATATATATATATATATTATATATAGTCGGGAAGAAAACAGATGAAGGGTCAGGCAGGAAGGCCGAACACAGCGCAGCAGTAGCGAAGCAGATCCCTACTACTACTACTACCAACAGCATAGTATTTACACGCCTCGCGCACCACTGAAAGACGCCCAGCGGCCGATTCCTAAACTACGCTCGGTTGCGGCTGTGGTCGCCCTCCATTCGTCACTACGACGACGGTCGGCGCCAGCGATTACGAGTTCTCTCCCGGCTCTTTCCGCACAGGGCAGCATGCAGTTCAAGAGCGCCACTGTGTAAAAGCAGGCGCGCTCGTGAAGCTGCAGCCATTTGGGAGAATTCAATGCCCATGCGGGGGTCTGCCGAGGCGTATGCGTTCGGTGTCGGTACCATTTTCCTCGAGGGCCTCTGATTGTTCTCGAAACGCGGTGATTCCGTGGGGAGTGTGTGTGTGTGTGTGTGTGGGGGGGGGGGGGGGGGGTGTTATACACGGACGACCTATCCCCGAAAAACCGGGGCAAGCGCTTCAAATACTCCAAAGACGCCGCCGCCGCACCAAGCGTCCATCCTTCGGTGCCCGCGACCCCCCTCGACAATGGAAAAGCGGCCACACGAGAAGGAAATCCCGGCGGCGAGCGCGCGGACGAATAAAAAGGGACAAAGGCCGTCCTCGCATTCCTGAGCGGCGACCCAGATACTAGTAGTAGTGCAGGCACGCACGCGCCGCCGCTACGACAAGCGGGAAGGCGGCAGAGAAAAGCCCGCGCACAACCTTTCGCCTTGAAACAGTGCACAGCGGGCACCTTCGAGCAGCGAGAACCGTGTCACCACCGCCGCAAGCTGGCGGGCTGGCTTTTTGCAACTCCGTCACGCGCGCGAAGCGGAACAACACGAAGAGACCATCTCTAGAAAAAGAAAAAAAATGCGGGGGGGGGCTAGGGAGCTTCTGAGAGAGAACGGGGTGCAGGACCCTGACACGGTTCTCCGGAGGGTCGGCGGCGATGCGCGTCAGAGAGGAGCACGGTGAAACGCGATCACCACCTCCCCCACTGGACGCCGAGAAAGCGCGTCAAATCGCGTTCGCGCCTGCAAAAAAAGGGGGTACACCACAAAAGCGCGCCAAATCGCCTTCCAGGAGTCGGGAACAGTCCGCGGAGGAAAAGCGACCGCACGTGACGGATCGCAAAGCGCAGCTCTCCGCGACCGAAGAAAGGTTCTTTCAGGACGGGCAACGCCCACAGGGAAGACAGTGCCGCGGAGTGTCGCGTCTTTTACGGAGATGCGAAGCTAAGGTTCTCGAGAGCCAAACATGTGGTTAAATTATGGGTTGCGTTAACGTTAAAACATTTCTTCCCCCTGCCCAGTTCGTTAAAACATTCCCTTCCGTTATAAATATAAAAACACGAGGATGAATCTCCGCGTGCACTTTTCCCCGAGAACCCAAAAAACGTTGGTGGCCTGACAGAGAACGTACAGGTACGACAGCGAGAGGAAGCTGATGGCGCATTTAAGAACCAAATTTATTCTTTTCCTCCGCACTGAACGCAAAGCCATCAAAGGGACCGCACGCGTTGCAGGTGAATCAGCGAAAGAAAATGGAAGCGCTTTTCACTGGAAGTGGCGGTTGACGACTCCATGCTAATGAGACGACCCCTTTCGCGTTACTTTCTTTGCCCGTCCGGCCAGCGTCGACCCGAGTCACCTGTGAAGAGGCCTAGCAACAACACCTCCGAGTACGCTATTCGCCAGAGGTCTGCGAATAAAAGACCATACGGGCGCGGAAGAGGAAAAAAGATGGAGAAACCCCCAAATGATAATTCACGAGCTTCCTTTCTCCTTCGCGAGGCACGGGTGAGGAATCCCGATTTCCAACCAGTCACGATGCTGGGCCGGCTGTGGTACGGCACTGCTCACGACACCTTTAGCCATACCGTGTACAGTTTCACCGGAGTACCCGTGCTCGGTTACCTTTCAGCTGCGCGGACGCCTGCCTCGTCGGGACGAATCGGCACGTGCGCATCGGTGGTGGGCGGGCTCCCGGTAATCCGGTAACCGCAACACGGTACGATGGAGGTGTATGATCCGAATCACCGCACCGTAAGCATGGCAATTGCTACCGTACTGCGAATATGACTAGTCAAAACTGACAACGGTAGCGACGGCAACGCGTTACCGTATCTGCGGTACGGCGGCCCGACTATGCTACGGCGGGTAGTGCACGGAAGCACGAGAAATCTTTTTGCCCCGCGCCTTTTGCCCCATTTACGAACCGACACGATTACCTCGTGTCCGCTGCCCCCGGACACCCAATTACGATGCGCAAGTGTGGGTTCTTTTCATTCCCCTGCCGCCTCCCGCCTGCGCACAATCTCTCAACCTACACTGACTGCCCTCCCCCCTTAGTACTCCGAGACCTGCCTGCACGTCCTCGTAACAGTTGGTCCAATTTCGAGAAGTTTGGCATCATCTCCCAGTTTTCATCACGGTTTCACAGTACGCGGTCACATTGGCGCAACAGTGGAATCGCTGCTTTTGCAGCGCTGCTGCGCCAGGGCACACAACACTAACCGCCCTCCGGCAGAAATCGAGCCACCGTCCTGACGCCGGGCACGGCAATCCGTTCGGAAACCCGATTCTGCCCCGGCAGCGAGCGCCGCCCAGCCACACCGCCGGAAGTCGGACCGCACAGTACACGCAGCTGTTGCACGCGTTCCCCCTCGACTCTCTCAGATAGCAGCGCTCTTCCATCGAGCCAGTCCATTCGCGGTGGTCTCCGCCACTACTGCAGACTAACCGAGCGCAGCAGAAACAGGTGAACGAAGGCCAGTTAGTAGACAGCATAATAGGGAGCGCACACACGAACCAAAGCTGGCACGGGTGCGTCTTCCGCACCCGCCGCGGTGGCTCAGCGGTTAGGCCGCTCAGCTACTGAGCCGGATCCGAGTACCCGGGTTCGAATCCGACCGCGGCGGCCGCGTTCCTATGGAGGCGAAACGCAAAGGCGCCCGTGGGATGTGCGATGTCAGTGCACGTTACAGATCCCCAGGTGGTCGAGATTATTGCGGAGACCTCCACTACGGCACCTCTCTCTTCCTTTCTTCTTTCACTCCCTCCTTTATCCCTTCCCTTACGGCGCGGTTCAGGTGTCCAACGATATATGAGACAGATACTGCGCCATTTCCTTTCCCCCAGGAAGCAATTTTCAATTGCGTCTTCCAACGTACAGTCCTGGTCAAAAGTCTTATGGCCAAAGGCTTTTCGCTTCGGCCGCGTGACAGAGCCATTGCGGCATTATTGAGGAGCGAACGACCTTGAAATGCTTGCAGAAAGTTTCTTCTTGCCGTAAAGAAGCTTTCTGCTTGAGTTGTGCTTTCAATTATCCGCTATACGGAGCATTCTATAGGAGCATTCATTTTCTGCAGCGGAACGCTGTGGCCTTAAAACCTTTGACCAAGAGTGTACGTGCTGCTTTCGTCACTTGCAAGTTTTCGTTATGAGATGAGCAACAAGTACCACGGTTGGTACCACGTTAACGCGCACCCGTGGACCAACATTCGAGCGAGGCGTGTAAGCTTCAATTAGCTCCCGATGGTTCGCAGTCGGACGCGTACTCTCCTCACCAGTCGACCGGGAGAAAGCACTAACACATCGCCCCGCGGGGAGTCGTCCCACAGCGCCCACCCAAAGCAGGAAACCACCGCGCTGCCACCGACGAACGACGTTCGCCCGCACCTGCAAGACGCTACCTAAAAACGGCCGCTCCTAACAAATCGCTAGCATCGAGAAAATCGGGCAGGACCATCCGGACAACCTGATGACGCGCGTGCGACCAGTCCCGGCCAACGCACAACCGACCGAACGATGCGGCGTCCCGTGAATGGGCGACGTCCGACGAGCGTTGAATTAAACAGTACAGAAGAATGCACGCGGCAGGGACAAGAATAGGGCCAATTAAAGGAACGAGCGAGGAGGTATAAGACGCCGCGGCAGACGGGGGAGGGGGAGAGATGGCGCAACAGACCACGACGAGAGCGCGCACGGGCCGCCTGCAGGCAGGTCGCTCGGCTCGGCCCCCGCCCGCGGAGCAGAACGATGGGCCGCCGCGGAAAGGAAAACAACCAAACAGAAAAAGGTACAGAACCGGGGGGGGGGAGGGTACACGGAGAGAAGGCCAGCTATGGCTCCGCTCGCCTCGGTTCGCGGGCGGCCGCGCCTCGGCGCAGCACAGACAGGAAAGCACTTTAACCTCGGCCAAGGCCACTCAACGTCAGCCGCCTTTCCCCCTCCTCCGCCCCGCCGCCACCTCGGCACAGGCCCGCGGTGCGATGCACTTTTCAAAGCAGCCAAGAAGAAAAGTGAAAATAAAAGCAGCCGCGCCCTCCTGCCCGCCAGGGAGCCAAGTCAACCCCTCCTCCATCCCTCCTCTCCCCAGGAGGGAGAGATTCGCCGAATCGGCGGCGAGGGAGAAAGAAAGCGTCCAAGATGGCGGCCGCCGTCGGCGAGGCGAGACGGCAGGCAGAATGACACGCAAGGCGGCCACGAGGGCGGAATTCGAATAGGCCAACGAGGGAGGTTCGCGGAACAGATTACACACGCGGGCGCCGCCGCGACAATTCTGGAAAACAAGGCAGCAGCTGCATGTAGCGACACACGGGCGCGCTTCAAAAGTCGGCCGTTGCCTGCAGCCTCCGCTCGGAGGCAATGGGCACACGCCGACACCGGCAGTGCTGGAGTCCGCTGAAAGACAAAGGCCTCCGGGCGATCTCCAACTGTTGCTGTCACGCGTCAAGCCTCGGGAAACTTCCTAAGCTTGACACGATCAGATACTGCGAAGGTGCACGTCACGTGGGGCCATGTGGGTAAGCGTAATGAAGGGCCCCGGGTGACTGATGACCGATGAGTTCAGAAGGCCGATATACCGTCTGTGTGATGATCGAGTCGAATATTCCGCAAAACAGAACAATGGTCCAGACATCGGAGATTACTGAAGAAATACAGGCACCGCGTTCTTTCGTATCCAGCCGTCCCTTCTTCCATTGCTGTCCCCAATATTCCACGCGAGCTACACCAAGTTGTGCTAGATACCTTTGGTAGTACAATTTGACACTGTCAATCGGAAAAAGGACAAGAACGAATCGACAAATGCCCCACAAAGGAACCCTCCAGCAAGTGGCGTCGACCAACACTCCCCACCATCACCCCCATGCCCAATCCCATTTTCGCGTGAAATCGCAGGGGGCGCCGGCTGAATGGGGTTACCACGGCTTCATCGGATTAACCGCGGCGCCATGAAACTCGGTCGGCGCCATTGGCTGGAGGGCCTCCTTCGAGGGGCACCTGCCGCTTAGTTCTTGAGTTGCAGTCGACTACTGAGCTTTTGTCTTTCCACCACCAGGCAGTAATTCCGGCGTCCCCATTCTGAACAAACACTGCTCGGCTTCCTTCCAACCAGCGGCGCACAACACCCCTCCTCGCAACAACGTCGAAAGCGCCAACTCCCGCCACATCATTCGGCGGTGCGCTGCAAAGCATCCTCTGAGGCACGGTGCTGCCCACTGAGCCGATCCAAACGCGCGGCAGCGTCTAACGTCGCCCAACAACCGACAGGCATCTCCCTGGGGTAACGACCACGCCGAGCCAGCGCGTACTAGCGAAACAGGTACTCCCCCGATCCCTCTCCTCCCCGGCCGGGTTTTCCCGGTCTTCACCCCGGTTATACATAAGCCGCGTGCGCAGGAGCGCCTCCGAATGACAAACACACAGCGCTAGGTTCACGTTATAGAAGATTGACATTCGTCGAAGCTGCGCCGCCATCACCCCGCGCAAATACCGTCACAAGTGTTCGAACCGGCCACGTTCCAAGACTGCTCGTTTCCGTAGCGCCGATCTGCGCTTTTTCCAGCGATGAAAACCTTTTTCCCACATTTCGACCCAGCCTGCCGCTTTTCACACAGGCAAGGATCCGGCCCTGCTTCACATACCCGAGGCTATCCATGTCCCTGCCTCAACACCCCGCATGTACTCCAAAGCGTTTATTCCCAATACCTTAAAGACCCCCCCATGGAGGTGAGGTTTTACATGAGGGGTGGGTTCGACATGAATTAACAGAAAAGTCGCTCCATGAAAGTTCTGAAGTGGCTGGGGCCAGAGTGAAGCATGAAGTCTGTGGGAAGATCGTAACACTCGACGGTAGCCTTTACAAAAAAAAAAAAAGTTGTTCGGGCATGTGCCGGATAAACGGCATGGGTGGGTGATGTGGCTTGGAGGTCCGATGAATTCGCGCTATGGCTGTACTGCTAGGTCATAAGGCATGATTGAACGCGAAACACGCAGTCTCAAGATAACTTGAAAGACCGGCTTTAACTTCCAGATTAGTGACGCTTGTATCGCGGGGGGTAAACGGAAAAGATAAATCTGGCGGCACAGTTTTCAATCGATCCACTGGTAGCTAGCTGTTCAATGGTTCAACAGCGATCCAATGGTAACAGTCTACGAGGTGCTTTTGGGCAACAGCAGCGACCCGCAATCGTACGAGCAACAGCAGAGCACGCACGGCGCTCGACGGACACAGATCGCGTCCTTCCGACATCAACCGCCTCCGGGAAAACAGACTCCCAAGAATGAATGCGATCCGTGCGAACGCAAACAGCAGAAGCACCCCTCCTCCCCCTGGAAAAAGCAAAGAGCAGGATCCTGGGCAGCAAACCGGACGCGAGGATTCTGCGGCCGGAGCATGCTAATGAACTGTCGGCGTCGCAATTCCCACCGCTCCGGACACGCATAATATATAACGCCGCGCGCATCATTACAACTCGCTGCACGCTGTGGTGTTGTGCGTGTGGGGTTTCGCGGTTTCCCTGTCATTAAGCAACCTATCCGGAAGCCCGCGGTGTCAGACACGGCGGTGAACTGGGCTCACGCAAAACCAGCACGATACACCGTTTGCGCCTCTTGCTTACCACAGGCTCTAGGACATCATGATTATGGAACAAGCGTGGAAAAAGACGCAGACAAGGCAGCCCCACGGCAAATTTTCTCAGTAGGAACGACTGGTAGTGAGCCGCACTCGCTTCCTGGACCACGCTTGGAACGTTTTCGTCTTCCGTCCGAAGAGGTCTTTGGAGGAGGACTACTTTGGTCCGGTTGAATAGTAACGCTTTGTCTAGACGACAACTTTATTTCCCTTAGTAATGCCCCAGCGGCTTGGGCCATAAGCCAACAGCACCTTTACAATGCTGCATTGCATGTCCAGTTTCATAGAGCACCCGTCCTACAGCAGAAAGCGAGCTTTGCACCAGGGAACACACGCCGAAAAGCAGACATCTCATTGCGAGTCCCGAGACACGAGTCTCGGAATCAACAACGCGATTACCACACTGTGGCAGCATCCGAGTGAGACTTCGGCCATCGTAGGCTTCCGTACCGTACCGTCCCCCCAGTTTCGTACCCAGTTTGCTTTCAGGGTTGCGCTACGCGGTCGGCTCGATCCCACGACCTCGAGAAACCGCGGCGTGTTACGTACGAAAGTCAGACTGCCGCTCCCCCCCCCCCCCCCCCCTCCCCTCCCTTTGGCGGTGAAAAGCCCCCGCAAGCGCGCCAACGACCGGCGCCAAACGGCACGCATTCTTTTCCTCCTCGGCTTATCGCAGCGACGCCGCTCCCGATCTCTCGTGAGAGCAGTTCCCGAGGGTCACGGCGGCGGACAGGAGAAATACGCAACGACGACAGGAAGCCACCCGCCCTCCAGGAATCGCAAGGCTACTAATAGCCACCGGCACTTTACCAATAAATAATTAGAAACATAAAAAATGTCAGAGCTAACATGGCGCAGTCGACAGGATGCTAACATGGCGCAGTCGACAGGATGCGATAACTTCGTTTGCTAACAATAGGAATTCACAATGCACTAGAGAGGGTACGGAAGCTCTCGTCGACAGCGATAAACCCGGCCAAACCAAACCCCAAGAATTCTCTCAAGAAAGGTACAACACCGGCGACGACACGGCCACCACGTTCCGCCAGAAATGACGCGATAGCGTAATGACACGGGAGGCCGGCGGGAAACGCAACGACGGGACGGCAGACAGCACAATGACCGCCTTTTCCAGGCGGCGTGGAGGGGGGGGGGGGGGGGAGGAACAGCCTAGGGAGAGAGAGAGAGAGAGAGTCGCCGCCGCACGCAGCAGGTGATGGTGCGGGCAGCAGCAGCACGCGATCAAGCAAACCCGGTCAACAGCCACGCGGTGTCGAGCAAAAGGGCAAACGCAACATAACAGAAGCGAGACGACGGCAGGCACAAGACAAAGGGAGAGGGCAGGTGAAGGAGCTCCACCAGCCACGATAAGAAAAAGAAAAAAGCCCCGTGGAACTCACCATTTTTGCTGCTAACTTTGCGTTCCCACTCTCTCCACACTTTCGCAGAAGGGTTGGCAGCAAGGTAGTTGCACCAGAAAGGGAATGCCCCCTCACCTACCAACTCCGTTTCTATTTGCTATACGTATTCACCAGCACCACCACCGGCGCCGCACGCTCACGCACACACCCGCGCAGCACTCGCGGAAAAAAGTCGCCCTCCGATCTGTCGCAGTCGTTCTCAGAAGACCAGAATCCACAGCGGGTGCAGGCACATAGACGCCCACACGTCTGCTCCGTTCAATCCTCCCGATGAGTGTCTTCAGCTGCTTTAGGGCTCTTCCTCCGAGCCAAAGGGTTGAGTGAGGGCGGGACGATTCTTTCCGCAGACAGACCTCGACAACAGCGAAACAGCCAGCCAACGAATCTGCTTAGCTCTTTTTCTGGAGCAAACTTTCCTTTCGCCCTAAACGCAGGGACCTGGAGTGCACACAAGCAAGCTGGAACGAGGTATGCGGGAATTGAAAGGCGGGGAACTTGAGCTCCGAATAAGCGTCTCGGCACACCTGGAGCGTTCAAGGTCACCGGGGGTGGACCCTTTTTCTTCAACTTCGAGCACCTCAAGGCAGGGGAGTGGATCGGAGCTCCTTTTCACAACAACACGTCGGAACGTTCCGGACGCAGAACTGACTGGAGTCTGCAAGTAGACCGCACCTTGTGACAAAAAAAGTATCTCACTCTCGCGATGCCAATAAATACCACAAAAAACACAGACAAAACACACACCACACGCGGACAACAGGAGAAACACCGGGATCACTTATTGCAGCGAGGTCGCACACCGTCGACTCGAAAATGGGTGGACGGAGTCGAAGGCGCTCTCTCTGCTCGACGAGGTATACGATAAAAACGTCGGTGGGTGACGGGAGTGTTCGCTGCTCTGAAGTAGATAATCCGAACCTTGAGTGGAGAAAAAAAGCTTGTTCGCTTCAGGCCGCGGGGGTGCAAGTCCAACGTCGGTCCTCACGACGAGTGCGGTGCGAAATCTCACGAAGGTGTAGGACGGCGGGGAAAAAAGGGTGGAAACACCGACGTAGCTGCCGAAGGCAACGCACACTTGACAAGCCGCAACACGTGAAGGAACCACGCGCCAGGGACCACTGAGGAGGGGAGGGCTCCCGCCCGAGTTCCAGGGCTGTGCAGGGTCGGGGAGTGACAACCGGCGCCGAGGAAACGACCGCGGATAGAAAAAGAAATGGCGGCGGACAGGGACAGGAAAGAAAGGAGTCCGAAGGTGTCGGACTGAGCTTGTGACCGAGAGAGGTTGGCTTAAAGGAGTGGGGGTGACCTAGGAGAAACAAGTGTGACAGCGACAGAAGGGGGTGGAAAAAAAAAGAGCCGCCAGAGCAGCTAAGTGCTTGGCTGGCGCGCGGCAGGAGGAACGGAGCCGAGCAGACGAAAGTGTGCGCCCGCGCGGAGCGCGTCCGGTCTAGAGGGTAGCTGCGGCGCGAGCGCCGCGTGGCGAGGACTCGCCGAGCTCCCCTTCCCCCCGACGAAATAAACAAGAAAGAGGAAAGGAATGACGCGGGGGTAACGCAAAAGAGGGGCGAAATGGCGCTCCACTAGCCTCGACGACAGGTGCCTCGCGCCCCTTCCTCGGAACAGCCTCACCCTCTTCTTCCGCCTCCTCCTCGCATCTCGAAGAGAGTCACGCTTTCTCCATCACGGGAGAAGAGCAGCGCACGCAGGAACACGCTCCGGCGAGCCGCGCCATTGGACGAGCGTCGAGCGCATCGGCCGTCACGTGACGCGCAGACTATTCGCCAGAAACGAAAGCAAAAAAAAAAATGGCGGCCGCGAGCGCTGCTGCTGCTGCAACAAGCGCGCGCGCGCGCGAGAGGGGCACGATGCGGCGGCGTCCGGCGCGGAACTATGCGCGCCAGCGTCGATTACTTCGTGCCGGCCAAGAGGGGACGACCGATTCTTTTTCTTGCCGTCGTTATCGCGGCGCGGGACCGCCGCCTTCTCTCGAGCGGCGAAGCCGCGTTGCATGGCGTCGGCGGCTGCGTTCCCCTCCTCCTCCTCAGCCGCCGCCATTCAAAGGCCGCAATGGCTCGGCGGAGGGGCGCACAACCTTGAAGCCGCCGCGAAATGACGGCTTCTCTCGACGATGCCTCCCTCCTTCCCCCCCCTTCGCCGGGCTGGCAGCGGCGCTCTTTGCTTCTTCGCGCCGGGGTTTCTTTTTTTTCTTCTGCTTCCTCAGCTCGGCAGACTCGTCCCGTTCCGCTCCACACGCTGCCACTGGCTCCCAAAGAAACCAAACAAGCCGGGTCCAGGAATGCGAAGAGAGCACCATCAGTGCGGAGAGGGGGCAAGCCTGTTTCGCCGGCAGCGCTCCGGAGGAGAAACCGCGCTCGGTCTCCAATGGCACTTGTTGCCGTCGGAGCGGCGTGGCAGGCGAGCGACAGTGCGGCCCGGTCGGTCATTCTTCCATCAGCGCCGACGAGTCACGGAGACGCCTCGACACGATGATGCGTCCAGTCGTGTTTTGCGCCCGCGTGCGTGACGAGACAGTCGCATCTGGAGCCAACAAAAGCGCGGCTACCGCCCCCCCCCCCTTTCCCCCAACGGAGCAGCCCTAATTACAAGGGCCATTCCAGCACTGGGGAGGGGGCTATGGATTCCCGCCCCCTTTCCACAGATCTCCCTTCGTTTTATCGTTCGGCGTCTCTCCGCGTCTGGAAGGCGTTTTCACGTAGCAATCATTGTTCGCCACCCTTTCTTTTTCTCTTGAAGCGTTCTTTTGCGCAGTCGCTTTTAAAGGGACCCGCGATCCGCTTCGGGATCCTTCTCGGATCGAGCTTGACTTTCGTTCCTTCATCTCCTCGCGTTCAAGGCCGAGAGAATCATTGGAGAAATAGATATTGGCTCATAATCAGTCTTGCTTTCAGCAGCCGCCAAAGAGATCTTTCGGGATCGCGCTGTGTGAAACGCACTCTGTGACGAGTGACAAAAGATAACACTTCAGGAGACTGGTTGCACGAGAAAACGGTAGCACGGCAAGTACTCCTTACAGCACGGAACCATCACCGGTCACTTCGCCCGTTTAAAACCGCAAGCTGCAAGGAGTAAGACCAGCTTCGAAAAATTACCGTCGACGAAGGTGAAAGCGAACAACAAAATGTCCAACGAAGAACTAAGCCCACCGCAGGTACCAAAATAAAATGGAAGAGGATCTCCCGGCTCGTCGGACGCCACCGGTAACGCTAAGAAACACCGCAGAGCCCATTTGAGATTTTCGGCTGAATGTTAGGACACAGAGTGGGCCGTGCTACAGGCAATGTATTTCATCTTGAAATAGATACCACATGCTGACGACAGTGTTACACATAGTGACGCCAGGACTGATGCATATCACGACTCTTCGCAAGCTGGCACCGCCATACTAAGCTTGCTATAGCCTCTTTTATAAAGCAGTCACCGAGTCAACCGCTATCTTAAGAAGGCTGCTGACGCACCTCAACAGGCTTACTTACGTCACTCAAATTCGCAATAAAATAAAGCCTGCAAAAGCCGACCGGACTCACGATAACCCATACAAACCAATCAAAAATGAACCATTGCAATACCGTTCGTCTTACTAATTACTCACTTAGCAAACCACGTCAGTCACAGGTCGGAGCTCAGGGCACCCCTTTCTTCAATAACCACATCTTGAGAAATCCTGACCAGCGTGAAAGTCAGCTCCCCCACCTTGTCTGAACAGACCAGATATTTCCCCTATAGAAACGTTCCATATGAGCCGCTCGTATGAAATTATGGGAATATAGAGTCCATAATATATAGAAATTCGTTTTTTTTTTGTACGGAGTCGATATGCATTCAACATAACTCCATACAATTTCCGTACAATGTACATGACTAGGTCATGTACAGTCCGTAAGATTCCATACGTGCTTTCCATATAGCCTATATCGACTGTATATAATACATATGGTAGCGTACAGACTTATGGGACTCCTCATATGGAAACCTTCGGAACCCTCCAAAGAGGAGGCAACTTCGCCACCGGCGCGACCGATTAATCTCAGGAAGGCGTAGGCGCCAGAGATTGACGGAACGAACCGCGGCGCCCTTGTCAGATAACTTCTCGAGAAACGGCTCTCTCCACAGCACGCCCTTTTAACGCGACCCGCCGCTTTTTGAGAATGAGCCAAGAACCGCCGAGGAAAAAAGGAAAAAAAAAAGCATCTATCCGTCCGCGGAGCCCTTTTCCGAAGAAGACACCCCGAATAAAAAATTGAAAAAAGAGCACAAACGCGAATAGCCAAGTCAGTGACCGCGCTTTCATTTCCTGGACGAAATCTCCGCGGAGGGCACGTGAGCGCGCTTCATTCATCCGTTTTTTTTTCTTTTTTTCCCCCCTTTGTCGAAAGGCAACGGACAGAAACGCCACACTTATATTTAGCCTTCCTGAAACAAGCGTCCCTCCTCCCACCGACGACACTACACGGCAAGGAAAGCTACTGACTCTTAACCTCTAAATTTTTACGCGAAAGCAAATGGAGACCATTGCGGTGTTTTCCCGGCGTTGTTGCGTCGCTGACACTCGGTGAGGCGGCGATTTCTGGGGGACAAGAAAGACTGTAGGCCCCTGAATTGTCGCAGTACTAATGCGTGACAGATCGCGTTCGACTCTGCGTCATATCTAGCGCAGAACTGCTAGTGAACACGCCGCGGTGGCTCAGTGGTTAGTGCGCTCGGCTAACTGAGCCGGAGTACCCGGGCTCGAGCCCGACCGCGGCGGCCCGCGTTTCGATTGGGGCGAAACGGGGGGAAAAAAGGGCGCCCGTGTACTGTGCGACGTCAGTGCATGTTATAGATACCCAGATACCCACTCCCTGCTTTATCCCCAACAGAGAATGATAGGATGCTCGCCTATCGTGAAATCGCGCAGTAGTGCAGATTGAGTAGAAAGGAATATCCGCACGCTGGCAGCAAACTTGGTAAAAAGGAGGAGAC
Source organism: Amblyomma americanum (assembly GCF_052857255.1). Classification (NCBI taxonomy): domain Eukaryota; kingdom Metazoa; phylum Arthropoda; class Arachnida; order Ixodida; family Ixodidae; genus Amblyomma; species Amblyomma americanum. Next base: position 53,892,972 of record NC_135507.1, read on the forward strand.
AGCTTGGCGGAAACTCCAGGTCGGGGTATTTCCAAGCCCATGGATTTATAGCAAAGCATATCCAGGGCAATTCAGTGCTAGATGTACACACTGTGACGGATGTGCGACCATGGTACAGATGGTGTGTACGTGCCCACGTTACAAAGACAACACACGCACATCAGACTCGTGGGAGGCTCTGATGCACAACCCAGACCCAGAAGTCCAAAGAAACATCGTCAACCAAGCTTTGGAATGAGGCCTAGCGAGAGGGAAGAGGACAAAGTCCTGCGACCCTCCAATTGATTGACTCTCAAATGGTTTTTCCGCCCGTCCCTTTCCTTACGGCACGGTTCGTCCGTCCGTCCCTTCCCTTGCGGCGCGGTTCGGATGTCCACCGAGATATGCGAGACAGTCACTGCGTCATTTCCTTCCCTCCAAAAACCATTTTTCAAACAGCTAGTGAACCATTTTTCAAACAGCTAGTGACAACCTGCGCCAGCCATCGGCCGGGAGTCGAACCGCGAGCCAGTGCATGCATGCAAGGATATTTAGGGCATGGGTGAGAGTCCATGGGGAGCCGCTATGCTGCACACTGTCACACGTAATCAGCGATTGAGCGGCTCCCTTTGGAGGTAATATTCCTCTCATCCGCAGGGCAGGACACGGTTTCGCCTCAAAATTTCCCCTTTCCCGTGCACGGAACACACATGCTCCAAGCGGCGGAGGCTGATTATCAGTGCTACGTAGAAGTCCGGGCGACACGACCGCGGTTTCCGGTCACAATGGGCTTCGCCAACTGCGCGCTAGCAGGGATTCCCTCTGCAACGCTTTTTTTATATACAGGGCTGAAATTCAGCGCAAGTCGCCTGCGCATTACCAGCGGGACGCGACCGTAAGTCAGCGTTCTCGGTAGCAACAGGCTTCTTTCGCCGCCGCACGGAAAGCCTCCTTGGGAGAGCTTGGTTCGTTACTCGGGGGCACCTTGCAGCGCTGAGCGCACACAGATCAGCCAAAAACGCAACTCTGGCGTCCTTTTTACTCCTGACCGCCAACTCCTCACATCGGTGTCCCGACTACGTTGTAAGAATACTGCTGCGACCGGTTTGAAAAAGACGTGGCGTCACCTTTAAGTAAAAGAAAAAAAGTTTGTGCGAAGATTACTCGACTCCCTGGACACTAGGACCCGTAGTGACTAAATTAAACACGAAAGCTGATAAGGTGCCGGCGCTCGAGGCACACGGGATCCAGTAATTCCTGTTCGAACGATGAACACGAATGCGAGCCAGGGGAATTTGAACGCGACCAATCTTTCGCGCCGTGAAGGTGTGTCACAGCTGCACAGCGTCGTTCGGGTTTTCTTGGTTTCGGGGCGCACCAGACGGCTCGGGCTACCGCGGGTCCAACGCTATAGGTTTTAAAAATCTGCACCCTGTGTTGAAAACAAAGATTCCCACTGTTATAAAGTTTGCTCAAAACATTTCCTTCCCTTTGAAACACGATGACAACAATCTACAACTTCGCTGTCTCCGGTCGAGAAATCCGAGGCAAAGGCGCAAACGACTGCCTGCAGCACTGCTATCACACTGACCTTGCTCGCATGGGGACATTAGCACCAGCGCCACAGAATCACCCCGTGACGGAAAGTAAACCGTTGTTAAAGCTTTTCGAGTTGTCTAAACAAGAAGGCAACCACGAGACGAAATTACAAGCTCGAGACTTGCTGCCTCTCGCTTGTCTGATAGAGGCAAACACCAAAAAGTCGATTTTCTTCACTGTTTAACCGGTCAGCGGATGGATGGAAAAACTTTATTCCACAAGAGAATTCGAGGCCCGCAGGCCTCCCGGGTCTCCGCACGACCCTACTCACGATCCAAACGCTACTGTGGTGTTGGTCCACGACGCATGCGGCCCGGCTGACGGCCGTTGATCGTGGCCAGTGTGACTTACCAACTGCTGTTTCCTTAATGTGTACCCTACTATTAAAATAAAACATCTAGATTTCCAACATGTCGAAGACTGCCGCCGCCCCGGCTACACGAATCTGGCTCCAGACGGCGCACGTGCGCCCACAGCGCGGTGAGAAAGCGCGACTCCGTCGGCCCCGCGGAGAATAAACCGTGGCGACGAGACAAAAGACCGCACTGGGGTCCGCTCCGCGTGCCAGCCACGTCAAGAAAGAAGAAGCAACGGCGGGCCAATCTGGCGCCCGCTGGGCAGCCCTTTTAAGCTTGCGCGCCGCAGTGTTCCCCGTTGGCAACGCAGGGAGGGGTGGAAAAACAAACCGCCCTCATCTGCCCCGAGGGGGCCCCGCCGTGTAAACACACGTCACGGGCTCCGAACCAGATGAGGGGGGGGAGGGTCGTGCACGGCGAGCACGCGCCCTCGCAACAAAAAAAAAACGCAGTGAGCACGGGTCCAGGCACCAAAACCAGCGCCGCCGGTGTCGGCAGTCAAAACAAACACAGTAGGCGCGCAGTGCAGCAGCGGGGGAAGGAACGCGGCGGGACGACTGGACCCCTGAGCCACGCCGTACAGTCTGGAGCTTCGGACTGATTTCCATCACGCGGGGTCCTCCAAAGTACAGTCTTTGTCAAAAATATACGTTTGCTTCCAAGCCGTGCAGCGAGGCTCTAAGCACTTGTGGCAGTCCAAAGCTTGACAGGGTTGAGAACTTGAGTTCTTCCCGCCTACGTGAGAATAGCGTCCCCGAGTATGCAACAGCCGCCGCACTGCAGGGCTCAGAAGCAGGCTCCGGGGGCTGCATGCATACTTTTTGCAAAGACTACATGATGCAAGATATAGCGCAAAAGGAAGCACGAAAGACGGACAAGACGACGCATACAAGCGCTACACTATTCCTTCGCGTTGTATTTCACATCACTAACGTTAGCCACTTCGTCCAACTTTCGGCATTAAGTCTCCGACGTACCCCGCATATAAGGGTATACGCAGTTATTTCACTCGGGCCTCCGTCGAAAAGCTTCCCGGGCGACCTCGCTCTGAGCTATAGTCATCAAAGTGAGGCGAAATTCCCCTCCCATTGCTTGAAAATATCCGGATATCATTGGCCGGCCGCATCCTAGTCGTCTATGAAACCGCTATGGGGCGCATTCACGCGATTTGTGCAAGCAAGCCATCACAGGCAGTTCGGAGGTCAATCCACGGTCCCTAAGCAGACCACACCAACACACGAGGCATACGCCACGATGTTTTTTTCTCCCGACAAACCTCGGTTAGCTTCAGGACAAACAACCAGCCCAGAGGAAACGGCCGAGGGGGGAACAGCGGCCAGCGCAAAGCCACGTGGCCCTCCACTACAAGAACACCCCGCCACGGGGAAGACGAAAGCCAGGCGGCCCCTGGGCCTGGCCGCCGGCACGGCCCCGGCAGGCGCGCTTTTATGCTTGGGCCGGAAAGGGATCTCGAGACACGCGTCTGGGCTAACGACAGAGGCAACAAAATATAAGCGATAGACAGGGACCAAGAGTTGGGCTCCATCCCCCGCCCTTTTGGGAAAGCCCCGAAATACCCCGATCGGACCACGGCCCCGGCCATACGCGGCGGCGGAGATCGGTTGCGCCCAACCGAGCACACCGAGAGAGGAGATTGAAGGGCGAGCCTCAGGGTAAACAAAACGGCGGAGGAACAGCTCCAGGGCACCGCATGGGCGAGGCACGATACTGGCGCCCAGCTGCGGGCCGCGGTCGACACATGGGCCGGCATTTTTTTGCAAAATGGCAGGGAAATTCCTCCCCCCCACTTCGCCAAACGGGGCCTTGTCCGAGGACGTCAAAGGCATGCAGGGGCTGAACAGAGGAAGAAGGGGGTGCTATCAAATTGGCTGGTCAGCCCGTACCCCTACTACACGTGCAATGCTGCACAAGGCGACGCAGCTCGGACAACGCTTTGCCGCCATGTTTGTACCCGTCCCAGAGAAACCGCGCGGAGGACGCAAGCAGTGAGAAAACCTTCACAAAGGAGACACTGAGGAACGACTGACGTTGGGCCTGTTGTATCAGCAGAGCGATTTGCTACTGCTGCCGGACAAAACGTTCAGCTGCCCACCCAGAGAGTGCCAGGGGAACCAATTTTCACTGTGAACAATCAACTATGCCAGGATGGCGTCGCTCTCAGTGCCCCGTTAACAGCGGACTGCTTATTGTGACGGAGGAATCATCCCGCCTGGCGGACAGCTTCACCGCCGACTATTACATCCATATCCGACCCTGGCTGCCATGTCGATGCGCGAACTGCCACGCCGCCAGGCTGAGAAGTCCCACAACGTGCGCCCCCGATTGTGCGCACAGAGATCTACAGAGCCCGTGTCTTCGAATCGCCTCGTCAGAAATCAGGCTTCGTGTTACACAACAGGGTAAAAAAAAAAAAAAACTGGAGGGAACACTTAAGCTCCGCCTAACGGGTATGACGCGTTAGCGTAATGCGTTAATTCCCATAAATGCTGAAGGTCATTCTCTACTTTGCATTCATAGATCCCTGGGAGTCCTCGTACCCCTCCCTGACGCAGCGATGCGCCATCTGCCCTGATATGGCGGGTGCTCCCAGTGGTGGGCCTTGTGCGGTCCTGGTTGCTCTTCCCGAGCGACCAGCCATCAACTTAACTGCCACCTGCGGCGGTGGGCAGGTTGTGATGACGCCGCAAGGTCTCGTCACCTACGTGACTCACCTGCCTCCTGGGTTGCTCTCTGGGCCCCACCTGCCAGAGTCACGCCCGTGACTTTTTCCCTCACCACGCCGATGAGAGATTTTCCGGGTAACTGGGCCTTGAACGCTATCGCGTTAAAACTACGCATACAGAGGTCCCACTATCAAAGCAAACACTGTACTGGGACCTCCTTTATTAATTACCTTAAGGGTAGTACGAACACAAAACACAGCAGCTGCAACAGAGACTCAATGAGAGGCCATGCAGTTATCTGTCGGCGCTGCTGCCCACAGCACGACATCATCGGGCCCCGTTCACAACAGTCCAGTCACGGCCACATCGCCCCTCTAATCCTTCCAGCAGCAGCGCACGCATACTGAGCAGGACTACGAGATGCCGACACGGGGCCGTGCAGTGCGCCGACGCTGTGTGAAGGGCCGCATAAGGGAGGCCCCGGCATTGCTGAAAAGAACTAACCCGGCGACCAGTGCCCAAGACATTTTCCCTGCCTTCAAATTTATCGACCCAGACATGTCAGCGAAGACGGCGGCGGGCGATGCAGAAGACAGATGTGCAAAGACCGCCAGACGGCTAAAGAGGAGAGGCTGCGCGCGGTGCCCTACGCAGCCGCAGACTTCCCACCGGCGCGCGAAGACGGGTTCGTTTGAGCGTTTGTGTGTGCAGGCCGACAGGCGACCTTACTAGCAGCGGACACGACGGGCTGCGTAATGGTTCGAGGTGGCGGAGGAGGTCGGCGGCTGGCGCCGGACGGACTGACTGCAGAGAAGCTTCGCCCTCCGAGGGACACCTGATCCCCTTCGACCCATCCCCAACGGCGCCATCGGCCTTCGCGTTGTAACAGCCGCGGATTCCTAGAAGTTTGGCGGGTGCCTTTGATCCGCAGTGTGAGCAGCGACGACGAAAAACCGTTGGGCGAGGATTACCTAGAGAGAGAGAGAGAGAGAGAGAGAAAGGGAATCTCCGGAGAGACGCGGCGGGGCCAGGGAGACAAAGGAAGGAAGTCGAGCAGAGACGGGCGAGGCGAACGGACGCAAGATGTCGCGCTGGTCTATAGTCAGCGAAGCCGGACTTCAGCGTCCGTAGCAAACTGACCGCCAGCCGAACCGCCCAAGAGTCCTATGGCCTCGACCCGTCACAGCACCGCCAGCCGAGAGACGCCGGGAAGAGAGGCAGAGCCCGGGAGAGCCGAAGCAGCCGCGGCCCGCCGACGCGAGACGATTGGAGTGGAGCCCCGATCTGCCGGAACTACAACCAGAGGCTCCTGAAAGCCAGCGGTGAGCGGACCACCAGTTTCGCCTTCAGGCAGAGAAGAATAAATAATGTTTTGCCGGGTTACCGCCTTGTTGGCTCATTTCTCCTCGCTTCAGCAGGACCCGTAGATTTTGAGACTGACCCCCGACAGGTGGGAACGTCACAAGTGGTGGCAGCGGTGGGATTTTGCTGAAGTTGTGGTGCGAGACCATTCACCCTCGTACCCGAGGAGAAAGGGGCCAACATGTCGCTACAGGAATCACTGATCCTTCACGAAGGGGTGATAGGAGCAAATCAGATTCTGTTGGGAGCTGTCATTCCATCATACACGGGGGACGACAATGGTCCCAAATTAAGAGATTTTCTCCAAATTTTAGAGCAGGTTGGTAATCTGGGCGGATGGCAGGAGAAACAGTTAATCGGGATGGCGCGGTGTAAGATGGTCGGGGCGGCTCTAGACTTTGCGTGGTTGGATGAGGAGGTGGCCGGCGTGACTTCGTATAGATCGTTTAAAGCGCTCGCGCTGAAACGATTTGATACTGAGCCGGCGTACAAGAAGTTTGAGAAGTTTCTGAGCGGAAGGCAGAACGCGGGTGAGAATGTGCGCTCGTTCGCGAGCCGACTGCGTAAGCTCGGTGTGGAGGCCTTCGGGGACGTTGATGGTGATGAGGCGTCGAAAAGTGAAGTGAGACGCGAAATCCTTAAGGAACAGCTGACCTCTATTTTTCTGAATGGGCTCCGCGATCCGGTGAGGAGATTTGCTCTGTCACATGATCCCAAGACATTCGAAGAGGCTGTGGAGGTAGCGTCTAGAGAAGAGCTGTTAGAGGTAGCGACCCGCACGAACACCGCTATTGTCCGACGTGTAGAAAGCGGGGAAGAGATGAGTGAGCTTAGTGAACGTCTAGATCGGCTGGAGAAGCTGCTCGTAAAGAGCATTAGGATACGTGAAGAGCCTCCATCCAGGCAGACGGGAAAATTCAATCGACGCGTCGAATCAGGCGTGTGCTTCTCGTGCGGTAGGTCCGGGCATACCTCACGTTGTTGTCGTATGCGTCAGGTATCGCGCGGGCGCATTCCAGATCACACGGCCTGTTATGGGCGGCGTACGGAAGAAGGCGAGGGCAGCCGTGAAGCTGTTGAGGAAAGAAATAGAACCTCTACTGACGGCCATCACGAGCGAGGGCGTTCAGAAGCGGTAGTGAGCCTATGCGCGGGCAAAGCAGAACGGCTGAGCGAGGCAAGGGAGAGCAATCGCCATGCAGATGCGCTTAGCAGCGCGGCGGACGCCAGAGTAATCGATGTTCCCCCTGCGAGTGAGCGAACCCGACTGTACAAGGAGCAAAGGAAAGATCCGTCTGTCCTAAAATTGATACACGTGTGCAACAGCTCAGAAGGGAAAGAGTCGGGTTTTTATCATTTGGACTCTTGTGGTGTACTCCGTTACAGAGACAAAGTGCACGGGGCCGCAGACAGAGCTGTTGTCCCTTTGCAAATGAGAAGGGAAGTTGTGAGGTTATGCCATGATATGGAAGGCGGAGGACATTTAGGCTTTCAAAAGACCCGTCGGGCAGTTAGCAAAGGCTATTTCTGGCATGGACTGAGACAGGATGTGGCAGAACACTGTAGAAACTGCCAGTGGAGAAAGACACCGAGGGTGAAAGAATTGCATGGACCACCTCCTGATCTTACGTAACATTTTCGTGAGCAGCATGACGTTAGGGGGGGTCTGTGAGTTGCTGCGACCATTGAACAATGAGAATGACTGACTGGCTACACATTCTCGTCTTAGTAGCAAAATTTTGTCCCTGAGCTGTCATGCGTGAATGACTGGTGATTTACAATAAGAGCGGACCTGGATTTGTTGTTTTGTTTGGTCATATTAATTTGATCTGCCTGATGGAGTTACTGGCCCATTCATAACGTGGTGCTATGAAAGATGGTGTTGAGAACTCTGTTACGAACAGTGTGCTGTGAGAGTGACGTGAATGTAAAATTTTCGTAGAAAATTTCTTTGTAAGAAGAGGGGGTTGTGAAGGGCCGCATAAGGGAGGCCCCGGCATTGCTGAAAAGAACTAACCCGGCGACCAGTGCCCAAGACATTTTCCCTGCCTTCAAATTTATCGACCCAGACATGTCAGCGAAGACGGCGGCGGGCGATGCAGAAGACAGATGTGCAAAGACCGCCAGACGGCTAAAGAGGAGAGGCTGCGCGCGGTGCCCTACGCAGCCGCAGACTTCCCACCGGCGCGCGAAGACGGGTTCGTTTGAGCGTTTGTGTGTGCAGGCCGACAGGCGACCTTACTAGCAGCGGACACGACGGGCTGCGTAATGGTTCGAGGTGGCGGAGGAGGTCGGCGGCTGGCGCCGGACGGACTGACTGCAGAGAAGCTTCGCCCTCCGAGGGACACCTGATCCCCTTCGACCCATCCCCAACGGCGCCATCGGCCTTCGCGTTGTAACAGCCGCGGATTCCTAGAAGTTTGGCGGGTGCCTTTGATCCGCAGTGTGAGCAGCGACGACGAAAAACCGTTGGGCGAGGATTACCTAGAGAGAGAGAGAGAGAGAAAGGGAATCTCCGGAGAGACGCGGCGGGGCCAGGGAGACAAAGGAAGGAAGTCGAGCAGAGACGGGCGAGGCGAACGGACGCAAGATGTCGCGCTGGTCTATAGTCAGCGAAGCCGGACTAAAGCGTCCGTAGCAAACTGACCGCCAGCCGAACCGCCCAAGAGTCCTATGGCCTCGACCCGTCACAGCACCGCCAGCCGAGAGACGCCGGGAAGAGAGGCAGAGCCCGGGAGAGCCGAAGCAGCCGCGGCCCGCCGACGCGAGACGATTGGAGTGGAGCCCCGATCTGCCGGAACTACAACCAGAGGCTCCTGAAAGCCAGCGGTGAGCGGACCACCAGTTTCGCCTTCAGGCAGAGAAGAATAAATAATGTTTTGCCGGGTTACCGCCTTGTTGGCTCATTTCTCCTCGCTTCAGCAGGACCCGTAGATTTTGTGACTGACCCCCGACAGGTGGGAACGTCACAGCTGCTGCCGACTCCCACGCAGCGTGCGGTCCCGCCCGCCATCTCCGCGAGGGTATACTGCGGCGAGCACACCCACACACACTGTACCACGCATCTCGAACGGCATCCTTTTAAGAACTCAACGCGCGGTTAGCCAGTTCGCTTGGCATGTGCGTTCGCCTCACGAGATCCTGTACGGGTCGTCAGCCATGAGTGACGCCGTAGCGGAGGGCTTGAAATTCCCTTCAACCATCTGGGGTCCTCCGACGTGCACGTGTAGCCAACACAACCGAGGTTCGAACCTGCGTCCCCGGGGACAGCAGCACAGCACCCTAGCCACTCGGCCAATCATGTTTAGACTCTCTACGGACTGCCTACCCAATTGCAAGGGAGCACTGCGGGAATGAACCATGCACCATACCCTACGTAGGTTTTCATATTTTGTACATCGGTAAAACGGCGAGTTTGTACACACTTGAACAAAAACAGCGCAGGAACAGGGACAAAAAAAGAAGACGGGACAGGCGCTTGTCCCGTATTCTTTCTGTAGTCTATATAGTACCAGCCTACTCCTTTCTTTATATCCCTCATCTCTATTTTACCCCTCCCTGTCTCATTTCCGCTAGGCGCAGGTCACGTACTTCCGGTTTCGACGGCACATAACGCGGCTAACACCACCTTTTCCTTCTTTTTTTCTTGTTAATAAACCCGCTCATAATCACCGGACACGTTCCGATCTTCAGAGGACAAGGAGACCCGACGCTCACGTGCGCGCGACGACGGATGGCTCAAACCACGTTGTTGCCCGCGAGCAAATTCGCAGCTTCAACGTGGAACTGGGCGGAGCAGTGCCTAGCGTAAAAAGAAAAATCCAGAACTGCCTGCCTTCCAACAGCGCGCCGGAGAGGAGTTCGCGATGCGCGCGGAGAAGCCAGCGAGTGCCCGATGCCCACTGGCGATACGGTCAGGGGGAGGACGGGGGAGGCAGCAAGCAGTCCGTCCGAAACAAAGCGCGCGCCCGATAGCGCGGTGAGAAAGGGCTGGGAAAAAACGCCCGACGAGAAGGGTGAACGGTCGTGGTCAAGGTCTCTCCCTCTCCCCCCTCTCTCCCTGCTCGCGCGCGCAACGACGCACTGCCATGAGTGCTATCCACGGCGACCGCTGCGTCCGGCAAATTGGGCGGGGCGCGAAAGCCCAGGGAATGCATCGCAGGTAACACGGGCTACGGAAACGCAGCGCGCGTCAAAAGTTCACAGTCCACGCGACCGACTCTTTCTGGACAGTGCTCCCGCTTCGTTCGTCGGGGTTTGCATAGGTGCGAACCAGTCGGGCGAGGTGAGAGGTTTGGGAAGCTCGAACCAAAACGCTCGCGCTGGGAAAGCGCACTGCCGAAGCGCCGCGGTGGCTGAGTGGTTATGGCATTCGGCTGCCGACCCGAAAGACGCGGGTTCGATCCCGGCCACGGCGGTCGAATTTCGATGGAGGCGAAATTCCGGAGGCCCGTGTACTGCGCGATGTCAGTGCACGTTAAAGAACCCCAGGTCAGTCGAAATCTGAGGAGCCCTCCACTACAACGTCCCTCATAGCCGGAGTCGCTTTGGGACGTTAAACCCCCTAAATCAAGTCAAATCACGGCTGTGTTAAGGTAAGCCACGGTGGCAGCACTGCGCGCAAGACAGACGCGCCGCTCAATTCGCCCGTCCGATACGACAGGAGACCGCGCCATCTTCGCGGAGGACTGAACACGTGCTGGGCGGTGGTGACAGCGTCCCACGGCAAAACCTGAGAACGCGGCGGCGGCAAAGCAACGCAAGCGCGGCCGAATTTCGCACGATGGCCCCCGAGGGAGGCAGCGGCCAGCGGAGCGGAGACGACTTCCTCGGGGGGAGCGAGGAGGCTCATCACGGTGAGAAAAAGAGGAGGCGCCCGGGAGACGACACGCTCCACCAGAGGCCCAACATGGACGCGCATCGTTAGCCACGGCCGGTGGACACGGCGCATTCTTCGCACACTAGCACCGGAAAAAATACACACATATGAAAAAGAAGACCTGAGCCAGGCAGCAGTCGCCGCCTGGCCGGACGTGGAGGCCAGAGCAGTGTACAGGCACGCGCAAACAGGCGGCGCTGGCCAGCTATATATGAACACGTCGTCGAGGACACGTCCAACGCTGTAGGAACATCACGATGCCGTACTGCAGCGTAGGCCGAAAAGCTCAGATTTTATTTTCCGTCATCCCGGGAGGTTCACACGGCAAAAGTGGGTCGACCTGGCTTGCAAGACACGAATTCGTTCCCACAGCTCGTGAACATAAAGAAAAAGAAACGATAGCCAGTCGGGTTGAGTTCGCGCCAGGTAAGGCTGCTGACACAGACCGAAAGACAAACCCGCACGCGACTCGGGCGCTGGTCGGCAGCCCGTAGGGACTCGTCCGAATGCCAGCAGGAGAACCAAAGCTCGGTTCACCCGTAGAGTCGAGTCGCCTCCTCGGCATCGGGGTCCGTAGCGATTCGCGCCCTTCCAGGAACGAGTTAAGCGGATACAAACGCTGCCAGCCGTTTCAAGCTCAGACTTCGACCCGATTCCCTCGCGTAAGGTTGAACGCCAAGTCGACATCCGCAATGAGGGATGCACCTGCCTCCAGATTCAGCGAACGCATCGCGCCTTCCTCAGCGGAGCGACTACGCCGGCGTCCGAAAGTCAAGCACTGCATGCCGCTACCGAACATGGCAACGGAACACCACTGCGGAATGAGCCACCGACTCGTGGCCTGATACATAAAAGGGGTGGTCCCTTACAAAATTTCCTTAAACTCTATAGACTGTCCATAGAGTTCCGTCTATAAAGTGTATAGACATACCCTAGAGAACATTCTATAGAGTGTATAGACACACCCTAGAGAATAGTCTACAGGCAATACAAATCCTATGACAGTCTATATATAGACAATCTCTAGATTTATGGCTACATACTTTTAGTAGACCTTTGTACATATATAGACAATGAATAGACAAAAACAAATATCTATAAGAAGGGAATGCAGTCCACAAGAAGTGTATAGACTGTCTACCGACCGTATGTGTAAGGGGTAGCACCGAAGCTCGAGCAAAGTGTGCACCCTAACGCGCCATTCGGTTCGCATAGCGTGACGCCGACGCGCAGAGACGAATTCTCTCCGTCCGTCCTGCGCTGTTTTGCAGCAGCGCGGGTGGGCAACGCGAAGGCCGTCGCAGGCAGAAGCGTCCCGCGCACGCCGCTGCAACCGACGGCGGCAGCAGCGCGAGCCGAGCGTGACGGGGGGTGGGGGGAACCACTTTTCTCGCCGTCTCTCGCTCTCCTCCTCCTTTTCCACGCACCGCTTCACCCCTCCCGCAGTCGTCGTCCGAGTGTCACGCGCACATCACGACTCGTTACCGGCGCGCCAACGGCCCCCGACGCACGGCGGGACGGGGCAGACGCGCGTCAGCGGGCCTCGGGATGAAGCTGCGGGATGACGACGCCGCAGTCCATCGCGCAACACGCGCCCTCTCTCGGCCGTGGCTCGGTATTTGAAAGAAACGTCTATAGCCGCGTTTACATGGATGCGACAGAAGTCGACTCCAGTGACACTTTTTGAGCGAAAGTGCCAAAAACGCCGAGGAAGAGAGTAGAGTAGGACGAGCCTAGACCTTTCCTTCTCAACACCTGCTATTTCCCTCAAAAGGGGGACTGGAGTCGACTTCTGTCGCATCCATGTAAACGCGGCTTATGCTGCAAGGCGCGCCTTTCGAAACGAGCCCGGCCACTAGGTGGGGGCACGCACCATGGTCAACACTGGCCGCGTTTACACGTATGCGACAGAATGCGTCTAGAGTCGGCTTTCCCAGATAAAGAGCAGGTTTTGAGAAGGAACGGTGGGACTCGTCCTCTACTCTCCTTTCCGACGTTTTCGCACTGTCCCTAAAAAAATGGACTGGAGTCGACTTCTGTCGCACTCATGTAAACGCGACTACTAGCTGCGCCTCAGGAGTCCACGTCGGAGACCGGCAGCGAGACTACCATCGGGAGCTGAGAACGGCAGGGACGGCTCTCCTAGCCTTTAGAAAAAGCTGATTACTAGGGGGGGGGGGGGGGGGGTGAGGGGGCTAAAGCTTGGGCTCGACTTATCCGCTGACTTCAACCAAAAAAGGGGGCGCCCTCAAAACAACTGGGAGATCAGACATAGGCAATTGGAGACAAGCGCTCCGCGCTCGCTGCCCCGAACACCACCTAACGTGTTGTTACGCCACGGCTTATGTGCCGTCAGCTGACCAGCAAAGGAGATCCGCCGGCTCTAGCACGGAAAGAATTGTCGGGGAGGGCTGCGCCCTATGACAGGACACGGTTCAAACCGGCACGCACTTCCGCAGACAGACCAAGGACGTCACCGACCGACTGACGGCGCGCCAGTTCACAAAGCGTTGCGATGGCCAAGCGCTGAGCCAGAAACCCCGCATCCCTTCCCTCTCTCGCAAGACAGCGACCTGCAACGCAGTTACTGCAGCGCATAAGGGGCGCCCTATCAATCGACGCAGGTCCGGGACGGCGTTTCCTCCGAGGGTTGAAACACCGGGAACAACAGGCGGAGAGAAAAAAAGCGGAACCCCCGGAGACGACGGTCCCGCAGCAGGACTGCGCCGCCGCCACGTCGGAGGGGCGCTTGGAGACGACCACCATTGCCCTTCGCCTGGTCCGCTTCGCTCGGCCGAAAACAATGGGCCAGTTTCATGCACACCCATCTTGGCCAGACGGGCCGCCCACACGCCGCCGCCGAGCATCGGAGCAGAAAACGGGGGAGAAAAACCGGTTCCCCGAAGAAGCAGCAGCCTCCCGCCGTCGGAGAAGGCGGCAAGCCGGTGCTGTACGCGGACAACTCGCCAAGAGCCGAGGCGGCCGCGGAGCAACGCGGGCAGGCTGGCTGCCAAAGGGCAGACACACCAGCGAGATGACGCGGTGTCAACGAACCGTCACGAGGGCGGTGGCGCTTCTCTTGTGGAAACCCTTAGTTAGTACAGACGTAGCTTCGTTATAGCCCGCATTGACCCTGCTTACAAGGGGAATCGGCGTCCCTTCGTTATATCAGTTATTTCGTTATAAGCAGTTTCGTTATAACGAGGTTCGACTGTGCGTGCGGGTTAGCGGCGCAGAGGCTAGCCGGCCGGCCCATAAAGCGTAAAATGCGGCACGGCTATAGTCGAACCTCGTTATAACGCAATAACGGATATAACGAAGAAACAACGATTTCCCCTCGGAAGCAGGGTCAATACGGGCCATAACGAAGTTATCGCCGCGACCCTCCAACTTCTTTATGACGAGGCTCAACTGTATATTCACTCGAGACTAGTTAGTAAAATGCCGAGGTATAAACATCCGAGGGTTCGAAGGTTAGTTCCGGGGTTATAACGCGCACTTCCTGTCGACACCGGGTTCCCCAAACGCCGCCACGCCCAATAGAGGCAAGGCAAAGTAAACGCAGGCACGAAGTGACCAATGACGAAAGCAGCACACACACAGGACAGCGCTAGAATCGCAATCAAAATTTAGCGGGAAAAGGCTGACAATGAACGACATCAAAGGTTCGCTTTGGTTTATGGGGGTTCAGCGTCCCAAAGCAACTCATTCAGGCTGTGAGGGACGCCGATGAGACGGGCTCCGGGAATTTCGACCACCTGTGGTTCTTTAACGTGCACTGACATCGCACAGTAAACGGGCCTCTAGAATTTCTCCATCGAAATACGACCGCCGCGGTCGGGATCGAACCGGCGTCTTTCGGGCCAGCAGCCGAGCGCCGTAACCACTGAGCCACCGCAGCGGCTTCTTCAAAGGTTTACTTCAACTTACGCTGGGAGTTGAGCGATGTGCTTCGCGTCTTCCTACGCGCGGCGTTTAGTATCACGCAAGTTATCAATTATCCCGACACCGCGAGCGACGTATGGAATCGAGTCTGCGCGGAGAACTCCGTCAGTTGCATCGAGGAGTCACCCGAAGACACTACAACCCGCCGTCGTACAGCCAGAAAAGACATCGCCGGACAAGGTCCCGGGCACGAAAGTTTCCAGGTTTCCCGGGACGACCACCCGCGCCTCCTGGCTGCCTACGTGCTTCGTCGCCTCGCTCCAGGGAGGCAAGCACGGTATACACCGTGAGACGACGAAGAGTAGCTGCTGCGAGGGCGCGTTTTTACAACAACCGGAATGCTACCCCCCACACAGCTTGCACCCGGCTTCCGACGCCCGGCGAGGTGCCGGCACAAGCTCGCTTGCCCTCCTCCAAAGGCTTCCTCCACACGCCAGGCCGCCAGCCGTCGGGCCTGGCGACCAGGCTGACTTCGAGTACGGTGAAATGTCGTAACACCCGCCCTTTGCACTGCTGCGAGCAGGTGCGGGCAGCTCGCGCTACCGTTTCTTCAACCGTACTAGCGTGGGGGGTGGATACAACGGCCCAGCAAGGAACATGACAATGGCCAGGGAACGCTCGCTAGAGAGATCAGTGATGGGTTTAAATACGCAGGGATATCGAAGGATCCTACATGGGCACTAACCCCCCCCCCCCCCCCCCGCCACCCAAAATAAGAAACAGCGGGCGAGGAAGCGGAACGGCAGGGGCTCACGGATCTGCATTCACGGTGGAAACCGTTTCAATCAATTCGCGCGCTGCGACAAGGCGATGCTACATGACACTAACCGGGGGGTGGGGGTAGGGGGGCAGTAAGCTTACACCACAAAGACAGAGCACGCACTGAGCAGCTTCTTGCGACGCTATATAGTTTAAGCGCGCCAAATAAACAGAATCCACCACCCAGTCGCTGCTTTGCTTAAATACAGCCGTTATTTCAACATACGCGAGACAGCTGAAACACCACCCACCCCCCTGCTTCCCTCTTGTTTTGAAGTTTTTTCTTGCGGGGCACCCAGACGCGGACGATTCCGAGATATACGGCGGCCGAGCAGCCACACGTGGCGTCCAGGTGGCGTCGACGATGGCTGGCCTTCACGGGAAAGGCGAGCAGGCGGCTCCGCTTCCTGTGCAAACACGCCTGCAACCAGCCAACGGCGGCGGCGGCGGTCGAAGTGCGCTCCCGAGCTGGCGCGCAATTTTAGAAACCGATTGCGCGCCGTCGGTATGGAATCGAACCGCGATCACCGCACTCTACACCACCGTGGATAAGCGGGCCAGTTGGGTGGGTCACACATCTTGCCACGAAAAGTGCGAAAATTGTTAATTGGGTAACCTACCGGTTACCCAACTAACAAGCACGGACAGCAAATTTCTGATTACGTTTTCGTCCGTGTAACGATGCGCAGCACATTACTATGCACGGATCCCCACGTGGTATTCGGCTGCGAGCGCTAAAAAAAACATAATCGAACTTCATCTCTCACCTGTTTTGGTTTCGACAGCCGACCGACGGCCACGACGTCAGGGGTCAATATAGGTCGCGTGATGCACGAATAAAACTGCAATGTAATCGCTGCTCCTGTATTTGTGATACCGGCCCTCGATGATCACCGATTCTAATGGCGCAAGGGCATCTGTGATCGAAGAACGCCATGGCGCAAGGTATTTTCCTCTACTCCAGGTGGGCTTCCATTACCTCGCGCAGACCGCAAGGTAGGAGAGTTCCATTACTTCGGGCAGATTACCAGCGCCCGATTACCTCGGACGGTAAAGCGCGCGGCTCGAACCCTGGCCCAGGGCTTCCCAACTAGAGATAGACGCCAGCCATTCTTCCCTCGTTTCGCTCCGTGAAACGTGAGAATGGTCGGGGAGCGGGCAATCTTCGAGCGCCCAGCCCTACTATAACAAGCGCAGGAAAGCCGGCAACGCAACCCTGGCGGAACCGGCAAAATCTCACCAGCGATGCGACCCCGAGGTATACACACGCAAGGGCGCAGGACCATAAAGACAACCGGAGACAAAAACAAACAAATGGATGACCCGTGCAGAATGAGGAGAGAAGCAACGACTGCGCAAGGACGGGCGCAGCCCAGAGAGGGAAGCGAACATTACCGGCGCCCAGAACGCCGCTAGCGAGCGCATCTACGGGACGGCTCCTCCAGCGATGGAAGGAGCGAAGGAAAAGAAAAAAAGAAAAGCAGCGTAATGAGCGCGGCCAGACAATGAGCGGCCAGCTAGAGCGAACGGCGAGAGGATCCGGAGGGGGAGCTTCGACGTCGTCGTCGCGGGCACAACGGCGAGGAAGGGACGCTCAAAGGAAGAAGCGGAACGCAGCTACAGCACGGCGGCCGACGCGCGCGCACACGCACAATGCGTCGACACGGAGAGAGCCCGAGAAAGACAAGGGGAAGCAGAAAAGCGAGGAAACGATCGTGGCGCAATCTGGCGCGGGCAGCGACGACTCACTGCGGCGTCGTCGTCGTCCACGCGTGAGCGAGATTCCAGCGGAGATTTAAGGGGAAAAATTTACAAAGCGAACGATAGGGAGAAAAAAGTACTCAGAAATGAAAAGGGCACAAGAAGAAGAAAGGCAGCCCTGCGGGCCGGCCACGTGCGGGGCAGAAAGAACAATGGCCGCCCTGACATTGACCTCGGCCAAGGCGGACCGTGACACGGCGCCGTGCCGTGGGAGTCCATCAGGGGCTGCGAGAGGACAGCGTCGGACGAGAACGGCGGCTGGGGGAGGGGGGAGAGAAAAAGTGCGCGCGGGACCACAGCGGCATAAGGAGGGGGAGGACACACGACGCTAGCTGCTGCGCTAGCGCTGCATCCCTCTCACCAGACATTTTTGCTGCCAGCATAATGTTGCCGCGCCGATCCGAACACTGAAGAGTGCGCCGTGACAGTGCACGACCCAGCGGGGCGGTGGGAAAGGTGCGCAGCTGAATAGCGCCAGGCGCTGTGGCCGCTACGGCGTCAGCACAGCCGCTCGATTCGCGAAGGGTCTAGCTCTCCACGGGCGAAAAAGAAACAGTGCGTTCTTCCACCCCGAGACGGCCGCAAGCGCACGACACGCGACGTGTGGTCACGCAGAACCGCCGTCAGGGTCTCGCGCGATGAGAACCAACACACAACACTGCCGAGGGCAGAGGAAGTACGGGACAGAACGGAGTCCAGTTCCAAAGGCCGAGAAAAGGCGGGACGCCCGGGACTGACTGAAGAAAAAAGGAGACCCACTTTTCTCACCACCACTGGGGCTGCACACGTTCCCCGTACGGAGAGGTTAACAAGCGCGCACAACGCCACGTCCAGCCTGGCAAGGTGCAGCACCAGCTTAAAGACGGAGAAGAACCCTCTCACACACCACGCCTCTACTCTAGCCCCTACACCACTACCGCCAGATGGGAGCCACCGTGATGTGCCCGTAGAGAGTCATTGGATCGTTTATCTAGAGACTATGTGCCTGCACGAGGCTTCTCGGACGGGCTCTTCCAGCGCCCCATTGTTCACGTGACGTCGCACCGGTGCGCAGAGGCCTCGCAAGTCTCGCAAGGTGGCGTGGCTCACGTGGCCAGCAGCGCGCTCTTGACGATACTGAGATGGGCGACGACGCCTTAAAAAAACGATGCAACCAAGCAATAGCTCGCACGCCGCTGTAAGCAGGCACGCATCCAAACAACGAACGCCAAACACTAAGC
The DNA here is from genome assembly GCF_052857255.1 of Amblyomma americanum. Lineage (NCBI taxonomy): Eukaryota > Metazoa > Arthropoda > Arachnida > Ixodida > Ixodidae > Amblyomma > Amblyomma americanum. The sequence goes on from NC_135507.1 coordinate 53,911,516, forward strand.
TGAACAGAGATGGCCTTGCAAGAAGTGTGCACCGCATTGCGACAGTGCAAGCACTCTGGACCCAAACGACCTAGCCGCACGTGGACTGCTGGAAGCTTGCTACGTAAGGAATAGGGGGCACTAACTGCGCGAGCGATGCTTCAATCCAGACCCGAATACGCCCTATTCTTTTTGAGTTTGCTCGTGTGTCCCGTCTGTGTTCGCCTTTGTGCGCGCAATGTGAGACGGCTCGTATTCAGCACGCTTTCTTGATATCGCCCGTCGTCAGTGCAGTAGTCACCGGTATATGCGTGTTTTCCTGACGCGAGCGCGGTTCTAGAGCTGTAGTCACGTCTGAAGTATCAAACAAACCCGCTCAAAAGCTCGTTCGACTAATCGCACTTAAGACACACTCATGAACTCGCGCAACACTTTTAAGTCCCGGTGAGGCGAGTTCTCTGCGCGAGTCAGCTCAAGCTTGACGAGCTGCACAGCAGATAGCTCTCATCGCACGAATGCCCGTCCCGTGGCCGCGCCGCCTGAGTGACTGGGAGGGGGGAGAGAGTCGCGCGGCTGCTGGCACATTCCGGGACGATGCGGCGGAGAACACAAAACCGCCGCCGGCTGACGTCACGCCACCCGACAGACAAAAGCCAGGCGCCCGGGCCCGGCACTCACTCGAGGAAGGAGGAGGCGAGGCTGCCCGCCCGTGCGAACGCCGCAGTACGAAACCCGAGGGAAGCATGCACTGCCTTGCCTTTCTTTACAACGAGTTCTTCGTTATAAGGTGGAAGAACTGCACTCCCGAAATCTAATCGCAGCAAACAAGTGGCCTTCATTCCGCAATAGCGTCAGCACCTGTACCCCGCGGTGGAGCCTAAATGCAAAAAACGCGCGCCTGCGCGAGAGATTACCCGAGGGATCCAAATTAGTCCGGAGGCTCGGGATCCCGACGTTCCTATCAGCCTCGTGGTGCGCAATGGGTGCTTTCTATTTCTTACGCTCGTACACCGACTGCAGGCACGTCCGAAGTCGCGCCTCTCAGCGGTACCCGTAGCGCCACCTGTCGGGCAAGGAGAAAACGACAGAACGAACGCCGTCTCCGAGAGCTGCGCCGCGTCGCCGCGGATCTCGCGATTCACTCATTTCATGAATGATCCGCTAGAGTGCGCCACCGTCGGCGTGCTCGAAACAGCGGCAATGATTTTGGAGGACCACTATTTAGTAGCTATCAAAGTGAGAAGTAAACACTAACGCATGACGCAAGGCGACCCAACAATTCAAACCGGGAGTGCAGCTACATCGCATGCAGTTGACAGCACGCGTGTTAGCACACGCCGCCTTGCATGGCTTGCTTGAAAAGGACCAAAATCAGACGCACAGGCAACAGCATAGGAGCCGCCCAATAGAAAGGCGATCCTAACGGCGCAGACGATCGCTCCCACTGACTCTGATAATGGTAAATTTTGAAAAAAACGTAAATCTGACTTCCTTCAACGATCAGAAGCAACTCAGCACACACGCTTAAGGCGTTGTGCTTACAGCTTCAACTTCAACTTTCGCACCTCTGCCATTCAGCGATTGCCGGCACTTTTGCGCAGTACACTGAGCTGAGGTAACAGCATTTCCCTAAGGATAACCATAACTGTCACTTGTCAAAATTTTGCTGGCAAGCGGCGCGCAATATAGCTCAATCCAGAGCACAAAACAATCGGTATGGGTGCCAGGACACCCGGGAATAGAAGAAAGCGAGGGTGCTCACACAGCCGCCCGAGCGTCTCTCCCCCGGAGTTCCGACTTAATTCCCAGACTCTGTCGGGACTTAAGTACCGAATCCGCCTACCAGATATGCGGACATTACAGCACATCTGTGCCTCAGTAGGCAGGCGTTCCCAGAGCCCGCCAAGGGCCTGTATACAACTGAGGATATTTTAAAACAGACTCAATTTCTTCGGGGTGCTGCAATTTGTGACACGTGGGCAGACGCATATCATATGGTATGGGCCAGAAAAATCCGCAAATAAAGAGAGTAAATCAGCCAACGAGAGAGGGATGGGAGTCCCAGACGGCTCAGGTTCAAAGAGTGCGGGCAGCAGCTACCGCCAATGGTGTCCCGGAATAAGGACTACCACCGAGGCAAGGGAGCGGTGAAACCCTCCGCTCTCCCCTAAAACCCACCCCAGTGCATCCAGTAAAGTATTTACTACCACCACCACTGTCACTTGGTGCTGCCCAGGCCCCAACAGGGCCGAGAGTTGCCACGTGGGACAAGTAGACGACAGAAAAGTTACACCAGAACAAAACTAGCAATGGCAGAGCTAGGAAGCTGCAACGTCTTAGAAGCAAAAAAGGTGGAGCACCCGCCTCGGCTCGGAAGGTGGTGGGTTCGACTCCCACTGCCGGCCCTGGCGCCCACAGGTTTCCTAAAATGGACCCAAGCCATCCCACGACCTGGTGCTCGGCCTCCCGGGGTTGGATGGTTTGTGACAGGAGCCTGCACCTTCAAATCCAACCACTGGAACAGGCACTTAAGAAAAAAGGACCTCGATCGGGATTTACCGCACTAGGCGGATTTAGGATTGTTCGAAGGTGGAACAAAGCACTGACCCGACAACGAGGTTAGTGCTTCGCGACCGGCACATTTAGTGACGCAAGAATCTTATTCGCCCCTTTTTTTAGCGGATAAGACCAACATCCGGCAACCACGACAGGCTCTTCATTAACACTCCCAATGTGTGCAGAAAAGGCTCCTAATGTTTAATTTGCTTTATATTTTGCAAATTTAATACAACCAAAGTTTAATCATTTCCTAGTATGACTGTCTGGCTCCATCTCCTAATCGAGCTCCACTCGGTCTAGGCTGAGCCCGCTGGCAACCTGCTTCTGGACCGCGTGTTTTGGGCGTGGACTTCACGAATAACGACCCACTTCAATTGACCATGCTGAATTCGACGCCATACCTGCTACCGCTTGCAAGTGCCTCATGCACAGCCTCGCCGGTTATCACTATCGGAGCACCAACACAGAACCCCTTCCGTGCAACACGTCCGGTCGCAGCGACAGGGAAAAAACCAAAGCCCCATAATCGGATATGCGCTCACGATAGCAAGAAAGCGCAAACGCACCGTGATTACTAAAGCGCGCCCCGTGACACACACCACGCGGGTAACACCCATGCCCGGGGTAGCACAACCCAGTTCCCGACAGCAGCAAAACGCAAAGCACATCGCGAGACGCCTACCTCCACCTGGTGGCAGCGGCGCGAAACACGGCGCACCGGAAGCGGAGGGCGCTTCGATCGCGCTTCCAAGAGCGGGCAGATTCGAAGCGGCAGGAACTGCGTCCCGAGCATCCTGTTAAGAGCGAACTTCCCGCGCTTCTGGCAGACCATGAATAACTTCCGACTCCCACCAACACGACCCGCTAGCCAACAGAAACGATACTTCACATTCTCACATGGTCAAAACGCGATACGCCACAGACAACTGAAAATTTCAACAACGACGCGTGACCGTTTATCGCCGGTGGCGATCAACTCAAATCTGCGCTGGTACGAAAGCAGCGATAGCTTGCTACAGCGCCAGGAAAGCAGGCCCAGCGCTGGTTCCGGGAACCCGCGCGTCAACCAATTACACCCGTACCACGCTATCGAGGTGACGTCAACGACCTCCGCACCTTCATTCCCCGGCGAGCAACCAGGCCGGTGTAAACGCCTCCCTCGAACGGTAGCTTTTACGCGGAAACTGGCACGACTTCGAAGAAGACGAGAACACGGACGAACGTCGGAGGAGGCAACGGCCGTGAGCGAGGAGGGAATCCCAAAGCGCGCGGCCCGAGAGAGAGGCGCGACCTTTAGGACTGCACAGTTCGATACGCGATAAGGGCGAGATAAGGGGGCACGCGAGCTCAACACTGAAACGTGCTCGATTGCGAACGATCGATAGGCAGGCCTAGATCGGCCGCTGCGGTTTCGTCGCCTGGACCAACGGCGCAACGAGGAACGGACATCGAGTACGAGACACGGCGACCGCACTCAACGTTATCGTTACTTTCGATTACTTTCCAGTCGTGCGCACACACGGACGACACTTCGATGTTCAAGAGCTTCGTGGCCAAGAACAAGTGGCCGCGAGCAACCTTTTCAGGCATAGAAATGAGTTCGATGCGACCACGAGACGCACGCACCGGCAACCACCACCCTGTAACGGTCGCCGGACGTAGACGATTACTATTGTTACGTGCTCCACAAGGGCAGAGCAAAAGCACCAGTCGCCGATCACATCGCAGAAACTCGGCTGTGAATGAGGGGGAAAAAAAGCGAGTGAGGGACCAGGGGCCCGTCAGGCCGTCGTAGAACGGCTTTTACCTTGGCTTCCTGTACACTCCGGTGTATGAATGAATGAATGAGCGCTGAGAACACAAAGATGGTTAGCGTCCCGAACAGGTCTATGAGAAGGACGGTTGGCCAAACCCCGATTGGTGTTCCAAAGAGGCCAAAGGTCTAAATCGTCTAAATCGAATGTCAACAAAGGGTAATGCCGCTTCGAGCGCAATGTGTCGCCACGCGCTCAACCGTTCCAGATTAAGTGCGCCGCACACTGCACAAGGGCGGAATGACGTGGGCGAGACTTCTTCGGCTCACTCCATACCATACGCCTGTTCATAACCCAAGTTTGCCCGTGTACTAAGTAGCCTCCAAACTGCAGGTTTAGCGTCCCGCCATTGCAATAAGAATACTATAGTCGGATACAACTCAAGAAACAAGGAGCAACTCCAGTCAATGGCGTCGACCGACTCATGGTGCCCTACTTAATACCCTTGCACGCTCTAACGTGACACCCCGGGAGCTTTCAGGTGTAAGGACACAGTGACAAAAACTGTTTTAAACTCACTTCTGGGCCGTGATCCGGATATAATTAAAAGGACAGATAAGATACCAAATCTGGTGTTCCATAATGTCTTTCTTTTTTTTCTGAAATTTTCGCGATTTGATCCCCACGTTCCCCTCCCCCTTAGCCGCCCAAAGCAGGTTCTGCCATCTCCAGTCAAGGCCAGAACAGTGGTTTATGGGGGGGGGGGGGGGGGGGGGGGTTTCCCGTCCCAAAGCGACTCGGTCATGGGGGACGCAGTAGTGACGGGCTCCGGAAATTTCGACCTCCTGGGGTTCTTTTAAAGTGCACTGACATCGCACAGTATACACGGGCTTCTAGAATTTCGGCTCTACCGAAATTCGACCGCCGCGGCCGGGATCGAACCCGCGTCTCTCAGGCCTTTCCCCATTCCAACGTACCATATTTCTCGATTCTCGTGACATCGTGGTTACCTGCTAACGCGACGTTGCAGGGAAAAGCCGAAGAAAGGGGGTTTTAACCACGCTGTAATCGGATTAACCATGGCGTCCTGAAAATCGGTCGACGCCACAAGTGGGCCTCCTTCGAGGGGCACACCTTCCGCTTGTTTCGCGAGTTGTCCCCAGCTGCAGAGCGCCTGCACAGTGCGATTCGCTAAAATTCCAAAGTCACGCAGACTGCGAGCTCCACCTAGCATTCCTAGCATTTTAGGAAAAAACCAGTAGTCGCTCCTCAGGCATCAATCAACACACCGATTGGCCTTTCATATAAATAGGCCTTCTCCGGAGGCCTTGAGGCAGAAAGGTAGGCCGTAAAAGGGCTGTCCTATTGTTCGTTTCCCATTGTGTGAGCAAGAAACTAGGAAGCAAAAATCAGTAACCACCGTGGCGTGGTGCAGACGAATTTTTCGGACGCGGCACCCGTTTGACCACGGCATGGCACAGTACAGCCGTGAACGACTATTACGCGAACGAAAACAAAAACGCCGCGCAGCGCATGCAAGAAAAAACAAGAGCGAGAAAGTAAACAAACTACGAAAGCAAGCATGCTGCTCCAAAAAAGTGACTCACGTCGTCCAGCTTTCTCTTGAGCGCTAACGCGTGGTTGTAGTCGTTCTGGAAAAGACAAGGGGGGAGAGAGAGAAAAAACAAGGAATGTGAAACGAAAAACGAACGAACCAAGGTCGCGCATGCAAACGGGCAAAAAATCAAACAAACAAACGAACATAATAATAAGAGGGCGCGAAAACTGGTAGACACCACGTCTCCCCACTGCCGACCCGGTTTACCGGCATTCCCCAGCACCCCGGCCCGGCAGGTGTGCAGCAGAGTTCCAAACTAGACCACAATACTGTGCTGCCATCTAGGAGCACTGGCGTGCACTGACAGACGTGGAGAGCACCGAACGCGTTCTCCATGACGCAACCTTGTGCGTCCGCGGACATAGATGGCGGCACTGGTTTGCGTCGCTACCAGTGGGTGGGAATGAAAAACTGAGGCCGCCGACTAACGCACAGCGTCGCGACTGTGACAAGAATGAAACTCCACAAGCTTATTACTTGCAGTGACCTACGGGGCTTAGCCTAGCTCCTATGTGAAATCGGCGGAAATCACTGAACGCGATAAGTTTTCAGACAACTTGTCAGCGTACTAGGGCAATAAACACAAAAAAGGCGACTCAAAGTCAAGGCATACAGACAGCGTTTGATAAGACTCACACAGTTCGCTACAAAACTTCAGTACTAAGCGCTACACAATTAGTCTTCAACTTGAGCGTTTCCCCTAATAGTAATAGTATTTTCGCTTCAAACTACGGCGCAAGCTACTGCTGCCTTCGAAGGCAATTTTAATATGTTTTTAGGATTCGGAGCTGATGATTAAATATTATCTGTACTTTTCTCAGGAAGCCGATAAAGTAACGTTAAAACAGCGACAACAGCAAACGAAACGAACAAAAACACGAAGGCTGCATTTCGCGAGAGAAAGTGATGTGACAAGAACCAGAAAAAAAAAATTTCCTCGCCAACCTGAATGGCTAAGCGAGCGTATGCGATGACGACATTCGTGATTTCTCAAAATGAAGGCCAAGCCTTAAAACCAACCTGTCAAGCAACGACGGACCAAGTAAAGACAGGCGGACAATGCTTGTGATATAGCAGGTCAGCCCACTACTGGCATAGCTGCTGGCATCCCAAAGGCGCGGCGCAGTCGGCCTCACAAGAAGTTCACGCCTAAAGTAATGGCTCGTTGCTTAAACACAGCATAAAAAGGACCATTCAAAGCCACGGGCTCCATCCTTTATTTGCCACTTCGCGGATCGAGGTCTCTTCCGCCGCCCGTGAAGGACTACGGCACAAATTTATTGGTTAGGGTTACGACTATAGCCTTTGTCCGGCAAAGGCTCGATAAACACATCTTCAATGCAGTCTAGGTTCCCTGGCAAAAGCCAAACGGCAGATATACCGGGTGTTTCAGCGAAAGCTCAGAAATTTTTAAAAACAGGCGTCTTAGAGTAAAAATATGGCTTTTCCGGCACAGTATTACCAGTGTTGGCGGACACCGGAAATCTGGTGGGACTTCCGGTGGCTATCACAGCTAGGCAACTGGCTGCCATTAGAGATTTGTAGCCGGTCGTTAGTAATAGCCATATCAGGTTTTACAACTTCGGAAACTCGATTACCCTCGACGCTGTGGCTCGGCAAAAATCTGGGCACATCGCGCCAAAATACACGCGCTTTCGAAAAGCATGCAGGCGAAGCAACCTTTCCAGCGCACGTAACCAGTAAAAAAAAAAAAAGCCAAATTTCGTCCAGCCACAGCGCAAAGGGTAATCGCGTTTTCGAAATTCTAAAAGCTGACATGGCTATTACTAACGACCGGCTACAATTCTAATTGCAACTAGGCGCCTAGATGCAATACTTAAAATGTTAATTATTAAGAATTAGTTAACCAGCTTGCATAAAACGACTCACCGGTTGTCCGGTGTCCGCCAACACTGGTAATACTGTGCCGAAAACGCCATATTTTTACCTCAAAACACCCCGTTTTTTGAAAATTACTTCCCTAAAACACCTGGTGCGCTGCTGACCACAGGTCACTCGGGGCATAAAAAAAAAAATCGGCGCTTCGCAGGCTGCGTCAAGAGCACATGCTGATGAGCGAGTTCGTGTTGCATTGCAGACCACGTACAATACAGTAGACGGAGAAAGACGCAGACAACACAGGGCGCTCGTGTAGCGCTGCATCTTGGTTCGTGTGCGCTCGTATACGTGTTCTGCAATGCCTCGAGAGGCCGAAGGACGAAGAACAAAACGACGGCATCCTTTCCACGCGGCGAATTGTGCTTGCGAATGCGTCCCTTGAATACCGAAAGGGTGACTTTAAAAGAGCCGGGAGGTTCTCACACAAGGCCATCCGTTGGCAGCCGAGCGTGGCCCGACCTGGCGGCTCGACGAGAGAACGACCGACCAAAGTACATGTGGGAGACAGCATTACACCCCTCCGGAACAATGCGCGCGCCCTTTTTGTTCCGGGGAGAAAAACAAGCTCACCTTCTGGGAGCTCGTGTTTTCGACCTTTACATCGGGCAACGCGGCCGCGACAGAACACATAACGAGAGGAACACTACAGTCGGGTACAACCCAACGACCGAGCGGCCTTTCCCCCCCCCCCCCCTCCGAAGGGCATCCTTCCAGCCAGCGGCGTCGGCCGATTCTCATGAGCTAGCAGTAGGCTGACAATGCAGGGAGTGGCAGATGAAAGGGGATATTCCGCTCCCTGCATTGACACCCTATAGCAGGGTCATGAGAATCGGTCGACGCCGTTGGCTGGAAGGCGGTCCCCCTTTGAGGGGGAAAAGCCGCTTGGTTCTTGAGCTGTATCCGACTATAGTGTGTCACCTTGGCTCCATACACAGCACATCTTGGTGCCCGTGCCGTCACGAGCAAGCCATTACGAGGCAAGGCAATGCATCGCACAGCACTTATAATTTTTTTGGGGGGGGGGGGGGAGAGGAAATGGCGCAGCATCTGTCTCATATATCGTTGGACACCTGAACCGCGCCGTAAGGGAAGGGATAAAGGAGGGAGTGAAAGAAGAAAGGAAGAAAGAGGTGCCGCAGCGGAAGGCTTCGGAATAATTTCGACCACCCGGAAATCTTTGATGTGCACTGACATCGCGCAGCACACGGGTGTCTTGGCGTTTTGCCTCCATAGAAACGCAGCCGCCGCGGTCCGGTTCGAACCCGGGAACTCCGGATCAGTAGCCGAGCGCCCTAACCACTGAGCCAACGCGGCGGGGGCACAGCACATCAAAACGAGAAAAACAAAACCCGCATGAGGCACGTAATGAGCAGGAGAGAGAGAGAGCAGAGTGGATCCTGATGAGAAGGTAAGCCGGAGCAGAGGGCGCGCAGCCGTACAGCCAGACGCGATTAGGAAGCTCTGTGGGGATAAGGTCAGACTTGCACAATGAACAGTCAAAGATTTTCCGGGCAAGTTGGCCGACGGTGACATCGTATATATGGCAACTAATTGTTATACGCACATCCCCGATGCACCCGGTCCGCCACTGTGGCTCAACGCCAGTGACGCCCAAACATTGGTGCACATGCGGTCACAGGCTTCCTTTTGCGTGGTCGCTCGCGCTTTTCACCAGACACGACGAGGTTAGTTTTCGCCTACTGGCACGGACACCAACTGCGCCACGAACAGCGTTTAAAAAAAGAAATCTAACTATAAAATGTTAGCTTTTTCCAGCGAAGCGGTGCTCTTTGATCTGCGCAAGTTTGAGGTTTTATAACCAAGTACTTGATTGAGCTTCCTACGGCCAAAAAAAAAAAAAACAAAGTTGGGAGCGCTACCCACGCTAAACACCTATCGAGCGTTACGAGCTGTTTTGAGGACATTCCAAACGTCCGCCCGAACTGTGCCCTCGACTAGCGGGACACCGTGTGCTTCAAAGCACCACCACCACCACACAATGCCCGCACCGGAGAGGAAAGATGCGCACAGTTGCGGGCCCACCGGCGCTTCCGGCAATACGGAACGGGGTCGACATCGCGGGATCCAGGTTTCCCGGACAGAAATCGCCGGGGGGGAGTTCAACGGCCAGCCACCGCATTGTGCATCGAGCACAGCCTTCCCCCCCCCCCCCCCTCCCCATTCTCTTAGCGCGCAGCTGGAGACGACACAGCTGCCGCCGCGCTATTCGGAGCTGCACTAACGCGTGAGTCGGAGTCGATAACGCCGCCACCACTACTACGCGTGCAGAGAGCGGTAGCGTAACGCTTTCTTACTCTGTCAGCATGCAAACTCCGTCACAGACGCCTGTCACGGGTGGCCTCTTGAAAAAGACGGCCAAGGATGGTCTTGGAGTAGCGGGGGCACTCAACCTGGCTCCGACGCCGTGCCGAATGCGAATAGATGGTAAACACCGACAAAACGCGGACGAAGCTAGTCCCCTTTCATTTCGTCGCCACAGTTCCCGCTATTGAGGGGCACCGCTTCAGCCAGTATCGAAGATCACGAAAAACAGAAGTAGAATATAATTGGAAAACAAATGAAGCGGTATATACCTACCGCTGCCGCACCATTGCCGTGAAGGGGGAGAAAGAATATGGCAGGCTACGCAGTGCTGGGTATATGCATTGTGTAAATAGTGTGTTTGTGTACGTTACCTCTCCCCCTACCCTTTCTCACTGTCACTTCACCTCTTTAGTTTCATTTCTCACTTCTGCCTGCTATCCTTCATTTCCGATGCCCCAGTTCAGGTGCCTCCGTAGTGATGGCAGGTGCCGGGGCTAGCGAAAATGTTTTCCTGCCCTTTGATTTTTATTGTTGAATAGGCACTAAAACCACTACGCAGTGCGACTCAATCTCCTGTTTGTACGCTTCTTCGCTAGGAGTCTCAGCAGCAGCCCCGCAGTGGCAACGAAATCAGCCAGACGCTGGCTCGAGGACGACAGAGAACGTAAACATCCGGACGCTGCAGTGACGTCGGAACGGGCCACAACCGCAGGATATTCCCACAACCGCCGTTCCCCCCCGGCCGACCGGAACCGCCAGTGCCTCCTGTCGACGTGGGTCGTGCGTGTGTCAGATAGACTTCGCGAAAGCGCAGCCCCTTCTCTGGCAATAGACACTTTTAGCTGGACGTACGCAGTGAGCTTGCGCACGCAACGACACTGCGGGTAACAAATGCGCAGGCGTCCGCTATAAAGCATAGCGTAGAGTACGCAACGTGGGACGCTACGTGCTGCGCAGAGAACATGGCGGCGACAATCTCGCCCGCTTCGGAATAAATACATGTGGCCACTGGGTGCTCTTACGCAATAGCTCGCTCAAATGATAGCGGTTCGCTTTTATTTCGCCTACTCTCGCCCACAGGTGCCGGTATAACCGATAACAAGCCCCGGTTTTTCCGATAACTTGGCGATTTGCAAGCTCCTAGGCCTAACTAAATGCGTAAGTTTTCCTCGCAGCAATGACACCTGGCGAAGCAGTTTTCTAGCTTTTAGTCAGTTCTCCCGTTTTCTTCGGTTTGTATAGTTTTTCTTCTTGGAACAAAAAAAATGCTCCCAATGCACTCGCCCTAGTTATCAGTAATCACAGATCAAAATTTCTTCAACCGAGCGTTGATGTGTTTTGACGTCTTGCGACTAGATGGCGCTACTGTCTACGCGTGCTCATGAGGGACGCTACGGCACGGCCAACTAAAAGTGCCGTGTTTACACTATTCACAGCGCACGCAACGCAGTAAGAGATGCGTACGCAAGCTTACTGCATACGCCCCAACTAAAAGTGTCTAATGACGCCGGAAACTGATTTCCCCTCTGCGGCACTAAAATAAATAAGAGAACTCCTTACAACGGCAGCCCAATAGTGATAATGATGACGAATTACGGTTCAAGAGCATCTGTGGCATTCAAAGAGCGCCATGGCACAAGGTTTTTTCCTCTACTCAAGCTGAGGTCAAAGACCCATTTCCCAGGCATTTCACCCTAAAGACCAGCACCGGGCCGGGGAAAGCTTGCACCCAGTGTATCACCGGTGGGCGCCCGGAGGCCCAGGGGATCGAACCCCGCACCTCCCGCATGCGAGGCGGATTGCTTAAACGGGCAGCTCAATGGTCCTGAAGCCCCATGGTCATGGCGTTCTAGTGCTGAACATGAGGGAGCACACAGGATCAAATCCCGAGACCGCGTTTCGATGACCTGGATCGAAGGACCACCATGTACCGATCGCCAAGAGTTTATACTGTCGCTGAAAACGGAGGTTTGGCAAGCTAGAAACGGACAAAAAACAGAACTGCGGTGCAAGAAAACCGCGACAACAGGAGACAAAGATATCTAAACCAGATCTCCGAAGCCTGCATACGCCACCAGAGTTTACCCCAAAACGGGAGTTCCTTTGGGTGCTGCTGTCGCCAGTTCGAACCGGGTAAAAAGGTGCAGAAATGTGCCCTTGGCAAATGCGTCTCTCCGCACCGAACAAACATTGGCACAGCTACAAACAGCCAGGCAGTCTTTTTTTTTTTTACCAGGAACACTGCACAGAGCTGTGCCCAGTGTCGCTTTGAACAAGCTCGGCGGGCCTCCACCACGGCGCCTATGTCTTCTCTCCAACTTCACTCCCTTCTTCCCTCAAGGCGGTAGCGACAGTTACCGAGCCTTTCCCTTTCTCATATTCAATCATTATCCGGTAGCCTGATCAGAGCCCCCACCTACGGGAGCCGGCCGCTAGCACTGCGAACGTTGACAGGACAGAAACAAGGCGAGCGACAAATGCTCCACAAGCGCCGCGACAAATGCTCCACAAAGGAGGTCCCCTCACCACTATGGTGTGCACCTATTGTCACCTGTCTGCACCTGCTAGCACGGTCGGAGAAGTTGCAAGGCGCCAATGGGGCCGACGCGATCGGCTGGAGGTCCTCCATTCACGAGCATTGAATTATGGCCGATTCACACGACGGTCCGTTCACCCGCTGCCCGCGCATCACGTGTTCATGCGCGACTAAAAACTGGCCTGCGATCCGATGACGTCAAGCGGATGCGACGGGCCAAAAGAGCAGACGACGCGCTAGGTGTACCACTGTTGCCAGATTATTTTAAAGTGTTTGGCAACGCTGGTCAAACTGGTTTTTCCTCCCGACCCATGACTGCGATGGAATGGTGCAGGTGCGGCCCTTTGTCCAATTCTTCAATGGCCTGGGCCGTCTTGCTAGCCGAGTCGATCGCTCTGTCATGGTAACGAACGCAGTGCAGCTTGTCAAAACAGCGCGCGAGCTCAACGCCACTCAGCGAAATGCGGCAGACGAAATATTGGCAAGAGCGGTGGTCGCCAGAGCTGGCGCGCGCATCTTCGCGGGCCGCCGCTTTTTTTATACTTCTGCAAACATATTTCTTCATCATCACCTCCCGCCTCATCACTGCCAATTCACCACATTTGGAGAGGTGAGAGACCCTCCGAAGAAAGGTAACGAACCATCTCGAATTTACCGAGAAAAGGCTGCGAGCCCGAGGCGTCCCTAATCGGGAGAAGGCGGTGGGGGAACACACGCGAAACCGGTTATACTCGAGGACAACTCTTCTTGGCAATGCAGCAGAGGCTAGGGAGGAAAGGGCAGCAAACAGGTTTTTTTTGTCCCCCTGACATGAGGGGTGAAAGGGGGGAAGCTATGGAGCAGAACAATGAACAATGAACACTTTTTTGGTACCCCGTGTATTTTTCCCCCTTTCTTTCTTTTGTGTTCTCTGCTACTACCCTCCAACCTGTATGTACGCCCCCCCCCCCCCTTATGTAATGCCTTCGGGCCTTTAGGGACAAATAAATAAATGAAATGGCATGGGGCCAAAGCCCCTCTCCTTCCCTTTCCTACCTATAGCTTCTACTGCACTGCCAAGAAACGTTGCCCCCAAGTACTCAGAAAAGGAAGGGGGGAAGAGCTCCTTTGTATGAAAGGGAAGTTGCCTACAGAGTTCTCAAGACAACAGCGCCCAAGAAAGCTTTCCAGCGAAATGCACCATCCTATCCTTCTGACTTTACACTCGATTCGATCTGTAAAGCTGGCGAAACCGTGGCGGGCTTCAGGGCCCGTTCACACTTGTCCAAAAACCCGGCGAGCGAAGCGGATTCGGCCGCTTTTGACGCCGAGCGAGGCGGAAAGCGGCGCGGCGAGGGCGGTCGGGCTGGACCCAAACTGTTCGCATTCGCCGCCGCCGCGGCAAAACATGGCGGCGCCCTTCGACGCAGGACTCCTCGCCTCGAAATGAATTTGTCGTTGTTGCGGCCTTGTTCAGCGCGTTCACTGGCCAGAAATCGGACGCCGGTACATCGCTTCGTCTCACCTGTGATAAATTTACTTTGTTTTTTATTTAGAGTGACTATTCTGCCGCTGCTAGGCTTAAGATGAGCGCCGGTTTTGTTCAGTGCTAGTTCCCGTCCTGACAAGATGGCGCCACTAGGCTGGGCGTTTCGTTGCGAGTCTGCATATGCTTAACTAAAATGGGAATGTGCCTGCGTTTACGTACGCAAGCGTGCATACGGTTATGGTACACAGATAGCATCGATTTATGCTCTCTTCTAACCATACCTGTGTACGCCGCGAACGGTCACGTGGTGGCCGGGAAGTGTGTGGAAAAGCGAGAAACAGCAGCGGCGCGGCGGTTCCGCCTCGCTCGCAGGATTTTTTGACAAGTGTGAACGCGCCCTCAGACAGATGACGGGGCGTGCGGCATGCCCATCTTCTCACATCCTGCAAAACGGATACAATGGAGGGGACTGACTCAATCTCCTCTCGCGCTAACCACTTCTGTCAGAGCAGAATGTGAACACGTGGTCCGTGAGAGAGGTTTTTGGTTGGAGAAAATCTGGTTTTTCACCGTCAAAGGACCCTCTTCCAGCCTATGGCGTCGGCGGATCTCATCAGCCAGCAGCTGAGTAGTAGTAGTAGTGGACACAGACTTGGGAGCGGTGCTAAGCCTGACCCGTCCCGCGGCTCTCCGTTTTTCCACCCACCCGAGAGGGAGTTTTGAGCGCGCAGCAGCACTCCCGCGGCTGAAGACAGCTGCGCGTGCGGCGAACCCGCACAGCTGGCACGCGGCAAATGGACGCGCGAAAAACAAAAGGGCGGTCAACAGCTGACCGCGTAGAACAAATGCAGTGCGCAGCCGCGATTCAGAAGCGTTTCTCGGGCAATGCCTCGAAAGCGGGAGCCGACGGCTGGCCTCGCGCCGCGCCATTTGTACTCACGCGCGCATAGAGCACCCCCAATTCTGCGCTGCGAGTCTTGACGAGCGTAGAATACGCGCGCAGTTGTAAATGACATTTACTATGCTACAACAGGTGATCTAGACAATCGGCGACAAAGCACGACAACCGGTAGAGGCGACGCACTTACAGAAAAATTTTCCGCAGTCCCCATAGAATAAAGACTACAGACTCCCCATTGACAAATCCTAGAGAACAGTCTATAGGCAATACAAATGCTATAGACAGTCTATAGACAATCTATACATTTATGGCCATACACTTTAGTAGATCTATCGGAAGGCAGCAGAGTCTACAAGAAGTCTACAGACGCCTAATAGACCATTTTTATAGGGCGCAGGGGCAACATACGTAGCGCAAAGAGAAAAGATGACAACGTGCACGGAATAAGGGAAAGAAAAGACTTGCACCAACCGCCGTGATGGAGAAATCGAGCGCCCTTTCCTCCTCCTCCACGTTGAGGGTCCCATCCGGGCGAACATCAACGTCGACAGCGTCGCCCGTTTCCGTCGCCATGACGTCGTCGTACTCCTGCACGGCTTCCTGATCGGCGTCGAACCGGTGACGGCGCGGAATAAACACGACTGACTGCGGGACGATCGCCGCCACGGGAGCGAATGGCACACCAGCGCGCCAACGAAGGGCGCCAACAAACAATGCGGGGGAGGAAGGAAGGAAGGAAAGGAAGGCTGCACACACGACACACACACACAGGGGGCGATCACGTGTCACCCCCGTCCGCCGGTCGCGCGTCGTCCGGATACACCACGCGCGCGCACGCGGACAAACACAGACACGAGAGCGCGGAAAAAAACCCTCGGGCCGTCGGCAGAGTCAGGTGCAGAACACCTGCCCGGAGGGATTAAGCGCAGAGCACCGGCGCAAATCAACGTGGTGCGCGCGCTTCTCAAAAGCGAGTGTGGATAATGATGGAATGACGCGAGAGTCCCAGGGGAGAAAAAAAAAATGCGCACAAAAGGGGTGCAGCAGTTCGCAGCTACATACTTCCCCCCTCTCCAGTCCTATTTTCTCGGATGTGGACACAGCAGTGCTGGGGCCGAACGATGAGTGGTGGGATGAAACCCTGCACCCAATCGAGAAGGGGGGGGGGGGGGGGGCACCTGGAATGCAGGCAGACACCACGGTAGCCGGGCTTTGTCCATTTACCACAGGCGCCCCGGCTGACGGAGAGGAAGAGCAGAGACAAAATGAGGCGCGGGTCTGCTCATCCTTCCGGCCCTGCCGAAAGGGACAGCGGTGTCGAGAACGGCCGGAAGGAAGTAGGGGGCTCGTCATCAAACGAGGGGAGACAAAGGGAAGTACACCACAGAGTAGTAGGGCACAGATCGGGAGGCACCATTCAGTGTCCAGCAGCAACAGGGCAGGCGGACGAGGGGCTGACACACGCCACGCGGAGGAGCAAGGTCGGCGACGATGCTGCTTCCGGGAGGAGGAAGCGGCCGCAAACTACAAAAGGGGGGGAACTCCCGGAAGAACGCGCACAGAGAACGGAATACGGGCCGCGTTCTGACGGACTATGCCCTACCGGATAAAAGGCGACCCAGTGGTGTCGAATAAAAGGAAGAAGAAAAAAACTGACGGCAAAAGAGTGCAGGCCGGCTACAACGCTGACCGCAAGCCTGGAGGAACTTCTCCGAATCGAGGACGGCCATGAGGCAAAGGGAGATATAAAAGAATCGCCGTTTCGTCGTCTTAACTCCTTGCAACGCCACCGTGTGTCTCACGAGCTGGAATTACGAGGAGCGAAGACGCAGCCTACCACGTCGCGTTTTTTTTTTTTTAGTTCGCCGTGTAACCACCTATAGCGACCTTAGACGCAACAGAAATCGTTCGGCTATTCAAACCAAAACAGCATGAGAAAACAATGGACAGGAAATAAAGACAATATTATAAAGACAGGAAATAAAGGCGAAATTCGGAGGTCTTCAGTTCGGATCCGACCGCATTTGTTTTTCAAGCACGCCTTCTAACCAATTTTATTTCCGTGATAAAACAATTACGCTAATTACCCTTTGATTGAGCACATTCCCCTAGGCGACCTAGGTTTCGGTGACTGAACACGAGAAAAGAAATTCAAATATCAATCAGTCACCAAACGTACACACGACTGACACGTGGGGATCGGCGTGTACTAATGTCTCGCACACCTTTGGAAGGAAGGAAACAGGTAACCAGAAAAATGGAGGACGCTTAAGCTTCACCTTTAAGAGTGGAACGCGATAGCGTGTCGCAGCGCTGCCAGGGAGTCCACGGAACGCCCTCGGCCAACCTCAATCACATCATGTGGGCCTATCTCCAGGACAAGATCCTAGGTTGGGCCAAGAGGGTAGCAGAGGCCTACCCAGCCTAGGACCTCTCCCCCTCCCCCACTGCCCCCTTCCCTTTGGGATAAATGAAGTCGTTAATCAATCATCAGTACACAAAGACACTTCACGAAATCGCAGACCAAAACGCATTCAATAGGTCCACCTTTTATTCAGTTGGAACCAACGAGCCACCTTGGCGTGTTCTGCGCGTGCTCGCGTCTCTATATGAAAGACCTGAATTCCGATTCCCAATATCTTCACAACTTTTTTTTTTATTTCGAAATTATCGTGTTACAACGCGGACAGCGCATTTCCTGCGACACGAGCGAAATACGCCTGCAGGACCAGGCCGCCACGCTCCGATCCCACCCTTTGAGAAAGCTCCTTTACAACGGGTTTTTTCGCCCACAGGAGCCGTAGTGGCTTCGTGTAGCCAGGGCAGACAGGCGTGCGTCATCGTTGGACATCCCTACCGCGCCGTACACTGCCGCGGCTGCATGTAATCCCTTTAACCCGAGCTCAAAAGCCGCAGTCGAACCAGATCGCGTCTTCTCTGTTGTCGCCGGTGCCTGCGAGGACAGCGCGCGCGCCATCTGCGTGGGTCTGATGATACTACAGTCGGATACAATTCAAGAACAAAGCCGCACATGCTTCTAAACGGAGGCCCTTCCAGCCAATGGAGCCGACCAGTTTTTCATGCCGCTGGTGTTAATCCGATCATCATCATGATCCTGACCCCCCCCCCCCCCCCCACTGCAGTGCAAAGGCCTCTCCCATGTCTCTCCAATTAGCCCCATCCTTTGCCAGCTGCCCCCTCCCTATGCCTCCGAACTTCCTAATTTCGTCCGCTCACCTAACCTATCTGCCGCCCCCTGCTACGCTTGCCTTCTCTTGGAATCTACTCCGTTACTCTTAAGCACAAGCGGTTGTCTTGCCTTTGCATCACATGCCCTGCCCAAGCCCACTTCTTCCTCTTGATTTCGACTAGGGTGTCATTAACCCGCGTTTGTTCCCTCGGCCACTCTGCTCGCTTCAGGTCTCTTAACGTTACACCTATCCTTTTTCTTGCCATGGCTCCCTGCGTTGTCCTTAACTTGAGTTGAACCCTTTTCATTAGCCTCCGCGTTTCTGCCCCGTAGGTGAGCACCGGCAAGATACAGCTGTTGTACACAGATCAAGCCCTGCTTAATCCACATTCATCTCCACATCAATCCACATCCCCCTCCCCCTCACGATTTCACGCTAGCAGGTCCGAGGGGATCGGTCAAGGGAGAAAGATGTCAAGGCGGAGAATCGGTCGACAGCATTGGCCGGAGGGGGCCTCTATCAGGGCTGCCCTCGGTCGCACAAAACCTGTTCCTGGAAGAGCACCTGCAAGGCATTCGACGGGAATTTTCGACAGGAATTCCAGGCAAAAAAATGACGCGGGGGGGGGGGGGGGAAGACTCGCGCATGCGCAGGACAGATACAACCGCTGTCGCGGGATAAGCGAGCGCCGAAAATAGAAAGGGGACGAAGAGTCAAACCAGCTGCATACCACTCGGGGAACAAGCCCGATCCCCGCGGGAGAAAAAAAAACAAAAAAAAACCAGCAGGGACATAACGACATAGCTCGGATCGGCCGATTCGCCCGAATCGGCCAGGCGGCAGCCAAACGAGCGAGCGGACGGAGAGAATGGACAAAGAAACAGGGGCTCGTAGGGAGGCGTGTTCAATGTTGGGTCAGCATATGCACACTTTCAGCGAATTTGCTAGGAACTATGGAACAGCCCTATCCTCCTCCCCACCTAGCTCTTTCTCGTGGGCAAGTTTCTGTCTTGAGACAGCTGCAGACCAACACGTTCCTTACTCCTCTCTTCTACTCGTGGCTGAAACGAATGCTGAAAGTCACCATCCTCGATTCGCGGTATGCAAGACGCGAGTGAAGAAACCATCCCCGCCCGGACCGATCCCACGATCTGCAGAGACTGCGGCCGAACGACTCCCGGCTGAGTCAACGCCTGCCGAGTTCACAGGCTGCAATACACCCCGCGCGCGTACGCCCGCCTCCTACGTCCGCAGAACCACCCGCGCCGGCCTGCTCACCCTTGCGAGTCGGGGGAGACAGACACGCGAGCCGGACTACGAGGAGACCAAGAAGACTCCCGCGGCCACGGAGGCACGTTCCGGCGGCGCCTTCTCTCAACCGGCGCGTGGGCCCACAGAGAGAGGCACCCCGCTGTGGTGCACCTACGACGAGCGCACCACCCGGGACGCCAGAGAGCCGGCGCGAGGTCGGATTGGGCTGCCAGCCAACACAAGACACTGCTCTGTTGCGAGCGAGCAAGCGCGAACAGGCAGGGGACGCGCAGCGGCAAGGCCTAGCGATAAGGACAGCTAAGAGCGACCGCCCGACAGAGATAAGGATAAACAAGGGAGGGGGGGGGGGGGGAGAAATCAAACGGCTCGCCGGTCGAGGACAGAGATAGGGCGCCGACGTATGGGGACAGATATAGGGGATACCATTCAGGGGAAAAGGCACGGGAACGCGGGACCACTACGATGCACGGGCGCACATCAATTGGGGACGCAGCGCACGCGCCGGGAGGCACGCTCCAATGGACGCTCGATGCGACGCGGGAGAAACAAAGGCGAGGGGGGAGCAGTGCGGGACGGACGAAATAGGGAACCAAGAGCCGAACGCGCGCGCAAAAAAAAACACAAAGGGCACACAGGCGACTCATCGCGATGCCGTGACGGACAACCCCCGTAGAGCACGCTGCGGCCAGGCCACATTGGCATGCATGCGGTACGCCGAGCCCTGGAAAGGGTTCTCCCACGCGAACGCGGCAGCACCCGGTTACGCTGCCGGGCGCGTGTAACCGTCGAAAAACCCGCACAATAGAGAGAGAAAAGAAGAAGAAAAGTCAACCGATACAGGGAGGTGTGTGGTTGCCACTGCGCCACGTCCAGTTCGGGCACACACCTCACGTCTTCCCAACTGGCCAGAACGCCCGTGCATTCTCGCCCCCCACCCCCTAATTCCACCGACGTGGGCGCCGGTGCGCGACGCGGGTTACCTTACAAGCATCTCCATTAACGGCCGCACCGTACTGAAAAAAGAAAAAAAAAACCACGAGAGAAAGCCGGCCAAACCCAACCTGCGCAGGCTTTCGACATGCGGGACTCGAGAGAGTGCGACTACTTATTATACGTGGCCACCACCGCGCATCGCGAACGAGGAAACTGAGGAGGAAGCCGTCTCCACCGACCGAAGACGCGTCGAACGAAAACGGGCAGCGAACATCATCCCGGAAGTGGGCGCCTTGCTTGGGTTCGCCCTCTTCCGAAGGAGATCGGACACGGCTACGAAATGGGACGGGCCACCGTGCTGGGGAAACACGGTCCGAGGCGAACCGCGACGACACGAGGGGCAAGCAAAGCGCTTCCCACTTGCGTCCGGAAGACACAAACGACATCATCCCAAGCAGTCACTCCGGTATTTACATGTCGCTAAGGAAATCCCACGCCCGGGGCGGGAAAGTGGCAGCGGTGGGCACGTAGAACGATGGTGCATCTTGTAACCGAAAATTCGCTAAATAGGTCCAAAATTCCAATTTCAGCCCCCTCCCCCCCCCCCCCTTTTTTTTTCATGCAACAGCTTCAAAACTCCGCCGAGTTAATTGGAGAGAAAAAAAACGCGCGACAATTTCCGTTCTTAAATTCCCCGAAACCCCGTAAAATTATCTTGTCAGAGTATTCCCGGAATGCAACCCCACTAGCCGACTACTGAAACTAATCGCCCCCTCTGTGAGACCTACGTGAATAACGCAATCGCGGTTGGCGCAGCCCTCCGCATGTCCACGCGCCCTTTCCACGCTTCTCCTATGGGCAGGGAGGGTACCATTGGTGGTGACGGATTTTTATGGCGCAAGGGCCTCTGCGGCCGAAGAGCGCCATGGCACAAGGTGTTTCCGACTGCTCAAGGTGGGGTCAGAGACCCATTTATCCAAGCATTTCACCCAGAATAAACCGAGCACCAGGCCATGGGGAAGCTTGCACCATCACCCGTGGGTACCCGGCGGCACTGGGCATCGAACCGCGCAGCTATGACTAGGCCACCGATGCGGTGAGGGTACCCATGGGAAGCATTAGATGAGCATGTTTGGTTCGGTTTATGGGTGCTTAACGTCCCAAAGCGACTCAGGCTATGAGGGACGCCGTCGTGGAGGGCTCCGTAAATTTCGACCACCTGGGGTTCTTTAACGTGCTCAGACATCGCACAGTACACGGGCCTCTAGAATTTCGCCTCCATCGAAATTCGACCGCTCTGCGCTCGCTGCGCCCTTAGAACACCGTTTCAGTTACCGTGCCCATCATTTTATTTTTCCAATTTGCTCTTTCTACCAAATTCCATTTTGGCCGAATGCGCCCTGTTCATTCTTTGATTGGTTTCAGCCTGGTGATGCTCCGCAGGTACAGGATATTTCTCGTTCCACTATTTTCGCCATCGCTTTTCTCCCTTTAACCGGGAATGAGACTCCAACTAGGGCCAAAAGGAACTTCCCGCCTCAATACAACGACGACACCGTTCAGAGCAGAGAAGGCCGCTCGCGCAGCTGAAACCAGGCCACCCTCGCCGGCCCTCTCGGAGACAGAACACAACCTCCAGACGCCTTGCGCGCCGTCAAGACAACGACGCACTTCTTATCCTGTCCAAGCTGACCATCGCCAGGCCCGGGCCTAGAAGGGGACCCTGTCTCCACGCGCATCGGGCCGGGCGGCGGCGTCGGCGCGTGACAGACGGGTCGCCCTCGATCAGACGCCCGGCTCGCGAAGGCCGCGGACGACACGCGGATCGCTCTCCGACCGGCGCACGATAGCGCACGACAATGCCTCGTCGGGCCGTGCCCGGCCCCGCTAATTGGAGCAGCGCCGCCGCCGGTGCTGCGCGTACACGCTCTGCCTTCGGCGGCTGCGGATGCTCCTCCACTAATGACGAAGAGGCCACTCGCACCAATGCAAACGAGGCTGTTATGAGCCTGATCACGTGCAAAACAACTGAAATTGCGGCCATTGCTACCGCGGGTAGTTTTCGCAAAGAAACCACCAGTACGGATATCCAAGGCCAGTGCAACATACTTGCCAACGAGAGCTGCCCGGCGGGCGCCTACCGTGCAAGGGTGGAGAGGCCAATCAGCTTTCGCTCATTAATTGCGATACGCTGCTGGCAGCCGTAGCTCATCAGGAAAGGTGAAGAGACGTAACGCTAACGCGCACTCATCGCGTGATGACAATTAGGCGACGCAGTGATTTCTCGCAATTTGAATCTTTTTTTTTTTAGGTTAACGGTAACGGACTGGAAACCACGAAAAGGCAAGCCTAGCAGGGCGCATCAGAAAGACGTGTGGGCGGATGAGGTTAAGGAATGGTACGGGGATACGGCTTGTTATCCAGTGAACCTATAGGCTTATGGCGATGCCATTGGTGCGTCGCCTGGAAGGAGGCCACCGCCCGCAAAACGCCAAGCGAATCGACTTCCGTGTAGACAGCCGCTGCTGACAGCCAGCACTGCAGAAAACACGACCGAGGAAAGGTTCTGTGCGGACAGCGTGGGCTGTCTTTGCCAACGTGTTATCCACACACACACGCGCACGCATAAAAAAAAACCTACTGCGCGCGTTCTTTTCAATTTTCAAAGAGCCGCGTTCTGTGTTATCAACCGCCTTGACCTTGGCGATTTCACCTGCTTCGCCCCGTTCGAATGCACTTTTTTTTTTTCAAATCCGTCACAGCAGCCTTTCGAGCAGGGGAAACACCGAAGCACAGCCACAAGCAAGTGACCTCCTCCCAATTTTCTCCGTAGTCCGCCGCTGTCCGGAGGAGACATTCATGAGAGCGGTTTCTCCCGATGGTTGGGAATACTAGCCATTTAGCA
Organism: Amblyomma americanum; assembly: GCF_052857255.1. Lineage (NCBI taxonomy): Eukaryota > Metazoa > Arthropoda > Arachnida > Ixodida > Ixodidae > Amblyomma > Amblyomma americanum. The sequence continues at coordinate 53,934,856 of NC_135507.1, forward strand.
TAGCGTCACCGCGCACCGCTACCACCGCCCACGAACAGCGCGTGCGTCGCCGGCGGTAGCAGTACGCCCCAGCGCTAAGCAGTAACGCTACACTAAAATTATACTGCTCCCCACAGACAATGCAGACACGTGTGAGACTTCGGGGCCGAGCAACGCGAAACGAGCGGGTTCGCACGTACATTCGCACCTCCTCTCCCTCACTCATACTACTACGCGGACATCTCTGGTAACGGCGCCGCCTCCCATGGGAAACAAAGGGCTCGCGCGGCGGAAAACGGAGCGGCCTCAGGAGGAGGGAACAGAGCGGATGGAATGCCAGGTATGGACACGAACGGATGCCACCAGACACCACCATCCCGAAACGCGAGGACCCCGTCCGCTTCTGCCGATCAGCTCTCTTCTCCTGCGACCGGGGAAATTCCCCATCCGTCACGGATACACGCGCATCACATCCTGCCTGCGGAGGAACACTTTCTTTTTTCTTCTTTCTTCTCCCCCATCGGACAGCCGACGTCAACCGAAGCACGTGCTCAGGTGAAGCTGATGGGCAGGTGGAGGCCTAGACCATGACGCACCGCCCCCCCCCCCCCCTTTTTTGCTTTGTCAAGGCGAGGAGGGTCGCTGAGTGGCGGTAGTTGCCCCGAACTCGCAGTGCTTACGCTGGAAAAAGTGGACCCTGGCAACAGAGTGACACGTGGTCAAGAACTTGGGCCAAGGAATGGGCCTTTTTCTGGAGCCACTGGATTTCTTTTCCAGCGACTACTTTCTTTTAGAGACATTGGACAAGATTTGCATAGGCTACTTTTTCAAGTGACTACCCTTTTCTTACGACGATGATGATGACGTCGTGGCCAGACCCTTTACAACGGGTGGACACCCGATAAGACATAGCCCGACCTCTTTCGAGCAGCGCGCCCCTGCAGCGGTTGCCAGCGGCAACTTCAAATTTGCCTTCCGGAAAACGAACACGATGGGGAAAAAAATCCCTTCATCTCTTGCTTTTACTTTCGGGAATAGCTGGGAGCAGTGCTGGCTTCGCCAAGCCAGAGTAGGTGGCCGATCCGTACACGCCTGTAGGGAAGTACGTTGACAGCGTTACTCAAGGACGCCCGAGAAGCAGTCCGCGTGCTCTCTCGTTCGCCATTCTGCAAGGCCGGCCCTCCAGAGTGGCGGACGATGATGTGCGCATGCGCAGAACGCAACTGGAGAAAGGCCCACCCACTCCCTCACCCAGCGGAATGACTGCGACGACAGGCAACAACTCTGGACTGGGCAATATGGAGTAAATGTAGCTATATCAGCTCCCATCAAACTAAAGCAGTTATGCCCGGCGATCCAAAGGGAGAGGGAACCATCGAAAAAAAAAAGGCACAGAGACAAGCTTGTCGCAAAGGGGTTGTATACCAAACTGCACTCTCCTGCGGAGCCCGGTGGATCGGGCAGACGGGACGCTGCTTAAATAAAAGGTGGCAGGAGCACAGACATAATCTACACAATAAAAAGGAACTTTCATACTTGGTAAGCCACTGCGAAAAGTGTGAAGTAATGAAAAAAGAAAAAATCACAGCTGCATGGCGTAGCACAAAAGCGCCTTTACACGCACTGCGATCAGACCACGCGAAAAGTAATGGAAGCTTTCCACATCAGTCATGAGCCGAGGTGTGTTAGCAAACCGTCAGCCACTCTCAATGACAAAGAGATAGCTTTGCTTGGTGGCCTTTGAGCGTGCCGCCCAAAACAGTCCTCACACGTTACCGCCTGCGTCTTTTTTTTTTGCGCGGCAGGGGAAGTTTCGAGCCCCAATCAATGACGCTTCCGAGACCACGCCGTTCAACGACCACAAGCGTGCACCGATCTATCTAAACTCTCATGCACGCGGGCCTCTGCTGATATGAGGTGACGTGTCTACCCTTCCCCTTTTCCCCCGCGTAGGCCTTGAGCCATCCTTGTCAATAAAGATTTTATGAATGGAACTACCAATGAATGATGATCCATGCGGCCAGTGGCACGCAACAAGCGATTGCGAAAGTGGGGAAAACAGCACGAAACACGTGGACGAAAGGGCAGCCTTCGTCCCGTTTCCCTCCATTTCGACCACGCCTCTCGCGCAGTTGCCCTAAAAAATGTATCATCAGACGAATTTTGTAGTAGGGCGTATCCTCATAGAGGCCCGTATGCATCAGAGGGTCATAACGGCGCACTGCTCCGTCTATTGTGTACAAAGGTGCATTTTTGTGCGTCCAAGACCCTACACTTCCGTCGAACCGATTACGCTTTCTAGACCGAGGGGCACTTAGGTCTGAGGAAGAACGCCATATTGCGCAAGCGGGGGGCGGGCTGGCAAACTCGGCCCAACAGCAAACAAGGAAGCCAACCGACAAGCTCGACCGCAGCGGTTCCAGGAGGGCAACCGCCACGGAAAGAACGACGTCCCGCAGAGACCAGTGCACCTGCGGCACGTGCGCAATGCTTGGAAACAGTACGTGCCCTGCGAGCCGATTCGTGCGCACGCACCTACATACAAACCAATGACGAGGAAAGTCCTGGGACGGAGAGGGGCAGAGTTAACCAGGTCAGGGTCAACAAGGCGCTCACGCAGGCCCCAGGCAGTGAGACCGTACAGTGGGACACAACTTCGAGAACGAAACGGCAAACGCCGCTTCCAAGGAGGATCCTCCAACCGATGGCTTTGCGGTCGGACGACTTGCGCACCTGCTAGCGTGGTACTGCACGTGGCCAGCAGGTATGTACAAAGCAACTGACCACCAACGACACTGGTTGGAGGGCGCCTCCTCCTTCGAAGCGGCACTGAAAACACAGAAAAAGCAAGGCACGGTTACCGAGGGACAGACGGTGCGGCGAGGGACAACGGGCACGAGGGCGCCCGAGGCCGTGACGGCGAACTTGGCCGACGGCAGGTACATCTCCCTGTCGTCCGCGACGTCCCGGAGTCCGCCTGGTAGCACGCACACGGTCGGCCGGCCGACGCGTCCCCACTGAATGCGCGGTGCGGACGCAGCAGCAGACAGCGACGACTACGAACGACAGAGAAGCAATCCGAGAACCGCGCACGGGTGCAACAAGAGAGGGCCGACGTGAGGAACAAAGCCAGCAGCAGCGGGACAGAAAGGAATGAAAGAAGAAAAAGAGGGAGGGGGGGGGGGAGTCCCCCTTCCTAGGCGAAAGCCTCTGAGCGCGCGCGCGAGCTTCTTCTCCGGGGCGCACAAAAGGAGGGTATCGGCGGAGTTCACAAGGCGCATCCGGCGAGACCCGCGCATAGAAAGAAGCCGCAACTAGGCACACGCGCCCCACGAGTGGCGGCCAATGGATGCCGGCGGGGGTGGGGGGAGGCGAGGAATGTCGAGGCAAAGACCTCTGTGCTCTGAGCGCAGTTAAGGCGCCCTACGAAAACTTTGGGGGTGAAAACGGGAAACTTTAGTCCAACACCACGGTCCTGGTCGCCTGAAAGAGGCTAGCGGGGCCTCACGCCTGCAATCTTCAGAGCTGGAGTGTTGCGCCAGGGTACCTAATTTCCAACAAAGCAGTCCGCGAGGCAATGCGGGCAAGATCACAGGCCAGATATGCACCTGCACCTGACACTCGTGAAATCGTTTCCCTAATCAGTTCATTCGTCACGAACGCCCAGCTTAGCCCACGGCCCCACCTGCGAGTCCTATCCAGCAACCTTTCTAGAGCCGGTCACCCAGAGAGGTGAACGACACCGCCGACCTGTCGCCGCCAGCCATCGGCGAGGCAGGAGGAACCGGCTCACCCTGGGCCTCCTTCCAGCCGTCAGGTTTCCTCACCTGTTCGGGAAGTCTAAACACATTCTGCGTACAAGTTCTACTTTGTCTCAAGTCGCCATCCTCGCTCCCTCTGCGCTTCTCTTCCTGGAGAACTGCGGCCTCGCAAAGCAAGGCAAACACCGCAGTCACTCCACCGCTCGGAGAAACTTGAGGACGAGGACATGAGGATCCGCGCATGCCGCCACAACCCGCGCGGTGTGCACTGCGCAATCTCGGCAGCGTCCGCATAGGCAGTGCGCGTCGGCGGCGGGGTAGGCTGTACATGAAGGGAAGCCAAAACTCGGCACGCCGCTGCGCCTCCGACCGAAACAGGCCCCAGGAAGGCATAATCGCGCGCGCCGTAGGCGCTTCTCAGTTCTCGGTTGGGCACGCGCGAATGCAGACAGAGCACGTGGTAACACTCGGAAACTCGAGCCGCGTAAAGGGGGTTGCTATGCCGGTGCAGCAACACTCAGGGAGGCGTTAAAGCGCCAACTCCAAGGACCCAGGGTCGGCGCCCTTGGCGTACGCTGGACACCGTTCGGCGCATGCGCACTGCAAGAGACGCCAGCGAACCTCGGCGAGGCGCCGATATCTGTCCGTGCTAGACATCGGCGCCGGCGCACGGGCGCGAGCGCGAGCGCTCGCGTTGGAAAAGGGGGTCCGGTTTTCAAACAATCGGAGAATCGCGGGGCTCTCGGTGACTCTTCTTCATGGCTTCCAGCTCTTTCAGATTCCCCGAACTTCGCGGTTTAAGCTGTCCTTTCAGCACCCCCCCCCCCCCCCCCCCCAACCCGTTCTCTCCACGGCTTGAAATTCTCTCCGTCGGCTCAAGAGGGGGAAGCGAGCCAGCACCAGGAACATGGAGATGCATGATCCTTTCCGACGCCCGTTCTGGCCTACGCCAAGAGCGACCAGGAAGGGTCCTTGGGAGTTTGCACTTAAGACTGGGCCACTGGCGCGCCCTAGTGCAGTCTGTCCCGGTGCTCACTGCCGAGGCCAACCCACACGATATCCCACAAACACGGGGCGCTGACAGAAAGTGGAGGAATGCCCATTTGCACAGCCGGCTACGGAGCTGTCACCGCTCTAGCGCTACAACGCCGCTCAAGGATGAAATCCACAGAGCCGAGGCGCACAACAGGGAAACAAAACAGCCGACGGCCAGCATCCACAAAGAGGCGGCCGCCGCACGCATATCAGGCCACGTCGGGAGCTCGATTACACGGACGGAGCCACGATGATGACCGCCTCGTATGCGCCTAAAATCTGCGTCTATTTGTGTGCGCGCTTTTTTCGCCTCTCCTCGTGGACGGGCGCTTCACAGCGAGTGCCAGTCTCTTCCCTGTTCGTCGTAGGAGAGAGAGAGAAAAAAAAGAGTCAAAAGCTCGAGGCGGCTGGTAGAAAGCGGCGGCCGCTGAAGACGCCGTGACGAGAGAGAGACGTTTCGGTAATCGATTGAAACACGGCGGGGCTTCTTTCGACCGCCTTTCCTGCTTCCTCCACCACGGGGCTCAAGCGAGAGATTGCGAATGGGCTCGACAGGACCACACCGCCAACGCCGGAACTCTGGGCATGCCTCGAGAAGTTGTGTTGGCGACAACTGTGCGCACTCCACTTTATTGGGGCCGAGAAGCAAAGAAAAGGAAGAGAGAAGGAAAAATTACCTAGCCACTCGCTCCGGATTGCTATCGGCGGAGATAGGGGACGCCTCCGGCGAATCTGCCAAGTTTAAAACCGATACGAGTCGATTCCAGAACTCGGCGGAAACGAAGAGCAGAGAAGCGACGTCAACGTCCTCCTCTGAGAACCGTTGTCTAGTCTTTTCAGTTTACGTCGCTGCGCGGTGGGAAAGGGAAAATAAGCAGGAAACGAGCTGAGTGTACACCGACGACAGACGCTGTTCTCAGGCACCGATCCGGGCCTCGCACGGAGCAGCTCCCCGCCCCCGGAGTCCTGGCCGCGGTTATACATACAGTGGTATCCGATCCGCCGCAGGCAGCGCATCATCAACACGGGGCTAGAAGGCTGGGTCCGTTGGGTTGGCTGGTACGCATACGTGGAACGAGGGTATAATGAAAAAAAGGAAGGGGGGAAATCGACGGCGCCCCGCCGCAAACGAACTATTTTGTATCGAAAAACCACACTTGTCCTCACTTCTTCGACGAGGAGAGTTTAAAAAAAAAAAAACCTTATGTCGCGCTAATGCGAATGAAGTCGAACAACCGCTTCGCGCCGGCAATGCAGAAACAAAACACGGAAAGTGCGCGCTCGCGCCATAGAAAGATGGCGAACGCGTGGCATCCCTCTCCTGAAAAACACGGGCAGAGTCACCGTCCCGGCTCCATCTGGGGACGAAAAGATTCAGATCCTCTGTCGACTCAACAACGAAACGGCGACGTCATGGGTGAATTAAGTGCGTCCATGCAATAACACCGGCTACCTGCAACATAAGGCCACGGGTACGCACTTGGCTCGGCATTCCACTGAGCACAGCGCCGTAACCTACGGAAAGGAAAACAGGTGTACCACAGAGGAACAGGAAGATAGCAGAGCGGGAATCCGAACCGAGATGGGCAGTTCGACGTAATGCAGAGAGAGGACAAGCAACCGGTGGTTCCTAACAGTTACGGTAACACATATTTTCTAGCGCTTAGTGAACACAAGGGACAAGAACACAAATACACAGGACGTACGCTAGCTAGCGCTTAGTGAACACAAGGGACAAGAACACAAATACACAGGACGTACGCTAGCGTACGTCCTGTGTATTTGTGTTCTTGTCCCTTGTGTTCACTAAGCGCTAGAAAATATGTTTCTGCCTAACTAGTTACGGCAACGCGTAGCAGTGGGCGAGACAGTCACGTGGGCAGATGATATCAGGTCATCGGCGGTGATAAGGTAGGCGCAGCGGGCAAAGAACTATCAGGGGCACTGGGGAGAGGACTCCGTCACCTCTGTTCCCCAGCGGACCTTGCTGGACTGGTGACAGCGGAGCCCGACATAAAGCACCAGTCGGCTCACACGCAGCACGCATCTTACAACCCCCCCCCCCCCCCCCCTTACTGCAGGCGCATATATGGAAACCGGGACACCGCCCACCGAGATTGAGCGTAAAGACAGGCCGCGCCGGTCTTTTCTCATACACACGCGTTAAGGCGGCTCGCTCAATGAATTGCCCGCGGGGATTCGCCGGCTATTATCCACAGTGTGTGTGTGCGTGTGTGCATAAATCGAGTGAAATCAGACCGGGGCCCTCCCTACCCGAGTTATGCGCGACGTTGGCGTTCGCGGCCGGCACGACTCCCTCTGTCAAACCCCCCCGCGCACGCGACCGAGACACAAGGGGCGCCGCTTCATGCCGCAGCTAACGCGTGCGCGGCTCATATAAACGCCCAGCCACCCGCAACAGGCGCCCAATCTCGGGGACCATGCATGGCGACCCATTTAATTAACGCGGCCCGAATACGCGAGACGAACTCATCATCGCGCTCACTCGCTGTCGCCGCGTATATTCACTATGCACGCGAGCTGCGTCGACGAAAAGATACCGCGGACGACCGACGAGTCCAGTTCGGCCTCTGGCCACGCCACGGACGAGCCGCCCCGCGGCGCTAATCCAAGCGGCGAGGGCGGGGCCCACTTTTCTTGCCCCCCAGAAAGACCGGTGGTCCCGGGTTAGCCCTTATGAAAATGGTCTATAGACAGTCCATAGACTTCTTGTAGACTCTTCGCCTTCCTATAGAAATTTGTCTATTCATAGTCTATAGAAAAAAAGAGAACTAAAGGTGAATGGCGATAAATCTATAGATTGTCGATAGACAGTCTATATGATTTGCATTGCCTATAGACTGTTCTCTAGGGTTTCTCTATAGAGAGTCTATAGACTTTATAGACGGGAGTGTATAAACGGTCTATAGACTGTCTAAAGAAACCTTTGTAAGTGGGATTCCCGGAACAAGACGAAATTTCAAAAGCGGAGGTTGGTGCGAAAGTCGCATAGCTTTCCGCCGTAGTCGTACGGCTGTATAGGACATCGGCTGCTGCTAATGAGCAACCTCCACCGCTCTCCTGTCCACTATATACGGTAAAGAACACGTGATCGCAGTTCAGCTCCAGTATACGTCCACCGGCGGCCCCGTTCGCTTGTGTGGGCCGTCGGTGCAGGGTGCTGGGCCCGTGGCTGGGCCGAATTCCTGCAGCCGCCGAACACAACAGCTCAGCCTGCCGCCAGACGTGCTCTCGGCAAAGACCAGCGGGTCGGCGCACTCTGGTCGCCTCACTGGGCCTTTTATTGTCGTTTTTTATTAACGCGCGAAATCAATTTCGCCGCTACTTTTTTTCTCCGATTTTCCAGTGTCCGCTCATTACTCTTCGTACTTCGTGTGGCACAGATGCGCACGAGGTCAAATGTCAGTCCCTACGCCTGTTCTAACATCCTGCGCGGGCGCCCAACTTGGACAAACAGGAGGCTGGGCCCCAGCGGGAGTCCAACCCCATACGTTTACAAGCATAGGCCGCGTTTACACGAATGCGACAGAAGTCGACTCCAATCCCCTTTTTGTGGGAAAGTGCAGAAACGTCGAGGAAGAAGAGTAGATCGAGGACGAGTCAAGCCTTACCTTCTCAGAGCCTGCTCTTTCCCTCAAAAAGCGGACTGGAGTCGACTTCTGTCGCGTGCGTGTAAACGCGGCTACAGACGATACCCTCCCAGAATACAGGGGCCTATATGGGAGCTCCGTTAAAGCGCCCTCCAATTTTTGTACCCGGTAAAAACGATTCACTCATCCTTGCTGGAAACCTTGATGCGTTTGTCCAGCAGCAAATTAAGAGTTCATTTACAGGCACACGCTCGATTCAAATTCGTGACGACTACATCGAAACGGACTCCGTGATCGCCGTCTTATACCCCTGTCACACGGCGAGTTTCAATGGCCATCGAGTCGTGGGTCTTCGAAATTCTCAATAGCCATCGAACTCGAAGGACTTGTGTCGCTGCTGCACGGCAAATCTCAATGCCCATTGAAATGGTTCTCGTGTCTTACGCCACGGATGTGTGGCGCCACAATCGCTACTTTGGATTTTGCAGAAATAACAAAAATATTTGATAAATGTATACTAAATGCTGAAATACACGCATATGCGCATGTCGTTTAAAACCTTTTTAATTGCACGTACGCGACAGACAGATGCAGACACTGCTGTGGCCACTCTAATACAAGACGAGCCAAAACCAAGCCGGTCCAACTGCGTCGGAGCGCTGCTTCGTCAGGCCTAAGACCTGGGAAATCGCCTTGATATCTGAAAAACAATAGCTAGTTGTCTCTTGAAACTTTGTGCGAGGGTAAGAATGGCCAAATCGAAGGCGAATACAACAGCTTAGAACACGATATTGCTTTGAGGATTAGCGACGAAGCTGTTATCGCTGTGAATCGGGCGGGCAGGGCGCCGCCATGTCAACGCTAAGTACGCAAGCAACACAAAGACCGCAACGCAAAATTAATGCGCTTAAAACCAGTCTGTAAAATAATTTTAAAATTGTGCCAGACTGCTTGCATTAAATGTTTAGGCGAATAATGTTTCTTAGTGCTTTTGTACCGTGAATGTGTCGTGTACGAAAGTGCGCTTGGCGCCGCTCGAAGCAACGCCAGCAACCTTGGGCAGCGCTCGAAATCTCGATGGAGTTCCGCGCTGCTCCGTTGACTCGATCGCCTTTGAGTCGATGGGCTATCGGTTCGAGGGCCTTCGAAATGCCCGTGTGACAGAGGTATTATACAAGCTCAGCCTTCTGCGATGGTGGCGCCCTTGTCGCTGAAACGCGAGAAATCATCGACACAGGCAAACTTAAAATTTCCCTTCAAGGGGAATCGCAACGATACAACGCCCCCACGAATGAATCCGCTAATCCAGGCATCGCAGCACGGAATAGCTAGCCATCCTTTCCCCCTCCGCTCGACAGCTGGCCGTCCAAAGTGACCCGCAGCCAACAGTCCGCCGCGGAGCGCGAGCCGCCCGTCGCGACTCGCAGGCGCCGCTGCCAATCAAGGCCACGCGACGCACAATTGGATTCCGGGCGAGCCAGGCGGACGCCACCGGCACGGAGGAGGGCCCGCGTCGATGGATGGCGCCAGGGACGCCGCGGGGAGGAGCAATGACACAATGCAAGCACACAGGGAAGACGAGAGCGGGGGAGGAGGAATGGCAGTCGGTGGCAATCGCGCTCTATCACACACACACACACGCACACACACACACACACACACACAAACTGCGCCTCGCGTGCTGCGGGCACATGAAAGCGGCAGCCGCGGCACGACTCCTGGTCGCGTGCACATGGAGGAGCACGGTTTACGCTTCCACCAAAGCCGACCTCGTCGACGCTCCGCTGCCGGCGCACGACGTCCATTTCGCCCGTCCACTAGGCGCGGCAGGGTGGCCCTCAGCAGGCCTGCTTTTGGTGGTCGTCTCACTCAGGCCGCTAAAGCGCTTGGCCAACGATGCCCACTCACGGCACCACGGAATGAAAGGAGCCGCAGTCCCGCAGCGGCCATTTCGGTTCCGCCGTCGGCGGCGTTCGCCTGCCTGTCAGTCAAGACTAGCCGCGTTGGCTCGGTGGTTGCGGCGTTCGGCTCCTGCGCCCGCCGCGCGTGGTATAAAATCCGGGCCCCGGAGGCGCCTTTCAACGGATGCCGCTACGGCCCCTCTTTTTCTCTCGTTCTCCTTTCATTCGCCGCCCTTCCCCCACGACGCGGGTTCAGGTGCCCATCGAGGGAGCGAGCCAGTTACCCCATACAAAAATGGTCTACAGACCTCTAATAGTGCTGGCTTCCTATAGATAATTACGTTTGTCTACTCGTAGTCTATAGACAAAGGTCTACTAAAAGTGTATGGCCATAAATCTAGCGATTGCCTGTAGACTGTCTACAGGTTTTGTATTGCATACAGACTGTTCTATAGGGTGTGTCGAAAGAGTCTACAGACTGTATACGTAAGTCTATAGACAACCTATAGACTGACTAAAGAAACGTCTGTAAGGAACCGGAGACTTCCTTTTCGTCACAACCAATTTCCGTTTTCGCCACCGAGAATACAACCCAGGTTGGGGCGCTCAAGACCAGCAGGCGCTAACTGCCGCTACAGGAGGCAACGTGCGCGGGTGAGCGACGCTACTGCACGCAGAAAGCTTACGACGTTGGCCTCGAGGTGGAACACCCCCACTACAGCCGGCGTGGCCGGCAAGGCCAGTGAGCCCATCAAATGCACCGGAAACGCCGCGCCTGCTTGCATCCGCCTGCGAGTAACGGCGCTCGCAGGCAGGCAGCCGGTTTTTCCCCCCAGAGGAAGTCTCCGTTGTGTATGCACCAAGGAGGAAAAAAAAGGGGGGGAAATAAGATTACAAAACGCTACCCACCGTCCCGCAGGCAGCTCTTTCGCAGCGGAGTGGCGAAGCTGAGATCGCGAGCCGTAGGCTTCCAGACAGACCTGCGACCCACGTGCAAGGGGGGAGGGCACAGCAGTGGAAGCCACCGCCTTCCTCGCAGCTTCAACCACTACACCTTAGCAAGTTGCCGGACACGTGCGAAGTTTAGAGCAAACCACACCGTCATGTCGCGCGTAGATTCGACGGAGCCGGATGTAAGGGCGAACCAGCGAGGCTAAAGGCTCAAGACAAGCACCAATGAACGTCTTGAGCACACCGCGGGCACGCTGTTGCACGGAGCAGCGGCAACTAGCCCCGTCCTGCTGGCTATTAATGGTGGAGGTCAGAAACGTAGCATTAGTCCAGTCACGACGGAGAGAGAGAGAGCACGCGAGCTCCGCGCTTAGTTGGGTGCATCACCTGGCCAAGATGACGTCATACACTTCGCGGACAAGAGAAGGAAGCACTGGCGCCGTCTCCTTCAACGGCAGCACAGCGTTGCCTGAGCATCAATTACGGAGAAGCCGTAAGGGCCGGTTACGACAGTCCCGTTGCCGCAACGGGAGGGTGGCACACAGTAGACGCCACATCAACAGGAACGCAGAGCTACACACAGACCTCCCAAAGGCTAGCGGTACACGCTCCCGGATAACACCGAATTGAGCCAACTAAACAGTGGAACTGGAAAGCTCGAAACAGGGCGAGGCGTGTTACAGGAGTGGGCGCGTACGAACCGAGATGAAAACCTTCACTCTCTTTAATAAGGTATACGCCGGAAAGTTTTCCAAGCCGCAATGTTTTTGCAATAAGCTAGCGCATATGGTACACAGGGCGTGGACTTGCGAAGCATTGTACGACGGCACACACACACACACGATAGAAACCTGGGAGGCCTCACTACACCACCCCAACAGTACAGTGCCAAGTGAAATCATCAGTCAAGCTCTGTCTGGTGCCGTGACCTTCGGGGTCCCGGCCGACGGACAGACACGCTGCGGACGAAGACTTCTGCGGCGCGGTTCTGACTGGTGACAATAAATATTTCTCTCTCTATTAACTTCGAATATGAACGCCCACACACTATACAACATGCAATCCGCTATGACCCTCACAGGCTTGCGGCTCTGCACTCGTGCTTGGCACTTCGCGAAAGAGACGCTCGACGAAGCGTCCAAGGGCATCTCCGGAGCGTCTAACGGGCAGCCACGTGCCGTGCTCAGAATGGCTGGCGACAACGAAGAAGGGAGGTAAAAGACTGGGAAAACCGTAGCGCAGTTGGGAAGGAAGCGCGGGGGCGGGGGGAGAACGCGACGCAGTTGGCGTCACCGCCGGCTTGGCAAGCGAAATGGGAGGCAGCGATCGGGCACCGAACAGGCCGTCGATCGGGCGCCGAGCGGAAACGCGCACAGGATGCGAATCAAACCGGGCCATACGTATACGACGGCGGTGGGGCGATGATGCCGCCGCACGCACCTGCCTGCGAAGGCAGCGAGCGTGCAGGTAGGTGTACTACTCGCGTGCGCTCCATGGGCCATCGGGCCGGCACTGTACTCGAGGCACAGTGCCTCGAATGTACCGGCACTCTACTCGGAGACAACTCTGTTCGCTGCGAGACGCTTGGTCTGACTAAAGGAACCCCGCGCTATCGAAATTATCTGCCTCCTTTCCGGCCTTCGCGGATGCCCATCCCGACTGAGGCAGGTTACCGTGTCTCCCCCTTCCTCATAAACATTAGTTCTGAGACCGAACGACGGAAGATGCGTCACACAAGCGGCCGGCTGGCGTGTCCTATACGATAGCGCGGTAAAGGTAGGCGCACGACGACACAGGCACACCAGCGACGGCACCAAAGGCGCCGACGGCTAGCCACGCAATCAAGGACTTCCCCGATACGGTTGGAGTTCTTTGCTGCCAGTAGGCTAACGGCGAGTGCGCACGCTACCGCCTCAAGCTGCAGCCACTGCAGCCGCTGCTCGGAGCTGCGAGCTAACCAGTCGGGGCCCGCAGCACATATGACATCGTCGCTTCTCACGCTGAGATCGCGGAAACGAATACATTTACCCAAATACTCGCCTCCCCCCTGCGGTCGATCGAAAAGATGACCGAAGGTGGCCGTAGCATTTCATCGCACGCGGGATGTCTATCCGGACAGCAGTGTGTGTGGCAAACAGTCGGCTATGTTGCTGCCTGCGTCACTAACGCCAACTACAAGGAGCACGTGACCAGAGAGATCCTCCAGATAAAGCGACCACTCCTTGGGCGCACATGTCGGCAAAGGACCAGAACTGCCCTGGCCCCGAGGTTTCAGGGAGTCAGGTTACGACACCCAACGAAGTACCCGTTAAGGCCATCGCCGGAGCAGCAGCGCCACTCGAATAGCCGCACCCCGAGACTGCAGGGGTCGGCGCCCTCCCGCCGCCATTTTCGCCCAAGCAGCACGTGCGCCCCCCCGCCAGGCGAGGCCTTCTCGCCGCCCAAGAGGCAGCAGAGCATCGCGCGGGCCCACGGGAGGAGGAAGCGTGTTGCGCGGGGCGCACAATTTGTGTTGCGTAATTGCGCAGGGCGCTAAGACTACCGCTTCCCAGGAGGAGGAGGAGGGGAGCCTTGCCCAGCGCCTGCCTTTGCCGTCGGGCCAAGGAGGTTCTTGGCGATCAAAGCTCAACCGCAAGTCAAGTCCGGCGGGGGTGTCGAAGAACAGGCGAGGCATTGCAGACCACGCACGGGCGCACACGAACGAAGACAGGGACGCGGAGTGCTTGAGTTTTCTGCATATGTCTTGGTTCGTGCGCTCTCGTACATGGTCTACAGTGCAATGCGGTCACACGTCGGAACACACGCTCTCTGGACGGTTGCGGAGAGGTGCAGAGAGCTGCCGCTTCTCGGCACCGCGCCTTGCTCCAGGTTCAGTGGCCCGCAACAGGTCAGCAAGCAACGTGGCGAAGTCCAGTGATCTCTGGGTACTTCCCCCTCCCCCCCCCCCTTCTCTCTCGCTGCTCCCGAACCTGGCAGAACCTGGCGCAAGGCACGGTGCAAGAATCCGCAGCTCAAGTTCTCTGCACCTGTCCGCAACAGTCCAGAGAGCGTGTGTTCCGACGTGTGCCCGCCCGTGCTCCATGTTAACGTCTACCCGGGGTAGGGCGCCCCCGGAGCCCCGTGCACTTTTCCCGTTACGTCTTCATCGACAAGGGGGCGGGCGGGCACGGAAGCCGCCGCTCTCCCAGTGGCCTACTGCTCGTTTCAAAACCCCAGGCTACGGTGACCGCGCTCTCTCAAGGTCGCCGCAGACAGCGGCCCGGCAGTAAACTAGTCCCGCTTGTTGCCCGCCCTTCAATAGAGAGTTTTAGTTTCCCGTACATACAGAGTTCACGTACGCAAACGTGAGAAGTCTACGTAGCATACGCACATGTCATTCCTAACCCTTTTAGTTGCAAATAATCGCGCGACAGACGCCGGATGGATGGGTGGATGGATGGATACGGCTGAACCGTTTAAATCGGGCGGTGGCTCAAGCCACCTAGGCACGACTTATGAAATTTTACTCTTTTTATATGAGACTCGCGCATACCCTTTGCGTTCTGCGCATGCGCACTAGTCACCCGTAAGTGCTCTACCTACGTGAAACTAAAACTCTCTAATCACCGCGCATCGTCGAGCTCCGGCAAAGGCTGCCACAGACCATGCTACAGCTGCCCAAGGAAGTAAGTCAGGGTCCTCACGTACGTGTCCTTTGTTGCGCAACAGTTTTCAAATCCGATCGCATCAACTCACCAAGACTGTCACACGCGTCCTCAAAATTTTACAACTAACCCACCATCGGGTCGCCACGTCCAAAGCTTCAGCGGCATTCACTCCCTGCAAAGGACCGCTTCGGCACAGTGCCAGAGCAATGCCGCATCTACTCGCCCAGACTTGTGAGAGACACACATGCATCCTCAAAACTTGACAACTTTTCCACATTGACCGTATTGCCAAATTCACTCCCGGCAAGGGACCGTGTTCCATTGTTGATGCACTCGGGGAAAGGTGGACGACACCTAGGTCCTCGTGAAACAGAGGGGATGAAAGTGAAACAAGGTAGCGCATCAACACAGCCCAGCGCAGAAAGGCAGCCAGCCTGGCCAACCTTGGCGGCGCCAGATCGGTGTGACATCAAACACCGGTTTTAGCGGAATCTTCGAAAAATCGAGAAATGTCGCTACCAAGCTTTCACGTAAAGCCATTTCCCTCATTCTAGACAAACTTGAACACCCTCCACGTGAAGCCTACTTTTTTTTTCTTCGCTTAACACCAACATCAAGCCATACATTCCCTCTGGCAGTACCAGCAGAGCCACCCTTCGTGGTCAACTAATGGCGAAGTTTCCACCAGACGTTCACTTTCAAGCAAGGAACGACACTACTCACAAACAATACACAGGAGACCTAAGTTCGCCAGTCTATAACACCTAGAGAGTTGCCCGCAAATCATTCATTAATAAAAATAAAATCATTGCAGCAAAACGGTCCCGGAACACCCGTGTCCAACAAGATATCCACCCTCACCTGTATACAGTACCGGCATAGAATGTCTCCTGCATCAACAGTGATGGTAACAATGGCAAAAAAAAAAAAAGAAAGGTGAGCTCGAGAACTGCCCCTCACAGAGAAGTAGGTTAGTGATGACCATGCCGGACATCGGCCAGAACCACACACTAACTGCCCCCCCCCCCCCCCCCCCTCTCTCCTGTAACCTGATCAAATGAGATGCATGCCATCATTAGCCGTTCTTCCAAGTGCACAGACGGCACAAACAATAAACTTTCTCCTTCCATTTTATACACGTGAGAAGTACGATACTGTACCCCACAAGCTGTGCTCAAACCTATGCAAAACACCTTCCAGCATGGCCGCATGCAACCAACCCAGTAAGCTTCCACCCTCAGCACATCAGAATACGGACCACAAGAAAGGCCACCAAACAGCAGTGCTTCCCAAGCAGTATAACAGTTCTGACTGCAGACGAAACGAAGTGATGATGAATGTTTCATGAATGTTCGCAAACACTTGCTGTACACAGGCCTGTCCAGCAGCCAGGTTGAGAACGCAACTCCGGCAAACTGTGTTCACATATGACTACAACTATAGGCAAGGAAGAACCCTCACAGTAAATTAAAGAACTTGCTATTTTGTCAACAGATCCACAGCTTAATCCAGGCTATGCAACTCTATTCAGCGTCTCTGCCATAATATTTTTTCCCGCCTGTAGACAACATGACTTTCCTTTACGCTCAATGAAAACATCAATACACACCTATGATCAGGGACTCGTGCTTCCCTCTGGTAAAAGTTTCTGCTTAGAACGAGACAACTTTTCAACGCATAAAAATGGAAATTAACGCATAAGACGTACAAGGCTCGTCATAACACAGTTATCTCTTGAGACTGTTCCTCGAGTACAGTACAGAGTGGCAATAATATTTCCATACCATCCAGCAAAAAAAAAAGATTTTTTGTTCTTTGCTGGAGGAATTATTTCCAGGAAGTTTCTAACATAACAAGCTCACAAGTGCAGGAACTACTGTGAGAGTTATTTGCTGCTCAGTGTGTGGCGACAATTTACCCAGGGAACTGCAGGCTTCATTCAAGAAAATACTTGCTATGAATAGCGCCCCCCCCCCCCCCCCCCCCAGGTACAGCCATACAAGTTTCCTTGAACTTGACAGCTTAAATTCTTTTTTCCGGCACTCCGAACAAAAACACCTACTCAGTGGTCACCGGGAGAACAAAGTGGGAATGACCACAAGGTTGGAACAATTATCAAGGACATTTAATCTTTGAAAACACCAGTAATTGATCTGAATGGATGGATAAGACTGAACCCTTAAAATCGGACTGTGGCTCAAGCCACCTAGCCATGACTTATAAAATTTTACTCTTGGCCTGATTTTAGCCACCAATCAGATAACCTTTGCTTGGTTACTTCTACCCGCTTAAAGTCTACTTTCCCTTCACTGTCCTTAAACCCCAATGCCTTGGATAAACCAGCCCCGCTGCTTTTCACTGTAGGGTGAAACCCTTTACATGAAAGTATCCAGTGTTCAGCCGTTTCCTCCTCCTCTCCGCACGCAACGCACGTGTCTATCTCGTGGTACTTGACTCTATATGTCTCAGTCCGCAAAACTCCCGTCCTGGCTTCAAACAACAAAGAGCTTCCCCTACAATTATCATAGATATTTTCTTTGGCAATTTCCTGGTTAAAGATCCTGTATGTTCACAGTGCCGATTTCGTCAGCATCCCTGTTTTCCAGACCTCTCGCAAACAGCGCCCTCTACAGTAGTCCGACAATAAAGGTCACCTCAAGAAGTAAACAAAACAGATACTCTTTGTGGCCTCTGGTAGTGCTCAGAAAGGTATTAACGGCACAATAAACCTTAACATGGTGTGAATCTAGATGAGGAGATTACCCAGCAATGAAGTCAACTGCACAGATTGCACCAAAACCTGAACATTTTTTGGTGTAAGTATCACAGATGTGAAAAACCCATGCTTACACAGAATGTACTTTCCACACTACAAGTGATGACTTTAGGGGAAGCAACACGAATGGCCAGGCCTTGTAGACCAAAAAAAAAACCTTCGCACCATAATAAAACAAAATATTTTGCGGCTGGAAGAAAAACATAGAATGAAGAACAAAGCACAAGGAACACCAAAATGACTGAAAAGAAACCCGAGTGGTCTTGTCACACGCCGCCGACCCAGTCATGAAACGAGAGTCTGTGCGAAACCTTGTTTCTTGGACAGCGCATTCCACAGTTTAAAAAAAACTGCTTTCCGTACCAAACAAATGGCGAGGTGATGGAGAGGCCCAACTACTTGGCTGCAATAAAGAAATTAAATTCTCAGGAAAAGAGCTTGTAGCCCCTGTAACTGCTATGATTATGGCCTCATCGAGGGTCTGCTGGGCCGTCAACTGAAAACGCAGATCAGAGAACCTTCCCCACCCAAAGCAGACTTTGCAGAGCCAGGCACGCAAGCAAGAAGGGGAAAAAAAGAGTCTACTCACTCGTAATAAGTCCTTGCTGACTTCACTGCAAAGAAAAGAGAGAAAAAGGGAAAAAGATTAGTCAAGACAAGCACAAGCCAAAGCCGACCAACAATGCAGAGGCAAGTATGCAACAGATGACGGGGGCAAGGGTGCACAGAAAAGGAGAGGATTATTTCTTGTGACAGGAAAATGCAAAGAAATAGTTCTGAAGACAATGAAAGCACAAAAAAAAAGGATTCTCAAGGCCCGCAACCAAGCGTCAGACACCTGTCACCCCTCAAAGCAAACAGCCACAAGAAAACCTCCCGTAACATTATTAACTAATTTTATCCTGAGCAAAAGCAACTGCATGAGAACAGTGGGCAACTGCTCATAAAAGTTTTGTTAGCTTTTACAAGAAAATGCTACACTTCAACAGTGTATCACTTGTTCATGTGGCCACGGATTGCAATGAAAGCCAGCTCCAGAATGAGTATTTGCTCTCAAGCAACTAGAAATCATGCGTATTTACTTAAAAAGGTTGGCAGCCTTTCAAAAATATTTGCAATGACCGACAAAGCCAAAGCAACTGACAAATTCCACATAGTAGTAAATATGTTACCGAGACGTTAAGGCACTGGCGAATTTATTGAACTGCAACACCAGTCCCTACAAGTAGATGACCACCAGTAAAATACTTTCACAGTGAATGGCAAAGGAGGGTGAGACTCACACCACACAGCCACGAGAAGACAAAACCGTACATGGGGCACAATATGCACCCACTCCAGAGCCGAACGGCACTCTAAGCAAGCCACCTGCAGACCTCAAGAGCCTCATTATGCACGCTGTGGTGCTGCATTTTAACAACTGCAACGCCTGCTACAGCCAGTACGAGCGACGCCTCCCCGAGATGGCAGCACTTGTCGGCAAGCACAAGAGTGCCGGAAGAGTCTTATCACCTAGCACATTATCGCAATCCAGGCCAAACGCAATAAGCGGACTCTCTTGTGTGAAGATAACCACCTGTTTCCGCACTTCCAGCGCACACTATCTGCAATGAGCAGGTTGCCTGGAGCCTTATGCAAAGCCTTTGTCAGCCCACGGTAAGTCCAACAAATCCACAGGAAAAAAAAAAAGTAATTATCAGAGGTTATCTCCTACACCGCAGCAAATTCGAATGAGAGCTCTATGGCACAAGTGGCCGACATAAGGAGAGTAGATAAGGGAGCCCACAAAATGGAGACATTCAAATGATGGAGACGCGCCACAGCTTCGATAGAGCTAGCAATCCAACAAAAGACAGCCACACCAATGAAACAGATGGCTTCTCCGAGAGCTGTTTCAAAGTCTGTTATGCCACAGCTGCACTTCACACAGTGCAACAATAAAGAGGCAAAACACCTTCAAAATTGCTAACACTGTTCAGTCAATATAAATGAGACCGAAATGGCTAAATAGATTATATTCGCAAGTTGTCATGACAGGCTACGCTGCACAAAAGGCAGTGTGGATGTAGCAGTAAACCAGCTAAAAATTTCACATGAAAGTAACCTTGTACTCAAACTGTTCGTATAGCCTAAAGGACTGATATTGCTTAGTCTATTCGCAATAATCTTCCTAATTGCACTAAGACACAAAGCTGACTGGTCTACAATTCTGCAAGCCTCCAACGTTGCTTTTCTTGTGGATTATTGTACTTGCACTGTTTCATGCTTATCGTGCACTTGAGGTGATCAGACATCAAGTACACAGGCCTGCAAGTTCCTCTAGCTTATCTCCACCGTCCTTTAAAGGGACACTGAAGTTGGCCTGTATCAACAGATCACAGCAATCTAACAACAGATACCAATCAATGGAAACTAAGCTTTTACAAGCTAGAAACGGACAAAAAGAAATGAAATACACATGTCGCCACCATCGGCTGATGTCCTGAATTGAGTGACGGAAAAATTTTTAAATTAACTTTTCTCAGCCATAAATGGGTCTTTCCCTTCCAGACCCCAGACAAATGTACCCAGAGAGAGCCAAAAAACTAATTTTTAGAGAACAACAACTGAATGGATTGTAGTCAAGGCTCTGACGGAATCCCGTCGGGTCGGGATGGTACATGATAGTAAGTCGCACTGACCAAAAATAATGATGGAATGACGTTTTGGCTCCCACACGGGAGCCCTGTTCACAATGAGGCAAAACGTTGTGGCGGTGCCTCTTATATACGGCGTATATACGATCCCAGGAATCTCACATATATAGGCGGAAAATTCCCGCCATTGCGATTGATAGTATGCACTGTGGTTTGAATAATCATCGACTCAAGGTAGAGCCGTGAGCTCTCCTCAGCTCCTTGACGCTCACTTGCCCACGTTTTGGCCTAATGTTGCCTACAAGGCTGCCACTCCCTCTTCTGTTACCACTGGCGCGTTCCATTTCTCCGATGCAACAGCCGTGTCTCGTCAATATGGACGCTTTGTTTCCCGTGCAAAAATCCCCATAAAGAGTCGTTCGCAATAACGAATCATCAAGAAAAACAAAAAAGAAATGATTACAGACTGCTTCCTGCTCACTGACAGGCAGTGAAGTGGAAATCGGGGAATAATAGAAGCTACAGGAGACTGTTCGGGTCGCCATTATATTTAAAATCATGTGGTCCAGGTTTTTGCACATTTGGAGTGCCTAGTGATACGGAGATGCATTACGGAGCCTATTGGTATGATGAAGTATCTCCTACTGCGACTGTTCACATCCCAAGAACCCTGTACCCACTTGGCTGATAGCTGTATGAATGCGGTTTTCAACGCAGCGAACAAAAATAATTTTTTTTCGCAGCCTTTGATGCAACACTGCAAACGGTATAAGGTTGCATCGACCAGGTACCTTGCCGCTGTAAGGCTTGAAACCACACACACAAAAAGGCCCTTACTATGGCATTTGCACTTTCGCACTATCTTCCGCTGCTGTTCTGGACTCAAAATACAAGGGCCGGAACATCTCGCACAGGCGCTTGGGATTTGTTCTCATCGCTTTCCCCATTAAAGGGACAAAGATGCATTGTCCCCAATGGGCTTCATGCATGTTCCTCCTGCCCATTGTCCGGACAGCGTTCCATATTAACGAGGTGTAAGTACATCGCAAAAGTTTGGTCCACAGCAAAACTGTCCATAATTCGAGTCATCCATAGTAACGAGGGCCATAATAACAGGGCATGACAGTACTATTTATATCCGAAGTGACATGAGCATTCCTGCTGCCGTATGATAAATCTGTGCAGCTGCAAACAAATGACTAAATTCTAAATTATGTTGGACCCGCAAAATAAATTTCAAGGTGCCTCTTAGTGCCGTGACCACTACATGACAATATAACCTGGACACAAAACCAGTGCCACTAGCAAAACTGTGCCTCAGCGAAAAGAAACCCCCAATATTTGCTTGCTTAGAGGAGTACCGGCACACCTACAACTTGTCGAAAATATAAAGTTAGCTTTAAAAGTAATTAAGACTACTTAAGAAAAAACTAAACCGAAATTTTTTTTTCATCTTAAATTAAAGCAGCAGGTTAATTTGTGACCCAGGCACTTTCACAAAACGACGTCTGTAAAAATGGTAGCACCACAAATGTTTAGTGTACCATTATTGAATCTTCCAATGGTGACCAAACTACCGACTAGCAGAAACTCCTTTCAAGTTCAGCAAAGCTAAGAGGATCTTGAAAGCATTCCATTTGGAAAGCAGGACGCACATGTCAGTGGTACTGAACATTAAACCCGTCCCATGATGGAATGCTGCATCTTTAACTTCCTCTCTTGGAACACACAAGCACGTCATAAATGTGCTTTTCTTGCCTAGTTGTCTGGCACACAACTAGCCCGCATACCAATGACGTAAAAAATGGTCAGTACAGTGTCTTTAAGGAGCGAGTTTTTCAAGAAGAAAATTTCCATGCCGATGGACTGAAATCCCATGAAAAGATTTTAATGGGCAGAAGCATAGGTTTAGCAAAAAGCAGAAAGTGCTACAGAAACACACAATCTATGGCTGGCCTCAGTGTACATTGGAAACCTATCTCTATGCCGCAGATACGGCCGCGAACCAAGTGGTCGCAACGACTGCAGCTGCCACAGCATTTCTGACACATGAAGAAGAGTGCCATGTTTGGGAACGCATGCAGCATGCCATGCTGCCTTCAGTCTTGTGCACAACGATTCACTCATGCCCCACAAACTTCACCTGACATTCACTCCCTGTCATGAGATTCTCTTGTTTAGTTCTAACAGTGACATGCTATTAATTTTTTTTGGTCCTGCCATATTTTGTTTTTTCTTCCCTTAATCTACAAATACTGCTGTTTTCATTGATATGCTGGGAACCCTGTTATCTCTTTGCACTTTGTTTAGCTATTTCAAGCTGTAGCATTTCTGTGCTGATATGCACAGATGGTTTTCTTTTTCTTTGCAGTTCGTTCCAAAAGGTCCCAACTGCAGCACTAACTTCGGGGTCTTTATACACCAATGTCTCTTCATTAACCTAAGCAGCATTTCATGTACTTTGAATAAATCTTGAACATCACGAAAGTTTGTACGTAAAAACAGCAATTAAGGCAGAATGCCACCTGGAAGCAGCTGGGCACGTGCAGTAAAACCCCAAACTTTCGTACTTCCGGGACAAGAGATCAGCTGACAAATAGCTTACAAACACATCTGACAACACAGCTGGTTCCACTACACAAACCCTGCACAAATGCGTGCGACTGAACAATGGCGACGCTGTCACCCCAAGAAAAACAAATCGAATGCAATGACACATATAGCCGGGCAGGCGTGAAGGATCCGTAGTGGTGCATCTGAGCACCACATGAACAGAGTCGGCCAACCATGCCAATGACAAATGTTGCCAAACGCGGATATGACAAGAGCGCACAAAAGGCGTCCGGTATTGTGTGCCCAGCAAGCCAGGGAACAATGGGCTTCCCCAACACCAAAATAACGTGTCCCAAGCACAATGACACACGGGACAGCGCACATCCACAATCTGCCCCTGCATGCTTTTACACTACAAACACTGACTACAAAAATGTTGTTCCACCAGGTCATGCTCAGCAGAAATAAATCCGCAGTTTAAATGCTTGTACTCCTACTCAAAAGGCTGTCCAGGAACAGGTAGGCTACTGCCCAGCTTAAGTCCCTCAATTCGAGAGCAGCTACAGCTTGTAATAACAGCAAGTGAATAGAAAATACTCAATATTCTATGTGTAAGTGGAAACTACAATGAAGAAAACAGTGACATAAAATTTGAGTGAGATAAGCCAAGCAAAGTGGAAGTTTTGAATGTAGAGGTGCCTCATCAACACACCTCAAACTTTCTTTTTCAGCATGAAGTTTGAACAGTAGATAAGGTGAAGATGTTGGCCACAGGCCTGCTAATAATGCACAGTAGGGGAAAAACGAAAGCGACAGGAGAACAGACTGGAGATGCAAGCTGACGATTTTATACAATGTGCTGCACACATAGGTCCAAAGTTCAGTGCAGCCACTCTACAGAGAAGTTTACCTGCAGAAACAAAATATGTGCTGAATAAGCAGTGAACTGAAGAAGAGATTACCAACCCTCCTTTCAATTTCTCTAGTACCTGCAGCAGGAAGCATTAATCGCCATGCTCTACGCCTTATGTAACACTCAGACTTGGCCTGCTCAAACACAATATGCTTGTGTGCTGAATAAGCAGTGAACTGAAGTTGAGATTACCAACCCTTCTTTTAATTCCTCCGCACTATGCACAGTAGCTGGAGCAGGAAGCATTAATCTCTATTCTCTACACCTTATGTTAGACAGACACCCCACTGAGTTTTTGGCTTGCGAGTCGTCCAGTGGGGTCTGCTTTGCATTGCTAGCATTCACAGACTGGGAGCACCATCAGCACCAACAAAACAAGTAAAACACGAGCCCACTAAAAATATTAGCAGTTGGAGAGGAACTAGTGACGTGGCCTAGTAACACTCACAGAGAGCAGTCTCTACGCCTTCCGACTAGAAAATCAACTGCTCTAGTATTACTCCTCCCTGATATTATATCCCCATTCTGAAGTTCACGTTTCACTTGATGCTGATGGTACTTTTTTGACAAAGACTGTATGCAGGAGGATGCTGGAGTGTGCACAAAAGACTCCTCCTTTTCCTCTCCTCCACCGTTAGTTTACAGCAAATTTCAACCTTCCTGCCTTCGATTAGGTATTGCACCTGTTCCCCCTTTGTCGATCCTTTCCATTCTTTATTCCCTCAGGCTCAGCCAGTGCCTCATGGTATAAAACCAGCCCTGCCAAAATGATATCATGGTAGCACACATGGCTGGGTCGTGTCTTAATGTGAGTGTTTCATGTCCCCCTCGTGTGCCTGCTTTTAGCACCATGCGATAAGGCAGTAGGAGCTCTTAATGTGCAGCAGCATGACCTTTGCCAAGCTGTTTACCTCACTAGAGTGTGTGGGAAAGCAGACGAAAGTGATGTTTGCACTCTCTTCTGCACGCCAGCTCCACAGTTTCGCCATTTGAGTCTCGTATTTATTCAATCTGCTCTATAAACCCATGCACTTGGATAGACACCAAGGTAAAAGCTTGAAGAAACCCTACGCACCAACTGAATATTTCTTTGAAAACCACTTGCACTCGGAGAAATTTGGCAACCGTCAAATAACACTAACCAAGATGAAGTGAGCAGATTTTAAGAGGGCAAAATGCATTGGCAAAAAGCCGCTAGGCTTCTGCTAACAACTGAACTGCAGGAAAATCTAATCTTCAAATAGCAAAGCATTGCGAGTCCCTTGACCTCTCCAATAATCCACTGCTGTTAAACCCTGCACTAGTGAAGAGGCTTGTCCGAGGCCCAAAAGGTGTTAAGCACATGACAGAAATTAACTACAACAAGCTAGCATGCAGTGTCGCCAAAGTAGCAATTTCGTTCGTCCCACTGCAAGTGAGTGTCGACCCCTTGCGGCCAGGTTAGCAATACATTTTGAAAAACATAGCAAAAAAGATGCGGCACACTCAGCCAAGCTAACCCACAAGGCATTCTGCAAGGTATTGAAGCAGTTGTGACTATCTCTGCGAAAAGTTCTAGCTCTGCAGACAAGTGGCTATGTCACTGAGTAGTTGCACTACCCACGAAGAGATTTGATAATCTAATTTCAACCGCACAATGGCGGCTTGGCCAAAAAGTGCCAGGGCTTTCCCTTCCAAAGTCATTTCTACGCACTGAGCAGGGGCCTCCTGCATGCACATAGGATCGGCTTTGTGCCGTAGTCTCTGGAAGAGATGGCACGCAGTGACTATGGACGGAACCTGGCGTGGTACCTGTACAAATTGCAGACTTCTAATTTGAGTAAAGTCTGCAGTAACGTGACACACAACGGCTAACATGTCATTCCGCACAAGGTAATTAAATCATTTCCACAAGCTGAGCACTAGGCCAAGAGAAAGCTTGTAGCGAGTTGAAAACCAGTGGGGTATCCAGCAGCACTGGGCATAACCCACACACAAAGTGGACTCTCAAGCCATTTGGCTGTCACTGCAGTTACTGAATGTTGTTACTTCGATGCCGACACCAAGCCATTAAACATTAAGCGCATCTCAAAACATGCAGCTACTATGAGTAGATGCAAGGGAAGCCGGTCGTCAACCATTGTGAAAGAGAATCTTAACACAGACATAGAATGCAAGCT
Source organism: Amblyomma americanum (assembly GCF_052857255.1). Classification (NCBI taxonomy): domain Eukaryota; kingdom Metazoa; phylum Arthropoda; class Arachnida; order Ixodida; family Ixodidae; genus Amblyomma; species Amblyomma americanum. The sequence goes on from NC_135507.1 coordinate 53,960,778, forward strand.
TCCTTTTCGAAAAGGTTCTTTTATAGAACTGAGAGACGAAGATTACCCGCTCAGCAAAGTATTCAGAAGCAGAGAAAGAAATCCAACCCAAGCCAAAGTAAAGATGAATTCTGAAGTCTCAGAAAAGTGAAGGTCTTCACTGACATTCCAACTGCGCCCGCAACCGCAGGCATAACTTTGCTTTATGATGAGACATTCTAATTCTAGCCTTTGCATAATATAACAGGCACTACACCAAGCCTAAGCTTGCCACAATTGCACTTTTGTAGTCCTCTCCCATATCTTTCCAATTAACCCTGTCCTGTGCCAGCTGCGGCCACCCTATCCCCGAAATCCTATTAAACCTCTTCTGGCCACCTAACTTTCTGCTGCCCCCTGCTATGCTTGCCTTCTCTCGCAATCCAGTCCGTTACCCTTAGGGACGAGCAGTTACCTTGCCTTCGCATTACACGCCCTGCCCAAGCCCATTTCCTCCTCTTGATTTAGACTAGGATGTCATTAACCGACGTTTGTTTCCTTTCCATAGCTTGCTGCATTGTCCTTAAGTTGAGCCCTTTTCGTTATCCTCCTCGTTTCTGCCGCATAAGTGAGCAGCGGTAAGTTACAGCTGTTGTATACTTTACTTTTTTTTTGGTAGTAGCGGCCACACCCAATTCCTGGTAGTTTAACTGAATGTGGCATGCATCCTCAGAAACAACAGCACTGCACATCTGTGCCACCAAGCCTCAAATAACAGTGGGAAAAAATAACTAAATTCCATACATTTGGCTCCGATACGTTACGCACCGTAGGCAGCTGAAACATGATGTTCTGGATATGAACGAAAAATAGGATAGCCCAAAACAGCTGCAACGAGAGTTTACATTCACTTGCCCATTCCAACATTACAAATGAACATTGTTCGGCCCATTGGTTTGCGCTTGGGAATGCACAATGACAGATCAATGGTAGCCATTCCGAGTCAGCCCTAGCTTGAACGATATGTTTTTGTGTGCAAGATATTAGTTCACAGATGCAGTAGGGCATGATGGGACTGGTGACTTTTACCCAGGTATATTAAGTTTTCCATTTGCACTTGCAGGACAATGTCATAATACACAGTTCACACATACATCCTACCAGTCAGTCATTTAATGACTGTTCCGAGTCAGTGAAAGGAGGGTAGGCAAGAAACAACTTCCTCAGTCTATTCTACTTTTGATGTCCCCAATTTGTGAACTACGCCATTCATGACTGTGATAGCTAAGTGCACAGTTTCAAACGACTGGCATTCGCATGGATGCTCAAACTACCACTTGCACTGCCCCTTCCGCTGAATCAATCCTCTGCATAATTTCAAAGATGGGTCCACCTGAAGTAATCTCATAAGCGGCATTCTCTGTTAGGCATTTATGACAAGCACCGCAGCCTGGCAGGCCAAATATAGCATTTGAAGACGTAAGGAGCTAAACACAATCCATGTGAATGTTCGTGCACGATAAAGATCTCGCTTCAAGCTCTAGGCCACTTGCCAATGACGCAGGTGTATTCCCCAGCGTGCGGCTCGAGCACTTTAGACAGGTCTGTGGACAATTGTACACTCTCCCTGAAAAGTCCACGGCCCATACGGTTTCCTCTGTCATGTAGTGGAACCGTAATGAAACCCCCTAAGATCTAGGCCTTGAAAAATGAGGCTGACCGGCCCCTTTCACATCAAATAGATTAAAAGCTTGAGAGGTGCCATTTGTGTTCCATGACACTGCTCAAAAGCTAGCCATGTCGTCACACGACTTTTGACCAAGGGCGCACAATTCGCTCACAAGCGGCAAAAACGTGCGGCTGCCTGATTGTGCCGAAGCGCTCGCCGGGAAAGAACATAAATGAAAAAAAAAAGACAGCACTTGACGCGGAGCTGCAATGCCAAAAAGTGCAGCCCTTATGCAACATTCGGCTGCCACACACGCTTATGCCTGACCGAGAGGCCTCGCTTTTATGATACAACGCATGCCGTGAGAGCGTGGCATTTGGCCTCGCTCGGCGGTTGTGACACTCCAGCCGGCCAAACTTACTCGCCACGGAGTTCCCGGCTTGCCCCGTCGTCACCAGCACGCAGTGCCACTTGGCGTGTCCGACATATCGGCAGTTCCTTCCCCACGATCAATAAGTGGGACGGCGCACGGTCACGCCGAAGCCCGGCGTCACGACAGGCTCGGCTCGGCAGTGAGCCATACACCCGGGAAAGCGCGGCGAGAAACAATTCCCCCACCCGAAGAACCTGAGAACGCGGCACCCAAATTTGCTAACCCCCAAAAAACGACGACGAACTCTGCAAACAAACGTCTTCAAGACACGAGACCTAGGCGCAGCGTCGCTGCAAGGTTTCGAGAGCACAACATGGACGCCGCACAGACGAAGTTTAAAAACAAAAACGCCACACTGAGCGCGTGCGTTCGGAACAATTAAAACACTGAAGACGACGTGTATAAAAAATCCGCGAGGCCGCGCGCCACTGCGCCGCGTTTCAAGCGTCGCACGCCGAGTTTCTCAACCACCTGTTGGTCGCCAAGCGGCGCGCAATGATCGAAGCCGCAACGTGTGCTCCCATTTCAACGTTACTGGAGCAGTCTCGGCGCTTTTTCTGCGGCGTTGAGTCGATGCGAGTGGCGGCATTTTCTGCCCGAAACGATGAAAATGAATAAAAGGTGCCCCGCGGGGAGAAAGCACACGTGCGGCCAAAAAGAAAAGCGATGAATCAACGGCGGCGCGACTGAAAGCCATCCATTTCCTACGCTCCTCGCTTGACGATCTACTTGTGTAGAGGTTAGCGCAGCCACGTCATTAAACGATTAAAGCTGCGGCAGAGTTAATCCACGTATGCTTGTGACATGAACGGTTCGCTGATAACAGTCGACTGCAGAGAATTGGCTTTTTAAATGTGCGAAGCGCTGAAATCCCGAGGCCCGCAGTCACACGGGTACCAGCGTTCGCTGGCGCGAACCAGCATTTTCCTCGAATCTGAAAGGTGCCACTTCGTTCAGCAACCACGCCGGGAACCCGACATCCGCCGCAACTCTAGCTTCGACGGAAAAATACAGAAAAGGGTGTCACAGACGGGGTTCATGCACTCCCGAGAGCCCGAACGACGGACAGCCCCAGGCTACAGCGCTTGTGCTACGGAACGCGCGCCTCACGAGACAAGTGCCGTTCTCTTCGGCAGCTCTGTCCGCGCGCGTCCTCGGGCCGTCGCACGCGCTGGTCGGACACACTCGCCAGGCGCCTACGTCGCGGTCCGGCAAACGTGTGCGTGTTGTTGCCCCTTGACCGTCGCGACAAGCGGCCACACAGCGAAACAAAAAGAAAGAAACCAATACTCGGGGCACCCACTACGCGTTCCAGCTAGGCCTTTTTCCACCCTCCGGTCAAGCAAGCTGGCCAGAGGCGGGTTGTCACCGCTCAGGCGCACGGAGACACTGGTCGCGGCGTCAATACGGACCCCGTAATGAATGCTGAAGCAGTACTCACCCGTTCATAATAGCGACACAATTCATTTAAAACTTCGGCCGACGTCGTATGTCGCACTCGGATGGCATGCAGCAAGTGGTTGCTGCGGCGCGCGGGAGAGGAGGGGGCGAATGGCTTCTCTATTTTTTCGGTCGTCGGTCAACCCGTCACACAATATGGCGGACACCACTGCACGGAGCGAGAGAGTACCGCTGCTAGAGTCGCTGACTGCCGCGGACGCGCTGTCGGCGAGTGGAGCAGCTGTCGGAAAGCGGCGTTGCGGCTTGCAGCTCGTGCGAACAGCGGTTTGAGGCGCTAAACGGGCGTTGTCACTCGCGAAACAGGCACGACGTACTACAGCGAGCGCGTTGCTGGCGTTGCCGTGAAAACAAGAGAGGAGGCAGCGGTAGGCGGCCGGGCGTGCGATGCGTGACTAAACAAACGGTGGCGACCCCTGGCGTTCAGGGCGCGCTACAGCCGCCAGCCCCGCGCGCGCTCCGGCAGGTGATCAACCTCACGCCCGCGCGCCAGAAGCGAGTACGATTCCGGGTCCGTCCGAACGGAACGAGCGTGTCCGCGGGCGTGTCGCCGTTACGCCGATCGCGGGGATGAAAAAAAAACACGAGAAAACTGAAGGGCGGCGCGGAAACTGGTCTTGCCGCAGTGCACTATCAGCGGCGCGGTCTGCATTACAGTTCGCTTTGGCTCTTTCCAGCCATTACCGCTCATACCTTGACGCAACCGCGGGACATGACAAGGAACATGTGTCACTCTTCATAATGAAAGGTTGGCAAAGACTAGGCATTTTTCTTTTTATCCCTTACTGTCCAGCCGAGCTTTGAATAAAGCACTTAACCACAAGAAAAAAAGGATTTTGGTACACCACCCCAGGGGGATTAACGCTAAATTAGTCCTGTATAAATCTAGCTGAAGCGTGTATCCCCATCACCACAGATAATGCGAGCACCAATTAGTTTTGAAGCCGGGGTTCATAACTCAAGCCTCATGTAGGAAATGCACACTGGAAGTGAACCCTATAGGCACTACACGTCCCTTCGACGTCCTGCAGACATCCTGAACGTCCTCAGGACGTCCAAGGGAGATTCAATGCCCATTGGGAAGTTATGAAGTCGCGAATCTAAAGCCAAGCTAAGATGCACAACCATGCATAGCTTGTAAACCATCACTGTAAGGTAGATTTCAATTTTCTCCTATAAATGCTGTTTTTTCGCCCATTAAAGCGAATTGGGGGTAGTCACATCAAAATACAATAGCCGAGTATTTGAGCGCATACCTTTTGCTGGCAGTTTGGATCACAGCCAAGTAGACAAAGATATGCACGACAGTTAACGAAATGATTAACCAATTTTGTTACTTGGCAGTTATGAGCATCAAATCTTAACAGGGACAGATTTACGGGTCACTCTTGAAGTGGGTGGTTGGGGAGGGGGGAGGTCCATTTAACCATATATTTCTTGGACTTTTTCATCCAAAAAATTAGGTTCAGCACAGATTTCCTATGTTAAATTTTCTAACTTTAATACCCCCCTTCAATTCGTCCCTGAATCTATGCAGCTCACATTGTTCACTGCAGCCATCTACAATCCATATAAAGAAAGAACGGGCATCTCTGCAAGACCAGAGAGAACACCACGGGTAAAACTCACGTCCCCAATATGGATTCAGCTTGACATTTCCAAACATGAAAATTTCAACACTGCTCTTCGAGAAAACCATGCTGCAGAAGCATCAGCAGCACACATGAATCAACTACTGCAATCACATGATGCAACATTTCCCAGTGATCACCTGTGCATATTAATAAAGCAACACACAATCTGCAATTGGTTGCAACACCTACAGCTTGAGCCCTTTCCTAGCCCATATTCCAACCACCTCTGCACCCCTAACGCCTCCGATCACTGACACCACATTCACCAGTGCACACAACATCAGCAAAGCATTTCTTGCCGTGAACCACTGAACGAAGGTTACAATGCACACATCAAAGCTGAGAAAATCATGCATGAACACACAACACAAGACTGATTATCTTGAACTGTTCTTTAATTTTCCTGACATTGAGCAGAACACAATCATTGCCGACTAGAAACAAGTGTCCAATAACATTCCAGATCTCAATGCAGATGTCCAATAATGTTCCTGATAATAATAGTGCAGTCGACATGAATGCAGCACATTTTCTAACAAGATGCACTTCTCTGAAAATGGCCATATTGAAAGAGTATCAGCAAAAATGTGACAAAAGCAGCAATCCAACTACATGTTGATATATATACAGCCTCACATGAAGCATACGTCTACATGGCTACAAAATGCTGATCTTCACGATAAGGCAACCAAGCAAGGGCAGTAAGGTAGGAACTTGAGTCAGTCAGTTCAAATGTCTGTTTTATTACCGTTGTGCAAGCTTAAGCAAGGGCAAACTGTGCATGCAAGGCAGTCATCACGGCAACTTCGAAACCTCAGAAACTTGCACAGCTGCTTGAATAGCATACAACTTAGTATTAGAGTGAGATGCTGCCAAGTCAGAATAAATGTGACACAGTAAAAAATTTAACACAAGAGAATAATTTTTTAAAAATATAATGCAAGCTAGCTCTCCAAGCTTCCTTTAGAGGTCAAAATGGATTGCTCAAAGTTGCCTTAGACAATGACAATAGCCAGTGCAGAGTAATGACAACAGGAAACATGCTCGCAATAGGATTTCAGAATGAAGCATTGGATATGAACACATCTAGACTTTACCGTGTAGTTTTAACACAATTTTCCGCAAGCAAAATTCACAGGTCTCATCAATCATGCAGCGACGAAGACGTGGCTTCTCATGTAAATGGTTAAAAAGAAAAGAGAAGAGCTCGAGCTCAAGTTTTTGTTCAGTTTCCTGCATATATTTTTGGTTCTTGCTTTGCCCATTACCACTTCCTACATCAGGGTGCGCACACCTTCTGATCATTACACAGCACAGGCTGTCCAGCATGACAGGTTGCAAGAATGTGTACCTCCTTCCAATGCAAAGTTTTCAACATGGTTGGTGCATGTGTACGTAGGCTACATCATGTAAGCCATTAGCTTTGCCTTCCAGAGGCCCAACGCCATGAATGCAACATGGTGAAGGCCATGGTTGCATGTATACAGTAAAGCGTTTACAACATGGACATCCAATGGCCATTAAAGGTGTTTCAGCATACACCTATCATCGCTTTCTCCTTATAACAATGGTTTTCGAGGACAGGCAGACATCAAAAATCAGTCACTGCTAAGTATTGAACTGAAAGCAAAACCATGTCACACCGGTTAATGCCGCTTATGTAGTCAACCCACCCTTCGCATTTGATTTCTCTGCCAACAAGCATCTCACAGATTTCTACCACGAAATTTCGCAAGTTTTGCAATAACACACAGGGCCAGCGACTGCATATGTGTCATTCCCTGCCACAATGATGTTTCAGCAAAGCAAAAACTGGGAAGCCAGGTTAGTGCCGAGCTTGAAAACGCAAGGCTCACAATGACTATATCAAGTGAAGAAGCAGACTAGGTGAAAACCTATACAAGCACGAACAAGAATCTTTCTATCGAATTAATTTAGCATTCCACAATTAGTGTGCACTGCTGAGCACATCCCTATGCACATGACTTACGACAAAATGACACAAGTTATTGTTGATAACATAAGCAGGTCCAAGATGCAACAAGCCATGTCTAATACTGAAGCAGAACTGCCTTATCAGCACAAATTAATTGAATCTGTTCGGATATGGGTTGAAATTCGTTCATATAGCTTCACCAGACTTGCATAACTATCACTGCCAGATACAAGATTGCCTGTGTCTCCCCTACATTAACAGTCCTATTGGCTAGCCGCAGCACCCTGTTGGCTTGTAGTCGGCTCAGAACTGGATTCCTGCTTGCTTGCTACAGTCCACCGCCACCATGCAACCTTCATGCGGTCCCAGACGTTCTCAAAGGAGTCGAAGGCGGGCCGCACATCGAGGAGCGCAAAACGACTGGATTCAGCGTCGACTAGGCCACCATCATAGTAGTCGATGATGTAGCGGACCTCCTTGCCACACCGGTCAACGATCCAGTCGTGCCTGTCAAATGGCAGCTCGTATCTGCGAAACAATGAAATGAACATTACAAAACGTGAGCTGAATGGAACCGAAGTTGCAAAAATGTATCACCGAAACACACAGGTACAGTCTTTGAGGAAAGTGCACTCCTTTATTTGCGGCTGGTGCAGCTGGAGCACTTTATGACCTGTAAGTAAGAAAGACATCCTCGGACTGCAACAACTCTGCAGGCCTAGAATGTGTACACGGTCGGTCAAAAGTTCCCAGGCCACAGGGTCTACTTTTGAGCGGTATAGTTGGGCACTTTAAAGTACTAAGCACCTACCAAGGCACACGGGGCTAAGAATGAGACTCCCCTACGCACTCCAGAAATTTTCAGCCTCGGGGCAGGGGTGGATATATTTTTGAGGTGACTGCTTCCCGTCAGCAAGAAATTTTCTATGAGAAAAGGGCGAAAACTTTTTTTTTTTTTGTTGAGCGTGCCCCAAAGGTTGGGCTACACCACCATCCACTTCAAAACCATGATCATGGAGTCCTTTTCAGTGTAGATGCCAGTTGGATCTAGTGTTAAGAAAATTTTTAAATTAAATTTTCTCACCAATACTAAATGCATTTTTGCTTCAAGACCTACAGCAACACAGCCAGAAAGAGCCACAAAATTTATTTATATGCCAAGAACAGAAATTAAATCGAGCTGTCATCAGTTTCCCTTAAACATTTCCACCAGATTGAGCAGAATTACAAAGTGCTGTTTTGTGCACCTTCTAAATGTCTGCCCAAACCATGGTGCTATTCAGAGCCACGAGGACGAATGTGTGTGTGTTTTTTTTTAAGCGAAATTTATTGCCCCAGGGCATCAATGATGGGTGAAGGTGTGATGAACGATGTAGTATAGATTAAATGAATGAAAAAATGCTAGCTGATTTGATGAAGTCCAGTAGAGAGCGATGGTATGGTCCTTGCGTCCAGGCAATGTATGAAGCAGAGTTGCTTGGTGAAAGGCCTGCTACCATCAGGTGCCGGATCCTAGTAGGCTTGAGAGCTGGGCAGTCCCACAGCAAGTGATGGATGTCGGCCTCAATGTCCTCGTGTTTACATATCGGACACCCTGGCCGAGGAAACAATTCTCGGTACTGAGGCCACTTCCGAAGGTGTTGCTGAAGGTGTTTTTACACAAGCCTGAACCTCACTTCAAAACTGAGTAAAGGGCACTGAACGTAGTGTCCTGGCTACATAATTATGTATTTTCAAAAAGTACCCAATGGGTACGCAACCTACTTGCCTTTCTTTCAACTGCCCTCATATACTGTGTACCGCTACGCACAAGACAATGACACCCAGTATGAAACAACTGCTCTCCATCGAATGAAACCTCGAGAAGCAAACAAAAAGGGGGACTTTGGAAGCGAACCATACATTGAAAATATTTTTGGTTGTGCTGTCAGCAACAAATGAAATGCAAGCAAGATAGCTGTGACACGACAGTATAAATTTAAAGATATTAGATCCTGAAGCAGAGACACAGGCAGGTTCCAGTAACACTTGCACACAGTAGTCTTCACAACATCAAAGTGAAAATAAAGTGCGCTACTATTCAGTCTCCATGACCAAAAACCTTCTCGTTTTACTGTTCCTCTTTCAACTGTCTTGTTGGCGTTTCATCTGATGCTGACAGGACATGGAGCAACCGTGCTTCAATGGTGTTCACAAAACCATGCATTACAAAGGCAGAGAGAACACAGCTGGCGGCAGAAATTTCGTTGCTGTCCTCAAAAAAGGCTGAGGCTAACAACTCCTTCTATTGCACTTACAAAAAATGAAACTGATATGATAAATGCAGACGCTGGGTCGTGGTGATGGTCACGTGTTTGATGGCGGGAAGGTTGCATTTCATAACATCTGACGCTGCGTATATAAACGCGTCTTCCGTAAGGAATAAACAGTTGTTAGTTTGCGCTTGTGTCGTGTGTGTATCGTCTTCTTGTGTCGCTTTTAGCGCATACGTTCGCATAACGATGAGCCAAATGGCCCCGTTATTAGCTTTGAGGCTAATAAGCAGTGCACAGAGCCATGAAATAACTGATGAGGTATTTGTTAAAAGAGTCTAGTCCAAAAACTATTTAAAACAAAAAATAAACTAGCCAGCACGAAGTTCTTTCTGCAAGTAAGTAAACTCCCCACTCCGCAAAACTTGTTTTTTCAGCTCAAAAGTACTAGAAATACTCAGGACGACCTGTGCAGAAAACCCCACAAGCAGAACACCGAAGTTTTGCCTGAAATGGCCTCATGCAGGCTAGGTCAGCAAATTCACTCATGAGTCATCACTAGAGCTTACTCAGGCTCATATTCAGATCATTATCTGAGAGGTAAGTTAGGACTAACATTCAGATCATGATCCGTGTTGTGAGTGTATCTGGGCTCAGGAACAGATCACGGTCTGTGTTTTCGGGACAATGGCGTGCGCCTAGTTTTTTTTGTATGTTTGCTGGCACCAAAGCGAAGGAACGATTTACTGGCACAACCAAGCATGCTTGAAGGTGAGGCACCTTGGCAACGTCGGTGGGGGACCGAAGAGGACGCCACAGGAGTGAAAAGATGGCGTTTTGTCTCTTCCCTATTGCTAGTTCATGCGGGTGCAGTAATCAGCCATTTGGGAATATGTCGGCAGCCTTGTCAGAGTTTCACCATGGCGCTGAAAAGGGGGCGAGGGTCCTTCGTTGCGCATCTCGGTCTTCTCAGGCACATGCTACTTGGACACCTCAGTGAGCAAATGTATGTTTCGAGTCGAAATGACGGAGTGGGCCCAAACGAGTCCTGAGTTGGAAGGAGTGGGTGAGTCTGGGTGAGTAGCGAGTCTAAATGAGTGAGCGAGCCAAAATGAGTTGTGAGTCATAACAAAATGGCTGCCCACGGATGAGTCACGAGTCAGGATGAGTCCACATAAGCTGACAGCCTAAATGAGTCTGACTTCATGAGTTCAAGTGAGCCCGAGACTGTGTAAGCCTGAGTTTGAGTGAGCCCATAGGTTGACCGAACTTTTGTGAGTGAGCCTGAGTGAGTGCTCGATATTTTGCAGAGGTATGCATGCAGCAGGTAAAACAAACAAAGGTAGATGGTTAAGAGATCCCACTGAACCTAACAGAGGGACATTGTCCCTTTCTTAATTAAAGGCTCTCACTTTAACTGATGTGTGAATGCAACTTTCAGCAGAAATCTCTTTCCCAAAAGACGAAACAGCAAAAGAAGCACGTTTATGAAACATGTTCAACACAGTATGGGCCTTATGTGGCACAGCTCATAGTGCAGTCAGAGGCAAAAATCTCTGCAACATGTGATCCACAAATGAAGCCGACAGCTCAATTATTAGCAGCCAGTTGAAGACCACACTTGTGAAGATGAAATCTGAAATCCTCCTTTATCATCTCCACAAACGTGGACTCCACCCAGCGGCTAATAATATAGCTATTGGCTTCGTTTGCGGATCACATAGTCCGAAGACTTTTGTCCCCGACTGTACGTCTTCCACCTCTGAAGCATCTGCATTGCCGAGGCCCGCTCAAATATCCCCTGAAACCAGACTCACCCGAGCCAACTGCGTATCCGTGCCCGAGGAGAGTAGTCGGTGGCCTTGCCTCCGAACTTCTTCAGCCGGGGCGTGCAGCACTCCCTGCATTCCAAACACAAAGCTCAGAGCATTCATACAACAGCTCAGCAAGCATACCCTACAACTCTGGAAACCAAAGGCCTGAAAGGTACTCCTTGAGATTCAGCTAGCTTTCAGAGCAAGGCATTCCTCGATACTACAGTAGAATCTCTACGATATGATCCTAGTTGATAACAATTCGAGATGTGAATTCGTATAATGCCCTGGCCTGAGTGCACTGTTTGCAATGGGCAGAAATTCGGATGTTATGACCAACCCCCCTTTTCACTGCAGATGATACAAACGCGCGAGCCATGTCTCAGAGCAGAGCGATATTGTGAGGAGCCGCGCTGAAGCGGTTATTGAGGTTCACCGTGTTGAGGTAGTCCTTGCCTTGAGAAGTTCAGTATCCGAAAATGAACTTGAAGGAGCTAGTTGAGGTTGGAATCCAGATGGGGATGTCCGGGGCTGAACTACGGAAGTGGGTGAACCAGGAGAGAGAGAAGGCTGAAAAAGGAAGACAGAAGGCTCGCGAAGAAGCCGAAAAGGAGGGAGAGAGGGCTGAAAAGGAAAGCGAGAGAGAAAGGCAGCATGCTAGAGAAGCCGCTGAGAAAGAGAGACAAAGGGAACGAGAAGGAAGAGAGAGAGAATGGCAGAGGAGACGAGAAGAAGCGGCGAGGCTCGCCTTGGAGCGAGAAAGGGAGTTTCAAAGAGAGTATGCAATCCTTGCGAGGAAGCTTGCTGAGGTTCGGCGTTTGAACAACGTCAGAGAGCCAGTGGAGATTATCTCCGGCGCGGCCGGGTGGAACACAAACGAATCTGATTTGTCGGCAACCACGGAAGAGGTTGCAACTAGCTCCACTAGTGAGAGTGTTGTTGTGGAACAGCGGGTTCCTACAGCTGAGATTAAAGAGAGTGACGATCAGACCGGAGTGTCGCTTCCTCAAAGAATTGAGAGTGCAGCTGACACCGAGGAAGTAGGCAGGGAGCAGCAGGCCAACCTGACACTTGAGTCAGAGGGGACCTCAAGGAAGGCACCTGACGTTGAGGAAGACAGCAGGAGCTTCACCGAGAAGTGAGAGTGCTGCACGTAGCGATCATGAGGCAGAGTGGTCGAATGTCAAAGAGGGCGAAAGCTCCGGTGCACTTGCCGCTGAGGAGAGCACCCTCAGTGAAGAACCAGAATCTGCTCCGAGTCAACCCTCAAGCAGCGAGGAGACGTCCCATTGAGGAAGGTCATGAAAATTTGGCCTGTGAGAAAGGTGAAAGTGCAGTGCGAGGAATGAAGCACAAGTGCACTGAAAGTGACGAGCTCAAAAGAGGAACTCAGGAAGAAAGTTCAGTGCTCAAAGAACTAAAAGGAGCTGAACCAGTGGCTTCATCGCAAGACCCCATCTCGGACGATGAAAATGAAAATGAACCGGGCGTGCCCCATAGTACATCTTGGAAGAAAGTAAAAAGCAAGAGAAATGAATCGTGCACAGACGACACAGATGCAGTCGAAGTCGAACAGGACAGACCTCAGAGAAAGGTCAGGAAGAAACCAGGACAAAAGCGAACCAAGCTGAAGACAGCACAGTCGGTTGCAAGAGAGCTGCACGAACATCGCAACAAAGTGAGAAAAAAGTTCAGATGAACCAGCCCAGCGTTTAGCAAGGGCTCGCTCCGGAGGCGCAAGCGCAAACCCAAGAGCGCAATCCGGGAAGGAAACAACGAGAAGCGAAGCCGTCATGAGTGAACTGCCGTAAAATCTGTTCGCAACAGACGCGCTAACCGCAGGAAAAGAGGAAGAGCTCAAGTCCGAGCAGAAACACTCACAGGGGTACGAGCAGGCAGCAGAGTCAGAACCGCGTTCGGAAGAGAAGCCTCCGTAAAAGGCGAAAGAAGAGCAGAGCTCACGACAAAAGAAAAAGCCAGAGTCGCGTGCGAAAGAGAAACAAAAATGCGACAAAAAGCTTGAAGGAAACAGTCTTGTTCCGAGCCCATGTAGGCCGAATCTGGAAGTATAGGCGCAAGCATGCCTCGAACTTGAAGTGTTGTGTTAATGTGTTGCTGAGTTGCGGCATGCATTGAAGTGAATCTTGATGGTTGTCAAGTGTGATGTGCGGGCAGACATCATTGTAGTGATGTATTTTGGCATTCACCATTGACTTTGTGAGCGCAAGCATGTGCGCACGAATTTTGTGTTTTGTGATTATTGTTACACAATATTCTTAAAGGAAGGGGCAGTGTCACAAAATTCGGCGCATTTTAAAAAAAAAAGACGACGCTGTGCGTAAGCAATCGCGCCCGCGCACTGTAAAATAAAACAAGAAAAAGAAACAGAAAGGAAGGAACCCTGGAGAGCGCGTAACTTTGCCTGTGCTGCTGCCCTTTCCACTCAGCTCGGCAGCGCAGCACCAAAGTAAACATAGCCACCTGCGGCGTCGATTTCTCTAGAATGTCTGAGTAGTTTCTACTCATCGTCGAAGGAGAGGGCACGACCTTGACAGCACTAATGTGATACCCTCTCCCATTCGCTCTCGCGCTGGCGTATTCGCATCGAAGAAGGAACCAGAAATTTCTCGAAGGTGGTCTCCGTGCTCGACCAGTGGGGTCACGCGCCCGGCGCGAGAAGGAGAAGGAGCTTGCGGAGTTGAAACTGCGTGTATGTGCGCGCCTGCCTTGACACGATGAACAAACAGACGCAGACTGCGCCTATAAATTAGGGGCTTCAAACGCTGTCTGTTAGCCCGAGCCACCGTTTAAGCTTCCAAGAAGCGCGCCAACTCGACTCCCGGGAGAACACCACTCGCCCAGCCACGGACCGGCGAGGCTACGTGCACCAGTCTGCGGATCGGCCCTGTCGTGCTCATCAGGTCATCGGACTGTCGCAGTGCCCGGTGAACAAATTGTGCTTTGCTTGTTTGTCTCTCTCAGTGTTAGTGCACTTTAGGTGCAAAGATTTTGTTGAATTGTTATCTCTCTCTATTGTTACTTTGCACGAGTTGCATTGTATTTGTAAATCACTTCATATGTGCTCCTTCGAGTGATTGTGAAATCCTCTGTATTGTCTATTCGCTGTATAAACATTCTTTTGTTTTGTGAACCTTTGGCTCCGACCCATTCTCTGGCTTGCGACCGGCGAAAGCTGGGCACCAAACTACCAACCCCCTTGTTACTTGGTAGCTGGTCTCCGGCTGAGCTTGCAACACTGAGTTGAGGGCATCTCCTTTGTGACCGAGACCGCTACCCCCCAACGCTCTAAGGGTGTCTGGGAGCGCACGCTGAAGTGCGCGAAGTGGTGACAGCATGTAAGGGGTTAAACCATTAGGTATGTAAGCAAGTTCCTACACCAGACTGAGCAATTGTTAGTAATTTACTTCACCAAACAGAAGTGACTGACTGTCTTCAAAGCTGCCACAGAATTAGGGACGTCTTATTGAACTTTTCCATAGCTTCACCGCCCAACTCAGTATTTCTGTCTGTACAGCTTCATACACAATGTGGCCCACTAGTGACCCATGACACAGCCAATGTGTCAAGCAACATGGTGCATGTCCTGTACTTCTGGGCACATTTATCAGCTGTCTGAATGCATCTGCACAGTGCCTCACATCGACTTAGCATACAAGAGTAAGGAGACAAGAAACTCATTAGGATGCGAATGGGAAAGAAGTCAACAGTCACCAAAAGCAATAGAAAGCATAGAGAAAAGTAAGTTTTCTTATGATGGATCCACACCCATGACCACTGTAAAGCAGTTGACAGAGCACTGCATGCCACAGGCGCCAGTTTTCCTTAACTAACACAAGTGGCGCGTCTTTGCTTCATATGAGGAAAAGCTCAGAGGTCCTTCCTCAGAAAGCTAGCAGCTTTTAGCTCAAAAACAGTCGAGCCCACTTATAACGAACATGAGTGTCACGCGGCATCCGTTCGTTATATCCCGAAGTTCGTAGTAAGTGGACCAAAGCTTTAAAAGGCAACTGCTTGTCAAAACACAATTTTTTTTTTTTTTTAGAAAAAGTCCGTGATGGATGTCTGTTTTTGCGGCGCAGATCCGATGAGGGAGGTTTCCAGTTTATTTAAAGCAGAAGCGTGCTATCGCCGAGGCCCTTGGCATGGACAAGTTGTCTGAGGCTCTCTATGTAGCCCATTGCTACAGGCGCGCTTATGGGTGCTGGCTCCGAAGTTTCACCCTCATCCGATTCCTCCACGTCACTCTCGTCATGCAATTCAGAAACGATGCCCTCGTCCGTGCACGGTTCCGCGGTATCAGTGTCGTCAACGACAGAAATAAAATCATTACAACCAATGACATGACTACGTATGTCGAAGTCGACGATGCGCTGCCATAAACCGCCGCCGGGCAGGTCATCTTCCGAAGCATCAGGCTCGGCATCAGACACCGTGTGGACGAAACCGGTGTTGCGGAAGCAGTTCCACACTCCAGTGGCCATCACCTTCGCCCTGGCCGCTTTCATCACCTCTACCGCTGATTACAATGGCAAATGGGCACGGTGTTCCCGTCCGCCATCCCGAATTACAACCAGGGCCCGAGATTTGAACGAAGCCAACGAAACGACCGCACCGCAACATGATAGACAACAAGATTGACAAAAGCGCATGACGTGGCAGACATGCAATGTGCACAGGCGCCAATCAAGCCAATCAAGCTAAAGATACAGATGCACAGGGCCAGCGGAGAGACCAATGAGGGCCGTCCGTCAGCGTCAGTACAGCCACCTCTTGGCTCTCACGGAAAGCCTGCTTCACGGAGCGTGGCCTCCGTGATCGGCACATGCTGCGGCGCGGCTGATCGCGGAGGCCACGCACGGATTTGCAAGAGAGTGAGGAGAGGGGAGCGGAGTTGCGAGGAGGGGCGGGGAAGGTGTGTCGGCGCGGAAAGGGTAGCTCGCTTCAGAGCGGCGGGCAGTTTGCCTGGGATGAGGCTCAAGGAAACATGCCGCGCGCCGGGCACACAAAGGGGTCGGAGTCAGGTTATCTCGCATCGCGGCGCCGGGTTTACGCCGTCCGTTCGCTGTAACCGATCAGCAGGGCTTAATGACGTTCGTTATACGTGTGATTTTGTGCCACTGAAACAATGTATATTTTGATGGTCGCGTAGGTCTCGTTCGTTATAAGTGAAAGTTTGTTATATGTGGGCTCGACTGTACACACACATGTGCAATCTGTTCTGCTTCATGAACACTTAGTGAGCCACATATCAGAAGTTCAAAGATATTCAAGTCCTGGCACAACACTTGGCATGCAACACTTTCATAATCGGCGAATTTGACAAGTAATGGAGCCACTGACACAAAGAGCCCTCGATTCAGCAGGTGGGTAAGTTGCAAGGCTGATGCCGGCAGGTGGCCCTACCTGTCAAATTAGCTGCCTGGCTCGTATTTCTATGAACAACACCTGCAGTGGTCACCAGTTTTTTCATTTTTCTGAACAATCCATTTAGTAGTAGCCCAATGAAAATAATTTCTCAATTAACATAGACCATCCGCCCTACATCAATCCGCCGGCACGTATTTCCCCCCGCATTGGTCATCCTCTTCAAGTTGCCCGGCCTCGTACGCGCACTACTACATTTGCATCGTCATTCTTTCCACGTTCAGCCACGGACTGGAACAGCCTTCCACACGACATCGCCGCAATCACCTGTCCAACAACATTTGTGAATTGTTTAGAGACTATATTTAACAGTGAATAATTTATGTACCTTACGTGTTTTCTTTGTTTATTAAATATGTTTTATACATGTAACCCACCCCTTATGTAACACCCCCAATCCCGGGGGCCTTCAAGGTAATAAAGTGAAGTGAAGTGAAGTGAATATCTGGTCACAAAAAGGGTAGTGTTTGCAAAGAGGCTTGAATTGGTTTTGTGGAGTTAAATGTCCCAAAGCGACTCAGGCTATGAGGGATGCTGTAGTTGAGGAAATTTTTAAAATTCTCCACCCAAAGATTAAGGCCCTGAATAAATAGACAGATTACAAAGGATGGTGATGCAATAAAATAAATAGAAAGGTGAGCAAGCAGTTGTAATAATGTTGAAAAAGGAAATGGACGGTGAACGAGAGTCCCTTGTCATTTCAGGCACTACACCTTGGAAAGCAGGTGTACCTTACAACCCCTTTCGGCATAAACAAGCCTAAACCTCAAAACCTTCCCTCACCAGACCTGCACATTACCAGAGAGGCCACTCCTTACTTTGCATGCAGTGCCTCCCACTTGAGCACTTCCTCCCAGGCGTAGTCATTGTTGGCATTGTGGATGCGGATGATGTGCGCCATATCCTCGGGCCGCAGGTCGGCCTCACGCCACTTCCAGCCCTTGCGCAGCATGGCATTCCAGAACATCTGCTGCGACGGGTACTCCCACGTCTCGCCCTCAGCACCCCCTGCCTTGGGGATGCGCGACCGCTGCCGGTCCGTTGGCAGCGGGAACGGCTGGTCGGGTGCGGGCTGCTGGTTGGGGCTGGGCATCTATCAGCCGGGAAGAAAGTGGCAGAAATTTTTAATGACCACAGCTGAGTATTACAACACCAAGCTTTTAAATACATATCAAAGCACCAAAAGACTGAACATGCAAGGGCACAGACAGCCCTCTCGTAATATGTTTGCTTTAATTTCTTAAGTGGTTCTTACCTACGTGACTCTACAATGGATTTTCTCTGGAGTTAGAGGAGTGCCATTCGCCTAGTAAGTTGTAAATGAAGACTTATGCGCTTTCCTGTTGGTCAGAAAGACCGCCATCCACATGGGCCAGACATATTTGGACTAGGATCTAGAGAACAAGCCATCAGCATTCATGTGTTCCAAGGGGGTACTTACGGACAGAAAGGGGAACAAGGCGATGTACACCTATGAATGTCACTGCTTCATCCCACAGAAGGGTGAAAAGTCTATGCTTTCTTTTCATATGAAAGTAATGAAAGGCGTAAATATAGAGGATAGCAAAAAAAATTAAAGGAATTACTTTGTTATGTGAAAACATCATCAAACAACTAATTGCACTCTCATAGCAAGTGCTCCAATCAAAGACAGTTTACATCATGAAATGACTAATGCCTCTCTTGTAACAAATGCTACAATCAAAGAAGATAACACAGCCTAGCAATGCATTTGGTTCAGTTCATCTTTGAAGTATGATGATGGTGAATTTTTATGGTGCAAGGGCATCTGTGGCCAAAGAGTGCCATGGCACAAGGTGTTTTTCGTTTGCTCAAGGTGGGGTCAAAGACCCATTTTCCAAGCATTTTACCCTAAAGATGCCGAGCACCAGGCCAGGGGGAAGCTTGTACCCATCGGATCACCAATGGGCACATGGCGGCACTAGGGATCGAACCCCACACCTTCCGCATGAGGGGCAGATGCTCAACCACTAGGCCACAACTGCGGTGTTTGAAGTAAACAACAGTTTACTTCCTGAGGCTGATAATGATAGCAGTATACATCATCAGTCACTAAAAAAGGACTACATGCTTTGTTGCAAAAAAAAATAAAACAGAGCATTAAAATCGCCTGATTTTAATTCATCAAGATGAGTTGTTGGGCAAGTTGGTTCATTGTAGCGTAAGGATTCACATGTCCCGTCTTCTCTCATGTGAATGTTCCTTTTGCACAACCCATCTTTGCACCTGATTTTAAGTGACTCGGCACGAATTATGCCCACTCTCAGCATGGGTGGATTAGTGCGACGTGTACCCGATTACTACATCACACTGACACCTGTGTTGTGATCCACCGCGGTGGAACTCTCTCAATCAGCCCAAGAGATAAACATTCGCGCCACCTCTTCTTGATCATGCTTTAATGATCAGAAGCACTCAGCCTAATGACGTAGGGTCATTCGAGCTTTTAGGCTCGAATGCTTTAGGCTCTACAGATAAGTCAATTTCTTGTAGGCATCAGAATATAGAAATTAAAAGGAAAGATTTTTAAGAACCAGAATTTACAACACTAAGCTGTACTGTTTCCCCAGCAACTCCAATTAGCATGTAATCACCTTGTTCTGTGCAGTTATTTAAAAAAAAAAGATCTGTGCAGCACTGACTGAAATTATAGCACAGCTTGCAAAAGATTTCATGAGTGGCTAAAGAAATGAGGTCTACATCACACTACCACATTTTGAACGCTCCCCATGATGACGCAATTGTAAAGCTGTTCTATAACGTTATCTCTTACACACCAACTATTATAGGAGTTAGCAAGCACTTTTAAAAGGGACCACGGGACACATTTAAACAGCATCAAAATAAGTGCAATGTTGTGCGCAAGTTCTTGTGGAACCACCTATCCCACAATAATTTTTGGAGAGAAATTATGTGTCCTCAGACTTACCAGCAATAAAAAAATTCCTCTCCCAGTTTTCAAAAATTTCCTTTTTCCCTTGTCTTTCCAAATGCACTAGCAGGCCAAGCATTGCTGCCAGCATCTCCGGGCGCTCATGAAACTCCACCAGGAGATTGTACTTTAAATATAGACCTTTTCATGACCTTCAGGAAAGCCAGGTTTCTGGGTTGTGCGGAGAACGTGGGGGAGCTTCATCCCCAACCCTTTCCTGTGCTACGAGCACAGCCCAGTGCCCAATTTGGCGGCGCCCAGGGTCCTCTTTTTGTACAAGTTTTATATCGTCTTCTCTAGTGCAAGTAATCTTATTACTGTGAGTTTCAGTGTACAGCTCACCGGGCTTGATGTATGTGCTATCTTTGCGGCCCAACTTGAGTTGGTACCTACCATACATGACGCTTAATGTATCCTGCTTAGCTAACAACAACTACCATTCCTCTGTCATAACGTGGCAGGAGTGAAAATGCGATCATAGAGGGCTAAAATGAGGGCAAGCTTTTGAAAAGGCACGGTAAATTATAAAAATTTTGGGAGCAAAAATGAGGGCCACCCGCTATGCGATTTGGTTGAGAAGTTTGCCGGCACGTTATCTAATCAATGGCAGGGTTTATTCATGGCCCTCAAATTACGTTTCATAGCCCCTTTAGACTGAGCCTTGCCAAAGAATAGTTCACCCTCATCACCCCTCAAATTAGGTCCAGTGTAAGGCTCTCCCTGTGATCTACAACTGCACCTGCGATATGCTAGCCAAGAACACCATATCCATTGGCTACAAGCATTCCCGAGCACTGTAGCTCATTCCTTGCACATGAACATTACGCTTCAGAAGCACACTAGCTGTATTGAGTGAACAAACACGAGATACTGCATCTGCGTCGCAAGAGGCAGAATGATAACATAGTACACCTGCCACAACAAAAATACAAGGCTGGTGCAGACAAAAACTGGCACTACATGAACAACACAGAGCCTCATACAAACAATGACAAAACACAACTGCTACACTTGGAGCCCACTGGAACAATTTTCAGTTCAACTCTGGCATGAGCTATCAAGTCAACATTCCTTTCAACATTCCTCCTAATCAGCATAGTCGTTCATCAGCAGAACACGAAAAATGCACAGTGGAGAAAAACCAGCATCCAGAACACAACATCAGCGGCAGGTGCACACGAGGAACATTTCTACCAACCATGTTGGCCGGGTTGATCTCTTCACCAGATGCTGCCACACTCATGGGACACTCGGTCTGGTATGGCGGCTGCTGCGGCTGCTCTTTCGAAGGCTGGCCAGTGATTTCGTTGCACAGGCCATGCATGGGGCACTCGGATGGTGGCGACTGCTGCTGCTGCGATTCGGACCGCGTGTGGACTGTCACCGTCCCCAGTGGCCCGGTCACTTCTCTCGGGTGTGATGCAGAGGCGCCCATCTTGGTGTAGCTGTCACAGAGCAAGCGGCAACCAAGCCTGCATCAACAAAAATTGGCAGCTACTAGTGGTAGTTGTATAGTGCCGCGAATATTTGCAGTGTTTGTTCGTTTTTCAAATCTGCCGCCACACCACTTTATCGCTTTGTTTGCAACGAAAGACGCGACTAGATTTATCTCAACTGATCGCAGCCAGGCAGAGCTGATTGTACGTTGTTCCGGAATGTTCTAGTAACTTTGCACACTTTATCTCGAAAGTTCGCTATCAGCTTTAAATTGAGCATGGCCGACAGCGGTGGGCATTCTGTTCGACGACGGCCGAGCACGCTTGTCGCTTTGCCGCCGCCGAGTGATTCAGTCCATTTTGGGTGCAAGTCAGCCCAATAAACAGTTTTCTTTTAGAAGACCCTTTTGTCCGTCTTCATCGCTGCTTCGACTGCCATCACCACTACGTGACAATACGTAGCAGTCGTTTATTAAAGCAAACATAACGAAAGGAAGTGATGCTGCCGGCTGCAGCTATTGCTATCTAATATCTTAATAACTTCAGCTGCGGCTGGCAGAAATAAAAGGGAAAGGGAGAGGATGGTGAGGTGAAGTATAGAGGGTAGCGATAGAGAGAAAGGAGGACACGGAAGAGCTAAGCACACTACTTAAAAAACACAAACACATTTGCAACGCTCGCGCACAATTATCCAGGCACTGAGCTTGTGGCACTGTACCCAGGTGTGCTGTGATCTATGGTCAAGGAGAATCACCCATTTACTTTTTTTTTCTCGGCCATAAGGGTCATAATGTGCACAAATTGCTCTGAACCAGTTAATAAGACCATGAAATGATTCATCCATTTACAGCTGGTGACTGTAATGCAATTACAAGGCCTCACACCTCACATGCGATGGCTTAACTAAATCACAAGAATACACAGAGTGTTCGGTAATGTTCAGCCTTTTCAATAAGCCCTGCATAATGAGCACTGTGCGTGCTTGTGCAGCATTTTTATTAATGTGTAGCTCCAAAACACTACTTTCCCAATATGAAATTAAGAGGTACCAAACTAATTTCTGGCTTCTAAAAGATTATACGCCGATACCCTGCGCAAGCGCTGCGCCTACATTTATAGACCCACTCTGAACAGGTACAAGGACCACAAATTTCAATGCAATAAAATCTAAGTCTTGCACAAAACCATCTAAAACTGGGTATTTTAAATGACCAGAGATGATCGTTATGAAGGCACCTCTGAATTTCCAGGTCCTTCTTGTATGACTTAGTGAGTGCGTTTTTGTTCACTTGTTTTACAAGCATGAGCTCTTTAAGATTGCTAAAATGTGCTGACTTGTTTAAATAACGACTTCATGGGACCAAACTAAATCAAAGGTAGTATAACATGGGACCCTGAGATCAGCGCTGAGCATTGGTATGGTCAAATGAGCTGACTCACGCCGGCTCATTTCAGATCATGATCCGAGTCGTGAGTGAGTCCGGGCTCACATTCAGATCATGATGTAGTAGTGGTGAGAGTGGGCTCACAGTGAGGTTGTGATCCGAGTCCTTCTGGTCAGCCCTGTACAGTGTGGGACTATCAAGCCAAACAAGTTCATGATGTGAGGTTCAACAATCCCATGATCCCAAGTGAATCCATGATGGCGATCGGGCACAAGTTTGTAGCATTCATAAACTAGTTTTCTGCACAAGCGTAATACTGAATATGCTTATGGTGGAGTTGATGATATAGAGAAATTTTCATTATTTCATGCAATGTGATTTCTGTCTCCAGAATATTACTAAAAAGCACAAAAGTTGGTTAGTCGCCATGCCTAGTCGCATTGGATATTAGCTGTGGCTTGCTGTGTCGCAGTTGTCCTACTTCCTCCTTTACTGTTTAATTGGTTGGCGAACACATGCAGCGGCCTCACATCATTACGTCCCGCGAGCAGCAGCTAGAGGTCTCTAGGCCTCTCAGTTAGGCCTGACTACAGGCTAGCTGCAGTTAAATGTTAATTGCATCACCTAGTTTTTAACGACTTTATGACATTTTAGGCATGTAACATGGGCCGTTGGGCATAAATTGCTTCATCTGTCCGATGTGTGAGCGCATAGGAGTACAGAGCCAAAATGAGCCCGAGTGAGTCATGAGTTGAAAGATGCGACTGAGCTCGAATAACTGAGCGCGGATGAGTTGAGTCAAAATGAGTGAGCCCAGATGAGTTGAAATGAGCACTCAGGTGAGTCGTGAGATGAAATGAGTGAGTGAGCCTAGATGAGTCGTCAGGTGAAATGAGTGAGTGAACCTAGTTGAGTCGTGGGTCTGACTGAGACATGAGTCGCCATGAGAAGCTGACCCCGGATGAGCGATGAGTCTGAGAGCCCAAGTGAGTTGTGAACCTAAATGAGTTTAAGTTCAAGAGTTCGAGTGAGCCCGAGCCTCTGTAAGCATGAGTTTGAGTGCGCCCGTAGGCTGACAAAAGTTGTGAGTGAGTCTGAGTGAGCACTCGTGAATTTGCCGAGGTATGCAAATGAGATCTCGATCGAAACGGCATGTTTCATCAACTGAGGATGAAAATGAAAATTTTTCTTGGGCAATCTCCTTCCAAAAATGTAAAAATCT
Source organism: Amblyomma americanum (assembly GCF_052857255.1). NCBI lineage: Eukaryota > Metazoa > Arthropoda > Arachnida > Ixodida > Ixodidae > Amblyomma > Amblyomma americanum. The sequence continues at coordinate 53,984,373 of NC_135507.1, forward strand.
TGGAAAAGCTTCCCATCCGCCAATGATGCAGTTAGTGACTGAAGAGGGCGTACTACAAACTAAAGCACGAGCGCAGGTTACCTCAACGGTAACGTTACCTGCATGCGCGAGAGGCTGACTTGCGCTCTCAGCGTCAGCTTGAAACTTCACAAATGAAACAAGGTCGACGCAACACAGCAAAAAAAAAAAAAAAGAACGTTCACAACTGCGAAGAGATCAGTAGCTAGTCACGATGCGTCCTTGGCTGGCAGTGGCATAAGGAGAACCAGCAAAACCGTTTTCCACAAAGTTCAGGTAGCTGTGTATCACGCGGAGCATCCGAAAACGCACGCTCTCCTTCCTGAAGGTGAAGTGTTGGTCACGAGCGTTAATAAGGCCATTGCAAACCACTGCTACGTCCTGGCACTGCCTACATGCCATTCACTAGACAAATAAAAAATGACACACACGCACAGTGATCGACTAAGGAGCGTGCGTGAGAGACTTCTAGTATCGATGCTGTTCAGCGAAAGGGCACCGCAAGTGAACGACCCGGGCACGCCGCGCAGAATCCGCACGCGATGCCAAAAATAGCTCACCTAGCTCAGTCTTGCTATTAAAAATACTCAGATGAGGTCACAACACTTTCTCAGACTCAGCGATCGAAAGCTTCAACGCAAGTAATGCACGAAACACTTGTACCGAAGATGAAGATAGCAAGCGCACGCAAGCACCGCGCAGCAGCTACCGCACCGCCATGCGCCAGCGGCGCCAGCATGTGCGTCGCATGAACCGGAACTAAAGTTCACTTTACCGGAACCAGGCAAGGGCCCAGCAAAACCTTGAACAATTTAGGCTTTACGTGTATTTATTTTGATTTTTGTTTACACAGCTCGTGTTGAAATAAATGTAGAAGACCGCGTTTAAAATTATACATAATTATTGAATTTTTACTCACTTGATGGCTCCAATTCAAACATTTTGAAACATAAGTACTGTACTTATTTATCCATTTAGTGCAGTAGCCTCCTGAACGACCAATCGCGTGCTTCGATTCGGTTCAGCGTTGCCAGCATAACGGTCCCTCGTTTTTGTTCACGGGGCACGGGGCCGACCGGGCGGTGGGTAGACCGGCAGTGTAGGCAGGTGCAGCTTGGTGTGCGCTCGTTGCTTGCATTATCGTGGTGGTGGCGGCAAAAATAAATTTCTTACTTAGGCGCGCTCAATATGGATCACAAAGTGGTTCCCTTGGATTTCTCCATTAAGGGCAGGTAAGTAGAATTTATGTGCACTTAATGTTCGACGTAGCATTTGGCTTCAATATTTTCCTTCTGGGTCGAATCCGTGCTTTGCAGGGCACGGCATTCCGCTGAGTGCATGTTTCACGTGTGGTTGAGTTATTATTCCCACACGACACTTCGCACACTTAATAATTTTCTCCTAAGGACGCTCAAATTCGTCCTACCGGTGCTCGGACCTTATGTCAGTCGATGCCGAGGGTCCGAGCTGCTGCCGTTGAGGTGCAGTACCCCTATGCATTGCACACTGATTCTTTGACCCCCTTATTTTATTTTGTATTTTGCACTGGCAGTCAAATCTTTGCTCGAGGCGCTAAATATTTTTCAGGGAGAGTTATTCTTGCCTCAACATCAGTTTTTATGTAGTGTGCTGCCGAATCTGTGCACCGCTTATCACCCCGCCAAAACTCCCAAGCGCGCCAATAACGCCGGGCGCCAATTTATCAGAAATTAATTTTTGCCGCCATATGTGCGCATCGCACGTAGTGTAGTGAATTAACCATGCATTTATACATCTGTCAGAGCCCAAACTGCCATCCGATGGACGTAGTGCCAATATTGTTAGCCCAAACGCACTTTGAACACCCTCGCAACGTTGGCACCGTTTGTGCCCAGCTGGACGGAATTTTTCATATAAGATTTTTTTTTTCCATCGTGAGTGCTTGGTAAAGAATCAAACAGTGGTCATTTCATGCGTCTGTAGCACTTATTATCGTGGCGCAGTTCTGTCGCTAAGCCCGTTTTACCTCGGCGAAAAACTTACAAAATCCGTGCCGGATCCGGGCGCTGCTTCAACCGTTTCGTGCGCACCTCTGGTCAGAGCCCATCCTTAAAAATTTTCTGGCCTTCTGTGGCATGCACTTCAGTTATATTTTCCTTGTTTGTTTGTTTCTCACATCGTAGCCACCATGAGTGCTTCCTTCCAGGGAAAAATAACAGCAACGGTCGTCACTCGAACATGCCTGCTGCATCGTTCGTGCATTTTGCGTTGCTGGCGCAAGTTTTAACTCGCCGTCTTTTTTTTTTCCTTAAAAAAAAAACGCGCGCTGCAAGCAAGCGACTTTGTAGTGGCTCAACTGTGGGCTGTTTTTATCTTTGTATGAAAGAATAAAGTTTTCCAGAAGACGGTCTTTGTTTTCAATGTAAGGGCTAACTGTCCGTTGTAATGTCGGGTTTCCAAGTGCGTTGCACTCTAGTGCTCTTTTCTTCTTGCGATGTTTCGTAGGTCGTATGTTCCGCAAGTGCGCATGCGTCAGGTTCTGTAGCATCGTACTACAAAACTTCGCAGACGTAAAGGTGCCAGAGTACTTCTGAGCGAGCTGCAAAAGACATTGTTCGCCCAACTCTCTAACCGGTTTTTAATTGTTAACTGTGCAATTTTTTTCTTGGTCACGCACATCTCGACTTTAATTTAAGGGCTTATGGCGTGTGCCACTATCATATCTGTCTGCTTTTATTTATACTTGCTTTTAATAGGCCTAATCATGCTCCATATCGCATTCTCATTAAACAAGACTCAAACAAGGTGTGCATGTTGTCTTGTTGCTCATCATTCTCTCTTGGTGTTTCCTGCTTTTTTTTTTTCACTCACTTTCCCTTCCCAAGTTTTTCTTTGTTTTGTTTTCTGCATTTAAAACAGCAAAAAGCGCAGCCCACTGCAGGACATCTCAACGAACCAGCCACCTGGCAAGCGGCTCCGACGCAACACCAAGCACTCTGAAACCGCAGCAAGTGCCGAGACGGACATTGAGAATGCAATTGTCATAGACGACAGTGATGACGGCTCGTCACGTGATAAGTGGGGCGTTGACTGTCGCGTCCCAAGTGACGTCCTTGAGGACATGGGTATTGCTTACCTGGATGATGAATCTCCACAGCCTAGCTTGGCCCCTGAGAGTCCGCCATCGCCACCACGAGTATCACGCATGTGTAGCAAGGTAGGTGCACTGTGCAGTTGGCTCAGTAGCTGAGATGTCTGACTGTGCACAATTCTCTGTGATCACCTGCAGTCTTGGAAGTGGCCTTCACGGCAATGCCACTAATGACAGTTTTGCCACCTGTATAAGACACAACATGCAAAAATACCACAGCCCATTGGGTTTATTTCTGGGCTGTGTTGGCTGGTTCATTCTGCATCACCAGTGTTTTAAATATCTCCCAAATGCGAGGGGAATCCTTGTTTTCAGTCCTTCAAAACTCTGACTCCCGGGGGTGCTACTGAGTTTCACTGAGAAGACCCCTTCAGCTCAATAATTTTTGCAATACTTTACTGTCATTAGCTTTATGAAAGGGTACGCACAAGTGCATGGCAGACTGTTTTAGACCCTTCTTTGTGGCAAAACACAGATGTTTTTTCTTGTTTTTTTTCAACATACTAGAAAAGTTCTGTCTGCTTCTAGCATACAGAGATTTGCATCTCCCTTTATGCTTTGCTTCTTAAAGCAGTAGCCACATATCGCCACAAGGCTATCTGCCATGCGCTCGTGCATTCCCTTTCATGAAGCTGACGAGAGTACATGTTCAAAGCATTTTCATGTTCAGTCTACATGTTCATTGCATTTGCAGTTCCATTTGGTGTCGGCAGCAGTGGCGACAGTCTCAGGTTCTGTAATTTTTATACACGATAGCCTTCTGACATGACAAACTATTCTGCACCAACGCATCATAGAGCTTCTTGTAGCAAAATCGTAATTTTCTGTGCTCCACATCTAGGTATAAATGCCTGCGTGTTGTTTTTAATCCCCATAACTTCATTAAGAGAGCAAACTTCATCGACGCAGAGCCGTTCCATTCAGATATGCAATGGCTTGCACATTGATCATAAAGTTATGCATGCTTTCAGCCCCGTGTATGCAGTCTTTCAGTTGTTTGTGTACCGCCAGTCAAATTCACTTCTTTTTTCATGCCTTGACCAGTGGCAAGTGGCCTAAATTTTCCCACTGACATTCAGTCCACATGCTTTGGCTTATGGGATAATGCTGATTCTTTGCCAGTGTTATACCCCTGTCACACGGGCACTTGTAAGGCCTTAGAAATTAAGGTCCTTTGCCCCAAAGGCGCGTGACGCACATCTACACGGCAAAGCGTCGATACCTTTGCAATAAAGTTCCGTAGCAATAAAGGCGGCCGTCAGCGGCCTTAAAGTTGCTTAAAGGAGCAACCCAGACGGCAGCGCCAGCTAGTGACCTCAAAGAATAAAAAATTGACGCAATTTTTAGTTTTGAAACCGTAAACAATATCTAATTTATCTTATTCAATGGTTAATTTTGCGTTACAGTGCACTTAACCGTAGAGGAGGCTATGACTAAAGACATCCACACTGCTAAGAATGGACTTGAACGCTTTTCAGCAGCCGCATCGACACACGTGCTTGCACATCTCGCTTTGCTGTTTTTTCTTCGTTTGCTCTTTGTTGTGTGCGTGTTTTGAGTTTGCTTGTGTGCACAAAGTCACAAGCAACAAAGCACGCTTCTCGAACACGAGGAGCCGAACGGAAAAGTGCGCCTACCGTGGTCGGACCGAGAACGATGGAAAAAAAAAAAACTTTGTTTCAAAATATCCGTTTCTCACCGTCAGAACGCTCGTTTATTATCGTGATAGCTACTTTTTCCAACATAAACGAATGCACTCTTAGCTGAAGTGCTACCGTCTGCTTTAATTTAATAATGTTACTAGCGCCGCTTCATACACAGCGGTGACTTTTGGCATTCACGGAGGCCGCGTTCTAGCTCCTTTGGATTTGCCGTGTAGCAGCGTCGCTGCTCCTTTTCGGTTTTCCTCCTTTAGTGCAATAAGACAACTTTACGGCAAAGGCCGAGAAGAAGTCCCGTGTGACAGGGGTATTACTCTTTAATTAATAGTCAAAGCCAGGAAGCTTTCCATCGCTGTTGTATATCTTTATAAATACAGGCTCTACCTAAGAGTTGGACTCTTTGGTTTTAACTGAAAAGGATAGTATTTATTACTACATGTGCCACACCTAGCTGGCTGTTGATAGGAGTGGCACTCAGACAAGAGAAAGTTAAGATTACAGAAGATGCGGGCAGGGAGAGACAGTGGCACCCATGGATTAAGTAGCACAGTTGTGCATTTTCAGGTATTACTTCGCTTAATTACATGTCCCTGTAGACCAGGAAGCTCCAGCACTCAAGTTTACCAGCCCTTGTGCTGAGGGTCATAAAGCAGCTTGGGCCCGGGCCACCGTTAGCTCAGTGCTTTCTTTCACAGTTTTGCTAGGAGCTGTTGTACAACCCCCCCCCCCCCCCCCCCCCTCGGTGCAATTAGAATGTGTTTGTTTGAAAACAATGGCTGTAAACTGCAGGAATGACTGTTAGCGGACTGCGAAAAGTCATGGCCTTGCAAGGTTGCTCCCTTCTCGCGAGGCAGAGCAGACATGCAGACCCCTCGGGTTTGGAGAGGGGTGTGAAATGTGGCAACACAGTAGCACATCGCGTGACAACCTTGTGGGTACTGGCGTTCTACTGGCATGGGGGCTTTTTGGTGCCAAAAAGGAAGACTCGACTCTGCTCGTGCTGGAATGACAGAGGAGGGAGTGGACAGGGTCAAGCTTGACACTGGCGCCTGTCCAGAGAACGAGGAACCACACTGTACTGTACTTTGTCTGAAGAAGTCCATTCCTACATTGTGTTGTTGGGTCACCGAATCGTCAGGGAACTCCACTGGAACATCGAGCATAACACCATCAATCATCATCGACCAGAAAATAACTTCACCTCCTTACGAAACTTTGCCTGCTGGCGAAGCCCTGTTAACTGCCATCACCTGCTTAGGGCAGTTGCTTAGTTGAGTAAGATCCTTCACTGCATATAAGAACACTGACGCGAAAACATGCACAAACGCCTACAAAAAGTGTTGTGGGCTGTCCACCTTGACGGTTGCAGTTTCATCACTTTCACCAAAGTTTACCAACATTCGCATGAAAACATTGCTTTTAGAAGTGAACTTCCACTTATGTTTTTGCCTTATGGTTCCACCATATAACTTGCGTTCCTTTCTTTAAATGGATGGCAATAGCATTTCTTTCTACAAGCACAGCTCTAAGTACAACCATTTTTACTTCAATTGGTAAATCAAACGATCAGGCTGACAAATGGGTCTAGAGAAATGGTCGGCAACTTTTGACCACGCAGGAGTGCCACATTTTATTGTTGAGAAAAAAAACTAATTCATTCATAAAAAGTAAGACACGCCGAAAGAAGTCAGCCAAATAAGGAATTTAAAGTCTAACCCGTAGCTATACCCTTGAAAAATTAAATTTAGCTCGGTTTGCCAATTTAATTGGCCCATGTTTGGTTCAATCCACAGAACTTGATTGTGAAGAGTTCGGGAGAAAAGTTAATGGAGAATACTTTAGCAATCTCTGACTTGCTGGTGACATTCCCTTGCTAATTAACGCAGGGGCCAAATTGCAAATAATGATCACTCAAGGACCTGGACATGCAAAGCAGAATGTTGGATCTAAAACAATAGGCATTGAAAGCATTAGGAGTGGAAAGGGATAAATCGGCTAAGTGCACCTAGTGACCGCAGATTCGGACCATGTGAGTGAAATAACAGGAAATGAAGAATGGGATGGAGTGCATTTGTCACATACGCTTGGGTGGTCAGTGATCCCTTAAAAGAAAAGTATATATTATAGGTACTCACCTATGGCGTGGAAATGGGGTGGCTATTGAACTGTCAAAAATGGTTGAACTTAATGAAGACAATGCAGCAAGCTATGTAAAGGAAGATGATAGGTGTAACATTAAGAGACGAAGAGAGCAGAGTGGGTTAGGGAACAAACTTGGGTTATTGATATCCTAGTTGAACTCAAGAAGGAATGGGCATGGGCAGGGCATGTAATGTAAAGATAACCAATAGTTGTTAAGGGTAACTGACTAGATTTCAAGAGAAGGCAAGCGTAGCAGGGGCAGTCAAGTCAGGTGGGCGGATGAGGCTGGGAAGTTTATGGGGATAAGGTGGCCATAACTCGCACGGAACGGTTAATTCGAGGGGATATGGGAATAAGGATCCACCTTTGTCCTGCAGAGGATGTAGTTTGGCTGATGATGATGTTTGGTTCTTGGGAGAGAATAGTGTTCTATACAATGCGCATTTACAGTGGGGTGCGACTGAAGTGCCAAGTGCCCCTCAATCAAACCCATGGCATTAACTCATTATCGTGACGTCAAGTTCAATACCCTGCACCTGCTAACCATCTGCTATGCTAGCAAGTGCTGCTATGTCATGCCAATAGATTGATGCCGCTGGTTAGAAGGCCTCATTTGAGGGGCATTTACCACATCGTTCGCGAGTTGTATCCATATGTAGTTTGCTGTCCTGGCCATTCGTGTGGGTAGCTAGTTAAGAAGTCTGTCTGTGGGCTTTTAAACGTCATTTTATAATAACACACTTTATAAATACTTCATCAAAAAAAACCTCTGAGCACTCAAGGCTTAGTAAAGAGCAGTTTGGTAGGTTTCGTTATGCTCGGGCTGCTCTGCAGCTACATGGGGAGGCATTTTTCTGCTGTAATGTAATGGTGCACATCGATCATTATGGCATAGTGAGAAAGCAGGTTACTTTAACTGGCTCAGTACGGAGAAATGTGCAGTGTGCGGCCTCTTAGGACCTCAAGTCGAGGACAATAAACTTCAGTTCGTTAAGGTACTGCTATGGGCTAATTGGTTTGACATGACAGAAGGAAACACATGAGACACGGGACGATGAAGGTGAACGACACAGTCGCCGTGTGACCGCACCGGCCTTTGTCATTCATCTTCATCATCCTGTGGCCGTGGGGTTTCTTTCAGTTGATAAGTTTCAGAATTTTTGGTAATTAATGAATTTTTTATCTTGGTTATGTGTTGGCAGTTACGGCAAACTCTGGATTGTGTTCCCTTTGTGCTCTGACGTTTTCATCAAACTTGTCATACTTCTCTGTTTTTGGCTCTGTTTACACTGCAAAGCACGAAGGCATGCCAAGGATCTCAGCTGTGTTAGTTCTTGAAGGGAGCTGGGCAGTTTTCCACCGTCCTTTCTAGTCCAGCACGTTAAGGCTTAAGACTCGGAGATTGGTTCTCAAGGGCCGATGTAACAGAACTGAAGCAAATTCCGCGCTAAAATTTATGTTCTTCTCGCAGCCATTAAAATTGGTGACTTGTGAGAGGAGGTTCAGAGGTGTAAGAACTGCCAATATGTGATGCAGAACTCAATGCATTGGATGTTTTGTCATTGCTACTGTCAGGTCAGGTTTGGCATGGCTAGTCACATGCAGTATCCATAGTGGTTGGTCTTCATGCAATCCTGTTTGGCCTACAGTTGCAGGTCTGTCATGCATATCACAAATGTCTACACACATGTGGTGTTTGTGCATAGCATGCCATGGCCATGGCTGAATTTATAACCTCAAGTTCAGGTATATAGTCAGTGTTAAGAATACAGGGTTATCCAAAATCAAGAAACAAAGTAAAAATCGACGGTTGGAAAAGTACAGACACTAGCGTGATGCAGTGCTCGCACAAATGCACAAAAAAACTTGGGAGTTTTTTTTAATAACCAAAAATTTGACTGCCAAAATGGTTACATCTTCCACCGAAATGTGCCGCTTCAGCTCTGTCGGTAGTTTGTGCAGTAGCATTAAATGCTGCCTGTCAGTGAAAAATGTGGTACAGTCAAAGCTTGTTAATTTGACCCTCGGTAATTCAGAAATCCAGATAATTCGGAAATCAGGATAATTCGAGCTGCTGGTGCTGTTTCTGCTAATGTTCATGTAAGTTTATAGCCTAGGATGCTCGCCAATTTGGACACTACACATCCCATACTGGTTAATCCGAACAGCTTCCAGAGAGCAGACCATGTGCAGGTACGACTGGCATGGCAAGCGATTGTGAAAATAGCCCCACACACTGCTGACGTGTGCGCCACGGCGGGCGTGACGAAAAATTACGGCCTCCTCGGAGAATATTAATGACCGCTGAGTTTCGATTTCACTTTCCAGGTCTTCGCGCCAACCCACGGCAACAGCAGCTATCGGCTTTACGTCGGCCAGCCCACCGAGCCCAGCTGCGCTTCGTTTAGGACGCTGATTGGTGTCATTGCACATTTCTCCAGATTCCATCAGCACGATTCTTCTAGTGCGTTAAAGCTGCGTGCTCGTCACATGCTGTTCGTTCTTTGTGCGATGGAACTTCCTCATATGCGATCCAGCTGCTTGCGAGGGGACTCCACCACTGCTGTGTCACACCCTGAAGGATGCCATGGAGGCCCTTATCATTTTGGAGCTACTCTGCTCAGACACACCTGACAATGTGCGCACAACAGAGCGTTGATGGAAATGTGAAAAACAGTCGCTGTTGCGCTGTTTCCATCTCAAAACCAGACAACCATTGTGCAGTCTTTCACCAAATAAATTTACCGTGCCTACTGACATCACTGGGGTGGTGACATGGCAGTGAGGTATCTACCTAATTTGTTGTGAGCTATTGCGAGCAGCAATTTTCTAAAAAAATTTTCTAAATTATGGGGTCTATGCAGAGTTTTAAGTTTAACTCGAGTACCTGCATAGGTAACTTCTACAGGTCTGTTGCACTATAATATGCCCAACGAAATCATTTCGAGGTCCCTTTAAGTTCAAATTAGCAAACATTTAACATGAAAAAATTTGTTTTTAAAAAATTGTCTTGAATTTTTGTGAAAAACTGCATCATGCTACTGCCTCTACTTTTCAAATTATTGAATTTTTACTTTTACTGCAGTTCTTCAATGGCCCTATTATTTAATTATATTTAATTGTTATTTACAGAAAATTATCAACGCCCTGCAAGTCTCTGCACACTCACCGTATTGTTCCTCTTTCAGGGACAGAAGCAGGATATGCCATCTGTGTTGTCAGGCACGCCACTATCAAGGACAGGCGCAGATGACTTCACACTACATAAGCGCCGCAAGCAGGAAAACAGCGATGGTGAAGGTGGGTGAAACGATGTCTATGCTTGTTCAGTGAAACCCGTTGTCACAATGGAACACAGCTGTGCAGTTCATCTCATGGCAGCCACACTGCAGTTCAAATGTTTTGTCTGCTCATCACAGCCTGTTTGCTTTGAAACTTGATACAAGTCCTCAGCTTAGCTTTGAGCACTGAGTATTGCACGAATATACAGCCAAGATGTGTATGTTATGTCTTTTGCACTGGCATCCATTACATAATGTTGCAAACACGGAAAAATTTGCCCGCATGATAAAATATATACTTCTTGCAGGTTGTCAAGCCTCATGTCCTTTACATGAGTGGGGTTGCTTAGGTGTTGATATGAGGCCTTGTTTCAGCTGTACTCTGAATGAGTGAATTAGAAAACTCCCATAGAACAGTTATTAAACATGGCAGCTTGTATGTCTTGCTTTTAACTTCATGAAGTGTGGTAAAAGTAGTGCATGCTTGCTATGTTACTGTGATTAAATTCTTGCTTCATGTCGCAGCTTATTTCACAGAACTTCACTGTCTTCAGGGTCCCTAGTTTTTTTTAACTAGTACCAGGAATTGGATGGCATGCGATCGATGACAAACCTGCGACTTCTTCGTCTGAGGTCTGAAAGCACACTTGCAGACCTCAGATGTAGTGGAAGGGGTTTCGGAGGCCTAACAAGCTCTTAAGAACAAGGAATTTAACAAGCTCTGTGGGCGCCGATTGAGCCTTTTTGTCTCCGTGGTACTTGCAGACCCGTTCATGGATTTATCGGATGAAACCATTCTGGAGGTGTTCAAGTGGCTGCCCAAGTCGGTGCTTGTCAACTGTGGCCGTGTCTGCCGCCGATGGATGGAGCTAGCGTGAGCGCCACTTCAGAGCGAACGCTGAGTGCTCTTACGAGTCATAGAGGTTGCGTGATCGTTTTGGCTGAGAAATGACAGTTGGAAGTGGTTGGCTTGGTCAAAAAGTGAAGTTTGCTGAATGTCACACTGGGCTCAGTTTTCGAGCCTTGCGATTGAATCGCCAAGATGCTAACCCAATCAGTGACTCCTTAGAAGTGACGCGGAGCTTGTCGTACATTCAGCTTCCCATTGCCAGCAATGTCAGCACCAGCAACTCTCACTCCAAACGAGGTCGTTTGGGAAAGCAACCCACAGGCCACACTTTCTAATGTGAACATCATCAGTACTGCTGAGCCTCTCCTTGGTCGCAAATCGCAGCTGGTCACTCGCCCTCCACAACTCGCAAGTGTAAATACACCTTTAACTAACAAATGACACCTGAATGTTCTAGCTACGGCCTGCAGACCACAGGGATTCCAGTGGCTGACTGTGTTTGCAACGTCTTGGAAGTGAGCCATGGAGCACACATGCCAGCATTGCTCACAGCAGAGGCAAAGCCATCAAGATACCATAGCATAGAAGGAATACATTTGAGGACTCCTTTCAAAGTGGCTATTCTTAACTTAAGACACCTTTTAGGGGCACACGAGAGCAGGGACAAATGTGATGTCTTGTAGCTTGGGTCACCTGGGTTTCTACCAAGCACCATGCCCTGTCTCTTGAAATGTAGGTTCGACGAAAGCCTCTGGCGGCGGCTTGACCTTGGCAAGAAACACTTGGGCCCCGGTGTGCTCGGAACCGTGCTTAGGCGAGGAGTGACTGTCCTCAGGCTAGCCACAGCTGATGTGAGTGCTGCTGTTGTGTCATGTGTTTGGGAGCATGCTTGCAGATTCACTCAGCAGAAATGACACCTATTAGGGTTGTCTACTCTTCGGTTGCATTGACTTTGCACAGCAGCTTCCGAGCTAAGTTTCTTTGCCTTCAGCTGTCATTTCTGATAGCATAAGGCATGTGCAGGTGGTGATACAGTAAAAGCTCGTTAATGCGAACTCGGTTAATTCGAACAAACGCCCGGGTCCCGGCACAGCCCTGGGTATTTCAATCGGGGAAAACTCCTGATAATTCGAACTAGGAGTGCCTGGCTGACACCGTTCGTCGTAAATAGAAATTGACCCATAGCGAGTACAACGTGCTGCGAATTTACTACAGATGTAAAATAATGGAAAGGAAAAAAGCTGAGCACATGAGGCTGGCGGAGCCCGTGCTCTGGTGTATGCTGAAGCAGGTTTCCAAACCCGCACCACCGATGCTTCAGCGCAAGTTGTTCCTGGTTTTCGTTGTGCCGCGGTCGCTGGGTCGCGATCTCATGGTGTACACAACGCAGTATGGCGGTTCGGGCGCCATGATGCGTTTTGTTGGTGCCGTGAGCTACATGGACAGCAGTGTAGAGACGTTACAGCCCTTAAGTGACGCCAATATAATTGAAGCTACATGCTGTCCGCAGACAACACCGGGCTCACGTGCGGTGAGCACAGCCGACAGGGATGAGTCCGACTGCGGCGACAAGCCTATGCCACCGCCAAGTGCATGTCAAGTAGCATCGGTGCTCGATGTTGCGGCGCGCTACTTCTCTGCTATTGAGGATTTGGACGTTGTGCTGGAGCTCTTGGGCAAGCTGCAGATGATGCTGATGGAATCTCGGCAGAAGAAACGGAAGCGAATGCACACCACTGATTACTTTTTATTTTTGACAACACTTCCCCGTTATTAAACATGTTTTGGAGCATAAATAGCATCCTATATTCTAGCACTGAAGCTCGCTGCTCACGCCGATGCATTCCAGTACTTGTTCCTGGCGCATAACTGGCCGATCAATTTATTTCATTTGCCAATAGAACAACATGAATTTAATTCTCAGAATCACCCGCCACAAACGTGTAGTAGCGCCTAGTTCGCGATAGCGCGTCTAGATGTGACTGCTTTCGATTCTGCCCGTGCAGCGGGTCGCTATAACCACTCACTCTAGCGCCCATTCGGTAATTCGAACTTCGCTTAATTATAACAATTTTCTGGTCACCTTCGAGTTCGAATTAACGAGCTTTTACTGTATAAAGCAATGTTTATAGAGCAGGCTGTATCGGCATAGTTACATTAGTCAGTGGCTCGTAGATTTTTTTTTTTTTGCGTTCTGAGTGAGCGCACATCTGCCTTGTTGACTCAGTGCACACTTGGTGGATTCAAGAACACCTGTTCTCAATTCGCCAGTGAAACATGCATGCCCTGCACTCTATAAATGATGTGCACTATTAAGGTCGGATGGGGTCTTGGAACTATATTTGTTATTTTTGAGGCAAAATATAATGAAACTGTACAGGCTTATTCAGTTTCCTGTGCTGATTTAAGATGTGCAATCACTTTTTCACTACATCAGTTATTTCTCAGGTCATTACACATGTGCATTCCATTGTTTGCAAAGGCAAAAGGGAAAAAACACAGGAAAACTACTATTAACATGTGACTATAGTCTCCTATGGCTCAAGAATGAAGCAGCAAGTATTCCTGAAAGGAGGCTGTTCAGCCAATGGCATGAAATGCTTGTCATGACATCGTGGTTATAATCCCATTTCATGGATGCACCTGTCGGGCACCCACGATTTCATGATAGCAGGTAAACTGCGACGTCATGACAATCATCCTACACCATTAGCTGGAGGACTTCTTTTGAGAAATGCTTGCAACTTCATTCTTGAGCTGTATCTGACTACAGATAGAATGAAGTGCAAGGAATGTATTGTTGGAAGTACTTTCAGATTAAGCCAATATTAGGTATTTTGCAGCTCATTGAAGTTCACTGTTGATAGGACTGGTTGACACACTCTAAATTAGAGTGGACAAAAAAATTTGCTAGCATAAATTGAGAATATGCTCACAGCATTCGCTGCTCTAGATGTCGTTATTTTCCTTGTGAACTTGCAAAAAGCAAAAAATTTGTTTTGATAAAATGAGGAGAAATAAAGAGTTGAGGTATAAACTGTAGTTAAAAATTGAATTACAGTACTTCATCCAGCTAATGAAAAACTTATTCATAGGCAGAATATGGGTTACAGATTTTGAAGTTACTATTTCCTAAAAATATATTTTTTCACAATTTCTCAGGCCCAAAGACCCCTGTCCCCCTTAGCAGCCTTAGAAGCTAACTGGTTTGAGCAGATCAAGGGAGATCAAAGGAGGCTCAGATCTTTGTGCTCGACAAAGGCAGATAGCGGGATGGCCTGGGACAGACCTGATGCCAGCGATAAATTACTTCCCTGGGGGGTCAGAGTTGCTTTAGGACTTCTAGAGCGCGGAGTTCTTAAAAGTTCAGGGTACAGGGCAAGCAGTACCTGACTGAGCATTCTCAGAATCTGCAGTATGACATCAGTGATATCATGTCTGCTTTACAAAGTGTCAGCCTCGTTGTCTGCAGACTTGAGCAGTGATGTAGTGGTAGCTTAATGTAGTGTGGTTGTGTGATACTTTCAGGTCAAAAGTCCCATCTTCAGTGATACACCACTGATGTCCTGTCCAGCTGATAAGAGGTAATACTGGCAACTCAAATGTTTCTTTTGCATACTGATCAGGATGCACATTCTCTAACATGTTCCTTGCATGAAATATACCTGAAGGTTTGTTTAATTAACCAAACAGGACAGTGTTTTCTGGGCAATGTGGAAGCTTAGGTGAGTTGGTTCAACATTGTCGGAACCTCTTTGCGCTTGTTCCGATAATGTGTTCAGACCATCTCTCTTAGCAGTACCCAGACTTTTGCACGAAGCAACATGGTTTTGCTGTAGGCTTGGGCATTTGTATAAGTTGCCACGTCTCTGCTGCCATGTTCTGTCAAATGCAAGGTGTTTGAAGCATTCAGTGGTAGGCTTGATAATCTGCATTTGGTCTTAGTAATCGTTATGGCAGTATCTTCAAAAAGGGTGTCAAACAGGCCGCAGTTACAGTGAGAGCATCCTTAAAAGTCCAAGATACTGGCGACGGGGAACAGTGTGTGGTTTCCTTTCCTTTCTCTCTCTTTTTTTTAGGCACGTTTGAAGGCAAACTCTAAATGTGCAAATGCTCTGTTCTCGTCAACTACAAGGAAAAGCATGCCCACGAATGGAGTCATTGCTGTGCCCCGGCATTTCTATGAACATTGGTGCGAGTCATGTTGCAAGCTTCTTAGCCCTTGCTGGTCCTTGAGAGCAGTCTCCCACCTCTACCTACTGAGACTGGGGAGCGCTACAACCAAGACAAGGGGACAACACCACTTAAGAACACCACGAGACACGAGCGCATAAATGCGTTGTGTTCTTATGTGGTGTTGTCCCCTTGTCTTGGTTGTAGCGCTCCCCAGCCTCAATATGTACGACCAATTAGCCCCCTACAAAGCTTTATTGACCCATCTCTGCCACTTGTGAGCCCATAGTGGGACAGTTGCCATGCCTTTCGTTTTGTTTGTGACCCTAGCCTCCCTTCTTTCTTTGGCAGTCTAAATTCAGTGGAGGCGAAACTCTAGAGGCCCGTGTACTGTGCGATGTCAGTGCGCGCTAAAGAACCCCAGGGGGTCGAAATTCCCGGAGCCCTTCACTACGGCGTCCCTCATAGCCCGAGTCGCTTTGGGACGTTAAACCCCCATAAACCTTGCTTCTTTTACAGCTCGGTCGTGTGCAAGCTTCAATACCTAGACCTCAGCATGGCCAACATCAGCAAGCCTTCCCTGTGTCAGCTGTTCGCACAGTGCACCCAGCTCAAGAAACTCAGCCTCGAGCAGTGCGCACTGGATGACTACATCTGCAGGTAACCGGTGGACCTGGCTGGCTCTATACTGCTTTGATCTCCCTTTTGTTTTGTTTTTTTATATATATTTTAGTGCTTAAAAATTGTAGTGGTCTGTAGTGTGGAAAGTTCTGTTCAGTCATGGTGAAGCTGCAGTTGAACGGTTTAACGGGGACAATGGTCATTGAAAAATTAATAATGAAGTCTCAGTTATGCAAAGTTTTGGGACCATGTATTTTTTTGTGCTGTTTCGAAAGTCATTTAATGTCATGTAAAACAAGTCCTTATGCAGTTACGCAATATTTTATGCAATCTTTTGGAGAGAGCTTTTAAGAAATTTTGCTGCAGGAAGCTTGCTCAAATGCATGGCATTATATTTGCGTGACATCAAGGAATGTAGTAACGGTAAAATTATCATCCTGCCCATCGTAGAACTTGAGTTATAAATTTGTAAAGTTGCCACTCAGGAAACAGGGATACAAGCTTTTAATACAATAGCATTAAGCAGCTCATGTCACAGAAAATCCAGCATCGTTGGCGTCGTTGACTGTGAGTGAAAAATTCACGAAAAATCCCCAGAGAAGCAACCTAGGAGGCAGGTGGGCCACCTAGGTTATGTGACTTTGTGGCGTCATCACAACCTGCCGACCGTGGCAGTCAAGTTAATGATTGTTCACATGGGAAATGCAGCCTGGGTCACACAAGCCCAGCGGTGACAACACCTGCCATCGCAGGGCAGTGGCGCATCGCTTAACCACTGCACCAGGAGTGGTGTGAGGACTCCCAGGGCTCTATGAATGTTTAGGAGAGAATGACGAATTCTGGGTACTATATGGGAATTAACCCACTACACTATCACATCATACCCTTGACGCGGAGCTTATGTGCCCCTCCAATTTTTTCTTTCTATTTCTGAAGTGGGCACCTCAAAACCCCTACAACTCAACTTCTACGATAGGCAGGATGATAATTTTACCCATATTGCATTCCTTGATGTCAACACAAACAAATGGCATGCATTTCAGCAAGTCAGCTCTCTCCAGAAGACTTGCCCAACATATTGCTCAAGTGCACAGTGACTTGTTCCACATGAAATTAAATGACATATTTAGAATCTGCACAAAAAAAAATTTCTTTATTCAAAGACCAGGGTCCCCCCTTAATCTTGTCTTGCAGTGACTGCAGTACTGGGAGAGCCTTTGTGAAGTTTAGGTTGCTGCCATCAAACTATACTGTAGCACGAATTTTGTGTGCATATGTGGGAGTCACTGCAATTTGCGCCATATTCAGGTCGTTTCAGTAAACCTTACTTTCTGTCTTTTTTCAATGCTGTTTAAGTAACTGGAAAGCTTTCTTTCATTTCGCTTTTTTTTTTCTCTGCATGCTTATTGTTACAGCACATTTTTTTTATGTTAGTGGTGCTGCCGCCTTACACAGGCATGCAGGGAGAGTAAAGTGCGGCGAACGTCTCCTCGTTTCAGGTTTATTGGTGCCAACCGGGACCTAGAGACCCTCAACATGTGCGTGACGATGGGAATCACACCCACAGGCATTGCACACATCTGCAAGGGATGCACCAGGTACTGTTACCTCTTGCCTGCACACCTTGTCAGCTACGATGGTTGTGGTAGCCCTCCTCAGTGCCGTTGCGGTGCTGCCAAGAGCGCATGTACAAAAGCGGGTAGAAAATTGACTCGCTGCTTCAGTGCAAGTTAAATTTCTGCAAAGAGAGAATTTTCGTTTCTGTAAGCACCTTGATCTGGAAAATGCTGCGGGATTGTGCCTGTAAGTCAGTTTCGTGGAAATAGCTGCCACCTGTTAGAATCATGCGATCTTTTCGAAAGGTTTGTCATTGCCTGATTAGCACACTGGGTATTGAATCCACTCAGAACCATGCCGCCCGCTTTATTCTGCCGAACTACTCAAGAACTGCCGATACATCTTCTGTGAAAATCGTCCTTAATTTTCCTGACCTTGTTCCCCAAAGCAAGGTCTTCCGGTTTTTTCTGTTCCATAAAATTTACAATAACATCTCTTACACACCAATTGCTTGCCTACCTGCCACCCACCCTAGGGGTGACACCATCCTATGTATCATCCCGGATCAATAATCAGTTTAACGTAGGGGTCCCGCCATGCAGCATCAGTACGCATCTGAATTAGTTTATTCTCCACACCTGCAACGAGTGGAACCACCTCCCTGCATTCATCGCCACCGTAACTAATGCTGACACCTTCAAGAAATGCACCTGCGATTTTGTATGCCCCTCCTCTGCGATGCCCTCGGGCCTTGAGGGTACAGAGATAAATAAATACCTGGTCCGCATTCAAGCTGGTTCCCGCCCCACCTCCCCAGCACCATGGGTTACGCCGTCCAAGCCACGACGGATGCTGCAGCTGCCCCGTTTTCAACGCGATTGCGCACGTTATTAAGGCAATCTCAATGGCAATGATGGACGTGCCATTGTCTCATGTGACTGCCATGAAGGACAAACAGCCAAGCCTATCCGAGCCAGCCCGTCTGATTGACTCTGTTTAAATCCAAGATGGCGCCTTTGACAATAGCCAGGGGGGTAAAGCGTATGACCTCTATAACAGCGGCGGAGAAACGGTTAGTTGCTACACCGATGCCTGCTCACGTAAACAAAAAAAAACGAATCTTCAGTTGAAAAACGATCTCCACAATACTGCTGGTGACTATCTTAGTCCGAAGAATGGAACTTTTGGACTCCACAAAGTCCGAAATATTGATCGTGAAAAGGTACACGTTCATATGAGGTGCGTGACGGTTCCTCAGCAAGGTCCGAAATATCGCACGAGTCTGAATTATCGGTCTGCTACTGTATTTAGGTGTTCAGTGGACTTCCCAATAAACACGTCAAATTTCATTGCTCTGTACCCAAAAAATAAGTACTTTCAGCTCCAAACCTGCATCCTTCTTTAACTCGGTAGCATACACGGTAGCATACACAGTGGATTTGCATTCAGCTGTCCTAAGCTGCTGGTTATAGAGTTGTGCTGTCCAAGATGCTTTTGCTTGCATTTTGGAGCACAGCTCTGAGGCGGTCGTTTCCTGGTTTAGTGGCGTAACCAAATGCGGAGTGCAAGGAAGAAAGTGGAGCAGGGAAGTACGGCAGTAGCATGAAGGCAATTCGCACAGCGGCGACCCACGGCACTAAAGTAGCATGCGTCGTTGTCTGCTTGCCAGTGACACCATCGGCACGGTATCCTCCACTGAGCGTGTCGCGAGGAGTGCCTGTTGTGGCACTGCTCACTCAGAGATGGCGCCAGAATGGCGCGCACCATCATTTGGTTGCACCGCCTGCGGTTCAAATCCTGCAGCAGCTGCGCTCAAAATTTCCACTACTGAGAAACGTACAGTCGTCAGCCAATTTTTTTATTCTTTTCCTTTCTAGTAGAAGTTACAGTAACGATCACAGCTGCCATAATACTGGACAAAGTGTTGGCTGTTAAAACCTTTTTTTTTTTTTACTTTTTGCCAGTCTGACCTCCTGGAACCTCTCGTGGGCTGGAATGACCAAAGCGTGTCTAGATGCCTTCGTGCGCACAGTGACGCCCAAACTCCGTGAGCTCAACATTGCTGGATGCTCGACGCAACTGCGGAATGATCGTGAGTTTTACCCATCCTCATGCAGATTCATCAGGCTTTAGGGATTGTGGTCAAACTTTAAGGGTAGCTGAAGGGGGAAAAATTGGCGGTGGTTTAGCTCTGCTTAAACCTGGAGTGACGCGATAGCTACAGCTGGCCGAGTGGAACTTGATCATGTGACGAACCATGCAATCAGCCACGGCGCCGGCAGCTGCTCCGCGTCACGTGACAGCGTGGCGGCCGCAGCCACGCCGAAGGCTCGGAATGCTACCGTAATGTAGCTATCGCTACAAAATAGTTGGAGGGAAGTTGCGCGTGCAACCTGCAGAAACCTTGGTCGTGTGAAACTGCTGTATTCGTTATTCCAGCCGTAATCATGCAAGTGCTGGTTTAAATGAAGACTAATTTATTTTATACCTTGGAAAACATGCATTTTGGTGCGGGGCTTAATTTTCTGGATTTTGATAAATGGCCTATAGTAGTTTGCAAGAGTTTGTTCTTGGGAACATGTCATGCCCTCACATAAATAAATTCAGATTTAAGCAGCTGCACTTCATTTAGCTTCAGTATAAATTCACTAAAAAAGTGTCCGCTAGAAGTGTTCAGAGGATTTCCGCCAACGACAACGGGGTTAACGTGTCGAAAAAATAAGAAAAATTGCAAGATTTATTGGAGATACAATGCTTTTCTTTTTTTACATAGCCATGCAGTATTCATGTCTTAATCATGCCCCTCCTTTTATTAATGCAAAACGTTTTTATGTCTCATTGAGAACGAAAATCGGTGTTGTCATCATTGACCACGAAAGTGTCATGAAAAATCTCGGATAACTTCACCGTGAAGTCAAAGAAAAGAAATTTTTTCCTAAGGTGCGGGGAATTGAACCCAGGACTTTAAGACTGCGAGGCGAGCATGCTACCCACAGGTCATAGAACTGCGTTGGTTCTTGGTGAACAAAGCGGAACCTATTGTATGTGGTGCCTAATGACTGTATGATAATGAGTATGTGCATCATGAGGAAGGAAGATAAAAAATTAAATAAAATATAACAAAAACAATGCTTTCGCATCCAAAGTACGTAAGTAGTTTTAAGTGCCCTCCTTAATTATTTATTTTTTTCCGTGCTTTCAGACGTGTTGGCACTCGTGAAGCGGTGTCCACAGCTTGTCGAGCTGGACCTTAGCGATGCCGCTGAGATCAGTTGCGAGGCCATACACGCCATCATCAAAGGCCTCCCTGACCTCCAACACCTGGGCCTCAGCCGTTGCTACAACATCGTGCCCACCACCTTCCTGTGAGTGTTGCTTTGGTGATTGCCATGTTTTGACTGAGTAGCACAAACGAAAGTTCCCACAGCTTTCATGAGGCAGTGAATCGCAAGTTGCAAACAAATGTTGCGTTATGCTGCAGAAGCCAAGTTCCTCCATTTGTTTTCATGTGCTCTGGTTTGAAAGTGCTGGTGCACGTCACTAACATTAGCTATTTCTTAACTGGAGTTGCTGGCATGCTGCTTCAGGAAAAAAATTTTAAATTTGGAGACTTGGTGTAGTATACATACAGCATGGAGTACAACTCCCATTCTGATGCGTAGACCTTCAAATTGGGTTCCACATAATCATTGAGCTTCTTGAAGTTCTTTTTGGGTTCCCTGAGATCCTAAATCCATGCATGCTCCAGCGCCCACCTTTCCTTCACCCGCTTCATTTTGAGACCAAGCATGCTGCACCCAACTGCTTCACTATACGGCCAGTCATTGTTTATTGAATTTGGTCTTTTCCAGGGGGCACTGCATGCCTTTGTGCTCTTTTAGAGTGATAGTTCTACTGGATGCACTCAACACCACGCTGTCTGAATTTGACCTTCGGCCTAGCCAAGGTCAAAATGTGCCTAGTAGAAAATAAGATTCGGAAAAGGAATCACATCCACAACTGGAAGTCGAACCCACGGCGGCGCGAACTGATCAGCTTCACAGGATGTTGCACGAGACCCCTAGGCTATCGCCATAGCCGAACACGCCTCGTGCTATGCCCCTGTCACACGGGCATTTCAAAGCCCCTCGAACCGATAGTCTATTGACTCAAAGGCGATCGAGCGCTGCTACACGGGCAGTTTCAATGGGCATCGAATCAATAGTCTATTGAGTCAACGGAGCAGCGCGGAACTCCATCGAGATTTCGGGGGCCTTGGAGCACTGCCCAAGGTTGCTAGCATTGCTTCGTGCGGCGCCAAGCGCACTTTCGTACACGACACATTCAGGGTACAAAAGCATGAACAAACATTATTCGCCTAAACTTTAACGCAAGCAGTCTGTACAATAATTATAAAATTGTATCAGACTGGTTTTAAGCGCATTACGCGCATTAATTTTGCGTTGCGGTCTTTGCGTTGCTTGCATACATAGCGTTGAAAGCATGGCGGCGCCCTGCCCGCCCGCTTCACAACGATAACAGCTTCGTCGCTAATCCCTCAAAACAATATCGTGTTCTAAGCTGTTGTATTCGCCTTCGATTTGCCCATTCTTACCCTCGCATAAAGTTTAAAGAGACAAATAGCTATTGTTTTTCGGATATCAAGGCTATTTCCCAGGTCTTAGGCCTGACGAAGCAGCGCTGCGACGCAGTTGGACTGGCTTGGTTTTGGCTCCTCTTGTATTTGAATGATTGCAGCAGTGTCTGCATCTGTCCGTCGCGTACGTGCGTACTTGCAATGCGCGTATGCGTGTATTTCAGCATTTAGTATACATTCATCAAATATTTTTATTTTTGCAAAATCCAAAGTAGCGATTGTGGCGCCATATAAGCTTGGCGTGAGACACGAGAACCATTTCAGTGGCCATTGAGATTTGCCGTGTAGCAGCGACACAACTCCTTCGAGTACGATGGCGATTGAGAATTTCAAAGACCCTCGACTCGATGGCCATTGAAATTCGCCGTGTGACAGGGGTATAAGACGGCGATCACGGAGTTCGTTTCGATGTAGTCACGAATTTGAATCGAGCGTGTGCCTGGAAATGAACTCGTAATTTGCTGCTGGACAAACGCATCAAGGTTTCCAGCAAGGATGAGTGAATCGTTCTTACCGGGAACAAAAATTGGATGGCGCTTGAACGGCGCCCCCCATATAGGCCCCTGTATTCTGGGAGGGTATCGTCTGTAGCCGGCGTTTACATGAAGCAACTTTTAAGCTTTCATTTTGTAGCTTGACACTAGGCGGCACTACTGTGACAAATTCTTCGTGGTGTTGCGGCGCATTTATGGTAAGCCTTCTTCGTCAGCGTGTTGACGTGCATGTGCTGGTGTGTGTTTACGGTGTCGGTTCGTTACGATGAGTTCCGCTGTGAGGAAACACAAAGTTTTGTCGCTTGAAGATAAGCTCTCGATTTTGAATGCGGTTACCGCCGGCGAAAAAAAGAAGGATGTCGCTGCCCGCTTCAGTATACCAGCCAGCTGCAGAACAAAGCATCCGCAGTGTGATGGAGTCGGGCACAAGTGCCCAGAAGAAAAGACCGAAGACGTCGACGTATGCTGATGTGGACAACGCCATGTTCGCATGGTTTTTGGACAGACGAGCACAAAACGTACGCGATTTTGCAGCAGAAAGCCATAGATTTTGCTTGCATCCTGGGCCACGACGACTTCAAAGCGAGTAACGGCTGGCTACAAGGATTTAAAAGCCGGCACAGTGTCGTCGGAAAAGCGGTATCTGGCGAGCCTGCCTCCGCAGACAGCGATGCTGCTGCCTCGTGGGTTGCCGAGAAGCTTACCGGCATTTTCAGCCGCTATGAAGCTGCCGACATTTATAATACTGATGAGACGGCCGTGTTTTATCAACTGTTACCAAGCCGCACATTGTCACTAAAAGGAGAAGACTGCCGCAGTGGAAAGCAAAGTAAACTGCGCGTGACAGTTTTGCTTTGCTCCAACACTGATGGCAGCGACAAGCGAATCCCATTGGTTATTGGCCGCAATGCCCGGCCCAGATGTTTTAAAGGAACAAGGCGGATGCCAGTAAAATATGTGGCAAACTCCAAAGCTTGGACGTTGCGGGCAATTTTTTCCGACTGGCTGAAGGAGCTCAACCAAGATGTCAAGCGACAAGGTCGCAGTATTTGTGTGCTGCTTGACAACTGCTCCACGCACCATGTGGAAGGCCTACAGCTTTCGAACGTCGAGCTGCAGTATTCGCCACTTAACTGCACTTCTCTAGTACAACCCTTAGACAAAGGGGTTATTAACAGCTTTAAATGCTGTTACCGCCGTCGATTGATACAAAAGATGCTCCTGGACATATGCCTTGAACGGCCGACGAAAGTGGATATCTACCAAGCAGTCAAAATTCTTGCTTCGTCGTGGCAAGAGATCGGATCACAAGTGATCGCCAAAGCTCAGGTAAATAAGGCCATTCAAGCTACAGTCACTGAAGACAAACCTTCAAGCCCACCCGAGGTCGCAGAAGCGTGGGATGAACTACGCATGAACGGTGGGGTGCCCGACGGTGTCGACCTGTGCGACTTTTTGTTCGTGGACAACGGCGCCATGGCTACGGAAGAGATGACCGATGCGGCACTTGTTGAAACCGTTAAAGGTGACAGTTTGTCAGAGCCTGATACGTTTTGCGCTATGCCCATCGCGAGGGAACTGATGGACGTGGTGGACGTTCTGCGGTGTTTCGTCGGCTCGCATGACGATGAAGCAGCCCTGGATGCCTTAGTTTTATTGGAGCGCCAAGTAGTGGCTTCGATCGGACAAAAACAGCAAGCGAAAATTACGCAGTTTTTGCCTATTAAATAAATTCTTTGAATGGTGAGTTCACTTGAATTGATATCTATCGCATTTTTATTTCGTTCTGGCCTTATCCTTACCAGTCTTAACCCAAAACTGCATGTAACGAAAACCTGGATATAACGAAAAATTGCGAACTTTTTTCAATTTCGTTATATTCAGGTTTGACTAATACATTTTCGTTTTGGAATGTGCCCACGGGCACTCCCGCGTGCGGCAACCGATAGCAGCTGGCAATAAGCGGAGACCACAGGATAGTGCTATCGCGTTGTGTTAATAAAGGCCAAGGGTAAAGTACCTCCAAGTTTTTTTTTTTTTTTTTTTTCAGAAATGTGATGTGGGGGGTCGACTTGTATTCGAGTCAACTTACAATCTTGTAAATACGGTATGCTTCAGAATTATGGTGCTTGGACAAAATTTATTATTTTCATATGATGATGTGCTTCAACAACAATATAGTTAGCATAGCTCCAGATAGCAGGTATTTGGCTACAGCCTTCTTTCAAGCAAAACCAAAAAAATGTAGGAAGGGTCCTAAGGACCCGTAAGAATTAAACTAATTAGACAAGTTATTTTCTATAATATGGGAACTATTTGAGATGTACTAAAACTAATTATAGTTTTGAAAACAGGAAAAAGAAATGCACATACGCACCTAATTTCATTGCGATATCTTGAATTTTAAGAATGTTCATTTCAAGCCCCGCATCTCCCCTTAAAGCCTGGACTCCATGTGCGTGAAAGAGCGAGCGACGCGACAAGGCGGCACGGCTACGCTCGATCCGTCGCTTGTGGGCAACCTCCATGCAAGCGAAGGCGGCAGGCGACGCAAACCCGCGACGTGCGCAGCAGACTCCGTGCTTTGCGCACTGAGGCTTAGAAACACGCCCGTAACCTGTTCTCTCTCTTAAAATTTTGTGAGTGCGCCTCATAGTCAGGGCCAAAGGAATATTTCCTCTACGGCAGCGATGTAGCGGCAGTGGAGATAACCAACGGCGTGCTTGCGAAGACGAAGTCGCATCACGGGTTCACGGGGGAGGTGTGCTTTCGTTCGATGCCTGTGCACTCCGGCTTAGTAAAAACACTCCCATAAACTGTCACCGCAATCTGGTTGTAAGTGAGCAAACTATAATTTACCAGTGAGAATGTGCGCCCTGATTGTTTCTGCACAGTTGGAGCGCAGCGGGCACGGTGGATCGAACGCCGGTACCCGTGGCTCGACACGCATCTCTCCCTGCAGTACGCCCACTCGCGTAGCCCACTCCGAATGCTGTTAGCCCTCCACACCCAACAAGTAGATTGTTTTAATTATTTAAATCATGCGGGTCTGCCTCTCAGCTACAAAACCAAATATTTTCTCGACGGTGGCGATGACCAAGACGACGGGCTGGTTTCATGAGATGTACCCGTGTAAAACCGTAGACAAACCGGAAACGGCTTTGGGGGGCTCTGATTGGCCAGTCGCGTCGGGGACTTCCGGGCGACGAGCGAACTTTTCTGTGAGTGCAGATCCGAGCGACACGGCAAGCGACGCATGCATTTTGTTTTGCGCGATGGCGTCGCTCGTCGCTTGCCGCCGTCGCCTTCGCGTACATGGAGTCCAGGCTTAAAGCTGAAAATGGTTTTTTTGAGAATTCAAGGTTATTGAAAAATTTGAATCTAGGAAGCTTCTAGGTAAAGCGTGCAAAGTGTTTTTGCGCTAGTATTTAAAATAGTGCGTTAAAGGATGCGGGGAAACTCATAGTGACGTCATTGTCGCCGGAATTTCAGTTGTCTCCTGTCTTCGCCTGCACACTGCTGTGCGTCGTCCGAAGCCGCCAAACAATCCTTCGTGAGCTTCACTTTTCATGGCATTGGTTTTCTTTCATCAAACAATTGTTTCTTCGCTGGAAGCCTAGCGCCGTCGTACGTGACGTCATTAGCAGGGCCTCTGCCTGTCGCTGTGCACCTCAGAGAAGCCTGAACGCTGATGCCGCTTTATTTGGTGATTACGCCACCATTTCAAATGCTAGCGCAATACGGTTTCGCAGGCTTTACCAGCATTTTTCACATGTTCGGCCCTATTAAACTCATCGACTTCTAAAACCGCTTCAGTTGCCCTTTTAAGGGACCCTGTACAGTCGGACTATGTTGGTTTCAATTTGAACTTGTGTAAACTGTCACGCCACAGCTCTTTAGAGAGGTTCATTCTTCAGAGGCGAAGCCACCTATCAGCATTTTGAAGAACTTAATTTCAACAAACCGTGGAGATTTTTCAGAGATGCTCGCTGATCTGTCTTTCCCACCACATAGGAGGTCTCGAAGGTACTTCCTCAAGAAAACAGCCGCTCCACGACACCCAGTGGAATTCTGCCTTGAGCCTGGGTGTTGGAATGTGTAGGCAGCCTGTCCAGCTGGCTTCTGCGTGCCCATTTGGCCGAAGCTGTGATCTCATCTTACATCATCTGCTGATCAATTCAATTGGACGTCATCCACAAGTTGTCCTCTTCATAGTCTTTACTGCTGCATGATCCATATGCACGTTTACTTAGCATTGCCCAGCAAAAGCTGCAAGGGTTTTGTCTATGCAGGAGAATGTGATAGGCTTTAGCCCTTCATGAAATCCTTGAATAAACACTGTGATTTTTTAGATGTTTTTAGTTTTGATGTCAGTTTATGCCATAGCAAGGCAGCAGTGAATGAGGCAGTCTTAAGTGCTGCGGGGTTTTCAAATTGGCGGGAGGGATATGTATGTATCTGCTCATCTGCACCTGACAGTCAGGCCCCCGCCCCACCCCACGATCGCTAGTGCCACAGCGCGCAGGCCATGCCCTTGAGAACAAAGGAATACGACAGTGTGCTGATGTGCTGACACAAGCGGCATTTATTGCTACAGAAACAATAAACGCCAGTTAGCAACAAACGAGGTCCCCGTAGGGGGGCGTCTGCAACTTACGGGCGTTGGTGGGTGGCGACACCATGGGTTCCCGAGCATCCGCAGGGGCATCCCCTCAGGGGGATGATGGTGAACAGTGCATCACCACGGACCCAAGCACCTACGCCTTGCCATGCGTGGCATCGCCGTGTCCAGGGAAAAGGGGATCCTGTTGGTTGAGCCGATGCCGAGCGTTTGGACCTTTAAGGCCCCTCGGCGGAGGCAACACACCACTTATGGCCCAGCTTCCTGTAGACGGCACCTCCGGCCTGACCCGACCAGAGGAAATCGACAGTCGCCTTCTCTTGTGCTCCCCTCCATCTTTCGCTTTCCTACCTCTTTCTCACAACTCTCCTATCTCCTACTCACTTCTTGGTTTTTCCTTTTTTCCTGGTGGCGAGGGTTAACCTTGTGTGGCCGACCACCCTGAGTTGAGCCATATTTCGTTATAGTTGAGGTGTACAGCTGGCGTGGGCAGAACTTGCGTTCAAGTTCCTGTCCTGTCCCCTTGTTGGACTCCATGGTGGGTGGCTGGCACCATGACCAAATAACTACATTTTTTTATGGCTCCCCCCTTTTCCAAACCTGATCACTCTCTAAAAAGAGGGCGGAACGAAGCAGATTTTTTCCTTAAAAAGAAAAAAACATTTTCAAAGTTTCTTGTTATCCACAGTGAATGCGAACAAAAGCAAGCCCGAATAATATCGCCATTTCTTGTGTCCAAATGCTTAACAGATACCTTGGGCCCTGGCTACAAGGTATCAAAAATGGCCAGCGGCGACCTACTCCTTGAATTGCACGAGAGCATCCAGCGCTCGAAACTGTCCAGCATTGCTTCCACAGGGGACATCACTGTCTCCATGACTCCCCACCGATCCCTTAACACAGTCCGGGGGCGGGGGGGAGGGGGGGGGACGTTCCAGGACCTTACCAAATACACTATGCAATGCTTGCCCATCTTTCTGAGCCTGCCGTAGAAGCACTTTTAAGATTCTTTAACGCAGTTTGGATATCAGGAAAACTACCTGAAGCCTGGAAAAAAGCAATAATTGTACCGTTTCTTAAACCAAATAAACCCCCAACGTCTCCTAGCAGTTATAGACCCATAGCCCTTACCAGTTGCCTCGCCAAATCTTTTGAAAGTGTCCTGAATATAAGATTAACTTTTGTCCTGCAATCCTGCGAACTTTTTGATATCCATCAATGTGGTTTTAAAAAGGGATACTGTCAGAGAACCTTTTATCCACAAACAACACTGTCTTGCCGTTTTTTTCGATTTACAAAAAAGCATACGATACACCTGGAGGTTCGGTATTCTTCAGGACTTAGCTTAGCTCGGCATCCGTGGCAGAATGCTGCACTCCATTAAAGACTTTTTGTCTAACCGTTCATTTAATGTCCGCCTAGGCTCAGCCTTCTTGGGGAATTTTATTCAAGAAAATGGAGTACCTCAAGGGTGTATGCACAACTCTTTTTATTGTAAAAGTGAATTCTCTTAGCAAAATAATACCGAGGTCTGTTATGTATTCACCTTATGTAGATGACCTGCAGAAGCTTGCACATCCTCCAATGTATCAACGTGTGAAAGACAAATACAATTGACAATAAATAAACTAGCAGCATGGGCAGATAAAAATGGTTTCCGGTTTTCCCCACAGAAATCAGTGGCAATTCTGTTCTCATTAAAATGAGGATTACAGGGAGATCCGACCCTACATCTGAACGACACCGAGTTGCCCGTAAAAAATGAGCACAAATTTTTAGGCATAACATTTGACAAAAAGCTCACTTTCCTGCCTCATATTAATGCATTAAAAAAAAAAAAAAACTTCCCGATCACTGAAAATACTCAAAGTCCTTTCACATAAACACTGGGGTTCTGACAGGGCAAGCCTTCTAAAAATTTATTGCTCTGTGGTACGATCCTGCTTAGACTATGGCAGTATAGTATATGTTTCAGCAAGACCATCGTATTTGAAACGACTCGACTCAGTGCACAATTTAGGTTTACGCCTTTCAACTGGTGCTTACAGGACGTCACCTATAAACAGTCTTTATGTTGAAACCAACGAGCTGTCACTTACAGACAGAAGAGCCATGCTCACATGCTCGTGCATTTTGAAAATCCATTCACTGCTCAAACATATTTGTTACCCCATCACTACAGAGTGCCCATCTAGAGTACTCTTTAACAATAAACCGCAAGCTACCCGTCCACTGCTCTTACGATTTGAAGACATGTGCCAGAATCTCGGCGTACTAGAGATATTGCCAAGCATTGCTCCAAGGCGAGGCCCACTTCCGTCATGGTACAACTTTCCGGACATCTGTGATCTCACTCTTACACACTTGCGTAAAAAAAAACAAATTCTGCAAGAACATATAATACAAGAATTCCTCGCACTTAAAAGTACAGTAATTACGCAGCTTTTTATACAGACGGTTCAAAAACAGACGCTTACGTTGGAAGTGCAGTGGTACAGGGGAATTGGAATAAAATAGTAAAACTTCCACAGTGTGCTTCCATCTGCACTGCAGAATGTTACGCTATCTGTGTAGCCATAGAAAAAATAGTGAATGAGAACCTCAGCGACAGTATTATTTACACAGACTTGCTAAGTGTGCTCACAGCCCTTCATTCTAGAAATGCAATAACTTCGTTGCTTGGCGACCTCATGCACAACATTGAAACAGCCCTAGCTCAAGGACAAAACATAAGACTGCTGGGTACCAAGTCACGTCGGCATAAAGGGCAATGAAAGAGCAGGTTTGTGTGCTGCTCAAGCTTGTGGCAAGCAAATAAAGAATGCAGATGTGCCCTATAAAGACTGCATGAAATTACTACAATGTAAGGCAAGGAAAATTTGGCAGTCCACTTGGGACAGCGAAGTAAATAACAAGCTATACTTAATAAAACCAGTGCTCGGTGAATGGAAGTCATGTGTGCATCAGAAACGTTTCAACGAAGTCATTATCTGCCGCCTCCGTATAGGCCACACACACATTACTCACAACTTCCTGCTAACAAAAGAAGACAAACCAGTTTGTACATGTGGAGATGAACTTAGTCAGTCACATTTTAATTTCATGTTCGAAACTGCAAAAGCTACGGAAACAGTGTTTTTCTTCGTTTTATAACCAATGCATCTCTTTTCATCCATCACTGCTCTTAGGTGAAAATGCAATTGTGGACATGTCCTGCGTTTTTAGATTTTTAACAGAAGCTGGTGTTCTTAAAAACATGTAAAACATGACCCAGTACTTTGCCTGATGCATCTCAGCCACTTTCTCATTCCTGAGAGAAGGGCGGAGGTTTTTTATTTTGTTTGGTTGGGGGCCTCCAGTCCTTGCCCAGCCAAGGGCGGCTGATGAGGTTACCCAGCCTCCTTTGAAACCTTTAATATTGGCCATTTGTGAATCTTGTTTTTCTCTCAATACTGGGCGGAAGGGTATAACCTTTTAGGCTTTCTACACCCCAGTATTTTTTATACCTTTGTAAAAATTTACAGAAAACAATTTCTTATACCTTGAGCTTGGCGCATGATAGCCTTAGTTGCTTATGCACCACTAAACTCAACACAACAACAGAGATGTTCCTCGGAAGGCCACTCTAAAGAGTCAAGGATGTCTGACCCACCAGTTTAATTACGGGCGAATGGTTACACGGGCCAGAGCTCGGTGGCATCGACACACCGTTGCCGGATGAAGGGAGCTCTCGCCACGCGACTGGCTGACAGGCATTTCTCGCGTTGGTTGTTTTTTAACTGAGTGCAGAGAGGAGGGGTCAACCATCAGCGGAGTAATACGTAGCAATACTCGGAGTGATCTTCGAAAATGTGTGGTTTGCTCTCGAACCGAACAACACTTGCAGCAAAGCACGATGGCGTCCCGCAGATCACATGTAAAAGTGTAGGTTCGTGGATGTCGCGGGATTGCAAACCTGGGGAGTGGGGCATACACAAGACCTTCAAGAAAGGGGAAGTGTGGTCACCGACACACCACAAGGAAAGAAGTGAAGCGTGCGCTTCCACCGGAGCAGGTGGTAGGGGCGCTTCATACCGCGGCAGCAGAGTCCTTGGGTATTTTTATTTCCGTGGGCTTAATTTGAGGCTATGTTTGTGACTTAAGCTATTTGTTCATGGAACCCCCCTCCCAAAAAGAAAAGTTTTGCAGAACACTCAACTAGTACATATACCTTTAAGTAATGCGCTAGCGCCTTGCGATGGCAAATGCTGCCAACGATGGGGCTTGTGTGGCCTAGGTTGCTCTTCCCAAGCTACTGCTTGTGACCAATTGTTAATTTGAACTGCCACCTGCCGTGGTGGTCTGTTTTCTCACAATCTGGTGGGCACAGAGCTGAGATTGGAAGGAATAAAAGGAAAGTAATAGATGATAGAAGATAGCCTCGATAAAATACTTGGACTTGTATCAGAGCCCCCTCAGAGAAAAATGTGGACGTAGTCACTGTGTCTCGCCGCATTCAATGCATTCCTGTAGTAGTATGTAGTCCAGTATTAGCATGGGCTTGGCTGTGGCATTCTTTATTTTGACTCTTGCAGCTTTGTCAAAATTTGCATACAACCGTTCTGGTTTTGTGTCCATGTTTGTGGATGTGACCTTGACACTTGAAATCCTCGTGTACAAGGGACACTCTTCTCTGATGTGGATGTAATAAAATGTGTTAAGACCAGGCGTGCGAAACACACATAAAGTGGTGTTTAATGCAGACAACTTCGCATATTTATGATAGCTCTGATATGGCTTCAGTGAGTGCTTGTTTTGTTTGTTTGTTTTGCAAGCACGAATGCTTTAAAGGTAATAAAATGTGCCAATTTCCTTGCATAATGACTTCCTATTACAGGAATAAAGTCGCTGTGCAGATATATGAGTACCCATTTTTTTCTGAAACTTACCAAAATGGTCATTTAGTATCTATGTTGCCATCTGTTTGCACGCAAAAAAAAAAATTTTCCATGAGCCTTGCTTACCTTAAATGGGACACAGAGTGCCAGAAAACACATGCTGAATTCATGGAGCAGGTGGGGAATTTTTGCTGTAAATTCTTGGCATACTCCTTACAGTAACCTGAAAATTCAGAAATATTTCTCTTATTGGATACTCTTTAGCACCAGAAGGGATAAATAATGCTGGATCACTGCTCTGTTTTCAGAAATCCATACTTTCGAAGTTTTTTTTCTTTGTGTACAGAGAAAGAATAGTCAGCATTATTTCAAATTTTGGCTCTCTGTGATGTGTGAAAACATGATATATTAAGACTACATTCTGCCACAAGATATTATATTAAAAATTTATCAAACATACTATGGACTTCACTACTATCGATTTTATGCTCACTTGATTTGAAAAGCTGGCTCACTGAAACTGGCACTTTGGTCCTGTCAACACCAAGCGTATTAGAAAGGCTCCCGTTGATTTGAAGTCCCTGTATTCACAACAGTTGTCAGTTCTCTTCAAGTTGAAATTATTGACAGTCAGCTGTATTTTTATTTCTTCCGAAGACAGGTATCTTATACACTTTTAGCGCCATTCTTTTATTGGAGGCAGTTTAAAAATATATTCCTTGGAATGCGATGCGTCAAAAGGGCTTTTGCGTGAGTCACTAGGCCTTTTTTGGAACCTACGAGCACGCTTCTTGATGCAGAGTTACATCTGCCACTTTGTCATGCAGATGGCTGTCAGAAAGCTCACTTTGGGCTTTTGGGTGTTTGCCGTTCTTGGGATTGAATTACCGTGGTGTGTGCCCATTGCACCTTTTGCATAGGGTCCAGTATAGTAACAAGTAGTGGACTGCAGCGTCCCGAAAGCAGGTCAGTGCCACTGGGTAGAGGGCCTCCTTTGAGGAGTGTCTGCCGCTTCGTTCTAGAGTTTTGGTCGACTGTAGTCACCCAAAATTCTGCTCAAGGGTACACTGTACCTGACCCCATTACTTGCCCTGCAGCGCGCTGTCCAAAATGGAGTCGCTCCAGCAGCTCGAGCTCTTTGGCGTGTTGGGTGACAACGCACTCCAGGCAGTCCGCAAGAGGCTACCACAGCTGGACATCAACAAGCAGCTCTTCTCGACCGTTGCTCGCCCGACAACTGGCATTCGGCGGACCAGCATCTGGGGCATCAAGGTTCGCGACTGACGCCACCCGCTCTTAGCTTCTGGCAGTACAGACTGAAAGTTTGTGTGCCTGCGCCAGAGTTGCCACTTTGTGTCTCCCACAGGTTACTGCAACATCTTTCTCATGTTGGGGCAGTCTCAAGTGCATGCTCAAAGACTATACCTTGTCTGCAAGGTGTCGCAATAGAAAGTGGTATTCGGCAACCCGTGCTCTAAAATACGTTGCATCTTCTTTTGTTTTACAGGCCTACCCTTTCTTTTGTGGTGTTTTTATACGGTTCAGACTAGGACAGCAGTCTTTTCACTTCCATGGCACTTGCTTATGCAGAAATATTGGTATTAGTAAAGAATTTTGCAACACTCTGAGGCTGTTCATTGTCCGCCATCCAGCTAGCATGGAACGTGGTACAAAAGCGGCATTGCCTTCTCATCAGACAGCAGCATCGCTGCGTTTTCATCTCAACACGAAGTGTACTCTATGCACGAAGCATACAGTACTCCCCATTGAAAAATGAAATGGTGTCAATCTGTTCAGCTCATCAGTGCTTACCAGAGTTCATCAGAGTGCTCAGCATAATTGAATCTGTGAAAGCACAAAGAGGTTATTATTAATTCAGTAATTAGGCTAACACAAATGTATGTAAAGTACTCCAGGACAAAATTATTTGTATGAATTTCTCAGTGACCAGGTGTGGTCAGCTTTTGTGGGTTTTTAAGCTTTTCTGTGACTGCGCCTTTTTTTGTCACATTGGGTGTGGGGCTATCTGTCCAATGTTTGCGGACTGCTACTCACAGACTTCACGTTCCTGCCCGTTTTGTTGAAGAAGCTAATTTTCCTCGGTGTATGCTGTATCCAAGGCTGCCATTGCTTCACTAAGTTGCCAATACATCTGCATGTCGAAACTCGTTCAGTTATGCTGCTGGCGCACAATGAGAGTTCACGCCAGCGATATGTGCAAGTTTGCTGGCTTGTACCCATTTTTCATTTCCATTTGTGAGTGGGAAAAGCCAAGCAATAGACTTTGCTCTAACCTGTTCAGCTTATCTTAAGAATTTAACATAACATACACCGTTTCCATGAAGAGAGTGCCCTGTATTTTCCAGCTGTCCGAGACTGCACCGATTTATTCTTTTATCCTATCCGATAACTCTTATGAGGACACAGCGCAAGTGCTTAAATGACCACTGATCTCAGTAATGGTACTGTACGCCTCTCCTGGAGATTATTGCTCACATACTTTTTCCCGTAGTCACATGCTCGCAACTTTCACCGTCAGAGATGTTCAAGAAACTCTGGTTTCATTTTTGTGCCATATACAAAAACCACTGCCACAAGAGTAGCGATCTCTTGCTTTATATTCTGGGGAGGAACTGACTCCGCTGGAACATTTAAGATGTAGCTTTTTTTTTTGCCGGATTTTGCCAAATTGTCCCGCACAAGATGTCTGCAGATTCCTTGCCTTTCTCATAGAATGAAGGGGCTCAGAAGGTGTTCACGCATTACTTGCATTATCATGTTTAGTTGGAGCCCAGCACCACATTTGTAATGATTTTGTATTCTGAGCTGATGCAAATGAGAGACATATGAAAGACTGTTCAGCTCCTGTTCTGCTGCTTGCTATTATAGGCGTAGTTCACTGTTAAGTGAAGTCATGTTCTCCAGGACCCCTGCGGACACAGAAGTGTGTTTGTTTTTGTGCACATTAAAGAGAGCTTACTTAGTTCCTGCATCAGCGTAGTATTTGTTTCATGTTCACGGAGAGTAAGACTGTTACCTTGAAGAGATTTTTTTCCCTGCAAAGTTTCAAGTAACTACTGATGTTTGGAAAGGAGTGTAGAATTTAAGTTTGAATGATCATAGCTGTGGTGTGTTATCTGTTCCTGCGACCATCACTAGTACGAGTGTGCATGCTCACTTTCATACCTTACATTAACCTGCTCCTCTTTTTTTTCTATGAAATGCCATCTCTCTTGCTGTAGCATTTAGCTGAGTGGACTCTGTCAACAGTTTCGACGTTGTCACATCAATGTTTGATTCCGAACGCTAAAAAAGAATTGTCCATTACACTGCAGAACAAAGTGGAAAGGTTGGACGCTTAACTGCATCTCACCTGCAAGTTTTGCTCTCCTTTAGCACAAAGACCCTGCTTGAATGGCAGGCTTGAAGGATAGTTTTTTGAGAGAGCTGCTTTTTTTCTTTTTTCTAAGCACAGAAAACACTAACATGGGCACTTGCTACCTTTAAGGTGACAAGTGAACAAGTTGCTCCCAAAATGTCTTGACTATAATCACAAACATCCCAGTCACATGTTTCAGTTGACCCTGTTCTGAGTGCAGAGTTTACACCTGCTGTTCAGGCTGCAGAGCAGGAATGGTTATCATTACGGTTTGAATAAGGTTTTGCACTGGTTGTGAACAGCTTAAAGAGGTTTCGCCACTAGCCTACTGGATCTGAATGAATTCAGAGCGCATTTCTGCACTGTTACTGCGTGTACTAGCAGGGCCAAGTATGAGGTATCTCAGTGACGCTGTTATGCGATTCTGACTGCTGTGTTGCATTGAAGTGGTCACTCCAGCGGCCACTCCAGTCACCACTTGGGAGGGCAACTGCAGAGTGCATGCTTTTTTCAGCACAAACCATTTGTGCCTCACCCTGCTTGGCTTAGCATCATATGGAAATGTCAAAGTGCCTCAACATTGTTAGATCAAGATGAAGTGCTAAAAGATGGTATACAGTCAAGAAAACAACAGGAAATGCATTACCTGCAATGTTTTCTTGACTGTGCGCAGTCTTCTAGCATTTTATTTTGTTCCAGCTATGCACCAGCTTGCCTTATACCTCGTTTTATTAAGATGCCTCAACAGTGCACTATAACTCCCAGCATTGCACGCAGTTATAACTCTTGCTTTGTAACCACATTCAGGTATTGCCATAATAGCAGACTTAGTGATATTAGATGCTTTTGGCTGAAAAGACGATTTCTAAGGTCATTTTCTTTAAACTTTTATGCTTCACCACCAGATTCAAAAGCTTACGGAAAGCCATACAGAATGGCAATCCACGAGCCAAGTAGTTTTTTTTGTTGCATGCGTGTGTGTGTGTATGTGCATGTAGACTAAAGTATGCCCTACAAGAAAATGCTAGCTTTAGTTTGGCACTGGTTTTGCAATGCCTTGACTGGCATTTTTGAGGCCAAACTGAATCATTCATATCATGTTTGGTACTGCTCTTATTAGAGCAAACATGCTGTGAATGATTCAGTGAGTCAGTTACCAAATAAGTTATTCGCATAACATACTTGCTTCATTTTGTCATCCAAAAGTTGTTTCCAATCATCGGTAGGCCTCGTCATTGTTGTAGCAATTAGTGAAATGCCGTTAAATTTGGTTCCTCAGCAGTGGCTTGAAGGAAGACTAAACATTTCATGTGGTTCAATCTCTCTTGCAGCACACACATTTGTTGTTGTTGCACTTTGCAAAGAAAATTGTCTTGTTTGGACACCCAGGCTGTGTGCATACAGTGGTCATAAAACTCATTTGACTCTTAGTATTGTTGTTAGGCACCAGCAGTAAATGTGACCACTGCCTAAGTTCCTGAGAGAATCTTTCTATGCTTAGTTGCTGTTAACCGAGACTTACATGACATCC
Organism: Amblyomma americanum; assembly: GCF_052857255.1. NCBI lineage: Eukaryota > Metazoa > Arthropoda > Arachnida > Ixodida > Ixodidae > Amblyomma > Amblyomma americanum. The sequence goes on from NC_135507.1 coordinate 54,021,344, forward strand.
TAAACCACTGCCAGTCGTGAGTGGGTGCCTCAGGTGTAGCATGCACCTTTTTTTTTATAATTTGTCACTCGAGGAGTCCTGAAATCCTGAACTGAATTTTTTTCATCAAACCTTTCTTTTCTTTAAGTTATGTTTTTAAGAGAATAGAGAATGTTTTCATTCTACCACCTTGACAGAATACTTCTACAAGTGATATGGACATTCCTTTGCCAAGTATCTTCAGTAAGAAAAGTTGGTTCAGATAACATGGGCATTATAGGCATGACTACATTCAACCCTGCAGGGAAGCATACATCCTGCAATCAAAAACCATAATGGCGTGATTAAAGGACTCCCATCATGCATTTAGTGCACTGATATTTTGTGCTGACCCGGTAGTCTGAGCCAGTTCGTAAAGAAGTCTGATCTTTTCCTCTCACTTTCATTTTATTAGAGTTCTCATGACATTCCTTTACATTTGTTCATGTGCCCATTTGTGAACCCTCACCATTCTTTCCTTAGTCACATCTTTCAACGTTGTGTTTTCAGCACGGACTGAGTGTTGGATGCATATGTGGTGTATTACAGTGTGTGAGAGCATTTTAAATAAAAAGTAATGTTTCAACATGTTTTGATTTTTGCATGAGGCTTCCTGGCCGAAGAAGAAAGAACACAAGCACAGTAAGACACATGCACATACTGGAAGTGCTCGTTAACTCGAAACTCTCATGCTTCGAAATGTCAGTAAAGGCAAATGATTTTCATGCCTCGCAATAGCCTTAAATAGGTGCAGCATATTTGTCACCACTTATCTCTAATAGTTCTCGTGATGAAATTCGTATATATTGAAATGTGGCCTTCAAGAGCAAAGAAAGGGCCATCAGCAAGCAGCTTTGTGTAACCTGCTGGTTAACCCTTTGAAAAGTGGTGTATGTAAGTTTTGCGTAAAAATTGTTAGAAATTGTGGCCCCGTGGCTTAGAAAGAGCAAGGTAATAATTCTAGAACAATTCTCAACTTTACACATGGTGCTAGAGAAATTGGGCCAAATATGTTGAAACCACGTGCGGATTGTCTGCAGGTGCGCATTGATTCACACGTAAGCCTATTATGTCGATGCAGGTGAACATGTAGCACTCATTTTGTTCTCTAGAACCTGGACGTATTTATGTCAAAAATGAATATTTCAGGCATGTCTGAGAAGCGTAGCTCCATCCTGTCTTTCTTTCTTTGTCACTTGTCGTTCGCATGGTTGCAATATGCATACAAGTATTGAGGAGAAGCACCTAGGCGTCCAGGCAACAACTTGCACGAGCCGAACTGTGAGCAGTGCTAACCCAAACTGTTCCTTGATCCAGCTCTCATCAAATGACAACTCCAGAGCTAGCAGCACACGTACAAACTGGGTTGAAATGTGCCCCGTGCTTGTCTGCCGGCACTGAAAGGCAATACAAAGGGTTATATTTCGAAGCATGCCCGAAACCAAGATTAGTCTTAGCTGCCATACTGCATGCGCTGCAAGCCCATAGCGGCCACTCTCTGCTTTGACCAGGCGGAGAAATAGTTTCCCAAGGCAGCGACGGGAGGGTACACCGTACCCGCAAAGCAGCAGCGGATCCTTTTGCAACATAACCGCTGTCCCCAATGAGTCTTAAGGAATTTTTGGCAGCAAACAGCACACAAGCGCTCCTGCATAACGCATAGATCGAAATTGGACCTGCACGGATTTTATCCCGCGGTCTTTATGCCATAGCAACTGCCGTGCACCAGCAGACTAAAAATCTCCAATAAAATCTTACAACAGTGGCATAACAGTAACAGCAAATCAAGAGGCTTCAGTCATATATATATATAAGGAGCTGTAACTAGCAATGTGCAAATATTCAAAATTTTAATGCATTAGCATGTTGGAAAAATCTGTTCGTCCATCTAAAGCCTCGGAACGTGGAGAGAGGGAAGACATGGTGGTCGTGCGGTCTAAATGCATCAGCGATAGCGTCAGCTCTGTGTAATACTAGTGCTAAAGCATACTCTGTGGCGTCAATCGCATTGATATTTATAATTTTTTTAATCGATGTGGCAGCACTAACTGCACCAGTTCAAGGAGTGGAGCACTTTCGCATTCGTCTTGCCAGTGCAGCATGTGCCTGCTGCACTCGCTTCTTCATTTGCATAAGTGCCAGCCTAGTGCCGCATGAGTTCTTGGCTTGCACTCTCAGAATTGGAAGTGCAGCTGTAATGCAGAAATATGGCAGCCCCCCTCTGTAGGTCTGAGATATTTGACAATAGTTTAAATGAAATGATGACTGTTCATTCTTGAAAGGAGGAGGTGGCTAACTTAGTGGCGCCACAACTTTAATCTGAAGCGGTAGAGGCAAGCTCTATGAGCAGCCTTTCAGCACATATTCATAAATCATCTGTTCATATATGTGCAACGACTATTTTTCGACATGTAAAACGACGATTTTCTAGGGCTGGTTCATGGCAACAATTATTGAGATTTTCTGTTTGAAAATTCTTAAAGCGGTTCGAGATTTTGGCGGCCGTTGGTGTCGGCAGCAAGCAGCAGGCTGTAATTTGATGGTGACGCCAAGGCTAGCAGACGACTAGGTGCACAGTCGACTGTTGTAGTTATGGAAGCAGCTTCGTGACCATTTACATCAAGGCACACCACGGCTGCGTGCTTGCAGTGAGCTTTAATGCCAGCTTTGTAGGTGCATGTTCATTCTCGAACGAAAAGCTCTCGCTTTTCCTGGCATGACCACGCTATGAAAGGAAGGAATAAGATTGAGACACCGTAGATATTTACCTTTATAGTCGGACACAACTTAAGCCTGCAGTGAAGCTCCACCCACATTTAGGACGGGCGCACAGAATTCCTCCACGACAAAAATGTCCATTGTTAAACCTCTTTTCTCACCTAAACAAGATGCTAATCACGAGAAAAAAAAGTTATAAGATCTAGAATTTTGATACCTGGCTTGTTTAATAAAGTCAAGCAAAAAGCCAATTTCGTTTGCTTTTGTGACTGGCTTGTCAAGTAATACAGTACTCTGCGGATCGTGGCACAGTGTTATAAACCGCTGTTTTTTTAAGTTGTATCCTTCTATAGTCTTGAAGGGCAACTGCTTTTCCAAGCTTGCCTCTACAAACATCCAGCAACAGATCATTTCTGCAGCTATCCTCAGGTTTGGACCTCTGGCACAAAGTCCTGGGAACACGTGCAAAGCGAAAATTAAATTGAAAGCATTTGTCAATTCTAGTAAGTGGTGGGGATGGTGTGCCAATTGAGCCAACCTGCGCTGTATTGAATTAAACATACTGCCACAAATTAATGTTGACAGGTGTGTTAGCCTTATACGCCTCATTAAAAAAAACAGCATGTACCTGAAGGATAGGTGTCTATACTCCTTTAATATTAGTTAACTGGCCTGTTAATTCGTATTAGGATTAGTCTGATGCACACCACGGCTTTCAGTGCTATGCCGTAGAGAGCACTCTTCAAATTGAAAAAGCCTATTTCCAAAATTTGCATGCAGTCTTAAATGAAATACCCAGTATACTATTGGGTGTCCCCTAGTGGACATCAGTGTTGTGTCTGCAGTCACCTACAGCTTTAATTTATAGCACGACACTAGCACTTTGCAGTTTTCCATTAATATGTAGAGAATAATCATATATTCTCTTCAGATTCAATTCGGTTCTTCCACTGTTCGATCCGTATTGCACATTTCTTAACTACACCATTCGTATTCGATTCGGTTCTTAAAAAGCACACCTCGTGTGCCCTTGCTTCACCTAATCGACGTAATACAAAGCACTGACTATGCTTAAACTACTACTTTTATTAATCTTTACCGCCCAAGAATTCGGGGCAGTTACTACAAAATAGAGAAGATAAAAAACTATACGACAAACAACAGCCACACTGCAACCACCCAAACACTGCCACTAAGAGGTGAAACAATAGGGTCAGCAGCACCTGGTGCAGTGGCCTGGAAAGTCAATCCCCATGCACCACTTCCACCATCCTCATGTTCTGATTTCATCTGAATGCGCTGAAACTGCATCCTCCTCTCATCGCTGCACACGGCGCGGTCCGCACTGATGAGTCCAACGGCAAAACGTGGTGCAGAGCCGAATGTACCTCAAGAGCACCGCACGGAACCGTAGCATGGCGTGCAGCTCTGCAGCACTCCCGCTGTGTTTGTGTGGGCGTCGTGCTTGAACAGTGCGCAGTCCTGGATGCCCGCGCCGCTGCCCATTAGTCTGAGTCTGCTGCACATGCAGCGGCCTGTTCATTGCAGACGGGAACCGCTGTAGCGGGGGTCACTGCCAGTTTCCGGCGGTAACAACGCCTCAAGCCATGGCAGGACTTTGCTCCGAGAGGCCTGGCGCCGATCAGTCCACCGCTGCGATTGCTTCTGGTCTAAGCCGGAGTCGGCAACCGGCGCCTTCTTGTAGCGCCGAAGTCTGGGAGGTGGAATTGGTGGAAGCTCAGCCTCGTCATCTGCAGCGAAATCCATGTTTTCTTCGGGATCCGATCCCGTTGGGGTCTGTATAAGTAGAGAAAACAGTGGAGTTATGATATTCTTTAGGCGTAGAACTAGACCATTGTTCTTTCCTTATATCTGTATTTGAGTGACAAATATTCTCGAGCTCTGTGCAGATAGGGCGTTGTTAGGAACCCATTCTTCTACGAAGGCTGGGCCAGGAAAGTGACCTCACAAATGTGAGACAAGTGCTTGTTAGTTTTAATAGCGCCACACGGCAGCGCTCAGGGATCAGTTCCTGATGACTAATTTGGAGGATGTTGCGTGTCTGGGCAAGCACTTACGAGATGAGCAGTAACAGCGCTTGCAGACGAAAGAAAAATGTTTTACGACTGACATCTTCCATCTGTACGCCTACGGAATTGCTACCCGCCCTGCATCATTGTGCAAACTAGCGTGCAACAAACTGTAGTAAGACCTACACGCTTGGGCATAATTAGTAATGACTGCTGGTCTTCTGCAGTGCTCCAGAGTCATGGAAGTGTACTTTGAAGACAAAGCATGGTGAAGGAATTTAGCAACAGCAGAACTCTCTGCTTATCGTTAGAGGTGTGGCAGTCAATAGGTGCATTACGGCGCGCGTATACCTGTGCCTCTGCATTGGCCACATCTGGAGGTTTCACGTCGGCGAGCCACTGCACAACGTCTACGGCCTTGGCTGTCGCCTTCTGCCCCCTCTTCTGCTCGAACGCAAGGTGCAGCGCCTCGTCATCGTGCCGCGCGTGCAGAAGCCGGGTCATCTCGTCCAACTTGACCTCTTTGGGAAGCCACATCTGTTCCAGCAGTTGCTGCCGGAACAGCCACTCCTTCCGTCAGTGCTGCCAATCCTCCGGCAGGATGTGGCTCCAGTTCTCGGCATCCGTGAGGACACGTTCTTCATAGCCAGGAAGCTTTTCCAAGCGCCACGGCTCACAGTGGTGTCGCCGATTTGCGCCACTGCGATCGGAGCAGCCCTGGTGGAAGAAAGCTGCAGTGCCACTTCTTTGCTCCGCCAGTGGCGGGTTCGTCGCGTGCCCGGCTGTGGCGTTGTGTTCGGTCAGAGGGGGTACCGCGTCATTCCAGGGCATCCCGCTTTGCTGATTCCGCCAGCTGGTCTGGAGACTGGAAGGGGCGGCCGTGTAAAGACTAGTGTCCCGATGGACGCTGTGTGCTTCTACAGGGTACTCGAAGCTTGAGTTGACCTGGGAAGCCGACTGCATCGCATCGCCTGAGCAGCTTTCATCATCAGGGTTTCCCATTTCGATGGTTGCTTGTGGTCGACAGATAGTCCAGCGTAGTTTCAGGAGTGTAACCAGAGTAGAGGCTGGGGATGGAACTGTGAGACGACTCGAGCTGCTGGAAACTGCTGACCGCACTAGAACAGACCAGCGGACGAGCTGTGTCCGCACCTTCTGGTTGTTGGGAATATTTCCAAGGACTATGGAGTTGAACAGGAGTCGGGCGAGCGCTACGCTCCCATGCTGGTATTGAATCAAAATAAGGAAAATCTTGGGAAGCGCCGCAGTAGGGTCCCGCCTCCATGTCCGGAGTTGCGGAAGCTGCACAGCAGTCGGTACGCCGAGCTGCAGGTCGTCGTCGCTTCCTGCCTCGATGGAACGCGACGGTGCCAGCTCAGATGCCAGCGCGCGCCGCAGCTTGGATGATCAGGCACTTCTTTCTTTTTCAGAACGACCGCTTCGTCGTCTTCACCGACTTGCCCGATAGGCCAGGACTCAGGTATAGGGACCTATCACTTTCTTTCAGGACCGCCGAATAGAATTTCTCGGTGGCAAAAAATAGACAGTTGCTCAAGGTTTTCTTGTTAACTATACAGGAAGCTAATCACGAGAAGAAATTATCAGTTTCAGGATTTCGAAGCTTTTGGCATGTTTGATACAGTAAAATATATAAAGAACTGGTTTTATTCTCAGTTGTGATTGGCCAGAGCAGTAACACAGGATAAAGCGGACCGTTGTTATCGTCACAAAATGACTCATACCCACACAGGGAGTCGCCCAAGAATTGGAGTGCACAGCGAGCTTATCAGATGAATTTTTTTCATGGATGAAAATGATGGCTGGGGAAGAGGAAAGTAAACAAAAATAAGAAACTCCGAAATAAAACGGGACATGTCTATAATGCATGCAGATGACAGACACTGTGGGGTTTGTAGTCTGGTGGTAATAAATAATATAAATAATGAAAATATATATGTTAGCAAGTCAGCCGATTAGATTCCCGTTGCCTACTGTTAGCAACTGCTGTTTTTTTTTTTCGAAGTTGGATTCTATTAAAGTAGTGTGTGGCAAGTCTGTCAATCGTTGGTTGGGAGCTTATGGTACTGTGTATAGCCAGGCCTAAAATTTCGCGTTGTGTTTGGAGGTATCGATATGTTCGAATGCATTACTGTTATAAACGGATTTGTATCGCTGGGATGATCGGTGCGCTGGAGTTCCTTTTTTTTTAGCCAGCCAATACACGCATTCAGAAAATAATACCGCCCGATCAGCGCATCAGACGGCAAGATACTCGCCTCCAAAAGGAACAGGGTCTATATGACGTTTTAAATAATACCTACAAATAACCACATTATTTTCGTATGTATATATGCAACTTTCCCGCATCTGCACTTAAAGGTGCACGCATTCGTTCAGCGACGCATGCCAAAATAAATGTGATGCATTGTTTCGAGGAAAGTCACAGCGACTGTCTCACTGTTCGGTGGACAGCTCAACTGTGCCACGAACGAAGAGATGATGGAGGGAGCTGGCTGGAAAGCAGAGAGAGGCGCTGTAGCGGAGGCCTTCGAACCATTTTCGACCTCCAGTGTTTCTTTAACGTGCACCGAGATGGCGTGGCACGCGGGCTTTTTTACATTTTGCTAGCATCGAAGCATCACGCATACTGGAACTGCCCAAGAGCCAACACCACGCGACGTCGCCGACTCTCTCCAACACACCAAGGTAGCAGCGCTGGGTTGCCCGCCTCGGCAAAGCGGCCTCTTCATGGGGAAACCTACTGCAGCACCTGCTCACCGCCTTGGGGGAGGAACCTTAAGTCCCTCTCGCACAAGAACAGGGACACGGGCATGTGCCGTATAAATAAATATTTTTTACTCTCTCTCTCAAAAGAAAAGCATGAACAGCTGTATCTTACCGGCATTTACCTATGGGGCAGCAGAAACGTGGAGGGTAACGAATAGGGTTCAACTTAAGGACAACGCAGCGAGCTATGGAAAGATTAATGATAAGCGTAAGTTTAAGAGACAGGAAGTGGGCAGAGTGGGCCAGGGATCGAACACGGGCAAATTACATCCTAGTGTTGAATGGAACAAGAAATAGGCTTGGGCAGGGCATGTGTAATGCGAAGGCAAGATAACCGATGGTCCTTAAGGGTAACAGACTGGATTCCAAGGGAAGGGAACCGTAGCAGGAGATGGCAGAAAGTTAGGTGAGCGGATTAGATTGAGAAGTTTGCGGGCATAGGGTGAGTGCAGCTGGCATAGGACAGGGTTAATTGGAGAGATACGGGAGAGGCTTTTGTCCTGCAATGGGCGTAGTCAGGCTGATGATGATTATGGTGACTCCTTTAAATAGGTTGTCTTTTAACTACTAGAGTTAGTCTTCTCAACCATTCAGAAGTTTGTACCGTCCCCCTCCCCATAAGTAACGTATATATCAGATTTACAGATTTTTCGAATGACATTCCTGTCGTCGCTGCAGCGCAAATACTTTTTAGGGCTGCGCGTGGGTGTTGCCGAGTGCTTCCCACGTGCTTCGCTCATTCTGTTCGCGATGAAGAGACGACTCGTTTCTCATTTCCTCGCACCGTAAGTATAATTCTAATTTGTGTGGCGGAAGACATCCGGCAACGGCACGAACTCAAGATCATGTGTCCAAAAACCGTATGTTAATCCGTGGAGAACGTCACCACCTCAATGCAAACTGCTGTTGATACGAACCAACTTTCTACGCCGAAATTTTGAATTAATGTGGTTCTATTCTGTAAACAAACTGGAAAATCGGATTTTGGACTGGTGTGTTAAAGCCTTACGCCTCATTACAAAGCAGAAACCACGCATACAACGTTTAAAGGTGTCTACACTCCTTGAATATTAGTTAACCGGCCTGATAGTTCGTATTAGGTTTAGTCTGATGCACACGACGGCTTTCAGTGCAGTGCCGAAGAGAGCGCTCTTCTAAATCAAAAAGCCTGTTTTCAAAATTTGCAAGCAGTCTTGAATGAAAAACACAGCATACTGTTGGGTGCCCCCTAGTGAACATCAGTGTTGCGCCTATCATCACCTACAGCTTTATTTCATAGCACGGCACTAGCACTTTGCAGTTTTGTATTAATATGTAGCGAATAGTCGAATATGCTATTAATATTCGATTCGGTTCTTTTACTATTCGATCCGTATTCCACTGTTTTTAACTACACCATTCGAATTCGATTCGGTTTTTAAAAAGCACCCCCGCGTGCCCTTGCTTCACTTAATCGAGGTAATACTAAACACTGACAGCGCTAAAACTACCACTTTTATTATTCTTGGCGGCCCAAGAATTGCGGACAATTACTACAAAATAGAAAAGGAAAAAAATGCGACAAATAATAGACACAACACACGCACACAACAATCACCCAAACACTATGCCAATAACATGCACAGGCGTCGCTACATAAGGTCAGCGGCACCTGGTGCAGTGTCCTGGAAAGTCAATCCCCATGCACCACTTCCACCATCCTCATGTTCTGTTCAGTCATGAATGCGCTGAAGCTGCATCCTCCTCTCATCGCTGCATACGGCGCGGCACGCACTGACAACAATCCAAAGGAAAGACGTGGTACCAAGATGATTTATCGCAAGAGCACCCCACGGGAGCGTAGCCTGGAGTGCAGCTCTGCAGCACTCCCACTACGTTTGTGTGGGCGTCGTACTTGAACAGTGCGCAGTCCTGGATGCCCAATGCCGCTGCAGATTAGTTTAAGTCTGCAGTACATGCAGCGGCCCGCTCACTGCGGTATGAAACTGCCGGAGAGCGGGTCACTGCCAGTCTCCGGCGGTAACAACGCCTCAAGCCATGGTAGGACTTTGCTCCAGGAGGCTTGGCGCCTATCAGTCCATCGCTGCGATTTCTTCTGGTTTAAGCCGGAGTCGGTAACCGGCGCCTTCTTGTACCGCCGAAGCCTGGGAGGCGGAATTGGTGGAACCTCAGCATCGTCATCTGCAGCGAAAGCCATGTCTTCTTCGGGATCTGATCCTGTTGGGGCCCTGTATAGGTGCAGAGAAAACAGTGGAGTCATGATATTCTTTGCGCGTAAATCTAGAGCCTTGTTTTTCCCGTATATCTATATTTGAGTGACCAATATTGTCGAGTTCTGTGCAGATATATGGCGTTGTTAGCTACCCGTTCTTCTACGAAGGCTGGCCCAGGATAGGGACCTCAGAAATGTGAGACAAGTGCTTGTTAGTTTTAATAGCGCCACACGGCGGCGCTCAGGGATCGGTTCCTGATGACTAATTTGGTGGACATTGCATGTCCGGGCAAACACTTACGAGATGAGCGGTAACAGCGCTAGCAGACGCATGCGAAAGAAAAATGTTTTACGACTGACATCTTTCATCTGTGTACGCCTACGGAATTGCTACCCGCCCTGGATCATTGTGCAAACTAGCGTGCAACAAACTGTAGTAAGACCTACACGCTTGGGCATAATTAGTAATGACTGCTGGTCTTCTGCAGTGCTCCAGAGTCATGGAAGTGAACTTTCAAGACAAAGCATGGTGAATAAATTTAGCAACAGCAGAACTCTGCTTATCGTTAGAGGTGTGGCAGTCAACAGGTGCATTACGGTGCGCGTACCTGGGCCCCTGCATTGGCCACATCTGGAGGTTTCACATCGGCGAGCCACTGCATGACGTCTACGGCCTTGGCTATCGCCTTCTGCTCCCTCTCCTGCTCGAACGCAAGGTGCAGCGCCACGTCATCGTGCCGCGCGTGCAGAAGTCGGGTCATCTCGTTCAACTTGACCTCTTTGGGAAGCCCCATCTCTTCCAACAGTCGCTGCCGGAACAGCCACGCCTTCCGTCGGTGCTCCCAATCCTCCGGCAGGATATGGCTCCAGTTCTCGGCATCCGTGAGGACACGTTCTTCATAGCCAGGAAGCTCTTCTAAGCGCCACGGCTCACAGTGGTGTCGCCGATTTGCGCCACTGCGATCGGAGCAGCCCTGGTGGAAGGAAGCTGCAGTGTCACTTCTTTGCGCCGCCAGTGGCGGGTTCGTCGCGTGCCCGGCTGTGGCGTTGCGTTCGGTCAGAGGGGGTACCGCGTCGTTCCAGGGCATCCCGCCTTGCTGATTCCGCCAGCTGGTCTGAAGACTGGAAGGGGCGGCCGTGTAAAGACTAGTGTCCCGATGGACGCTGTGTGCTTCTACAGGGTACTCCAAGCTTGAGTTGACCTGGGAAGCCGACTGCATCGCATCGCCTGAGCAGCTTTCATCTTCAGGGTCTCCCATTTCGATGCATTCGTTGCTTGTGGTCGACAGATAGTCCAGCGTAGTTTCAGGAGTGTAACCAGAGTATAGGCTGATGATGGAACTCTGGGACGACTCGAGCTGCTGGAGACTGCCGACCGCACTACAACAGACCAGCGGTCGAGCTGTGTCCGCACCTTCTGGATCTTGGGAATATTTCCGAGGACTATGGAGTTGATCAGGAGTCGGGCGGGCGGTACGGTCGCATGCTGGTGTTGAACCATAATCAGGAAAACCTTGGGGAACGCCGCGGTAGGGTCCCGCCTCCATGTCCGTAATTGCGGAAGCTGAACAGCCGTCGGTACGCCGAGCTGCAGGTCGTCGTCGCTTCCTGCCTCGATGGAACACTATTACTGCCAGCTCAGGCGCTAGCGCGTGCCTCGGCTTGCATGATCAGCCACTTCTTTCTCTTTCTTCTTCTTCTTCTCCTCAAGTAATATGGCACAAGAACGACCGCTTCGTCCTCTTCCCCGACTTGCCGGATATAGGACCGTACTGGGACCTGTCACTTTCTTTTATATTAGAATGCATACCAAGACCGCAGTGAAGTTCGCCCACATTCAGGTCCTCCGAACAGGATTTCTCGGTGATAAAATTAGGCAGTTCTTCAAGCCTTTTCTGGTTAACTAAACAGGAAGCTAACGAGGAGACGAAATTATTAGTTTCAGAATTTTAAAGCTTCTGGCTTGTTTGATGGAGTTAAATATTAAAGAGCTGACTTTGTTCACAGTTGTGATTGGACAGCGCAGTAATACAGGATGTTGCGGACCGTTGTTGTTGTTGTTATTCTCATACAATGGCACATGCCCACACAGGGAGATAGGTCAAGAATTGGGGCGCACAGCGAGTTTTTCAGGGGAATTTTTTCATGGACGAAAATGAAATTATTGCTGGGGAAGAGACAAGAAAACAAAACTAAGAAACACTGGAATAAAACGGCAAATGCATAACGCACTTAAACATATTGACTAGCGCAAACACAGACGGACCAAAGTAAGAGACAGGACACACGCTATACTTGCAACGTGTTTCCTGTCTCTTACTCTTACTTTGGTCCCTGTCTGTGTTTGCGCTAGTCAATATGTTTCACTGCTACAACCAACTAGCCCAAATGAAATCCTTAACATAACGCACGCACGAGATGGACACTGTGGGGTTTGTATTCGAGTGATTAAGAAAATAAATTAAAAATAATAATAAATTGTTAGCAAGGCAGCCGGTTAGACTCTCGTTGCCTATTGTTACCAACTGCTTTTTTTTAAAGTTGGATTCGATTACAGTAGTGTGTGGCATGTCTGGTGATCGCTGGTAGGGAAGCCGAAGTGAGTGATGAATACCTTGAAAACATGGACCGCGGGGATTACCTAGAAGCGTAGGACGAGAGCGCAATCCCACAAGACGAACACCAGTGCCCTACCCGTCGTGGTAGGACACTGGTGGTGGTGGCCCGCTCGTGTGAACTGGTCAAGGCGTTAGAGCTAACATAGTCACAGCGCTAAAACGACATCACTAAAGGGAGAAAACGGGATACACACAGCGCTGTGATCTCCCTTTTGTGATGTCGTTTTGGTGCTGTGTGACCACGCTACTAAGAGCAACCAACTCGCCCGCACTTCCATCCGCGATAGTGATGACAGCGAACCTCGCTTCCCAAGAAGCCGTTTCGCTCACCCTCTGCATCATATACAGACAGAACACCTCCATAACCGACCCCTTTGAAACTGCAGCCCATAGCCTCTCAGCCCCTTATTGTAAAACTCTCAAGACATGCACTAAAAAAAACAAAAAAATATATAAATATTAGAGGACGCTTGCACAGAACTAGATGTTATCGAAGGCAAAACCAATTGAAAGTAAAATGAAAGGGTTCAACGTCCAAGAGAAAATTAAGGAAACACCAATTAGAAGAAGAAAAAAGGCACAAATGACGGCTGGACAAAGGTGGTTAGTAGGGCAGAGAGGCCCCGAAAGGATTAACAATTAAGAAGGAGGAAAAGAAACACGGTTGGATCCAGCGTGCCCAAGATCCTCGGACGGGCTTGCAGGTGGCCAGAAGAGAAGGGAACGTGCCGTGAATTCGCTCCGGATACGCGATGCCTGCTGTGAATTAATCCGTATTACGGCGCCCACGCTTCCTGCCACGGGGTATTACATGGCACTGAACCCGGACATTCGCAAGAAACCCTCATGGACAATACTTGAACATTTCCATACGGATATTCTCACAGCACGGATGACTGACCACTTGTCGTCGGTCCCGGGCACCTTCGCCGGAGTCCACGTTCCCCGATTCTTGTTGTATCGTCGAGCCATCTACAGATGCCGACCGGAGCAGCCGCTCGCTTTGGAGTATCTGCGATGCCGGCAGTACCATAATCGGCCCAGGAGATGTCCCACATGTTCAATTCAAATCGCCGTCATGAACTCCTTGCATCGTTTCTGTCCGTACTGGTTACACTGTGACGAGGTGCACCCCTCCCTTTAGTGAACAATGACAGTCCAACAACAGTGACTCCAACAAATTATCAGGAACGCTTATTTGCGCAGAAAGCACCTCCGTAAAAGAATCCAAGCAACGCACGGCTCACCTGCATTACTCCCAGTCCGCACAATTTATTCATCTATAGATACATCTATAAGGTCGTGATGAAGGGCATTACATTAGGGTTGTGCGTGTGCGCAGCAGTAAACGGTAACAGGCTTGTGGTAAACATGGCTATGTTGAGACAGCTTCTTCGATGGCAGTATACTCTTCGTATGCCGAGAACTCCAACGAGCATCTTGCTGGAACCTCACAGACCTGGAAGGTTGGGGGATCGCGGTCTCTAGCTCAGAGCCGGCCTCATAGAAGAGGCTGGTGGAATGGACGGAAAAGGTCGCCAGAAGTCATGGACTGATGGCCGCCAACCGGGATTGAGTACGAAGCCAACCAAACCTCCCGTAACGCTCTCGCTTACTTAGTTCACCGATAAAGTTCTTATACCTACCTGAAGCGTGCAGGATCACCGATGAGCGCCAGAAGGCCATTCCAGTTATGCCGGCTCGTGGCGGAATTACGCTGTTAGGATGTGCTGTTCGATGCACTGGTTGGATGAGCTGACTGTCACGGGGTGACCTTGCAAGAGTAACGCAGACCTCAGTGCAAAATCAGGCACAGCCGACACGACATCCAAGCCAGGGCCCAGGACCACAGCCACCACAACCACTAAAGCGCCCTACAATGGCTCGACCGACACAGCCACAACAAGAAGACCATCCAGAGAAGCATGTACGAGTAAGTACGTCTCCATCCGAGCCCGTCATCGTAAACGGCATGCCTTTTATGCGGCCGATGCTACTGAGAGTGGCAGGCAGACACGCCATTGCCAGGTGTGAAGAGACGAGGCAAGAGCATCGTGTCCTGTGGCGTGCCGCGCTCATTGTGTTAAGAAAGACGCCTCTACGTTTCGCGTCGCGGGAGCTTTGGCCAGTGTGGGCTTTCATTTGCTGCATTTTGTAGCGATAGCTACATTACTGTAGCATTTCGAGCCTTCAGCGTGGCGGCGCCGCCACGCTGTCACGTGGTTGGTCACGTGGTGTGGAGCAGCTGCCGGAGGCGCGTCGCAGTGGCTGATCACGTGTTTCGTCGCGTGGTTGGTCACGTGACCAAGTACCACTCAGACAGCTGTAGCTATCGTGTCACTCCAGGTTTAACCAGAGCTAAACCACCGCCAATTTTTTAATCATGACCGCCATAAAAAATAATAATAATTGGTTTTGGGGGGAAAGGAAATGGCGCAGTATCTGTCTCATACATCGTTGGACACCTGAACCGCGCAGTAAGGGAAGGGATAAGGGATGGAGTGAAAGAAGAAAGGTGCCGTAGTGGAGGGCTCCGGAATAATTTCGACCACCTAGGGATCTTTAAGGTGCACTGACATCGCACAGCACACGGGCGCCTTAGCGTTTTTCCTCCATAAAAACGCAGCCGCCGCGGTCGGGTTCGAACCCGGGAACTCCGGATCAGTAGTCGAGCGCCCTAACCACTGAGCCACCGCGGCGGGGCCATAAAAAATTCCAAAGTGCCAATTTGTTCGCACAACTGATTGTGACACGACTGAGGCAAAGCAGGCCTATTGGCACCGTGAAATGAACGTTGGTCCATGGAAAGTGAGAGTAGCGCAAAACGGGACAAAGGGACAGAGAAAGACAGACACAACACAGCGCCTGTGTTGTGTCTGTCTTTCTCTGTCCCTTTGTCCCGTTTTGCGCTACTCTCACTTTCCATGGATCACCGTTACCGACTCGCCCAAGTTTCTACCCTTGTGAACGTTGGATCAGAGGGGGAGGAAGTCGCCGTTGCACTAGCGGCGGCCGAAGGCTATCGGAGAAACAAATCACTGATCATATTAACAGACTCGAAATCCACATGCAGGAACTACGCGCAAGGTAGAGTCTGCAAGGCGGCCCTAAGAATCCTCCTCGAAACAGGGCCCCCTAGCCAAAAAGTAACCCACAAGATACTCTGGATACCGGCACACACGGGGATAGAGGGAAACTCACAGGTGGACAGATTAGTTTGCGAGATCACGTTCCGAGCTGAGCTGTTGGAGACCCTAGAGAACCCTACCATAGTGGAGCCAGTATATGCGGAGCTGCTAAATTGCTACAGAGGACAGAGGCTCAAGTACCCTCCGCCACACAACTCATTAACACAACAAGAAGCAGTGAACTGGCGGAGACTGCAAACAGGAACATTCTTCAACCTATACATTCTACACAAAATGTACCCTACACAATTCAGGGTCACATGCCCGTGGTGCGGGGCAACCCCCACGCTATACCACATTACATGGGAGTGCAAACGCAATTATGCATTCCACAAACTCAAAAGCCCGAGTGCGTAGCAATGGCAGGGTCTGCTAACCAGCAGCGAGCTCACAGCCAAAAGGGCCCTTGTGCAGCACGCATGCGAAGCAGCAAGACTCAGCGAAGCCCTGGAATAGGGGTCCGACCTTGCGAAGAGGCCAGACGTCAACGATGAAGACGACGGCCCACCGCTAATCTCAATGAGATTTCAATAAATGTTTTTCTCTCTCTCTCTGGCTCAACATATGGGCTTATGGGGACGTGAGAGAAACTGCTGTAGTCATATGGCAGGTGGCGACTTTTTTCTGTGCTGACTTATGTCCGTGACAAAAAAAAAGGAAAATTTGGAAGTTTTGGAGTGAGCGCTCCACTACGCACCTATTTCTTCCTTTCTTTTCTCACCCCCTCCTTTATCCCTTCCCTTACAGCGAGGTTCAGGGGTCCGCCGAGATGTGAGAGAGACACTGCGCCATTTCCTTTCCTCAAAAACCACTTTTCAAATTTCAAAGTTTTGGTATTGCGTGGGAGTTTTAGCGACCCAAATGTGTGCAAAGACTGAAAAACGCCGTCGCGAATTGACTCTGGACTAATTCTGATCAACTGGGGTTCCTTAACGTGCGCTTACATCGTACCGCACATGATAATTTGGAATTTTTTCTATCGCTAGGCACTGCTGTGTGAAAGTTCCGATACGTGAATAATAAATGAGGTGCAGAAATAAGAGCAGTGGCAGCCAAATTTAGCTACTTCGAAGATATATGCGGCTACACTTGAGTGAGATGATCATTCAGCTGAAATAGGAATTGTCACTGAAATTAACAAATAAGTAAGCCAAGTGAGAACAAAGGTCACTTAGACATGTTGACGAAGATGACAAACGCTTTTTATTTATCACTGCTGCCAGAAAAACCAGAGATGTTTACCTCAGCAGAAAAAGGAAGCAGGAGGCGGAAATCAGTAAGGCGATAGCAAGCATCGGAGGTGGTTCAGTTTTGTCAAACTTTGAGGCTCGTTCGAGCCGCTGCTTGGACGACAGCTTCACACTTTGGTCGAAGGCTCGATCCACTGGGCCCATTTGGCTACAGTAATGCTGTGGCATCGGAGCACTTCGGCAAGGCCTGTTCCCACCAAATGGACATGAAGACTCCAGACACTGCGTCCGCTGATCACTCATGTGGCTCCCAAGGGTTCCTCGCTCCGCTGTAGAGCACCCCGCCCCGCAAGTTTCGTCACCTCGGCACTTTTCGCATATCCATTCGTCGTCAGAGTCCTCGACGGTGATCCAGGAACTGGAGGTAGACGTGCTACTGTCACTACCATCGCTTCCTCCATCCTCGTCGCTGTCTTGCTCCACGGGTTCTTCGGTACGGACCATTGGTCCTGGTAACTTCGGTACCGGCGTACGGAGCTTGGAACAAGCCATCGAACCAGGCAAGCCATTCTGTTCCTCCAAGTCCTGCTTTGTCGTCTTGAGTGAGGCCTGGTCCTTTCCAACAGCATGTCCCATATTCAACTTGCTCACCTGGGATATTGCATGACCTGCTGTACGTGCCTCGTCCGGTGTTAAAGCAATGGCAGGCTTTCCAGCTCTCAGTCTTGCAGTCCCACTAGTCGAGCTTTCGTCCGGCCCTGTGGGGATCTGTGTCCCTTCCGAGGAAGTCTCAGCGTCATACTTTTCATCACGTCGGCTCTGCGTAGGCTCTGGAGCAGTTGCATTGCTAAGCTTGTTTGTTAGCGCTTTGACCTTTTCAGTAGCGGTACATTGTCCAGCTGTCTGGCCTGTAGCCCCACTGTTTGAGCTTTCGTTCGGGCCTCTGGGAACCTCTGTCCCTGGAGAGGACATCTGAGTGCGAGACTCGGAAACACGCCGGCCCGATGTAGGCCTGGAAGCGGATTCGCGTCTGAGTGTTTTTATCAGCGCTTCGATGTCGGCGCCGTCACCTTCGGATAGGGTGTTTTGTCCTTGAGCTTGTGCCCGGACTTTTCTTCGTAAACGAGCGCTGCGTATCACCGGAAGCCGCAGCGAGCTGTCTTCTTCCCTAGTGGGCGACGTGGTAGCACCGCCTGCCACGGACTCCATCGAAGAGCCCAAAGGGCTGTCAAGATGTACCTGGTGCGCCTTTTCGTCGCTGGTGCCCCGCTCCGTGGGAAGTCCAGCGGCCGAAGTGTCCTCTACCAGGAGCTGTTCAGCAGAAGGACCGAGGTTGCGTGTGCTGATGGCTGAAGCTTCTTCGAAAGGGTACTCGACTTTGTTGGCATTGCCACTCGGCTGGCTAAGAACTAATGATGGCTCAGAGAAGGCCCGACCATCAGTTGGCGTCATGGCCGACGAGCTGGCATCAGTGCTAGATGTGGCTGGATGGACTGTGACAGTGGGAGAAGGCGCTGAAGTCGGTAAGGCGACCACTGATGGTCCGCAGAACGCATCGGCGCTCGCAGCAGGGTCTAGAGCCTGTCCCGCGACTTGTCTTTCCTGGTGCAGGTTGCTTGAGGCACAGTGAAAAGGAAGGCCACTTGCTGATGCGGACGTTGGTACGAATTCAGCCTCACTACCTCGTGTGTCGCCTCCTTCAGGTACGATCCAGTCACTTCGGAGCTTTTGTCCAGGCTGCTGCCTCCTGTTCTCTGGCAAGGTGGACGCCAGCCGATCGGGCGGTGGTGCTTGAGGCGGCTGCTCTTGCAGGATGACAGCGTCCAGGAACCTTGATGCTTTCGAAGTTGCTGCGCTGGCTAGGTTCTCAGCAGGAGCAGGGGTGGTCGCAGAGGAGTTGTCCATCTTAACGCTGGAATACAGGTCACGGTGGCTTCTCGCCCCGATGGAACACTTCATGCGTTTGCGCGTGGCACGCGTCGGTTTTTCTTCTTCTTCGTCCTCTTAAGGCATAGCACATAAGCACATGGGGGGATTGGCCAAGGTTGTTGTTGTTGTTAGCCTATCAAAAGATGGCACATACCCACACTGGGGGATCGGCCAAGAATCGAGGTATAGTGGCATAAACAAGTGTCGTATGTACATAGCGTTTTGTGCGTTTTTTGTTGAGTGTTTTTGGTTAAATGTTATGGTCCAAAGCCGGACAATAAAGAAAAAATAAACAAAGAAATTTCCATAGGAGATTACGACAAAATTTCTATCGGCTTCTTCGTTTTCACTCAAAAAGAACAGTGGGTCGTTTTCACGAATTCAATGGGTAAAGCCAAAGAATAAGCCATGATCGAGGGCAATAAAAAAATTAGGCAGAGACATTTAAAACTGCTTACGTGTGGGAACGCGAAAGTATTACTGTCCCTGGGTGCATTGTTTAAGCGTAGTTTGTACATGCATTAAAGTTCTTGAAATGGCGTACTGCAGGCTGTGCGCTCCACTGTCTGCGCCGTTTCCGGTGGTGCGATGTATTATCATACCCCCGATCCCCTTTCATTCCTTCATTCCTTCAGCCTTCCTTCAAAGTTTTCCTCGGAAAGAGTTTTAATTTTACGGGTGAATCCACATTCTCGGGACAACTATAGCCAAGCCAAATATGAAACCACATCTTCCCGGCATGCCTATGGTGGATGACCGGCAGCATCGGAGTTTTCCCTCTAGGTATGTATGAGAAACTCGACGTCGTGTGCAAAGCATATTTATCGTCGTAGTCGCCTTGTAGTAGTACTAGTTAAGCAGCGTCCCTGAAGCCGGCCATAAAGAGGTCTATAGAACAAGGTGGCAGGGTTACCCCGCACGGATGCCACTCCATGGGGGCCCTATCAAGTGACCACCCCGCACACATAGCCCATTCCTTGGGCGTCGCGTTGACTTTCGCACAACAAAGCGAAGGTTCCCGGGAAAGGCATGTGTATGTCTCCCATGGTCATTTCGCCCCAAGGAGGAAGAATAATAATAATTGGTTTTGGGGGAAAGGAAATGGCGCAGTATCTGTCTCATATATCGTTGGACACCTGAACCGCGCCGTAGGGGAAGGGTAAAGGAGGGAGTGAAAGAAGAAAGGAAGAAGAGGTGCCGTAGTGGAGGGCTCCGGAATAATTTCGACCACCTGGGGATCTTTAACGTGCACTGACATCGCACAGCACACGGGCGCCTTAGCGTTTTTCCTCCATAAAAACGCAGCCGCCGCGGTCGGGTTCGAACCCAGGAACTCCGGATCAGTAGTCGAGCGCCCTAACCACTGAGCCACCGCGGCGGGTCCCAAGGAGGAAGGAAATTAAAGAACTCAGGAGAGGCGGTTACTCACATTTTTTTTTTAATCCGGCTCCCCCCCCCCCACCCTTAACTACAGTCTCGGAGCGCCTGCGCACGCGCAGCAGGCATTTCATTATTATTATTAATTGGTTTTTGGGGAAAGGAAATGGCGCAGTATCTGTCTCATATATCGTTGGACACCTGAACCGCGCCGTAAGGGATGGGATAAAGGAGGGAATGAAAGAAGAAAGGAAGAGAGAGGTGCCGTAGTGGAGGGCTCCGGAATAATTTCGACCACCTGGGGATCTTTAACGTGCACTGACATCGCACAGCACACGGGCGCCTTGGCGTTTTTCCTCCATAAAAACGCAGCCGCCGCGGTCGGGTTCGAACCCGGGAACTCCGGATCAGTAGTCGAGCGCCCTAACCACTGAGCCACCGCGGCGGCTGCCGCTGCGCCCAGCGTTAATACGGTCGGCCAAAGACTCCCAGTAGTCCTTGCGAAAGCACGTGACTTCCGGCACACTTTCTCGCGTGCACCTCGGATAGCGAGGGCATAGTGCTCTAGAATACTATAGCAAGGGTCCCTCCTGAGTTTTCCTTCCTCCATGTTTCGTCCCACGCAGCCGAGCATGGACCCAGGGGAGTGATGCAGGGCATCTGCGACACTCCGCATTGGCTGCGTCTTTCTTTGCGTAATCTTTATCGGATGTCATGGGTGAATCGCCGTTTCTTTTTTTTTATCGAATGCAATGTTCATGCATTGATATCTCTTCGCGACAACTGCCAAAGTACAAGAACAAAGGCGCGCATTTTCCCTGTCACAAAATTGATATGACGAGTATTAGCAAGGCCTGCGTCTTGCGTTAAATTCGAAACACTGCAAAACCTGCCCAAGCTAAGAAGAAGACCTTCGGCTTAAATGTAGGCACCGTGCCACCTCTAAGGTAGTTAATCAACAATGGATAATTCTCGCGAGTGACACAACGTCCCACTTGACTGGTCGACTTCCCGGCCATAAAACTGCTCCATACCCCGTACGCACTTACCGTCGAAGCGTCTGATACGGCACGCGTCTCTACACGAACATTTTTTGTTCTAAATTTGCGCTAGGTGGCTGCCAACAATATTCTCCCTTCGCACTCTCTCCCCACCCGTCTTAGAAGCTACTTTCTTTCCCTCTGCTTTTTTTTGTTCGAATATTTAGCAACAAAAGAAATAATGGCGGCATGATGGCACAAGTGTCGGATGTCGTGGTCAGGAGAGGAATCCCCGAAAAAAAATTGCTCCGCGGAAAATCTTGTCTTCGTACTGGACGCGTATTACGACAACTGTGAGTGAAATACGACTGTGGGGAAGCCGACGGCCCAATTACACACATAGCGACCGCACGTGTAACGAGTTGCCATCAGCGAATGAGGTAAGCGGTAATTGCTTGCTTCAAACACTTGTCCGGCCTATATAGCTGAGCTGGACGACTCCCGAGTACACAGCGCGTCTTAGAGCCTTTCGGTACCTCGGCACAAGACCCACCACGAAGCCTCTATCTCTTCGCCGTCCTCCTGATCTGGCTTGCGCTCACCTCAGCGCATTACACTCGGGACTTGATTTGGTTGTTTGTTTTCTTTTTTTTGGGGGGGGGGGAGGAAATGGCGCAGTATCTGTCCCATATATCGTTGGACACCTGGACCGGGCCGTAAGGGAAGAGATAAAGGATGGAGTGAAATAAGAAAGGAAGAAAGAGGTGCCGTAGTGGAGGGCTCCGGAATAATTTCGACCACCTGGGGATCTTTAACGTGCACTGACAGCGCACAGCACACGGGCGCCTTAGCGTTTTGCCTCCATAGAAACGCAGCCGCCGCGGTCGGGTTCGAACCCGGGAACTCGGAGCCGGATCAGTAGCCGAGCGCTCTAACCACTGAGCCACCACGGCGAGTCTCAGAACACTCGGGACTTCTACCAGGTATTCCAAAGACTCGTTACTACCGGAGCTAGCCATGAGATTATACTATTCGTAATGCTACACCGGATCGGTACTTTACATATAAAGTTGCACGCAGTCGCTCTTGCGAATGAATTGAAAAGAACGTATGTGAATGTGAACAGGTGTGGCTGGTGTGTCACTGGCTGGCGATGCCGAAACTGCATACGACGTTGCGTATTAGTATTGTCATCTTATATGCATATACAGCTGCCTGCGGGACACCAAGCGGTAAGTACCAGTGGCGTTTAAGGAGGAAGGTCTGCAAATACGATACGCTGTTTGTTAAGAACTTCGTTGAGCACAAATGACTAACCGCTGCATTTAAAGCAGGAAGAGTTTAGTGCGTGGCTGTCTCTGTAATTGAAGGCCTTTTTACGGCTTGCGTGAATTGTTTTATCGTGCTTTGTTATCCACGGAGAAGAGCGGTGAGTTGATTAATAATTTATTTTGAACTCCAGTTCATTGCGATTCCTTTTTGCAGTTTGTTTGCCCCTAAAGATAGTCAGACAGGCGGGCAGGTTGTAAACAGTCGAATGAAATGTAATTAAAATAATTGTATCTTAGTAGCCTTACATTCATTAAATTCCTTCCATCCACTGGTTGCAAATAAACTGAGGCTGTCACAAGATGCAGTTAAAACTAGCCACTGCCTTTCATGAGATGTCAAATACTGTTCTGGTAACGCCTTCGGCGGCAAAGCGAGGGAAGGACGCCACAAACGGACGCTGCCGATAGGTTTTAGCTAGTTATAAGTTGGCTTAACCGCATGACAGCGACGTGAAGTGGAAAATTACAGCAAGAAACCGAAGGACCTACCCGGGAACACCCCACGTTCACACTGTCAAAAGGTTTCACGGCCCTGACCGCGGCGGCTGCGTTTTTATGGAGGAAAAACGCTAAGGCGCCCGTGTGCTGTGCGATGTCAGTGCACGTTAAAGATCCCCAGGTGGTCGAAATTATTCCGGAGCCCTCCACTACGGCACCTCATTCTTCCTTTCTTCTTTCACTCCCTCCTTTATCCCTTCCCTTACGGCGCGGTTCAGGTGTCCAAAGATATGAGACAGATACTGCGCCATTTCCTTTCCCCAAAAACCAATTATTATTATTATAGTGCCGCCTGCAGGTGCCCAAGGCCCCCAAAGCCTACCTGTTCTGAAGTTTAACAAGAAATAAATAATAATAGTAACAATAATAAATAATAATAATTGGTTCTGGGGGAAAGGAAATGGTGCAGTATCTGTCTCATATATCGGCGGGCACCTTAACCGCGCCGTAAGGAGAGGGATAAAGGAGGGAGTGAAAGAAGAAAGGAAGAAAGGTGCCGTAGTGGAGGGCTCCGGAATAATTTCGACCACCTGGGGATCTTTAACGTGCACTGACATCGCAAAGCACAGGGGCGCCTTAGCGTTTTGCCTCCATAAAAACGCAATAAAAGCAATAATAATAATAATAATTGGTTTTTTGGGGGGAAAGGAAATGGCGCAGTATCTGTCTCATATATCGTTGGACACCTGAACCAAGCAATAAAAATTGTAAAATTGGTTTTTGAGGAAAGGAAATGACAAAATTGGTTTTTGAGGAAAGGAAATGACGCAGTAGCTGTCTCACATATCTCGGTGGACACCAGAACCAAACCGAGCCGTAAGGGAAGGGATAGATGAGGGTGTGAAAGAAGGAAAGACAGAATGAATGAAAGAAAGAAAGAAAAAGTGCCGTAGTGGAGGGCTCAGGAATAATTTTGACCACCTGGGGATCTTTAACGTGCACTGACATCGCACAGCACACAGGCGCCTTAGCGTTTTGCCTCCATAAAAGCGCAATAAAAGAAATAAAAATTGCAAAATTGGTTTTTGAGGAAAGGTTTGTGGTTTATGAGGGTTTAACGTCCCAAAGCAACTCAGGCTATGAGAGACGCCGTAGTGAAGGGCTCCGGAAATTTCGACCGCCTGGGGTTCTTTAACGTGCACTGACATCGCACAGTACACGGGCCTCGAGAATTTCGCCTCCGTCGAAATTCGACCGCCGCGGCCGGGATCGAACCCGCGTCTTTCGGGCCAGCAGCCGAGCGCCATAACCACTCAGCCACCGCGGCGGCTTTTGAGGAAAGGAAATGACACAGTAGCTGTCTCACATATCTCGATGGGCACCCCAAAAAAACCGAGTCGTAAGGGAAGGGATAGATGAGGGTGTGCAAGAAAGAAAGAAAGAAGGAAAGAAAAAGTTCCATAGTGGAGGGCTCCGGAACAATTTCGGCCACGTGGGGATCTTTAATGTGCACTGACTTCGCACAGCACACGGGAGCCTTTTGCGTTTCGCCTCCAAGCCCCTCTTTTTCAGCAGCCCAGTCGATGGTGAAGAAGTTGATACGAAGGACAGAATAGCCACGCGCTGAACGTAGGGTGCGGCTCGCGTGAGCAAGCACAAGCTGTGATAGCGTACACACGCAGCTGAAGACACCGAGGAACGACTAGTTCCATGAGCCCCTGAAGTTCAAGGCCCAGAAGAAGGACGCCCGGGAGAAGCGACGACAATCTGCAGAGCATCGCCGAGGTGGACGCCAGGCCGAGGACCTCGCTCACCAACACGGCCAGCAGCTCCGACAGATGCATGGATGCTGGGGCCAGCAGAGGCTCTACCAGCCAGCTGAGGAAGCCGCAGCCTGGTGTGCAGCTGAGCGAAATGTGCCGTACTGCTCTACCGATGCACGACTGTGGCGCCCGAGGTGACCTCATGGCTAGGAACACTGCTTCGGTTTCTTCCTGGACCCAACTGCACTGGAAGCCGGAGGCTGACGCACAGGTGAGGATAGGGTCAGTAGTCGTGCTCGGCACCTTTTGAAAGCGGGTAAAAGACGGGGTTTTTGAAGCCATAGTCTGAAAATAAAACACCTGCTTCCAAAGTCTTTGCAGCGGTAAAAGAGATTTCCTTCCATGCCTTGTCAAACAAGTCATGACAGAAGCCACATATGGATGGGACTAATGCAATTCTTGTTCATGCGTGTCTTCTTGTTTCAATTTTGTTGTGTGGCGCTTCGCAAATTGTAGAAGCGCAACAACTAGCGCAGATGAAGTTCTCTGAGACAATTCGTCAGTGACTAACGACCTTTATGAAAATACTGATCGCATAAGCACAGTAGTGCACAGGTTTCTCCTCAGCGGGAGAGGGGGGCGCAAAACGTTCCTGGCATTTCCTTCCGGTTCAGGTCTTGTCGTCTTAATTGGAAAATAGTGGACATATCTGCTCGCTTAAGGGTGGTGACTGTGGCCCTTTATGTTCCACATACGCAGGATCTCAACCCGGCCCACGTGGTAATCCAGCTGCCAACACGGCATCCGAGATTCGAGGCTCCTGTACCCGCGGTGACATTCGTCTGCGCCGTCGCCCTGTTCCTCTACCTTGACTGGGAACTGTGGGCTTGCGTCTGGCATCACTGTGCGCTCTTCATCTCATGGAGCTCCGAAGCTCATCGTGCCCACCGGCCGTTGTTTACCGACCGCAACAAAGTGGCCTGCCCAACATGCATGGCTTCTACAGAATCCTACGTCAACCGGTCCCAAGACCCATGCGTCATCGTTCACCGGGGCGTCTGCGACCGCTGGAACCACCATGAGCCCTCATTTCTCCCTGCCGCCGAAGATGAATTGTGTGGTTTCGCCCTTAATTCCAAAGAGTGGCCTGCTTATGACTACAACAGCGAGCCCGCAACGCCGTTGGCCTGCAGCCACAATGGGGCTGCAGTCGCGTCTTTTTCGGTTTGGCACGAAAAAGACGTCCTGGTCTACTCAAAGGGCTTCTTGGCCGCTCACCACATGCCATGGGGCACGACGTCCCGCTGGAACCTGCTCGACGCATCCGGAAACTGGAATCTGCACCTGTGGTTCCAGGTGACCTTCGATCTGCCTTCCGCGAAAGGAGTGCTTATTATGGAACAGCAAGAGCGACAGCTTAGTTCCGCTATCTGAAGTTCATCCGAAAGCTGTCACAACCTCGTCATTTCCTCGTGCTTTTGTTTTATTTAATTTCTAAACATCCGATTTTGTATGTTATTACGTTATCTTTATACTGCTTGAATTGGCAGCGAGATAAAATTGACGCAGATATTCTGTCCTTTGGATTCTTTTTATTTTCATTGGGTTCTGTTGGTCAGGTATTTATGTTCATGCGGTGCGAAAAAACACGGACAAGACGCAAGGCATAAAGGCGCGTACAAAGTAAAAAGCACTGCTATAACACAAGAGCTCTGTTGTGTACGTCTCTGCCTCTTTTACGTGCTTTTTGCAGTTCGTGAACATGAATCACCATCAACTCGCCCAGTTGTCTGTTGTTCTTGATTGCATATATTACGCTACAGCGTATAGAGCTTGTTCGATCGTAAAGCCGTCGGCGTCGTCGGCACCGCGTGTCGGAAATAATCGGGGGCTGCGTAAAAAAATCTTATCGTGGTAGTTGTTGTTCTAGTCATTGATGATTGGTGTGTGATAGGCAATGAGTAGTTCATGAAATCATTGTAATTAATTGAGCAATTAAATAAATTTTTAAAAATTAAAAAAGGGGTTCAGTGGTGTCAAAGTGCTCAGAATGGAAAGCCAAAGCTTGATCAATTAATTGAAACAATTGAAGAAAATGAAAAATGCGCTCAAAGGTGTCGAGTGTTCAGAATGGAAAGCCTAATTAACCCGCTACGCTACCGCGTCATACCCTTAAGGTGGAGCTCAAGTGTCCTCTCTAATATTTATTTGTTCCTCTCTTTTCCAATGCCCTGTCCTGACAGCGCCTCTCAAGCATGCCTGGTGGTGTTTATCTGGGAGGTGTCGGTCAGGAGCTTATAATAATGCTGCAGCGATGGCAATGATCATTCTATGCGCTTGAGTCACACGATAGACAAAGAGTCACCACAAGCTAGGCACTGCTGTCGGCTAACTAATTATCCAATGGATTGAGTGCTTCATCTGGATGCGACGCTTTCTGGCTAAAGGCATCGTGCGAGTAGAAATCTCTGCCCTAATTCGTTTCGTTATTCACGGGCTGAGGCCTATCGATCGTCGGCACACTGGAAGACCTGGCAATCAGCCTGGTCATTTGAGTGGTAAGTGGCCTAGGTGACCTAAGGGGCACTTTGCTCCCATCTAACGAAGCGTCCGACGCAGCAACTGGAAGGGTTGAAGTAAGCAGCCCTGCGCATTATCACGGGGCTCCCATGTCATACGAAAGTGGAGAAGCTCTACCGGTGCGCAGGGACCCCCCCCCCCCCCCTTTTTTTTTCTGGAATAAACGATAGGGTCCACATGGTGGACGCGCCGGACGATCTCGAGCTCATGGCACGAGGATGAAACCTCCTGACAGAGGACGGTTAAGCCCTGGATTGTGTCACGATCCACAAGCACATTCATGAGTGGGAGGATGTACTGATGACTGAGCAGCGGACGGCACGTGCCAAGGCGCAGCGCCAGCGGCACGCTGCGCAACGGACGACCCGAGCATCATGCGAGAGCACCACCCAGCAAGCCGACCTGACAATACTCCATGCGTGTGCTGACGCATCGCGGTGAACAGAGGCCAACACAGCGGCACTGGCTTCACTATAAACACGAATACACCTACCTATATGGGAGTATAAAGGGGTGTACGCTGTCCTCTAGCACTCTCTCTTTCATAAAAGGGTGTGCGCTATAGTGGACAGTTTACTCCCTTTTGTAGCGATAGCTACATTGCGCTAGCATTTTGAGCCTTCAGCGTGGCGGCGCCGCCAAGTGGTCACGTGGTGCGTGATTGGCCACGCGGTGCGCAGCAGCTACCGGCGGCGCGTGACTGAAGAAAAAGGAACGCCGACCAAAAGATTGTTGTTTAAAAACAAAGACGTTTCGGCTTCCATACGGAAGCCTTGATCACTGGGCGGAAAGCCCAAAGCGCCGGTGAAACCGAGTGGGGTGGGGGGGGCGGGGTGTAGAGAGGGGGGGGGGGGCGGGAGAGCGTGAATCCACGTCCAGGGACGAAGCTGAAGAAGGAACGCCCAGCGAAACGGAGCGGCGAAAGACTGGCTTTGCAATTCGACTGAGCGAGTTCCACTTGGCCAGCTGTGGCTATCGCGTCACTCCACGCTTAACCAGAGCTAAACCACAGCCATTTTTTTACTCTTTTCTGCTTACAGAGTGCAAAGGCTGACCACGCTGGCGAAACGCGCACCCGGGTCTTCACATTCGACTCCATGAATACGCTTAAATGGAAGTAAAGGAAGTAAGATGTCCTTTAGGGCACTCCCTTTTATCCTCATTTACCCTCTCCCTTCCCCTTTATTCCCTTCCTCCCTCTTAACCTTTTTATCATTTTAATTATTTTTAGCGCACTCTCTATTCTTGCTCCGTTCTGTTTAGAATGTACTGCGTCATTCATAGCCCATGTGCACATTCGGGACACGACAATATCTTGTCTGCCGACGGTACGCGCTTCAAGTTATTGCTGAGTGGTCTAGTTTTGAATGTCAACTATGATGGCGTCGCAAAAAGCGAAGACATCCCACACTGGGCACCGCTATAATAAAGCCGGTTTTTAATGCGGGAATGGACTTCTGGGTATGTAATTCCTGCTTAAAAAAAAAAAACTACACGCTTTCAAGTTTCACGCTAGAAGAAACGTATCCTTGATTGTTGTTGCTGCCCTCTGTTGGAGAGCAACAACAACAAGCAAGCTTCATTGGCGACGGGACTAATAATCGCATCATTATTGTCGTCTTCTGAGTTCAGATCTTCAGCCGATCTCTTTATATCATTCCCAGTACATAAGAAACTAGCGCAGGGGTAGAAATAAATGAAACCACGCTATGCCCAATCTATAAGGCACAAACTGACAAACAAGGTTCTCACAAGTAGACTTGCCTAATTGCGATCCGTACATCAGCGGAATCTGGCTCATTTATTCTTTGACACAGCATCAGCGCGCGGGTCTTTTCGGCGTTACGGGGCACTTTTCGTTCTCAGTTCTCGGATTAGCTTTGCGCTGCAGCAAAACCTGACTTAGTTTAGTTTTCTGAGAACGTCTTATTTCGAAAAAAAAAAAACTCAAACGGGAACGCATCCTTTAGAAATGAACCTCCATTTGTGTTTTTGTCTTTTTCTGACGGTTTCCTAATTTCAGTCCCG
This sequence comes from Amblyomma americanum, assembly GCF_052857255.1. Taxonomy (NCBI): domain Eukaryota; kingdom Metazoa; phylum Arthropoda; class Arachnida; order Ixodida; family Ixodidae; genus Amblyomma; species Amblyomma americanum. The sequence continues at coordinate 54,050,531 of NC_135507.1, forward strand.
CTATCTTTTTAATGCCCATAGTATATCCTTCCCTAAGCACAGCTCTGTGTGTTTTACCAGTAACAGCCTCTCGCAATTGGCAGTGAGGTGCTGGAAGTGGAAAGGGAATACGTCTACTTGAGGCAGGCAGTGACAGCTGATCCGGATCATGACAGGGAAATAACTAGAAGGATAAGAATGGGGTGAAGCGCATATGGCAGGTTCTCTCAGATCAAGAATAGCAGTTTGTCTGTATCGCTCAAGAGAAAAGTTACCGGTACACACCTACGGGGCGGAAGCGTGGGGGCTAACGAAAAGTATTCAGGTTAAGTTAAGGACAACGCAACGAGCCGTGGAAAGAAAAATGATAGGTGTAACGTTAAGAGACCGGAAGCGGGCAGAGCGGGTGAGGGAACAAACACGGGTTAATGACATCCTAGTCGAAATTAGGAGGAAGAAATGGGCTTGGGCAGGGCATGTAATGCGAAGGCATGATAACCGCTGGTCCTTAAGGATAGCGGAGTGGATTCCAAGAGAAGGCAAGCGTAGCAGGGGGTGGCAGAAGGTTAGGTGGGCGGATGAGATTAGGAAGTTTGCAGGCATAAGGTGCGCGCAGCTGTCAAATGACATGGTTAATTGGAGAGACGTGTGGGAGGCCTTCGCCCTGCAGTGGGTGCAGTCAGGCTGATGATGATGATGATGATGATGGTGATTATGATGAACTATCATCGATGCAGTAATGTTGGTAAACGAGATCCTGAAGCTGAGAAAGCTATAATAAACTGGAAGTGTTCTTTGACCTCACAGGAAGGCAGCAGTATGTCGCCGAAAAAAACCTGTACTTCATCCGCATCAAATAACTTCGTTATCAAATAAACAGCGAAAAATTCCGCCGAATTTTCCGAAAATAAAAACTGAAAAGTCAAAACCCTAGTTGTATAGTGTAATTGCCGAAACGATCTGTTCCCCATACTTAGCTCAGACTCGATCCGCCACGCAGTCAGATTATCGATTTTCTTTCATAAATCCCAAAAACGTAATGTGAGGTAAGGTAGGCAAAGAAATATTGACGCAACTTCGCAAATCGCTTTTTTATCAAGGATGATGAGCCACAGGGCATTCGCTATCAAATTTACACCGCGTCGACCGGTCGGTGCATTAGTGTAGCGCCAATAATTATGGCTGTCGTTGTTGTTGTTGTTAGCCTATCAAAAGATGGCACATACCCACACTGGGGGAGCAGCCAAGAATCGGGTGGCTATTCACCTGAACGCAGTTAATAAAAATTAAAAGCACGTGGTAGCGCAACACCGGTGAATTCTTCGTCATGAACAGAAAAGGGATGAGAGTTTTGATTTCAAAATTTTAAGAATAATAATAAAGAGCGGGATTAAATAATAATGATTAAGTCAAAATGTAATAATTGATAGAAAAGAAAAGTTTGGAACACTTAGCAAGGCAGTCGGTGAGATTGTATCAGGGAATTTAGAACAGCGGTACAAACAGATCCGTGGCTGAACCCAAATGTGGTGGCGCCAAATGATAGCAAAAGCGGGCTGCTCAAACTAAGGCCAATATGCTGCAAGGGCTCCTCCAGCAACCTTTTTCTCAGAGAGTTGAATCGGCGACAATACAGCCAAAAATGTTCTATATATTCAGGCTCACGGCAAAATGCACAAAGGGGAGAGAGCAGCGCCAAACCCGACTTGTGTAAATAGAAATTTAGAGGGGGGATGCGGCAGCGCAGCCTCGTAAGTGATACTTCAAGCTGCCGAGAGCAACAAATTTTCCTGTCCCAATAATATTTAAGGTGCTTGGCGTAGAAGAGACGAAGTTGAGGTTTTTACAGGCTCCCAAAGCACGCGCAGGGCCCTCGCTGAAGACTCGATCTGCCATCCAAGTCTGCCCCCTTGGTGAGCTTTTAAATTCTATTTCCCGCGTCTCAGGGCTCGCTTTAGGTCGCCAGCTACAAAGCTAGGGCAGCGATAGACGAGGAAGAGGAGAAGGAGGAAAACAATTTATCGGAAAACTATAATCTCGTCGTCTTGAGTGGAGCCCGCAGTGCAGGGGCCCATGTGCCGCCGCGATCCTGCAGGCCTACCAGAGCAGCTGTCGCTGGTCTTGCGGGTTCGTGCTGGTCAGAGCGGTCTCAAGAAGGGCCCTGAGTTCACGGCCCCGTTGGCCACCGCTATTTTCTCGGCCCTCTCGATGAGCCGGCGCTGGTCGGTTGACTCTGTGCACGACAGAGCATCTTCCCAAGAGGAAGGGGTGGGACGCCGAAGGGTGATGCTGTGCAAGCCCAACCGGAATGGCACAGTGTAGGCCGGTGTTCTTGGCAGAGCGGGCATTCGTCCGGGTTGAGGGTGGGGAAGATCAAGTGATTGTGATGCAGGTTAGGATACGTGTGAGTCTGAAGTTGGGGCCATCTGGGAGAGGATATGCCACAAAGCAGCTACGAACTTCGTCAAACAAGTTGTGCCGCAAGGCCTCTGGGTGTATCATATAGATGGTCTTCTAGTATCATCACAAGAGCACCGAGATAGACTAGGTCGTACAGGTTATGATATGGGTCTTCCTAGCAATTTTTTGTCCTGTTTCTGCGATTAGAACCTGCTTCTAGCTAGGCTCTCGAGTCATTTATATACCATGACAGAAACGACACTACAGTAGTAACTGTCACCCTGCCTTGCTTTAAAGTTAGCGCTAGTTCAACCTCATTTAGTTGGATAAAAGTTGCGTCAATAGTCTTTTTCTAGACTGTCATAGGTCACCGACCGATAATTCAGCGCTTGGTTCGTTTATTTTGGGGGAAGAAACGCTGCAATTAGTGCGCTACCTACCACACTGTAAACCTCAAAACAAAAGCTTTGAACTAATGTCCGTCTTGAAAAATCAATTTCCTGCCTGCTATTTCTCAAATGTTCCTTCTTTTCTGTCGGTCGTCAAACAGTGATCCGGTGGCATTTTATTCAATGACAACGCCATCACAACTGTGAATGGGTGCCACAGAACTATACGGAAGCGAAGAGGACAAGACAGAGACCTGTCTCTGTCCTCTTTTCTCGTCGACGTCTTTGCGCGGTTCCGATAATGTTGCAGTAACTCACCTTGCCCAAGCATGCACATAGTACGGTGATGTGTGTGTCAGCTACGCGCGAGAGGAGTCCCTGAATTAAAGTGGCGCCCTCTACCGAACACTTCTGCTACTTCGCGAAGGACGTGTGCCCCGTAGGGGGACACGCTCAAACACAACCACAATGGCACAGATGGGGCTTAGAAACGGTGAGACCCTGCAGTGCCTCCTCCGGTATGCAGAGATGATGATGATAACAGCTTTAATATTCCACCAGATAAGGAGGCCCCCTACTCCCCGACCCCGGCACGAAGGCCTAGAGGACGGGGGCGGGGACCTCCGCGATCACAAGCAGGCAAAGAGGCCTTGACTCTTCGCGGCTTCTGTCGCCAGTCGGATGGCTTGTTGCTGTTGAGCAGAGACCTCGCTCCGCAGCAGGGCTTCCCAGGCTTCTCTACAATTTGTTTGCTTTAGCCCCTGGGGAGCTAGCGCATTCCCACATTATGTGGTCGAGGGTCCCTCTCTCCCCACAGTGCTTGCACTTATCGTTTTTTCTATCACCAGTCTGAATATGATAAGCCCTACCGGGTTTACGAAGTTCCCAGCTTGAAGGCGCCGCCATGCGACTGCTTCCCTATTGTTTAGATTTCTGTCCGGTGGTGGCACCAGTCTCCGGCATAACCTATAATTTTCAACAATCTCCGTGTAATTTTGCAGACGCTCGTCCATATTCCGGCAGTCGGGCGGCTCCACAGCCACCCGGAAGTAGAGAGCTCGGGCTAACTCGTGGGCCGCCTCGTTGCCAGGAACGGAGGCGTGTGCGGGGGTCCAAATTAGACTGATTTTTCTGTTGAGGCGTCTACCGGCCAGAATCCTTGCCGCTTCCGGCGTGATCCTACCCTTTCCAAAATTCCAGATGGCTGTTTTGCTATCGCTGATTATGAAATTGGCTTCCGTTCCAACGCAAGCGAGCGCTATCGCAACTTCTTCCGCCGTTTCCGTGTTTCGGCTTCTAATGGTGGCAGCCGATACGGGGGCACCTCGGTCGTCGACCACCGAGGCGACCGCCGCACCCGACTTGCCACTTGCCGCGTCCACGTACGCAACCGACTTGCTGTCCGTCGAATCGAAGCGTCTGATTAGTGCTTCTGCTCTCTTCTCCCTCCTCTCCGTGTTGCATATGGGATGCATGTTGCGAGGGAGGGGAGATTTGCTCGGCAGTCCTGCGAGATGCTCGATTTGCCTCGTAGTCCCCTATCTGCTTGCAGGCCTACCATTTCGAGGATAGCTCTGCCCGTGGTCGTTCGGCTTAATCTTTCGAGCTGCGAAATTCTGCAGAGAAGATAGAGTAGTATTGTGCACAAGTCTACGGTCTTGGTGAACACGGGAGTCTGTAAGGCCGCCCTGGAATGGTTGTTGGCTATTGCGGTTTGGTTTAATGTGTACAACGCCCCGGAACGTCACGTGACCCACTAAGCGACATAGACAACTGTAGTTTGCGAGCACTAAGTGGCGACATAAATGGGAATGTGACAAAGTGCGCTGTCTTGTGTATCGGACGATGTCCAGCGTTTCCAGTGAAAACAATCCGCTCTATAAATGAATGGCAGCATTCGGCAGTGTTCGCACGAAAGCACGCATGCCGGCATTGTGTTTTATAGTGTTCTGTTTTCTTTTTCTTTGCGTGGCTGCTCAGATTTAGCGCCAGTTGTGATAAAAGCTCCGGTGCGCCGCATTTACCACTCTTTTTTTTCCCTTTCTAGCCTAAAATTTGACGATGGAGTCGGGTAAGCACGACGAGACATTGCACTCATACAAGGTGTCATGCAGAGCGACTGATAGGCCTGTATTATAACTGGATATTCTCATGCACAGATGCAGATTCAGCTGAGGCACAATTTTGTAATTTTTATTCGGGAAGTTACTGTTATTGAACTAGGTGATTGGATTTTATCATGCGAGCAAAACAGCGAACTAATATTCATGCTAGCTTAATACGGATCTTGCTCGCAACGTTAAAAAATCAACCATTTCATGATTCAATCAGCACTTTACTTTTCAGTCATACGCCATCTTCCAACATCGATACATTTGAGACAATAAACTGAAAACACAAAGTGTTCAAGTCCCCGTGAAGTGTGTAATAAACATTTTTGCGTATCTTTACATTCCTAACCTGGTGCCACTTGGCTTTAGCTAGTAATGGATGGAAAACAAAGCGAAAAAAAAAACGTGGAAAAGAGAGAAGACTCCGGACAGACGCTGGTGTGAGAACCCGCACCCTCCCCTGGGAGCGGTTATTTCAGCGAAAAACTCCCCCCCCCCCCCCCCCCCCCGCACACACACACATGGTTCCGCTTATTTCTGCCGCTGAAGTTCTAAGAAATCACTGCGCATTCTGAATCGCCCGCTCTGTCACCCGGGAATCCACCTCTTGCTGGTTCCCATTATTTCTGCCCCTAAGTTATGGCACACCAGGCGCATACTGAATCACCCGCTGTGTTAGCCATAAATCCACCTGCCGCCGTGATTATGCCGCCAGTGGTTATGGTGCTCGGCTGCTCACCCGAAAGACGCGGGTTCGATCCCTGCCGCGCCAGTCGAGTTTCGATGGAGGCGAAATTCTATAGAGGCCCGTGCACTGTGCGATGCCAGTGCACGTTAAGGTGGTCGAAATTTCCGGAGCCCTCCACTATGGCGTGCCATGACCTGAGTCGCTCTGGGACGTTAAACCCCCGTCAAACATAAATCCACCTCTTTCTTGTTCCCCTTATTTCTGCCTCTAAAGTTCTAACAAACCCTGGTGCATACTGAATCGGCCGCTGTTATTGTTACCTATAAATCCACCTCTTGCTGGTTCCCCTTAATTCTGCCCATAAAGTTCTAATAAACTATGGCGCATATTTAATCACCCGCTGTAACTGTTACCTATAAATCCACCTCTTGCTGGTTCCTTTTATCTGTGTCCCTAAAGTTCTAGCAAACCATTGCGCATACTGAATCGCCCTCTGTGTTACCCATAATTCTACCTCTTATCAATGGTGCCACAATGCAAATTCTCTGGGCATCTGTTTTAACCGGGTTTCTTGTCTCTCTTTTTTTTTTCCAGACATAGCCTACAGTGGTGAGAGGCTATTTTATAGACCTTCCGTGAAACGAGTGCGTTTATCTTATCGCTTCGATTGGAACTCACATGTGACTCCCATAAAATATCTTCAAGTACTGAGCATTTGTCTAGTTTTTTAACATTCATGCCCGTAAACTTAAACTTCATCTGCATTGCTCATTGCTAGTCTCACGGGTAAGTTATTGTTTTTAGTTTGAAAAATCAATCTGGAAAATAGTTATAATTAAACGGTCCCTCCAAGGCTGCACATGCTCTGAACAGCGGATTTCACGCCGTGGTTATCCGAGTAGCTTTTCTTTTGTTCCAAACGTACTCTGCTTCCTTCTATAACAGCCTCTGGCCCCAAGCAAGCTGTTGAACGAGAAAGAGTTTATTAACTCAATTTTTTCATAAATTGTAAGATTTCACTATAACAATCGATATATCCGCTGATCATACGATGGCAGGCTTGCATTTTTTTTTGCTGATTGCGTCTTTGCTATCTTAAAAATCGTTCCCCTTTGTTTATTCTGGAAGCCTTAGCTGCTCGATGCAAGCGCTGCAATAACTTTTAAAAAATTTCGCTACACATGGGCAGAATGGGCCATTACCTTCAATATTTCCATAGCAGTACCTTACAATTTTTCAATACTCATAATTTTTGTCGGAGAATGTTGGACGTGCTTTACCGCGCTCTGTACATTACTGCTTCGACCCCAAATGGAATATTTTCGCTGATCATTAAGATAATTTGATGCCTAACATTTTCCCTACTCCATCCCATCCTCCACTTACTTGTACCTATTTGTTTTCGCCTCCTTTCCTCCTCGCGCGTTGGCGGCGTTGCTTGTGCCGTTGCTTGTGCCCTCGTTCCGCTGAGAAACAGCCGAAGCTCATTTCAAGCCATTACCAAGCTTTACAACACACCAAAAAATGCGAATTTTGTATATTACTTCATGTTATTCAACGGCGGCGAAACACTACAATAACTATGGGCTTATGATGGAGCTATATTTCGCTTTTTTTCTAATTTCAGAAATGCCAAGTTATGACGGTGAGGAACTGTTTTCTTCCTGTACTTCCCTTTGTCCTCATTATATATCGATTAACGTCCGCCGTCCAAACGCTAGTAAATAGAAATAACAAGACACATTGAACGCGCCGGCCAATCTTCATTAGTCCTTTGTACACGATACTCTCCGAACACAGGTCAAGAATGGATAGTTATTTCACAACTGCTCTTAGATTAGTGTTAATTTTGACTAACCGGTGGCTTTTGACATAGACATGTCTGCGCCCATATTGCGAGCGTTGTGTGTGTGTAGTCGAGGGGCCCTCACTTGTAGTGTCTTGCGAACTCGGCCCCTGTATGTGAAGGCTATCGCGCAATGAAAACACGAGCGCGACGCATTGAACCGGGCAAACTGATACCAATGTTAATAAGAGAGAGCCCTCAAATGTTTGTCCAGATTCCAGACGCTGTCGCCAGATGGTGCAATGATATCAAGGGGCTTTAGTTGTGCCTCGCTTTGTGGGCGGCTGCGTGTTTACTGTGTTACGCGAAAAGCGCAAGGGCATCGTGTCGCAGAACAGCCAGCGTTGGCGTTGCCGTTGGCGTGACGGAAAAATGAAGATTTGTCGATTACAAAGGTTTCCATAGATGGCGCCTGCCAAACTAGCAGCGCATCGGAAACCTTTGGTCCTTGGGACCTCGTTGCGCGTCCGAGACACTACCGCTACGCCACACGGACACCTCAATGGGCACTGGAACTCCCTTCGACATCCTGCGGACGTTCTGAACGTCCGTAAGACGTCCATAGGAGTTGTAGACATTGTTCACTGCGATGTTCGTATGGCTTGGTTAAAGCGGGGCGTTATATGTATGCCGTGTGGTCTTTGGTGTCCGCGTCTGTGTAAGCAAGAGGAACCGCTGCTACGTCATACCATTAACGGCGCAGCTTAGGTGCCCCCAAATTCTTTTGCTACCTGCAGTACGCATCAGTAATAGGTCGGATGTTCACGCCTACGGGCTTTATACCGTAGCATAATACCCCGTTTTGTCTTTTCCAGAGCCATCAGAAGGGTAAGTATGTCCTGCCCGCTTATATTGCAGCGAGGAGTGGCGCGCCTGTTACAGCGCGTGCGCAGCCTGTATCTAGCAATCCGGCGTACGCCTGTGTTGACACTTCGCCAATAGGTACGCCTCCAGTATGTTACTTATTTCATAGAACATCGTACGCCGAGATTCAGAGGCCGTGGGTTCTGATCCCAGAAGCAGCATGCGTTTGTCTGTTCTGCTGCTTCTGTAAAATTATCCCCCATCTTCAATAATTGCTCAATTAATTTCCCCCTCCAATCAATGCCTCTCAAGAAATCTTCGTAAACAGAATAAAGAGCACACGCCCCTCCCCCGTTTACTCGGGTTCAGTGAAAATTGTCTTCTTTCATTCCGCTGAGTTAATAGCTTAATACTATATAATGTTTAGTGACCAGTTATCCAGATGTCGACAGGTTGGGGTCTAACAGCAGGTTAATATCACACGAAACAAGCTTAATGCTGTTAGCCAGTTGTTTTCCAATGCGATGGCATTTAGGTTGTCGTCATGCAGTTCCCGGTTTCACCGTAACAAAATTCCGTCATTGGTCAATTAGGGTCATGTGACCCTCGTGACGACATTGTGGTCGCGTGACCCCAATTCACCAATCAGAGAGCGCCTTCAAAATGATAGGAATAAGTGAGTGGATCAATGTGGATTAGGGCGCAGGATTAGTATGATCATATATATATAGGTGTGTGTGCGTGTGTGTGTGTGTGTGTGTGTGTGTGTGTGTGTGTGTGTGTGTGTGTGTGTGTGTGTGTGTGTGTGTGTGTGTGTGTGTGTGTGTGTGTGTGTGTGTGTGTGTGTGTGTGTGTGCGTGCGTGCGTGCGTGCGCGCGCGCGTGCGTGTGCGTGTGTGTGTGTTGATCCAATATAACATTCTAAAGGGTGATTACTGTTGCACATCATATTTATCCATTTATTTATACAAAATACCCCTAAAGGCCCTCAATTTGAGGGTATTACATGAGGGGGGGGGGCGGTAAAGGCAAGAATCAAAAGAAATAAATAAGCCAAAAAATTCAAGAAACTACAAACAAAAAACAGATAAAAGCATATGGATTGTTGGAATAAAAATACAAAACCGACATAATTAAACATTGAAGCATAAATGGCAAGAAACAAACATTAACACAGTATAGTTAATACAAGTTATACAATGTCTATCCACAACGGCATGAAAATAAAACTATATATAGAATCATCAATAACAGAAATAAGACAAAAATTTAATGCACTGGTAAGTTAACAATGTACTAAAAGATGTTACGCAGAAGTAGTGGCAGGTATTAGTTTATAATATTTCTCCGGATCAGTGGTGGTAGCAACATCTGAAGGGAGAGCGTTCCAGTTGGTTATAGTGCGTGGAATGAATGAATGTGCATGGTTCGATGTACGGCATGACAAGCGCTTAACTTTAAACGGATGGTCACGGCGGTCAAATATGGAGGAAGGCAAAGAAACAAAGTCATTATGAAGCGTTGGGTGATGATACAGTTTATGAAAAGGTGATAATCGTACCACCCTACGACGGAGATATAGATCTTGCAGATCAGCGCGTTTCTTCAAGGCTGTGATGCTGGAATGACGTGAATAATCAGAGTAGATGAAACGAGCTGCGCGATTCTGCAATGATTCGATGTTATTTATTAAATGTGCTTGATGAGGGTCCCAAATAGCCAAAGCATATTCAATTTTGGGTCAAATAAGAGTGGTGTAAGCACGTAATCGGAGGTGAGAGGGAGCATGCTTTAAGTTGTGTTTTAAGAGGCCTAATGACCGATTAGCAGATGCAAGAATAAGGTTAATGTCGTGGTTCCATGTTAGGTCTGAATGAACGTGAAGACCGAGGTATTTATACGTGGTTACTAACTCGACTGGACTGTTATTTAAAGAATACGCTGTTTGAAATCGAGACATTCGGTTAGTAAAAGACAAATTTTGTTTTGGAAAGGTTAAGTTGCATAAGCCAAGCAGAGCACCATGCTGTTACTGTATCGAGGTCAGATTGTAAGGCTAGGCGATCTTCGTTAGTATAAATTTTGCGATAAATTGCGCATTGGTCGGAAAAAAGTCTGATTCGGGAAATAGAGTCAGGTAAATCGTTAATAAATATCAAAAAAGCAAGGGGCCAAGCACGCTTCCTTGTGGGACGCCAGAATGTACTTGGCTGAGAGACGAGTTATGGTTATTAGCAGTGGTAAACTGAAACTTGGAACAGAGAAAATCTAACACATGCAATAACAAGAGGGTGAATATTAAGAAGTGTTAATTTGGTTAATAACCGGTTATGAGGAACCCTGTCGAAAGCTTTGGAAAAAATCGAGAATTATGGAGTCGACTTGAATTCCAGCATCAACAGATGAATAAAGTTCGTGGATGAAACCAGCAAGTTGCGTTTCGCACGAGTACAATTTACGGAAGCCATGTTGGTATTTAAAGATGATGTTGTGTTGTTCTAGAAATTTAAAAACCTGCGAATGAATCACGTGTTCAATGAGTTTACAAATCGTGCTAGTTAATGAAATTGGTCGATAATTGAGTGCTAAAGAAAGGTCACCGGACTTGAAAATAGGCACAACCTTAGCCAGGCGCCAGTCACGTGCAACCAAACCAGATGAAAGGGATTGCGAAAAAATAGCGGACAAGATGCGATGGATACCTTCAGATGAGTTCTTGAATGACGTTTTAAGTTTCCTTAGTAAAGATAAGATACCAGATATAAGGGCAACGGAACTGGTTCCAACCGGAACATTGGCGGAAAGATGACAAGAAACACTAGACACTTATTTCAGGCATCATAGCAGGCAACCAAAATGCTATCTCATTTTCTTTTTTTGCGAGTGTGGTTAAGGCGCTCAAGTTTGTTTTTTCTGCTGTTCAGTCACTCTATAAAGCTCTCCTGATCCCAAAAGTGAAGACGGTGTTTGTCGAGAACTTAGCACTCCAAGCGATTAACTTCGACCGATGTTAATGTGGCCAAAAGATAGCGGCCGCCCTTCCCGATATTGTTTCCCGCAGAGACGCTCCCAGAGCCGGTGCCGCGGAAGGCAAGAGCCGGTCGAATATGGCCCTTCTGACGGCCGCGTGCATCGTGGGGCTGATTCTGCTAATTGGACTGACGTACTTCGTTATGTCCTCGGATACTTCCGGCCGTGAGTGCAACACAGAACTGAAGGCACCTGATTTTTGCCGGGTGTTTATTAATGCGAAAGCATTAGACGGTTAGGTCGCGTCAGCAAAAGTTGTCCGCACGATTGCGTCGTCCCACAAAGATATAATCTGAATAAGTTTGATTGTATTAGATAGTGCGTGACGAGATGTTGCTGTGCGAAAAAATTTGGTTGATGAATTGCAATTAATTAATTAAACACGAAAGTTAGACTTGGGCGTCGCAATAGCCACAGACGTCGACATAGCATCTGGAGGTCAAAACTAAAATAAATAAATTTAAAAAAGAAATAAAACAACGGAGTTAGCAAAACAAAACATTAACGAAAAGTTAAGGCAAAATATCTAAATAATCTGCGACTAGCTGATGACGTTGCCTTGCTGAGTCACTCAGGAGATGAACTGCAAAGCATGATCAATGACTTAGACAGGCGGAGCAGAACGGTTGGTCTAAAAATTAACATGCAGAAAACCAAAGTAATGTTCAACGTATGTATATATATTGCGAACGTAGGTTGCGTTGGCTCCGCAGAATAAAGATTTAAGAGAAGTGGGCACTTCTACAAAGACACTTTTATTTATCAACGTTTCGACCGCGGTGCGGTCTTCTTCACCGCGGTCGAAACGTTGATAAATAAAAGTGTCTTTGTAGAAGTGCCCACTTCTCTTAAATATATATATATATATATATATATATATATATATATATATATATATATATATATATATATATATATATATATATATATATATATATATATATATATATATATATATATATATATATATATATATATATACTATTGGTTGTTCAACAGTCTAGCAAGAGAACAGCAGTTCACAATTGGTAGCGAGGTGCTGGAAGTGGTAAAGAATGCAGGAGTGACCGCTGATCCAGATCATGACAGGGAAATAACTAGAAGAATAAGAATTGGGTGCAGTGCTTACGCCAGGTTCTCTCAGATCATGAAAGGCAGTTTATCAATGTCCCTTAAAATAAAAGTATATAACAGCTATATCTCACCGGTACTCACCTATGGGGCAGAAACGCGGAGGCTAACGAAAAGGCTTCAACTGAAGTTAAGGACAACGCAGCGGGACATAGAAAGAAAAATCATAGTTGTAACATTAAGAGACCGGAAGCGGCCGGAGTGGGAGAGGGAACAAACGCGGGTTAATGACATCCTAGTCGAAATCAAGAGGAAGAAATGGGCTTGGGCAGGGTATGTACTGCAAAGGCAAGGTAACCGCTGGTCCTTAAGGGTAACTGAGTGGATTCCAAGAGAAGGCAAGCGTAGCAGGGGGTGGCAGAAAGGTGTACGGAAGAGATTAAGAAGTTTGCAGGGATAGGGTGGCCGCAGCTGGCAAAGGACAGGGTTAATTGGAGAGATATGGGAGAGGCCTTTGCCCTGCGGTGGGCGTAGTCAGGTTGATGTGATGAGGATGATGATGTATGAAGCTTGCTTGAGCTTGAAAACCGAGCCTCAGACCAAAAGTGAAGTGAAGGCCGTAGTTATAGCGCACCTAATTGGCATTTGACCTAACCACGCTAAATCATCCACTTTTTCCAATGGTCCTACTTCTGTTAAGTGAAAGTGAGTCACCCACTGTGTTTCGCTTGGTTGAATTGCAGACAAGGACGATGAGGACATCAGCGGTGGTGGCGGCTCCTCCGGCACCGGCGGTTCAGGATACATTCCTAGGACGAAAAAGTCTACTTCGTCAGGTAAGAGAAGAAGGGACCGCAGCGTTTATGGCTTTTGCGGCGGCTGCGTTTTTATGGAGGAAAAACGCTAAGGCGCCCGTGTGCTGTGCGATGTCAGTGCACGTTAAAGATCCCCAGGTGGTCGAAATTATTCCGGAGCCCTCCACTACGGCACCTATTCCTCCTTTCTTCTTTCACTCCCTCCTTTATCCCTTCATCCCTTCCCTTACGGCGCGGTTCAGGTGTCCAAAATATATGAGACAGATACTGCGCCATTTCCTTTCCCCAAAAACCAATTATTATTATTATTGTCATCTCAGAATAGCGGCAACTTTGAAACGACTTATGCTCGGCGAACACGTGTTTTTGAACGTTTTAATAACCCGGCTTTGGAAGACTGCTTTATGACGCGTGCAAAGTGGAATTTTGGGCTAATTGCTGACACACTGACACGGAATAAAGGAGCAGGAAGTCGATACAAAAACCGAGCGTCGTCTTGACCATTCTTCTTCATGTCCTGTCTTTCTGTGCTACGAATGCGTCTGAGTCTGTTAAAAATGCACAACAATTCTGGTCGTCGAACCGTACAATGGTAATAGAAGCCCTGCACTGTAAACACGAATACGGCTATAGCCTCGTTCACATGAACCCAACAGCGGCGGGTCGAGTCAGAGGATCGGGTTGAGCAAGGTCAGCCCACCTTGACTGCGCGTTCACAGGAACCCGATTTTAGCGAGTCGAAACCGGTTCAACTACAGCGACACCAAGCGTCGAGTAGGCGGCAGGAGACGGCAGCGGCAGCCTCCGAGATAGCGGAACAGCACCGCTGTCTCGGAGGCATGACGGCGCAAGCGAAGAACAGGTTCGCATTCATTATCTCCCCTCCTACTAACCCGACTCTTCGACTCGATCCCGTTTACGTGCTATCTGCCGTTGGGGTCGAGCGCGTCAACCCACACCCTGCAGCGGAGTTGACTGGACTCGCTCCCTCGACTCCCGGACACGACTCTGCGGTGTTTACATGAACCCAGTAACCGGTTTTAATAATAGTAATTGGTTTTGGGGGAAGGAAATGGTGCAGTATCTGTCTCATATATTGTTGGACACCTGAACCTCGCCGTAAGGGAAGCAATAAAGGAGGGAGTCAAAGAAGAAAGGAAGAGAGTGATGCTGTAGTGGAGGGCTCCGGAATAATTTTGACCACCTGGGGATCTTTAACGCGCACTGACATCGCACAGCACACGGGCGCCTCAGCGTTTTGCCTCCATAAAAACGCAGCCGCCGCGGTCGGGTTCGAGTAAGTAACCGGTTTTCAACTCAACTTCTCAACTGCTGAGAGTGTTGAGTAAGCATTCTGCAGTCCCCGCCTGCATGCGCATGTTGCACACATAATGGGCGGCATCAAGTCGAGGTACGCAGTGAGCCGTTCACTGGAGTGTCGTAAAAGAAAGAGTGAAAGAGGTCAAGAAAATACAAAGCAAGGCTTAACGCTCAAGGTGCACGCAGCGAGCTTCGGGGTCGTTGCTCTGTCGCCGCTCAATGTTTTGTGAGGCGAGGCGTGTTTCAGTTTTAGTTTATTTAACTTACACGCGTACCACCTAAAATCGCAAACAATGTTCGGACCCACGATCAAGAGCTTTTGTAGGGTCCGGGAACTTAGCGTACGTGGTTGCAGCTTCAGAGGCAGATAATGTACATGGAATAAGTGGGAGTGTTGCTACCAACACGGGTCTACGAGTAATATTGCATAAGGAAACATTTAAAGATTTACTCTCAGTAGAATTTAAACACTGGAAGCAAATTTACGCCCTTATATCCAGGACAGGCGACAATGAGCGTGTGCAGCCCCGTAACATTTTCACGGCCGCTGAAGGAAGAGCAGGCTGTAATATGGGAGTGGAAATTATTTCGGTGGCAATGAAAACGACCGTTGATCTTAATTAAGGACGCTGCTGAAGATGCCAGGTGATATTTTTACTGCATGTCAGGAAAAGGCGTGCGGAAAAAAGAAACTGAGCGTGAGAAAAAAAAAAGGAAAAAAGAGAAGTGGGACAGCAGCCGCCGTAGCTCAGTCAGTAGAGCACCGTGAGTGACGTGCGGAGGTTCTGGGCACGGATCCCACAAGCGGCAGGCATGTGGTTGTCTTTTCTTGTTTAACGTCTCCCAAATTTTTCAAATTTTATTTAATCTTTTTTTTTGTTTTGTTGTGGCTTTTGTCGTACTTTATCTATTGGTGCCTATATTCTGCTTTGATGCATATGTTATCTGTTGTCTATTAACACACTGTTCTCTCATTCTTTTTATGCAATGAGTATATTTGTATACTCTGCATTTTATGTTTTTGCCCCCCCCCCCCCCCATGTAGGTAATACCCTCCTTCGAAGACCTTCAGGAGCATTTTGAATAAATACATAAAGAAATTATGGTCTCTAAACGAAACTACCGTAAGAAACCAGAGCTTCTGAAGAAGCCGCCGCATGCACTGGGTTTTTATGCATGCGCGTGGATACGAATTCGTTGTGTTTGTACGCAAGTACGAACTCAATGCCGAGACAAGCACTGCATCCTGTGCATCTCAGTTGTCTCCCTCCCCCCCCTGTCCTACTTTCCGCGCAGCGCTAAGCGTTTCAAAGTAGGTGCAATTTGTCACAGTCGTTGTTAACGTCATTGTTGCGCGTGTTTCGTAAATACTGAATTTGTTATGTGGTTCGTTGGTTTCTTAACGGGCTTATCCGTTTTCTGTTTCTCACAAAGGATCGACAGTTAATACATCAACTGAGGCCGAAACGTGTAAGTGGTTTGACTATCTCGTTATGTGCACTCCGCGAAGCGTTAATTTCCTTATAAAAATGGTCTACAGACGGTCTATCGACTTCTTATAGACTCCTTATAGACTCTATTTTTTTCCCTATATTTATTTTGGTCTAATCATAGCCTATAGACTGTCTATAGGCAAAAGTCCACTAAAAGTGTATGGCCCTAAATCCATAGATTGTCTATAGACTGCCTAAAAGATTTGTATTGCATATAGACTGTTCTCTACGGTTTGTCTATAGAGAGTCTGTAGACTTTATGTACAGCAGTTTATGGATAGCCTATAGACTGTGTAAAGAAATTTTTGTAAGGGTTGGTGAAGCCTTGCTGTGGAAAGATCGTAAGCATTTAGACAGTACCAGCGGATTTTTCCCTTGATTAGCCTGCTTAAACTGCGCTGAGCCTTAAAAAAAAGACTCGCAAGGTCAAACCACGAACGGCAACCCGGTGACGAAGTGATTCATGAAGCTTCGGAGATGTTGCTAGCTCCACTTGGCCAACTCGTGCGGTATTTGTGAACTAATCGCACACATTCACAGAATTCGTGTCCTGAGCATATATGCTATATTTACTGAATTGATAAGTGCCGATCCTGCATTTATGATTTATGCTTAAACGGCAAAGAGGGACCCTGACATGTACACCTCGTTAAATGCTAAGTGCACAGTTTCAACCGGGTTGAAACGTGAGCCTACGGTTATTTCGCTGGGCACAAAGTGACATGCGGCTACAGTAAACAAGCTTGGCAGTCCCGCCAACCGTGAAGGCTGCAGCCTGCGTCACGCTGTAATTCGCTGGTTATTTATCTTCATCGTTGTCATCTGATAGTTGTGTCCTCTCTGGCGATGCGTCAGCAGCTATGGCTACTCGAAGAAGTACCACTACGACTGGGCCAGTTAAAAGTAAGTGCCTTTCTAATGCTCGTACGCACTCAACTGAACAGCGCTTCGACCAACTTTGTGTAGATCCTGTAGTGCCGAGCGACCGCACGACTGTGCAGCATTGCAGGCCGCCTGTATAAACAAGCTGAAAGGCATAAAGAGCCGCACGCCCTATACATCGGGGGCATGAAAGTCTCTTCCTGCCTGTCCACACGGCGAACTGCTGCAGCAGCCTTTCAATGTGCACTGGTTCTATCAGCTTTCTCGCTGACGTTCTTTAGGGAAATAATAGCGCACTAAATTCGTTCCGTGATGTGCGGTCCATATACTATACCTCATTAGTTTCCAATGGACAATGAAACTCTACTTGACGTCCCACGGATGTCCTAGACGTCCACAGTACGTCCGAGGCAGTTTCACTGCCCATTGGGTTGTGGGTGGTACAGAGCGAGCTAGACAACGGACAAAAGCCTATTCCTTCCTCCCCTCCCATTCCACCTGATTACCCCAAGCCAAAAAAATCATGGATTATCTAGAAATGAAACCTCTTTATCAACCGACAAGGAAGGCTGGCCGACACATTGCGACTGCTTTTTTCTGATTAAATTAGCCTCCATTATTACCCTTATTGCCCAACGTTAACGATTACCCATTACCCATTATTAACAGCGGTCCATTACTGTAGTCCTTTATTTCTCTTATTTTTTCTCCTGCTTTTCCGCCGCCGACACCCTTTTGCAGGGGTACGAATGACCTGCACCTTCGGTGCATCCGGCGTAGACATAGCCATGGTTCCTCCGGACGGCCTGTGTGACTACATCTTCTACACGGACGTACATTACAACGTTAAACGACGAAAAATAATGCCCACCCATGGCAAGAAGGCCTTCGAAGCGCTCAAAGAGGCCGCCAAAACCTACAATATGACTACAATGGGCACCTCCATGGCTTTAGGGTAAGCGGACTCAATTCTGGACTTACGGCTCTGATTAGGGCGCTCGTCTACTGAGCCGGAGTACCCGGGTTCGAAGCCAACCGCGACGGCCGCGTTTGGATGGAGGCGAAACGCTAAAGCGCCCGTGTGCTGTGCGATGTCAGTGCACGTTAAAGATCCCCAGGTGGTCGAAATTATTTCGGAGCCCTCGACTACGGCACCTCTTTCTTTCCTCTTTCACTCCCTCCTTTATCCCTCCCCTTGCGGCGCGGTTCGGGTGTACATCGAGATATATGAGACAGTTACAGGGCCATTTCCTTTCCTCAAAACCAATTTTCCAATTTTTTTCTTGATATGCTCGCGGCCTACAGGGCGCTGGGCATCCTACCAGACTCGCTCAAGACGCTGTTGTGGCCGCAGGGCAGTGCGCGCACCCGTGAGCGAACAATGGTGAGCTTGTGTGCTTTTCTCGAACAGATCAGGCCCGTCTGTTCTGCGCCAGGTAGTGTTAGGCAGGGACTGAACGCTCCACTTGTGCTACCTCGGACGCTTAAAACAGCTGGCCGCCCCACACCAGCTGTTGTGTACAAGTGCTGTGCGCGTGTGTCGCGGTGGTTTCTGTTTGTTGGCGCACGCGCGCAGCCATCCGCATTCCAGGCGGCGCCTAGCGGCGACGACACGGGCACCTCCCCCTTGGAGACGACGCGGCGACCCAACGCAGCCGGCCGCCTCCTCATCGGCGACACACCTCTCTCCCGCCCGGCGGCCGCGGCGGCTGAACGCGCGCGGCCTGAACATTTGACTTGTAAATAGTGTATATATGCCCTCACCCCTATCTCTTTCCTGCTATCCCCTCACCTCTTTTGTTTCACTTCTTCAAACTGCCTGCTATCCTATATTTCCGCTACCCCAGCTCAGGTGCCGCCGATTAGTGATGGCAGATGCCGGGGTGAGCAAACATCTTTTACCTTCCCTTTTTGTTATTTTAAATAAATAATCACTATATATATATATATATATATATATATATATATATATATATATATATATATATATATATATATATATATATATATATATATATATATTTCTCTTTCAAGCTTAGCCATTGCACTTTATTTAATCTCTCGAACCCCACAGCTTTAAAGATATGATATGAGAGGTTCAACGTCTCAAAAGTGCATGTAAGCTGTGAGAGGTGCCATACAATGGAGGGCTTCGGATTAATTTCGACCACTAGAAATGTTTTACCTTCGCCGACATCGCACGGCGCATGGGCGTTTCTATTTGTTCTGCCTACTCCAAAATACGGCCACCGAGGCCCATGGATTGGATCCCGTATCCTTGGCCTCAGCCGTAGCCACTAAGCCACCGCGGCGAATACATCACCGAGGAGATTACGAAGGGGGGAAGGTACGAAAAGTTCACACAAGAGTAGCTCTTTCCAATCTAAAAAATTGTCACAACATTGCTGAGATGGATAGACTCAAATAACGCCGATAAAGAATCCATCATTAGACGCAAGAGTCGCAACGTCATAGTTGGCGCCGATGCCTAACGGTTTAGTAAAGGCGGACGTGCTAAGGAAGTCATTTTTTTTCAGAAAGCTGGCATACTTCTAAAACTTATGGTCAGCACGGTTAGATTTAGGAAATCGTTGCCTTTCATACTTCTCGCGTCTGCGAACGGTTTTGTAGACACTCGAAGCCATTTTGGGGTGCGCGGTCATTAGTGGCCGTCGGACCCAGATATATATATATATGCATGCTCAAGAACACATTAACGGGGCGATTCACGTGCACTTCTTACAATTCCACCGAGCGTAGAGACCGTCCCTTTCGCATCTCTCCAGGCAGCGCAGAGCTACACCGTTGGGCTGTGTTGCTGGTTCCAGTAGTAGCAGTAGTAAGTAAGTAGTAGTAGGAAGTAGTAGTAGTCAGTGCACATATCTCGTTTTTGGCAGAAACTTAGCTTGCTCCGAGTTTGAGTCGTGGCGTATGTATGGGTCCACTTTCTTCTTTCTTTGTGTTTACCCTAGCAGCGCAGGTAATCGGGCCAATATTGGAAATCTATTGGCAATGCCTGGCCCTACGCAGGACCAGTGTGAAGCCATTCATTTGCAATATTGGCCCGATTACCTGTGCTCTGCTTGAGTAAATGGATCTAGGCTTGAGCTCGGACTCCGCGCGGGTTCAGCGAAACATGATAATAGGCCATGGAACAAATTCATGCGGTAACGGTTCACCGTGGCGAAGGACGATACGTTGTATTGCACGGCCAATTGTATACATCTCTCTACCTCAAGACCTCTAGAGGGCTCCTTTCTGCGAAGGATATCCCGCGACACCTCATACCCCGCGGTGTTATACCCCTGTCACACGGGACGTTGAATGTCATTCGCAGCGAATGACATTCACAACGAATGTCATTGCCTGCTGGCGTTCCCGTTCTACGGGTACACAAAACGGCATTTGCAAATGATGGCGATGTCCATCGGCTAACTGCTATGACAGCAGAACGTTACAAATCATGTTTTTCATACACATATTTTATGTTTATTGCTAGTATCACACTGTTACACATTAATAGACTCTTTAAAATTTTTTGCAACGCCTTGCGGCAGCAATAGTCAACAAGCAATCCACTGAAATATCCAAAGCAAGACAGGCTCAAAGCCGCTCACGATCCCTCCCGTACATGCCGCCCGCACTTCCTCCCGCTGTCGGCACTATGGAGGGCTGCGAAATTGGTGCCGAATTCTTGACAGTCGCTGATGAGCAACAGTGCAAGCGAACATTGCTTGTTCACACGCCTTCTGCTGGGCTGGCGAAGCTGCAGAGTTGTTTTCTATTGCGAGCACTGAAGGCAAATGGAGTGACGACCACGCTACTCCGGCAAGATGGAGGACGGTTTGTAAACAAACGCGGCCGTCTCTACAGTAACTGGCGGCGACTGGGAACAAGAGTGTAGTTGCGCAAATCGCTTCAAATACCTTATTTTACATCAAAAAATGATTCAAAAGTTCATTTCAGCAATTAAAATAAAGTTTTCTTTGAATACGTTTTGTTCTCACTAATCAGTTTTGTAATTTTTCGCCAAGCCGCTGTCGTCGAGATTACACAGATCGCGCGTGCATGAGTTCGGGAAACTCATTCAATGGGCGAATGTCGTTAGCTGTGAATGTCATTGACTGTGCCCGTGTAGCAGAGAAAAAAACGCCATTCAAACGTAATGTCATTCGCTGCTAATGACATTCAACGTCCCGTGTGACAGGGGTATTATACGAATACGAATACGGTTTATTTTCATGTTTGTACAAAACATGGGGAGATGGAAGAAAAAGCTGCTGAACAGCAACTTGACAGGCTCCCACCCCCCTTGTTTACATAGGCAATAGCAGCTCATATAATATGCATATACAGATCAGCATACACACACACAAAAAACACGTTTTGATGGATATTTTATACATCACTAAAATTGGTGAAAGACAATTTCCGTGAAATGTATAGGTACGAAACGTAGTGTAAGTATGCATGATTGAAAATACTTCAAAGATTTGAAAGAACAGCAGTTATAAAGCGAAACAGAAGAATTAACATGTACACAGAGCATACAGATCAAACCTGAGAAAAAAAATTCCATAAAAGGTAGTGCATAGGTAGTACAACTGTAGCATTTGAGAAAGAGAAAAGTAATTACCCTTTCTTCAACCCTATTTCTAAACAACTAAAGGAATAAATCTCTGAATTCTGTTTTCGAAATGCTCATCACATCAACTTCTTTGCGAAAAAAATAATTTAATACACTTGGTACTGTGTGTCGTAACATTTGTTCACCATAATTAGTGCGGTTACGATGAACTTCCCAGTGCTCAGGATGTCTAGTTGCACAGGAGATCCCGTTCCAGTAGCAGCAAATACGTGAGAAGTTTCGTTTGCAGCAAACCCTACGTTCTCACGAACCCGCGTTACGAACCATGGGCCCATTTCTTTGGCGCTGTTTAAGTGTTTACGTCGACGCTTGGACAACGGGCTCAGTGATCCTCATCTTGCGCGTATTTTAGAATTCCTTTATTGTCGTTTGGTTTTCGGAGACAGTGAAGTACAGACGGTGTCGTTATGGCTAGTTCCAGTACTACAGCCCCCGTCAAGGACTCGATCGCTGCTTTATATCTTATATGTTTGCGGAGGCAGACGGTACGAAGAGAGATAACGTATTCCAGTGTCAGTGCCAGAGGCTTCTTGGCCTTATGCATGTTCAGTGTAGGCGCAGCGGCTTCTAGAACCATGTCCCTTATGACTTCTCTGCTGCGTGTGGTCTGTCTGGCAGGAAAGAAGCCTCGATTTCTATGCAGAGCTATGCTTCTCGTTCAACCATTTTGATACCACGCGAACTGACTGCAGTAATATCAGCTAAATACATGGGGCTTGTACCGAGCAGTCACTTGCAGCCGCTTTTAGTACAATATGTCGAAGAACAATTTTTACCAGCTGAGTATACACGACGGACAAAGAGAACCTACACAGGACAAGGCTGGACTAACAACTGACATCTTTATTGTCCACATTCCGTAGAGTAACCGTCACGCATGAGGCAAGCCAAAACAAGAAAGGCACGTGAAATTTTTTAGGCCTATCTGATAGATAAACATGGTGATGCTTGCGTCAGTTCCCCCTCGATTATGCTGACAACGAAAGAGATTGACTTCTTGAGTGATTACACGTCTGTATTGGCTTGGTACATGCGTGACGGCTGCTCTACGGAATGCGCACAATAAAGATGTCAGTGGTTAGGCCAGCCTTGTCCTGTGTACGTTCTCCTCTTGTCTCTCGTCTTTTTTCGGCTGGTGAAAATTATTCTCAGACATGTCATATACCAACTGGCCCACCATTCAGCCTTGCTTTGGTACAACATAAACAAAGGAACACCTAAAGTATATATATGCAAGCCTTTTGCCTCATAAAAGCGCTACTTATGACTGCATTCTCCGGACACTGCATACACTCTAAACAGAACGGTGTAAAAAGGGGAGTAAGCTGCCATTTAGCGCCCTTTAGCGGTGTGATTCGATGAGCGCCATCTTCCGTGCGAAGTTCCCCTACTTCGACAGGACTGACGACAACTGGACGGCCTCGGTGTTCTGACTTTTTCTTGGCTCTGCGCAGCACCATCGGGTATATTGTGAGGAATGAGACCTTGAAGCTTCTGCGTGCGATGCTCAACATTTTCGACGAGAAATTTGTCCACTTCGGCATGCTGAACATCGACAGGACTGACGAAGACTTCGCCCACATCAAGGGCACTGACTTGGATTACCTATGGGTAAGTTGATGGGGACAAACCTCGCATGTAGCGAGCGACTGGCCAGAACCCGGACGATGCAGATTCCACTCTCCTCCCGTTGTTGTTAGTGGTTATTCATTAATAAAATAACAATGGAAGGAAAAGATCTTGCTAGCCGCGGCATCTGCCATCGGAACCTGAAGCACCTGATCTGCGGCTAGCGCAAATAAAAGGACAAAGAGAGGGAAAGAAAAGGAGGAGCTATAGTAAGAAAGAATAGGGGTAGTATATACACTATGTAGAAATAAATAACACGACTGGAACAAAACACTGATAAATATGACGGACCCCGCGGTATTTGTCTCACTCTAGGGAAATGATCTTTAACGTAAACTGACTACGCACAGCACACGGGGGGGGGGGGGGGGTGCTGTTTGAGTCGGAGTACCCGGGTTCGAACCCGACCGCGGCTGCAGCCTTTCGATTAAGGCGATATGTCTTTAGTCATAAAGGAGATAGCACTTCAAAAGAATGCAAGTGCTTGCGGGAAAGCAGCAATCTGGGGCAGAAGGCGAAATACCGGAATGCGACGAATCAGTGTCAATGCTCCGATAATGCAAAACACCACCACTACGGCTGACCGATGTTTTGCCTCAGAACAAATTATCCATGAGCCGTCATACTGGGACAGCCAGGAACAGAAGGTAATGGGAGGTAGCCGGTGTCGGGCGAGCCTCGAGTTCAGGGCCTGTATTACGGATTGCTCTGAATCTGAGAAAGTCACAAAGCACTCTCGAAGCCTCGCTTCTGTTGGCCAGTCCTGACCACGATCATCATCATCAGCCTGACTACGCCAACTGCAGGGCAAAGGCCTGTCCCATGTATCTCCAATTAACCCTGTTCTTTGCCAGCTGCGCCCACCCTATGCCTGGAAACTTCTTAATCTCAACCGCCCACCTAACATATTTGAGTTTTGAGGCTCTTTCGTGGCTGTCTTCAGACCTAGAACGTTCCGTACTACGGGCCCGGGTCCTGCGTCTGCTTTCTTCATGGGGCTCGTACTTTTCCGTACCCTCCTGAATCGAAGAAACTTAAGTGGCACGCGGCATTAATGCTACTGATGGCCAGGGCAGGAATTTCGCAGTTTTCCTTACGCCCAGCGTTTCTCCCTGCCAACTTTTGCAGGTGGTCAGGCGCTTTCTGCTAAGGCAGCCGCTTACACCGGAGTACCACTGCGCCATAGGAATGGGAGTGACCAAGAAGTATAACGCACAGGCGCTGGCGGATGTGGCTTTAAAAGCAGTCAAGTAAGCACGCTCTTCATGAGGCGGAGCGAAGCATTCATCCGCCTTACAAACTGCTATTTGTCTGAGTTCGGCAGAAAACCACGCTGCTTGAAACACCAAAATGAACGTTTTGCTCTTTTTGAGACTTTTTTTTTCTTGTGATACTATTCTTGTGATACTACAAGCCTCATCGGGTAAGAAAAAAAGTGTGGTCGGTCACAAAATTCGCTGATTGGATGGAGATAAGTGACGTCTCCAAAAACGACTTTACAAATATACGTCCGTTTCGACTCCTCGAGACATCATCATCATCAGCCTGGCTACTCCCACTGCAGGGCAAAGTCCTCTCCCATATCTCTCCAATTATCTTTATCACTTTGCCAGCTGCGGCCACCCTATCCCCGCAAACTGATTTATCTCATCCGCCCACCTAACTTTCTGCCGCCTTCTGCTACGCTTGCCTTCTCTTGGAATCCCTTCCGATACCCTTAAGGACCATCGGTTATCTTGCCTCCGCATTACATGCCCTGTCAAGTCCATTCCTTCTTGATTTCGACCAGGAGACGCCTCCCGTGGGAGACACCTAAGGGGAAATCTCAAAGCACCTGATAGATAGATGTCTTGTCTGCAGACAGGCGTAGGTGTAGGAATCCGCAAACATCACCATGTGCGAATAACACAAAACTCAATTTAAAGGCGTCAGCAGCCTCTAATTCTATCGCATTGCCAACACTTAAAGTAATTACTTAATACAATTAATTTTATCAAGGGTAGCTGCGATTTTTTTTTGCGACAAACCAGCCGAAGCGTGGCTCTATTGAGTAATACGATTTATTTACAGCGACCATTGTATGATGCCCCGCCGCGGTGGCTCAGTGGTTAGGGCGCTCGACTACTGATCCGGAGTTCCCGGGTTCGAACCCGACCGCGGTGGCTGCGTTAAAGATACCCAGGTGGTCGAAATTATTCCGGAGCCCTCCACTACGGCACCTCTTCTTCCTTTCTTCTTTCACTCCCTCCTTTATCCCTTCCCTTACGGCGCGGTTCAGGTGTCCAACGATGTATGAGACAGATACTGCGCCATTTCCTTTCCCCCAAAAACCAATTATTATTATTATTATTATTATTATTATTATTATTATTATTATTATTGTATGATGTACTTTCTCCGCAGTTGTCAGCGTCACCATTGACAGCATCGTCATCTCCATCAGCCCGCTGAGCTCCACTCTATCTATAGTGAACTAGAATACTGCATACTAGTTCACTGTAACTCCAGCTAAATGTCTCTCCTATGGACCTCCAAGTGACCCTCCGCAGCGCTAGCTACGACCATCCTATTCGGTCCCCTGTAATAGATCACGCAGATATACCCGCGGCTTTCCAGCGTTCGTGGGAAGTGACCGGACGTCACCATTGGCTGGCGTTGGCTGCGATATACAGCAAATGGTGAGGTGCATCGCAACGCACTGTCAATAGCAGACGATCGGACCTGGTCACTGGCTGCCATTGGCCGCGATATACAGCCAATGGTGAGGCCCAGTCGCCAACCACCCAATGGCCGGGTCGCTTCTCACGAACGCTTGATAGCCGCCGGTATATCTGAATGACCAATGGCAGACGAACAAATGGACGCGAAATGGACAATGGAAAAGAGGTGCCGTAGTGGAGGGTTGGTTGGTAACAACTGTATTCAAAAGTCCTACAGAGCTTTCGCCGACGGGGCCTTAGTTCTCCCACGTGGGGACTTCGAGGTGTTGCCTCGCCGTCGCCTCGCGGGCCTGCTGGACGGCCCAGGGTTGGTCACCGAGACTGGGGCTGCGCAAGGCAGCGGCCCACCGCGGCGGGAGGGTTCCGGAGTTAGCACCGTCAGGGTTTTTGCTACAGTCCCAGAGCATGTGGGGTAAAGTTGCTATAGCAGTGTGGCAGACCTTGCATATATTCGTCGGGTATGTTCCGGGGTAGAGTCTGTGGTATTGTGCCACTACGGCTGGCAGCGCGGCAGCCGTAGTGGAGGGCTCCGGAATAATTTCGACCACCTGGGGATCTTTGACGTGCACTGACTTCGCACAGCACACGAGCGCCTTAGCGTTTTCCACGTTAAAGATCCCCAGGTGGTCGAAATTATTCCGGAGCCCTCCACTACGGCACCTCTTTCTTCCTTCCTTCCTTTCACTTCCTCCTTCCCTTACGGCACGGTTCAGGTGTTTAAATATATATGAGACAGGTACTGCGCCATTTCCTTTCCATAAAAACCAATTATTATAATTATTAAGATTTCAGCAGATTCACTCTCTCTAAACTGGTTGAGCCCTCAGCAGCCTGCTTTCGCGAAAGGATTATCGTTCAATCTTGCCGTCCACTCTTAAATTAAGGTTACCGCGATCAGAACCTCTTATTTTTTACCTTAATACAACATGCGCGTGCCGTGTTGTGCAAATAGTTCCATGTAAGCGCCTGAAGGCCACTGTTGTTTTTTCTTTAAACAGGACGTTCCCTCGCATAAGCATGGTCATCTTGAAGATACACATCGGGAAAGCATTCTACCTCAACGACACGTATCCCGCCCCGCCAAACCCCGACTACGATGATTTTACCGGGTTGCACTTCATGAACTTGGTGAGCGTGTGGTCATGCAGACGCATGTCGAGCAATTTCGGACAAAAATTTTGAGAATTGAAAAATTGTAAGATACGTTTGCGGTAGTATTGAAGGTAGAGGTCCATTCTTCTGATATGTAGCAAAATCTTTATTTTAAAATGTTTCTATCGATCGCATCGAACAGTTAACACTTCCATAAAAAACCAATGAGGAACGCTTTTGACGATAGCAAAAACGTTAATAGAAAAAAATTCAAGACTGCCGTCGGGCGATCTGCAGATATGTTGGTTGTTATAGTGAAATCTTATACGAAAAAAATTGTGTTCATAAGTGGTTTCCCGTTCAAAAATGCTTTCGCCCAGAACTACTGGTTGTCAGCGGGTTGAAGTGAAGGCACAAGGCGGCCGGTGCCTAAGCCGCTTTGCCTAAGCCTGAGCGCACTCAGCACAGGTCAGCTTGCTAATCGCGGTTGCTGGGAGAAATAACCTTGCCGAGAAGTTGCTCACTCTTTCCTCGAGTTATCTCCGGCTCGTCCTTCCAGTGGGCTTGACTGAACTTCAAGAATGGGATGTGGAAAACCGCGGCTGCATTGCATCGCCATTCACTTCAAAACGGCGGCAACCAGTCGTTCTCGGTGTCGACGTCATGAGTGCGAGTAGAGAGTGGCAGGCCAATTTTTAATGCGAAAGCTTTAGATGGCTATGTCGCGTCAGCAAAAGCTTCTCCGCACGAGTGCGTCGTGCTATGAAGATATTGCGCAAAAGTTTGTGTTAGTGTATGATGAGATCTCTGTGTGGGAAAAATTCGGTCAATGTGGTGTAATTAATTAATTAAACGCGGAAATTACACTTGGACGTCACAACAGCCATGAACGTCGACATAGCACCTGGACGTCGGAATTAAAATATCTAAATGAACAAAAATAAAAATAAAAAAGAAATAAAAATGAAAAATAGAACGCGTACAGGCGTCGTGAAAAAAACTCGCGTTCTAGAAATTTCAGTGACGTCACATCCGCTGACGTCACTGCATGTCTATACGTACAAGCAACGCAATGCTTCCGCATTTCTCCAATGCGGGTCGCCGCAATGATCTCAAAGTTTTTAATTCGATTTTTCCAGCCATAATTAAATGCGTCTTTTGCCGCCGGACAACCATTAACGCGCCCAGAGAGAGGCAAATAATGAATTTTTACCGAGAACAATACATCGACAACTGGTGGGGTTTTGGAGACCTACACCGCCATTGTTGCTGGTAGACACAGACGGGCAACCGAAACTGCCTCAGCGCCTTCATTAGGTAAAAGGGACGAATGTTCACATGACAGTGAAATTTACCGCCTCCTCCCCTGCCTGCGGGCCATGCTGTCGAACGGGACTTAACAAAGGAGCGGCAGATATCCTCCAAATATGTCCCCATAGCTATGATCGACTTGTCATGACATTTCGGGCAGCCACCTTGCAACTACTAGCTTGACATCGCGGGTGGCTATCCGGTGCAAGGTGATTGACTGCGACGTCACGATGAGGTTAGAGTTTTGACATTGGTTGGAGGCCCTCCTTTGAGGGAGCGTTTACCGCATCGCTGTTGATTTTATCCGACTATAGTTTCTTTTTTCCATGAACTCCGAGCCAGTTTACGCAATCGTATAACGTTGTTGTGTGAGTATTCTGTGTGTTGTATTTTGCACTTACATGCACAGTCCCTGTCAAAAATATACGGCCCAAGAGGTTTGCTTCCAAGCTCTACGGGGGGGGGGGGGGGGGGGGGGGGGGGGGGGGGGGGGGGCTCTTAAGCACATCTAACAGTGCTACCTTGGGAGGGTTGAGGACTTGAGTTTCTCCCGCCTTCGTAAGATTAAGGTCCCTGGGCATGCAAGAGGAGCCGCGTTGCAGGGCTCAGAAGCGGACCCCTTGGGCTGTATATTTTTGACATAAACTGTACATGCATTCTATACAACCTGTAAATAACCTCTTGCCCACAGTTGAATGTGTTGTACTCGCAGTTGAAGTTCTCATATTTTCGAAGCTTTGAGGTTCAGCGACAGTCGAGATGACCGCCTTCGTCACAACCGAGGCATGCCACAAGGGACACAGAAAGTGAACGGAGGCGCGCCAGCTGGTAGGCGTGCATTACGGGGCATTCACGTGAAATGATGTGTACCGTTTTGGTTGCACAACGCGCAGCTTCAGCGCAGCAGGCCAAAGCAGGGGGGTGGCTAGCCCCAAGCAGCATAGGTATAATTGGCCCAATATTGGGAATATATCGGCAAATACTGGTCGTACAAAAAACCAGTGTGAAACCAACATTTCCCAATACTGCGCCAACTACGAGTGCTGCTTGGGGCTTCAAGAGAACTCTTCACTGGACGGAGTTCTAACAAGAGTCCCTGCGGGAGAGCAAAATCAGCCTATGCTCCATCCTCTCACACTCCTCCAGAACAACACCGCGTCCATCCTGCCTAGCTTGGCGTCCATCACCGAAGGAGGGCGCCTGCTGATGCTCTCGCTGGCCATGTATGCGCGCGCATCTCGCATGAGGGACGACTTCGACCTGAAAACCATCACCCTCGCGAACAAGACCACCCTGATTGACTACGCTGCGGTAAGTGCTGCAAATCACTCACCCCCTTGCAATGGGCGCCGTTTGTATCGATTACGAAACCCAAGCATCACAAGTAATTCGCCCAATATTATAAATAGATGGTTTCACCCTGGTCCTTTGTAGGACCGGCTTTTGCCACTACATTCCCAATATTGGGCTGATTAGCAGTGCTGCTGGGGTTAAGGTTCAGTGGCGAATGCGAAAGGCAAGAGTTCTGTTTTGAATGACCCGGGGAATGACCCTGTGGCATTCGATAAGAGCATATGTGGCGCAAGAATGCAAGCTTGCATAGTGATGGTGCAAGAGGCGTATTTACTTAACGTAACGTTACGACATGAACAGAAGGCACCCATGCAGCACAGGTCATTGGCCCAATATTGGACATGATTGGCCTTACTATGGCCATTTTCAGGACCGGCCTCTGCCAATATATTTCCAATATCGGGCAGATTACCAATGTTGCTTAGGAATGTCGCGGTCATCAGTGGCACTCCAGTCAAATTGATGCATTAAATTATTATTAAAACTGCATAGTACAAACCCTCGATATAGACAAATACGCTTTTCATTGCTTCCAGTTTTCGAATGAGCAGCTGTGTGAAAACCAGGCCATGCTATTTCCGTCAATGACTACTACTCATCGTCATCACCAGTAGTCTGACTACGCCCACTGCAGGGCAAAGGCCTCTTTCATGTCTCTCCAATTGACCCTGTCCTGTGCCAGCTGCGACCACCGTATGCCCGCAAACGTCTCAATCTCATCCCCCCACCCAACTTTCTGCCTTCCCCTGCTACGCTTGCATGTATTTTCTCCCCCTATCCTCTCTTCCTGTCCCCTCACCTCTTTCATTTTCATTTCTCCATTCTGCCTGCTATCCTTTATTTCCGCTGGCCCACCTCAGGTGCTTCAGTGTCGATGGCAGATGCCGGGGCTAGCAAAAATCTTTTTCTTCCTTTTTACTATTACTTTTAATAAAACCACTACCACCACCTTCTCTTGGAATCCACTCCATTACCCTCAAGGACCAGCGGTTATCTTGCCTTCGCATTACACGCCCTGCCCAAGCCCATTTCTTCCTCTTGATTTCTACTGCTTACTACTAAAAAACGTGAGTTAGAGCTTGTTTGCGTGCGTTGTTCATGGTCGCGTTTTCTCACGTGCACGGCTCTTAGAGAAATCACGGCTGCAAGCACACTAAAATGTCTTTACTTTTTTATGCGAAAACATTACTAGTCTTATTGCGAGAAAGCCGACAGCGTGTGTGTACTCGCAGATTACACAGAAAATCTCAGCGGGGGCAAGAATAATAGGGTGACGTCAAGCGGCCGTATGACGCACACAGCAAGCCGAAAACTGCCACCTCAGTGAATCCTGCACATGTCGTTCGTCAATATACCTGGCGTTTCAGCGAACACTTTCGAAAATTCTTGCAAATATTGGGTTCAATATAGCAAACAAAATAGGTGTAGGATCACACTCTCGGCCCTGGCGGACAAAATATGTTGCAAAACCCCGTTAATTATCCAGATAATTAACAAACACCAACTAATTAACTTTTTAATTATCGTAGCTGGGGTGGTTATAATAATAATAATAATTGGTTTTTTGGGGAAAGGAAATGGCGCAGTATCTGTCTCATATATCTTTGGACACCTGAACCGCGCCGTAAGGGAAGGGATAAGGAGGGAGTGAAAGAAGAAAGAATAGGTGCCGTAGTGGAGGGCTCCGGCATAATTTCGACCACCTGGGGATCTTTAGCGTGCACTGACATCGCACAGCACACGGGCGCCTTAGCGTTTTTCCCCCATAAAAACGCAGCCGCCGCGGTCGGGTTCGAACCCGGGAACTCCGGATCAGTAGTCGAGCGCCCTAACCACTGAGCCACCGTGGCGTGGTGGGGGGTTAGCCTCAGTTGGGAGTTTGATGTCGTGAACAAGATGATGTTATATCAGTTATTGAAACGAAGAAAAAAAAGTGCGGAGCCTTGCGGCGCGAAGAAATCCGACGTTTTTTCGCACACGCGACCGAAACTGAGCGCAGGAACGCCGAAAGTACGGCGTAAGCGAAGCGTCCGCCGGTGACGTGTCGCAATTAATGCAGCGCCCAATTCGAAACGCATGTGCTGTCTTTCCTCGCTACAGAACCTCGGCGCTCAGCTTAGAACGCGGCCGGCGCTGTCGACTGCTTCGTCGCTCGGAGTACGAAAAATTACAGTCATCGTCTGCTGCGCGGCCGTCGCTTCTGGGAACACTGATAAGCACACCTGCCGCTCTGCTTGTCTGGTTAACTCTGGAAAGAGTTTTTTTATCTTTTTATTTTCGTCACCAGCTTCGTGAAAGGGATAATAGTACTCTTCTCTTACAGTGTGCAAATTGTGCTGTTTAACGTTAAATAGTGCCGGTATATCGACATGCATTGTATTATTACAGTCAAGCGTCATTTCTTTTATATGCCGTATCGGTTTGACTGCTACGATAAATGAGAATGACTTCGTAGATGAAAAGATTCGAACTGAAAACAGTGCAATTTTAGCACTGAGTTGCTCCGTACCGGCTGGCTCAGTACGATTGCCGTGTGCTGGATCAGACACGTCCCGTGCTGTAAGAAGGGCTAGTACTTAATTAGTAAACCTGGTCCACAGATGTTTAGCACTTTCTAGTTGTGCAACAAACAGAAATGAATGAAATTTGTACCTTTTATGGATTTAGTTGGTTGCAGCCCCACTTGAACACTCCAGGGAAGAACTAGTAATATGCGATGAAAAGAAGCCGTTGTCACATCACGTGTTCAGAATGCTTGCCGTCCATTGCGGTGCACTGTAGTATGCGGCCTTTGATGGAATTCAAGCAGAAATGAGTATCTCTTGGAGAATCTTTTCGATTGATATCTTGATACGCTCAATCAGGTCTTCGAGGTTCGCTGGCTCCGCATTGAAAAACTTCGTTCTTAACGTATCCCCAGAGGAAGGTATCCAGTGGTGACAAATCGGGCTATCTGGGAGGCCACGCTGTTGTCCACCCCCCCCCCCCTCACCCCCGCCCAATCTAGTAGTTGAGAAAGGTGCTCTCCGGGAATTGCACCACGAAACGAAAAAAATGTGGCGGGCCTCCGTCATGCTGAAACCACATTTTTTCAACCCGGTCAGTGGTAGCTCTGAGATAAATTCAGAGACGGCACATTTTAGGACGCAGTCTGTGTACTTTTTCCCAGTGAGGTTTCCGTCGATGAAGAAAGGACCAAACATACGGCCGCCATAAATGCCACACCAAACATATGCTTACCATCTTACTTGGTGCTTGTACTGGCGTAGCCAATGTGGGTTCTTGTCGCACCAATAATGCGCATTGTACATAGAAGTTGACGTTAGATCAAGTCCCTGCAAAATTGGGCTTCATCTGTACAAAGCACTTTGTGAGGAATTCCGGGTCTTCACCACTTTTAATCGGGCACCAGTTGCAAAAATCGAGCCGTTTCTGAAAGTCAATCGGTGTCAGCTCCTGGTGCATACACACATGATAGGGGTGGCAGCTTTATCTTGCAAGTGACCTCCAAACTGATTTCCAAAGCGATTTCCCTGGTACATGCTTCTGGCCTGACAGAAACGTACGCGATGGCATCTATGTCAAAATCGTCGGTTGAGCCCCCTGGTCTCTTCCTCTTCTGAACATGAGCTGATCCAGTAGACTTAAATCGATTAAATATCGATACGAACGTGGGACGAGTCGCCACTCGACGACCAGGATGTTGGGCAGCATAGTCTGGATGCCAGCGCCGCTTCCATTTGCGCGCTCACACAAGCGATCACAATCTCCAACTTCTCGGCAGTGGAGCATTGGAGTTGCGCTGGCGCGGCCATTCCCACAATTCACACACTGCGGCGTGACTTTTTAATCCTAGGCGGCACTTCCACACTTCAAGTGATTTGAAACGAAGCACTGGCACTGTATTGGCCTTGTCACACGCGCACCTCTAAGACAAGTACTGTCGTGAGCAAAAGTGGTATACTCCGCTCGGCGCGTGGCGAAGCGAGCGAAAACTGCATCGCAATGCCATCTACAGGCGACGTCTGTGGTCGAGACAGGCGATCAGGAACCCTTCCTAATCTGCAGGCATGTCGCCTGACTCGCTTGGTTGCAACGCCCTGCAGCACGCCGAAATGCCGAGCATCGCCGCTGTAGGAGCGATCCAGGGCGCAAAAATTTTGTGCAGTCATGGAGCGGCGCGCCAGCACATATCTACCGAAATCGCAGCGAAAACAAAACGAAAACTAAGCGGAAGATCCCTGGATCGCTCCTACAGCGGCGATGCTCGGCATTTCGGCGTGCTGAAGGGCGTTGCAACCAAGCGAGTCAGGCGACATGCCTGCAGATTAGGAAGGGTTCCTGATCGCTTGTCTCGACCACAGACGTCGCCTGTAGATGGCATTGCGATGCAGTTTTCGCTCGCTCCGCCGCGCGCCGAGCGGAGTATACCACTTTTGCTCACGACAGTACATACCTGAAATGCAAACGGCTGCGCTCTATCGGGAAACTGAAGCTAACACAGGCCAACACAACCGCAAGAACAACTGGGCTATAGCACACAGCCACTGCCGCGCAAGCTCTCCTTGCCACGCTGACAAAGCTTTTCTTGTTCGGAAGTGGTTTCTGATGCCCAGCGATAATAAGAAAACAGAAGATTAACCCTTCGGGCAGCCATACCAGAAGTGGCGCGCGCCGCGCACACGCGCACACGCGCACGCACGCACACGCACACACGCACACAAACGTCTGCAGATGCGCCCATCAGTGTTCCCACAAGCGACGGCCGCGTAGCAGACGATGACTGCAATTTTTCGTACTCCGAGCGACGAAGCAGTCGACAACGGCGACCGCGGACTAAGCTGAGCGCCGAGGTTCTCTAGCGGGGAAAGTTAGCACACCCGTTTCGAACTGGGCGCTGCATTCATTACGACACCAGTGGTCGCTTCGCTTACGCCATACTTCCGGCGAGTAGCGCGCGCCCAGTTTCGGTCGCGTGCAGGAAAAAGCGTCGGATTTCTTCCCGCTGCGGGGCTCTAGAAATTGAGTATTTCTTCGTTTCAGAAACTCATATGACATCGTCTTGTTCACGGCATCAAACTACCAATTGGGACTAAGCACCCAGCTACGATAATTAAAAAGTTGGTTAGTGGGATTTTGTTAATTACCTCGATAATTAGAGGGGTTTTTCTCTGTCCGCCGGGACAAAGAGTGCGAACGTACACCTATTTTTTGCTATATTGAACCCAATATTTTCAGGAATTTTTGAAAATGTTCGCTGAGACAACCGGTATATATATATGTGTTTGTGTGTGTGTGTGTGGTCATGGTAAGAATAATTTCCGGAGCCCTCCACTACGGCGTCCCTCATAGCATGAGTCGCTTTTGGACGTTAAACCCCTAGAAATCACAGAATCACACAATGTGTATGCATGTGCGTATACACACACTTCACTGGCCGACCTGAATGCGGCGCCAGTTTTCCCGACATTCGTACCAAAATCTTGAGGCAAACGGTTGTCGTACAGTGTTCCGGGTAGTGTCATACGATGGCTCGTTGCATATAGCCTACATGTGCTAGTCGAGTTGGCGGCTAGCTTGCGACAGTGGTTCGAACGGACGACATATGCCCCTTCAATTGTATGCGTCTCCAGAGTTTGGTATCAAAACTATGATGCAACCGTTCGTCGTACAACGTTCTGGGCGGTGTCATACGCGCGTGGACACCACCGGGAATGCTGTAGGACGCTGTGGCTTTACTTAACTCCTAGAAAAGAACTTCAACGCATGTACAAACATTACGCTTAAACAATGCCCTCGGGGGCAGTAATGCTTTCGCATTCCCACACGTAACCAGTCTTAAGTGTCTCTGCGAAATTTTTTTCTGTCTCCTTAATGCCTCTTCCTTCCTTTCGTCCAGGCGTGCGGCTGCAGTGGTCCGGGCAAGTGTGTTTCCAAAGATTATCCCCGTGACCTGAAATTTAAGTCTACTACTCTGAAAATGTGGGTCAATCGGACACTGGTGATGTTCGACACCCCTGCACAAATGGCACAAAAGGTAGGTTGCAAAGGCCAGAAAACCGTTCCTTCAAAGCCCGCTCGGCTACTGATCCGGAGTTCCCGGGTTCGAACCCGACCGCGGCGGCCGCGTTTCGATGGAGGCGAAACGCAAAAGGCGGCCGTGTGCTGTGCGATGTCAGTGCACGTTAAAGATCCCCGGGTGGTCGAAATTATTCCGGAGCCCTCCACTACGGCACCTCTTTCTTTTCTTTTCACTCCCTCCTTTATCTCTTCCATAACGGGGAGGTGTCCGGAGATATGCGAGACAGATACTGCGCCATTTTCTTTTCCCAAAAACCAATTTATTTATATCAATGTCCACCGCCAATTTCTCTAGCTGAACGCGGGCAGGTTGAGGCTGCCTTGTACTGTGCAGCCTTTGCCAAAAGTAACAAGGCTAGACGGCTTGCTTCTCGTTCATATATTGAAGCTATTGTGCCAGCCCTCAAGCTGTAAATCTATGTATAGTAAGGAGAACCCTTGTCCTCATGTTCCAAGAACTTTTTGATCTTAAGGACTCTACTATTCGAATGAGAAGCAAACAATGAAAGCCGCGTTACTCTTGACAAAGGCTGTACATCTGGTTCCCGTTAATTAACGAAACTGATTGGCGGCGTGTCTTGACGAGGGACAAGTCGCAGGGTATACGCGAGACAAGACTTAATGATTCAGCCTGAAGAACGCGAACGTGGTTTTAACGACTCACTCTTCTTTTTACAACCCAAAGTGGCGGTGAGGCAGCGCAACCAAAAAAAGCAGATGTCACATATTAAAGAGCGACTCTGCCTCTATTTCTCACCCGCCGCGGTGGCTCAGTGGTTAGGGCGCTCGGCTACTGATCCGGAGTACCCGGTTCGAACCCGACCGCGGCGGCCGCGTTTCGATGGACGCGAAACGCAAAGGTGCCCGTGTGCTGTGCGATGTAAGCGCACGTTAAAGATCCCCAGGTGGTCGAAATTATTCCGGAGCCCTCCACTAAGGCACCTCTTCTTCCTTTCTTCTTTCACTCCCTACTTTATCCCTTCCCTTACGGCACGGTTCAGGTGTCCAACGATATATGAGACAGGTACTGCGCCATTTCCTTTCCCCCAAAACCAATTATAATTAATAATCTGGCGCAGTCTTCAAGAAGCTTGTGGTTAGCTCAGCATTGGATCCCTCGTGTGCGCCGCGAATTCGTGGGCCTTCGTCACCATTCTCCGCATCGTTCGAGCGCAGGCCCGCCGAAGGCTGGACCTGCTGGTCCCCAAGCATTCTTTCGGCGTGGCGCTGTACCACGTCGAGATGGACGACCCGACCGGAGTGTGCGGCAAGGAATTCGAGCGACTCCACGCGGTCAAGGACGCAGTGTCCGAGTACACACCGTAGGCCAAAGCTGTCGCCGGCGCCGGAGATCCCCGTGGCGTGCTTCGACTCGTGCAATAAAACTGCATGGTGTCCGGACGAAAATAAAGCAAGACGTAACGCAGGGCAAATTGTCCCGAGTTACGATTCTGTCAGAGCTCACCTACCTTGAAAAAATTATTTTTTTATTTGTTGAATATTTTGGCTTACAGTGCAAAAGCCGGGGGGGGGGGGGGGGGTGCAGGCAAAAGGCCTTACAAAACACCTGACTGAGGCCTGCCCTCCTTAAAAAACAAATTCTGAGGGCACTTAAGTCTGCTTACGTGGAGAAATGCGAAAGCATGGAACTTTCTATCATGAACTAATCACGCGCACAACCTGTACACATTTTTTATTGTGTAAATAGTTT
The DNA here is from genome assembly GCF_052857255.1 of Amblyomma americanum. Classification (NCBI taxonomy): domain Eukaryota; kingdom Metazoa; phylum Arthropoda; class Arachnida; order Ixodida; family Ixodidae; genus Amblyomma; species Amblyomma americanum. The sequence goes on from NC_135507.1 coordinate 54,087,903, forward strand.
GTGTATATTACCTCTCCCCCTATCCTCTCTTCCATATCCTCGCCTCTCTCTATTTCCGCTGCCCCGGCTCAGGTGCTTCAGTGTCGATGGCAGATGCCGGGCCTTCAAAAATCTTTTTCTTTCTTTTTATTATTATTTTAATAAAAACTACTTCTCTAGAGCGCGGGTTTTTTCCACTACGCCAGTACGCGATCGATTTAAATTTTTTCATGTCCAGGAGCTGTGTCGATGTCCGTGGTGATTGTGTCGTCGAAGTGTTAGGTTGTCAGTGGATATTAATAAAATAACGATATAAGGAAAAGCTGTTGCTAGCCGCGGCATCTGTCATCGAAACCTGAAGCACCTGAGCTGCGGCTATCGGGAATAAAAGGAGAGGGAGAAGACAAGGAGAGGGAAACGAAAGGGGGGGAGCAATAGTGAGAAAGGATAGTGGTAGGGGTAATATACGCTATGTACAAATACAGAATATGGAAATAAATTCGGGTGCTGCGCCGCGCATCATAGGAGTAAAATAATTGCAATTCATCAGCCAAATGCTTCCCACAGCAAGATCTCATCACGCATTAACACAATCAAACTTTTACACATTTTTTAGAACGACACAGTCGTGTGGAGAAGCATGTCCACGTCAGTGGCTATTGTGCCGTCAAAGTGTAATGTTCGCGTTTAATTAAATAATTGCACCACATCGACCAACTTTTTCTCACAGCAAGATCTCACCACGCACTATCTAATACAATCAAACTTACGCTCATTTATCTTCAAAGAACGACGTAATCGTGCCGAGAATGCTTTGCTCCCACGAAACACGGGACATAGCCACCTAATGCTTTCGCAATAAAAATTCCAAGCATCTGACAGCGGCAGCTTTTAACAAAAACACAACAGAGGCTTGAATGACAACCAATAATGAACACAAATAATAATAATAATAATGGGTCGTTTTTATGGGACGCAGCAAACGACTGCGATGTGCGATTATTGCTATAGATGCCTTCCAAGTTTATTTGTGAAATTTCGTACCCAGTAATTGGTACTAGATCGTGCTGTGCGTCTTATCTCCAGAGACAACCACCGTCATTTGTCAGCAAGAAACATTAAACCGTCGCTCTCTCTACCTATATCCCAATCGCGGAGAATAATGACCCTACACTGCTTATTTCATGTAGTCTACAGTGCAAGTCATTCAGCCCTGCTTCTTGCCCGGTCTTAAAACGATCCTCACGCCGTTTAAACAGCGTTCACAGTTTCCGATTCCTTTCAGGTCGAACTGTCGCATTTAATTCATCCGCTGTCGTTCACTGAAATTGTCTTCTGGAACAAATTGCTAACGTATATGATCTAACTACGTTTAGAGCAGAAATAACAGCCTATTGTGTCTAGTTACTAAAGCGTCAATACATATTGTATAATGTTCTTACTTTCAGTGACGGGCACTAGCAGTAAAAAAAGCATTATATTGTCACGTTATTCATGCTGGTGACGTTGACCATGTCATCCCGCCTCACACATTGCTCCAATCCTGGAGCCTGTGAGGCAAAATGAATAAATAAACATTGACGTCGCCTCTGCAACCTCTCCCAGCCTCTCCCAGCGTTACACCAGGACTCTCCATCGCTAATGACAGCACTCCACTTCACAACAGGACGACGTTACCCCTCACGGTGTTTACCGGCGTGAGAGAGAATCTGACCCCTCCCAGCCCCGAACAGACCTTAGACCTGCCCAGTTGATCTACCCTCTGGGTGATGGCCAACATCGGCGAGACTACCAGTGTACCACCAGGGGGCATACCCTTGCGCATTGCGGCGCCGATGGCCTTGGCTTGACTATTCCAGTAAAGCCTTCGCTTTAAAAAAAATGGCAGCGGTTTAACTCGGCTAACCCTGGAATTCAACGAAAAGCAAGCACGCTTGCTAGGCGTCTGAGGGTGGTCCATGGCAGCTCCGCTACACGCTCGTGACAGCCGTTCTATATACGCCCACACGACCACGTGGCTATGACGTGGTATCACACGGTCTTACGACACCCCCATCGGATGTCATCACGTGGCGTCACATCACCCCGAAAGAACAGCACACGTCAAAAGAGCATGCATCAAAATAGCGCACAAAAACAGCACTGCGGAAAAAACAGCACGCGTCAAATCGCCGCGCCGGACAAAACGACACAGCAACAGAACATGACAGCGAAAAAACGGCACGACGACAGAAAACCGTGGGGAAAAAACAGCACATCGGAGTACGGTGCAGCGCTGCGGGAGAGTTGAACTATCATAGCCATAATCGCAAACGGTAAATCGCCACTCATGAGGTAGCGACCTTTGGAGTTAGCGCGTGCTCGTTTCGCTGGTTCATTAAGAAAACAGGGCAGCCTCATTCATTAAGAAACAGCGTTGCTTGAACTGTACATTTGGCAGAACTAGTGGTTATGTAGTCCTTGCCTGCTTGGCTTCAGTGATGTAGTTTCTGTATTATTTAAGAAGATTCTGGGCAACTCAGGGACAAAATGACCCGGGCATATGCTCTACGGTCAAATGCCCCGGGTAGTTTATCTTGTCTTATTTCCTAGCTGGGTTCGATTTCCTCGGCTGCTTTTGATGCACTACGTGCTGCCGCACTCAGCCGCTTCTTATAGGCAGCATGCATGGCGTCTCTCGCTTGATTTCGCTCTTTGTCGTGTCATAGCCCTCGCCTGCTCTTCAGCGGCCATAGCTAACATTCACGGTGATGACGACTTCCAAGGCATAGCGAGAGAGGCTACCAGCTAGAACAGAGGGAGCGAGAGGCTGCTGCGATGGCCGAGTGCTCCAAGACATCGTAAAGCTTAGAACGTATTTGGTTCAAATTCAGGTTGATGTACTTTTTTCTGCTTCGTACTGTTCTGACACAAAAGTTCTGAAATTCCGTAGCTTCAAAATGGCCTCTAACAGCTTCAAGAAAGAAAATAACGCACGAGCGAAAGTGTGTAAAGGAGAATTAAACATCTAATTTTAGTTTCATGTCATAAAATTCGGATATCGAACCGAACTTCCTTCTATTGAAGCGATTGCCACTGCACGAAATAAATCTATTCGCTATTTTTTTTACGAAATGCAGAACGCTTGCAGACAGCCTAAGGTATGATTGATTATTGAAGCTTACGGCAGTCCAACATGCGAAATGAACAGAAAACAGAAAAACTAACTTCAGTTAGACTCCAGCTAGTTAGAATGGAGTCGGAATCTAGCCTCAGACAACCACTGTGCAGCGTCCTGGTTAAACACCGAACCTGATAATATCGGCTCGGGCAATCCTGCCATCATTAAAATTGATTATCGCATAGTGAATATTTTCAACGTGTGAAGGTCCTGTAGCTCGCCCCAAACAAAATTGCTGACGATTCAATTGCCGACAGCGCGAGTTTTTAAGAACAAGAACTCGTCGTACACCCAGAGCCCTACGTCAGGCGTATTTGCCAGAATTCAGCACCATGATGGTCAACCCGCAGAATCGATCTTTCCACAACTTTTCCAGAGTTATTCATTCCATTCCATAAAAAGTCTATATTTGAGATCGCTTATATTACCCTACCGCGTGCCTTATTGAGTCTGTGAAGCGAGCACTCGCTAACACCAAAGGTCACTGCCGCATGTGTTGTGATTTACCGTTTCCGGTTATGGTGATATTTCACCCTTCAAGCAACACTGCACCGTACTCCGATGTGCTGTTTTCTCGTCGCGCTGTTTTTCCCTGCGATTTTCTGTTGTCATGCTGTTTTTTCCCTGTGCTGTTTTGTCGCCATGTTTTTTTTTTCTGTACCGTTTTGTCACTGTGCTGTTTTTCTCTGTGCTTCAAAAAGCACAGGACAGACCCGGAAGCCCTCCACCATTCCTTTCGTTTTCTCACGCTCTAGTACACTTCTTCGTACTTCGCGCTGCGAGCTCCACCCTCATTTTTTGGCCGTAACAATAGGGAAATAATAATAATTGGTTGTTATAAGGAAGGCAAATGGCGCAGTATCTGCTCACTTACCTCGGCGGACACCTGAACCGCGCCGTAAGGGAAGGGATAACGGAGGGAGTGAGAGAAGAAAGGAAGAGGTGCCGTAGTGGAGGGCTCCGGAATAATTTCGACCACCTGGGGATCTTTAACGTGCTCTGACATCGCACCGCACACGGGCGCCTTAGCGTTTCGACTCCATCGAAACGCGGCCGCCGCGGTCGGGTTCGAACCCAGGAACTCCGACCAGTAGCCCAGCGCCCTAACCACTGATATTGAAAGGTCACATGCTGCATTTTAAATTTAAGCAGCGCATATATCTTTATGCGCAACGATATCATGCGCACTCATCCCGAATGCCACGCGCAAAAGCAGAGAGTAGCGCTGAGCCCTACGCAGCCTGTCTCCTAACTTGAGCTTGGCGCATAATTAATCTGCGTCCGTAAGTACGCCGTAAACTGCCCTAGCTCTCTACTGAACTGCAGCTACTTCTGTAGGTGGAGCCAAATGATAACAGGAAGGGAGCAGGCGCATATCATCCAGTCGCAATGGGCATCGGGCAAGCATTTTGAACATGTTTATTTCTCAAATCTCATACGACGCTATTATCCGCCCATGCTCAAACAGCGCTCGTTCAAAGCAAATGGTGATGTCGAGAAGCTTAACATCACCATATATACACACGTGCGTGTAGCAAGAAGCTGGAAGCACTGTTCGAGTTCTATTGAAAATAAAAAGTACTTTTTTCTCCCGGCTTTGTCTGCAGATGCAGTACTCTAGGGTAAAAAAAATGGTGCTAAAGTATGTAAAAATATTCCAGTAACCCACAATATGTACAAAATAGGATAGTGTAGTCGCGAGTAACTCCTGCGCACGCACAGCTGTGAAGGGGCACCGTGCACGTCATCATTTCGAGACCCTCCGAGAAGCCTGCGCTGTGAGCATCCCGTGTCTTCAGCCATCTGGTGGACAGCCAAAGAAGTAAATCCGTCCCAGCGTGGATCTCGGAGGCTAAGCTCTTTGGAGGTCGTCAACAACGTTCTTTGTACCGGGGCAGCACGTATGGCCTCCACCCGCCGCGCTTTCAGAGCAGGTGCCTGGCGCAGGCGACGGTGGCGATCTTCTGTACAAGGATCTCGGAGGCCAGTGGCGCAACGTGCACGTTGGATGAGACGAGGGAGGCCCGGAACGGAACGTGCACTTCCAACCGGATCAGGTTCATGTCTGACTTGTCCATTATAGGCCTGAGGATGTTCCGCAGCATCTCCCGGTACGCTACTCCTGCAGCCAATGAGAAGAGTCACGAGGTGCTTCATTAAGACATAAGCATGCAGTATGTGGCTATTTATTCAACAAAACAGAATGAAGGGAAAGACCTTTGCCGAAGGATTATTTTTCTTCATTTTGTCCTAATATAGCGTAATGAGCGCGCATCCGTAAAGTTTTCGCCACTTATGCTGCTAGGTTGTCAGAACAGCACTCATAGGAAACTGCCTCTATTTAGTGTAAAAGCGACAGCATTAAGCTTCAGCTCACGCGTCACAAAAGTAGCTGATTGTTCGAGAGGAGTCACGTGACTTCATGACGTCATCGCAGACTGTGTACCGTGCCAAGTAGAAATCCTCCCGTCTGAATTTGAGCAACCTGCCCACCGTGGCACAACACATCATGCGATTTCGCGTTCTGCGTTAGTCACAAAGCCGCTGATTGGCCGAGGGGGAGACGACGTCACAAGCAACGTGACAACGGCGCGAAAAGTCAAAACTGAAAAGAAAAGCGGGAGTACGCAATCGGGAAAGGGCGAGACAGGCAGGCTGGAACAGGTTTTCACTGGACTCACTCAGCACATGATTATGTGTGTGCAAATACAAATACGACGGTAGTGACAACATTGTGGTGAAAAAACTGACACCGGAACATAAACACGTAGCAGCAGCGTTGCTTCTAAATGCTGTCGTATTCCACTCTTACGATGACTGAAGCGTCCCCATAATCCTTTTTTTTTATTCTGCCATAGTACTGTCTGGACAGCGAGGAGTTACTACGGTGGGCCCCGAAGATAGCACTCGCGTTGATTGGGCATACGTACACACCACGGCGCTGCGTTTACCTAGAGGCGTGGTGTCCTTGGCGATGTGCCTGGCGAGCTTGATGTGCGCCGAATGCAGAGGCACGATGTAGTCGTCTGCCGAGCCGAGTAGCACGATGTTCTTGAAATGTGTTAGGCCTGCGTGCCGACATATGTGAATACTTGTGAGGCCGCCGATGAAAGTGATGTGACGCACACTGCGGGATACACGCGGCGTTTCATTCGACATGATTCAAGGTTTAACAACGCACAGGTTCACTTTGCGAGAAACACACTGAAGTGAATATTCTTGACGGCGATCTAGTACATGTGGAAGTGTTTTTTCATCAAAGATTAAAAGGTGAAGATCATCATCATCAGCCCGAATATGCCCACCGCAGGTCATAATAATAATAATTGGTCTTGGGGGAAAGGAAATAGCGCAGTATCTGTCTCATATATCGTTGGACACCTGAACCGCGCCGTAAGAGAAGGGATAAAGGAGGGAGTGAAAGAAGAAAGGAAGATAGAGGTGCCGCAGTCGAGGGCTCCGGAATAATTTCGACCACTTGGGGATCTTTGACGTGAACTGACATCGCACAGCACGCGGGCGCCTTAGCGTTCTGCCTCCATAAAAACGCAGCCGACCGCTGGTCAAAAAGCCTCTCCTATATCTAACAAACATCAGTTTTAGTTAATATGATAACCTTTAGTTAATATTAAAAGATTTTAAACCGATAGTACTCATCATGCGATTTTTTGTGACCGCAAGATAATGTGGGCAGTCACGACTGAGCTTTTTTAATAAAATGCGCTCGTGCAATCTTTCCGGCGGGCTTTAAACGAGCCTGTCTTCACATAAATGGCGGCAACGGAGCACTAATGCAGTGTTGAACTATTCATAGATCTTCAACCAGCAAAACTGATATAGTTTGTGCTTAAGAACAAAGACGTCAGCATTAAAATGAAGCCACGTGTAAGTCTGAGAGCGACAACCAACAAAATGACTTGAATGCGTTTCTTGAAAATTCACCTGTGCTCCCAGAAAAGCTGCTGCAATGCAAAGGTCTAAATCAGTACGATCTGATAGCACGTACCTTAGTAACACTATGCCATCGTCAGTAATATTGCTTTATGTTAAGAATTGCTCTCTCGATTGTCAAATGTCGACAATTTGGGACAATTTTCATAAAAAAATAACGTACGCAGTCACAAATTACGGCCGCGCACTTCAGGGTATAGCTTTCAGTTGACTCGTGTCTACTAGAGTCACTAAATAAAGACTTAGAGTACCGTCACTGCAGCACGGCGGTACAGTGCTCTAGAATATGGGTAGTGGGTTCAGGGAGCGGCCAGCGGTGAGGCGACTTGTGTCGACGATACCAGATGGCGCCACCAGAGCATGGGCTGTATGAAATGCGGCGCGCCGCGCCGTGGATGCGCGCTGTGCATAGAATCGTCGGAGAAATAAGCAAGGCTCTGTCTTTTAAAACAGGTCCTACAAATAGGTGAAGCTGTACACAGATATTGTCGGCGAATCAAGAAAATTAGATGTACTAGTAGCCAACAGCCGATAGCGCGGTGGTGCGGACGAGCGGCCCCGTTAATGCTTCGCAACGCTGATCGTGCTCTTTTGCAGGTACGGCTCCCATATTTCAACGTTAGTGTATACTAGTATTATCGCCGCCCATAGGAAAGGCTGAGTACAGGGAGAGGAGCAAACATTCTATCGATCATCGGGGTTATCCAGCGGCCAACTCGAAGCTGTCGGCAAACGTGGCCGAGTGTACTCCAGCTTGAGCCATCGGAAGTGTTTTAGTAGAGGGGCGGGGCAACAAGAAATTGGAATTAAAAAAAACGCTTCACTTAGAGACCGCTGTGTGTACAGCGTACTATATGTGAATGCGATAATTTTAAGTGTGGTATGCATGCCTCTGTTCTGTAAAAAGGAAAGGAACGCCGACCAAAGGTTGTTGTTAAAAAAGAAGACGCTCTGGCTTCCCTATGGAAGCCTTGATAACTCTGATCAAGGCTTCCGTAGGGAAGCCGAAACGTCTTTTTTTCTAACAACCTTTGGTCGGCGTTCCTTTCCTTTTTTACATGAATCTTCTACCTGACCGGACGAGTTTTCGTCGAACTTTAGATTTCATGCCCCTGTTTTAATTGTTGTTTTGATGCATGCATTTTTTTCATCAAAACGAAGGGTCAATTGCCGCCGATGTATAAACGCTGATGAATGCAAGACAAGATAAAATAATTTTTATAAAACAGAGCACTCCTTTATTGCAGCGCTCCAACTATGTATGCACAGTGTGAGACATATTCTTGAATTTCTCAAAGGAATGCCGTGTTTTCTTGTTTGCGCGACTATGAGCACTTGCCCATCTTAGCATGAAGCTTCTTTTTCCTGCGAGCTTCTCGCGACTCATTGATTGATTTAACATAAAAATGCAGCCTTGTCAAAACATAAAACTTGAGAATGCTGACTGTGAGCGCTTCTGAGTGCTGGCTGCACGCTACACCACATGAAATCTGAGATTTTCCCAGCACCATAACATCTACTATGCTGTTACTGCACAGCTTTTCCTGACTAAAAAAAGTTGTGAAAAGGTTTTCCAGCCTCCTCACCATCAAAAAAAGCACACGAGACGGGTAGAGCAACCCTCCTTTGTCACAAATTGCAGCAAACTCACTGCCCTGGCTTTGAAGGAACATCCAGCTTAGAAAAATCGTCCGGCACAGATGCTTCGTCAACTTCACAAGAGTCTTGGTCGTTCGCCAACACGCTACTCTCAGTGACAATGCCCGGACACCTCGATTCCATGTTAACGTCGGAAGCATTACTTTGTGGTCTTTTCGCTTCATTAGGATATGTACTTGTGCTTTTCCTCTTTCTAGGTGGTCTCTGTAGCGGTGTTTTCTTTGACAGATAGCTCGGCGCGTTCGGCAGCAAAGTTGGCACCGCATCGGGTAAAAGTTCCGGCTTTCCACGCGGGATGCGGACTTCTTTGCCGTCAATGATGTGTATAAAGTCCCTCACAATGCATGATGGCTCGAAATGTAGCTCACACACACAGCAGGTTTCGTCCAAAACCTTATCTTTTCGATGAAGGTTGCGTTCCCACTGCTTCCGTCGGTTCTCATCCTTTGGCACAGCGAAGAGCGACGGCTGATCGCCTTTCGTCCACTGGTATCCCGTTTTGCAGCCGGGAGCAAAGCAATGCCGTTGACGCCGACGATTCGGCATGACCGTAGTCTTAACGCCGCGAACTCAAAAAGAGGAAAAATGCACCGCACAAAAAGCAACAAACAGCTGCAGGCAGCTTGGCGGGACTGCTAGCCGCGCGCGCGGGCGCGCCGAGCCTACAGCCCACGCTACAACAGCGCCACCGCTTACATCCGGGACCTGTCGACACTCGCCGCCTCACCGCATCGCATGGAGCGCGCCGGCTCCTGAACCCACTACCCATATTCTAGAGCACTGTAACGGCGGTAAGCAGGGGCGGCCATTTTGTTGTTTATCATTGTTGCCAGATTGCCGCTTCGGCGACCTCGCCGCTAACTTTGGCCCAGCCATTTTGTAAACAACGCTGTTAGCCACCCTGCTCTGCGGCGGGGATCGTAGCCGTACGGCATGGAAAGCGGAAAGCGCATGAAGCGTTTTCCATCATTCTGCGAGTTGAAACAGCCAACAACGCAGCAAAACGGCATCCTCGTATGCTCTTGTGCAGCTGAAACGCTGCGAGGCGCGGAATCCCTGGTCACTGAGTCGGTCACCGGCAGCACTCGCAGCGTCGCAGCACTAGGACTACCACAGTTGCCCGACTGAAAACGCATAAGCCACAAAATGGCAGCCCCCATGAACCGTCGCAGTGTAAACAAATATCACGTGATGCAAACTGACCAATGATCGTGGCGGCGGCACAGAACAATAGGAGAAAGGAGTGCCGGTACTCTAAGTCTTTATTTAGTGACTCTAGTGTCTACTATTTTGTACAGTTGACTCGTGTCTACTATTTTGTCTCACGCGCTTGTTTAAGAAGAACGCTTGACTAAGCCAGGAGGTGTACCATAAAAAATACATAAAACACAAGAACGGCGGTGCTAATTAAAGTGAATCAGCCTGCTGTACAGCGAGAATAAATATTTTTGGGACGCAAATGTCGCTTGCAGTGTGTTTGCTATCATCAAATCTCCTGCCTTGCTATTATTAGTACGCGGTTCATTACAGTGCACAGGTGACAAACACGGTAGAATGTTTCAACGCCACGCCCAGCGCACCTCTGTCCTTGCTGAGGCGGTAGAGGTATGTCCCGCGTACGTCCGGGCAGTCTTCGAGCATCATTTGCCTCAGCGAGTCGGTGTACTCGAACCGCTGGAGGTACAACATGCCTGGGTAATGCGCAGAACGAAACATGATCAAGCCAGGTTGCAAAAGTGGTACTGAGCACGTGAATCAACGAACAATGTGAACAATGTGGCGTACGTGCGTTCGGCTAAACAAGCGGCTCTTATCGGCAAAGTGCACAGCGCATTTAGAGACGTCCGTAAGGGAGCACGGAGTGTTACTTGCGGCAAGATAAGCACGTATCTACAAGAAACACAGCACGCATGAGTAGCTCAAGAAAATATCGGGAAATCGGAGCTTATGTAGCCTTTGAAGTAAGGGCAGAATACGAGCAGAGAGTCCGACGCCATTACCAGACCGGAAACGTGCGGCAGCACCATCTTGGCAGGCACGATCGTCGATCTTAATTTTGGTCTTTTGCTTTGTTTTTCTACACTGGCTACTCTCTAACACAAGCTTGCGCCTTCTCATAAAACAACGCACTTCCTGGGGCAGGTTACACCAAGGTTCCTAGCTCTATGAAATAAATAAAGAAATAACATCACCCGCCCAACGCTTTTGTGATGCGTTCGCTGTGGGAAGAAGAGCCCAAACTCCCTCACTACAGGGGGGAGAGAAAGAATACTTGGCAATGGTGGCACAATTCTAAGAAACCAAACATACAGACTGCAGTGGTCTCGTTAAGTATTTTGCTGTCTCACTTTCCGCCTATCTTATGCATTTTTGTTTTCATGCTATTCTACACAGGTACCATTTCACTCAGCGACAATGCGACTGCCCACCAGCAACTTTTTTTCGCTTCGCTGAAGAAAATAACCGCCACACTTTGCGCCTACCCTGTGATTTTAAGTAACAAGAATTGACTAACACATTCTTCCTTAAAACAATGCTAATTTGTCGGCACACATTTATAATATCAACATCGACCAGGTAGCAATAGTCCTACCACATGCAATGCCGTCCCGGCTAGCTCAGCTGGTAGAGCGACTGCTTCGATGAAGCGGTGGTCCCGGGTTCGAACCACGGACCAGGACGAATTTTTCTTTAACTACGAAGTTAATGAGAAAGCTGTATAGCTTTCCTTTGTAGCCGTGTGGCTGCGCTTTGGTGGATGCCAATGAGTAGTTACTCCCTTATTGCGTAGCCTTTTGGTTTCTACTCGCTTGGAGGCAAACAACGCTATTTCTCAATTAAATTTAGTGCATCCCGGACAGCTTTCACTGAAAAAGTGACCACGGCGCAGGTTGCGAAAGAAGGCAGTGGGGATGCTTGCCCATGTTGATCACGAGGGAAGGGTTGAAGACGGTCCCCATGTGCGGTCCGCTCAGTGACAAGAAGGTGTGCATGCAGCCGAGCAGAGGCTGCAGCTGGGCCTTGGTCAGGGCCGCCCGGATGATGACGTTGCCCAGCGAGAAACCGATGAAGCTGGACGGCCGAAGGGACAAAGAGGTGTCAGCATGGCAGGGGCGATTATCAATGTTCTTTATCCGTTAAGACATGATCGAGACATGGGTTACCGGGCAGCAGTGGTACGTTGCTGCGTCTCCTAAACGCCGAAATTTGAAGACATCTTTTCGAAACCTTGAACCCTAGCTTCACAACTGGCAGCATTAAACAGCGCTCGTCCTGTGTTTTTCTTCTGGTCCTCTGTCCTTTGCGCGCTGTTTTTTTTTCCATTATGAACCTATACCAACTCGTCCAACTGATTGATATATAATTAAACAGCTATGACCAAAAGTGATCCGGCCCCGATTCAACGTCTTTTTGCAAAGTTTTGGCATCGGCGAGCATGGTCAAGTCATCGAGTGAGACTTGTGCATTTGGAAAGAGCCATCCGTGACTACTACATATTCCCCAAGACTAATAAAAAGATCAATAAAAAAAGAGCCCGGTTCTGAAACTGCGGCGTGCCGTCACAAAAAAAAAAACTGGACGACGCTTAAGCTCCGCCTTAAGAGTGAAACGCCATAGCACCCGCTCTTTATACCATCCGCATGACGGCATCGCTCCGCACTTCTCCCAGAGGCCCCCGTGCGCTATGGAAACTTTCAATTCCGCTTCCTCAAGGACGAACGATGACGTCACACTCAAAGCGCTCCTGGTGGCCTCCGCGAGGGAAGAGGAAAGCTTCCGTTCTCCCAAGCTGCGCAAAGCCTCCTCCGCTGATGCTCCTGGGATTTTTCGCGCACTAACGACGGGACGGCGCCGCAGCAGCCTTATACTCTGGCGACGCCGACGACGCCGGTTCTACCGCCGCACGAGCAACTTAACGCCGTCGCGTTAAAACGTTACTTTCCTCTACAAGAGGCTGAAGAGCATAGCTTCGTTCACCCGCTTCAGCGCAACGATACCTTTGATTCTTAATGCTCAGGTGCTTATTTAACGGCGGTGATTTATTGATTGATTAATTGATTGATTGATTGATTGATTGATTGATTGATTGATTGATTGATTGATTGATTGATTGATTGATTGATTGATTGATTGATTGATTGAACTAGTTGTCGACGGATGCCGCCGGTGCAGTACATTCCCTCTTCACGAATCGACATTCCCAGCTGAAGTACACGGCGTAATTTACCTTGCAATAGGTCTCCGGTATACAGTCAGTATAGCTTGGCTCGTGCATGCGAACTTATAGTATACGGGCTAGTCCTCGGTCTGCAATGCAGCCATACTCGTTCATGCATGCATTCTTCCCGCCTGTGGATACTCTAGATCGAATGAGACTGCCAATAGCAGTAGGCTGCGAACTAGACTGTCTAGTGTCCCTTCGAGCAAGCAGTCAGGGCTCGCTGCATCGTGTGCAGCTGCTTCTTTCATCGCAATGCGTCCAGAGAATTACTTCAAACCATCGAACTTATGATGCAGCACTCTAAAAGCAATTATCCCTTGTGCGCCCGATCGAGGTGTTCGTAACTCCTATCCCAAAATAAACAGCTTTCCAAAACCCAAATTTCATTGTAGGAGATGAAACTGCGGTCCCAGGAATCGCACTGTTCTCTGCCGGTTAGGGAAAATATTGCGATGTTGGACATCTGGTAACCTCATGCATTTAGGGCTTAAGGACCAAGTGCCGTGAATCAGCGTCTCGAGGCTCACCTGATCCTGGCAGGTTTCCTTTCGTGCTTCTTGATGTGGTCCACAATCTCGGTCGCCAGTCGCTCACCGAGGGTGTCGAAGTCCAGGAAAGTGTCTTCTTTCTGGTGTAATGTGAAATATCAGTAGAAAGCAGCACTGTTAAGCTCTTTCGAGTAGCGAAAAAAATCGCAGGACCGTTATCACAGTGTAACGCAAGTTTCAGCGACAGGTGTTTAGGTATTTATATTTGACCACATGCGGAGGTGGAGGAGACGAGAGCGATTTCGTAATCTATTTCAATCGTAATCTGATTTCGTAATCTAATTTCGCAAGTGTACTGTTACACAGTACACTTTTTAGTTTTCCACACATGCTATACTTAGGTACAACTTAGAACGAAACGGCTTTTCTCCGTCAAAGGACCCGTTTCCAGCCAATGGCATCGGCCGATTCTCGTGAGCCTGCTAGCGACCGCCGCGGTGGCTCAGTGGTTATATAGTGCTCGGCTACTGCCCCGAAAGACGCGGGTTCGATCTCGGGCAATGGCGGCAGAATTCTAGAGGCCCGTGTACTGTGCGATGTCAGCGCACGTTAAAGAACCCCAGGTGGCCCAAATTTCCGGAGCCCTCCACTACGGCGTCCCCATAGCCTGAGTCGCTTTGGGACGTTTAACCCCATAAACCTAAACCTGAGCCTGCTAACGCGACAATACAGGGGTGACCGATGGAATGGGACAGTCCCCTCCTTCCACAGTAGAGCATAGTACCTTTGATAATACCACAGTAGAGGATAGTACTCCTTGCACTGTCCTGCGATTCTCATTAGCAGGCTCATGAGAATGGGCCGGCGCCATTGGCTGGAATTCGGGTGGCCGTGCTAATGGACCGTGCTACATCCCTCCGTTCTCGTCACACTCTCCCTCCTGCTTCCATGCTAACCTCTCCTCGGATGGTACCCGTTGCAGCTACCCTCCGGCATACCTCATTCCTCGCGCACGCCACACCTCCTCCTTTCATGGTAACCATCCTCCTCCTCTTTCCAGGGTAATTACCCTCCGGATGGTTACCGTGGCAATCTATCTCCGGTTGCGGCGTCTTACGCACTCACCATGCCCTTAATTCTCCTCCAACGGTAAACACCTTCTGCAAGGTTCCTGTGATAAACGTCTTCCGGTAACGCCTTCCGACGCTCTCACCATACCCTCCCCTCCTCCTTTTTTGAGGGTAACTACTCTCTGGGTGGATCCCCATTGTTTCACGAAGGCTAATGACATACAAGAAATTACCGCCGAAACACAGCAAGTTTTCTGTGTTCCCGGGCGAACCGAATTGCACGTTTGTTTTCTCACCTGCCCCTGTGAGCACTGCTTTCATGCCAAAAAACGGGGAAAAATTGAAATTGGTTTTTTGAGGAAAGGAAAGGGCGCAGTAATTGTCTCACATAGCTAGGTGGATACCCGAACCGCGCCGTAAGGGAAGGGATAACGGAGGAACTGAGAGAAGAAGAGGTGCCGTAGTGGAGGGCTCCGGAATAACTTCGATCACCTGCGGATCTTTAACGTACACCGACATCGCACTGCACACGGGCGCCTTTTTTCCCGCTTCGCCCCAATCGAAACGCGGCCGCCGCAGTCAGGTTCTTGGGAACTTGGACTCAGTAGACGAGCGCCCTAACCACTGAGCCACTGCGGCGAGTGCAAAAAAACGGTAAAGGCAAAGATTCCGCCTCTCCCTGAATTGTGACAGCGCGGAGCGAGTTTATGAGTCTGCGTGCGACAACTATCGGGAATGGCGGAGCTCACGTGACCTTGGCCTCCTCACCTCGTTCGCCTGGGACATGAGGAAGCGAACGTTGGAGCACGGCAGGGTGAGTTCCAGGAAGACGCGGAGCAGACGCAGGTCAGTCGAACAGCCTGCGCGTCACAGAAACGGCAGGGATCGAAGCACAGTTTTGAAACATACAATGTTTTCAGCTCTAATTCCCTGCAATCGCAGTCGGGCGTCGTCTCGCAATCGTGGCAAACTTCACGCTCGCACCAAGGTTGAAGCTGGCGCCCAATAAGATTCGAGTTGTCATGGGTTTGATCATAAAAGGTTAGTATAGGTTATAGGTTTGGTATAGAAGGTTAGTGTCACTGGTAGTATAGTTTTATAGTGGAGAGGATTGCGATAGCTTCCCATCCACGCTGCCGTTGCGGGCGGTAGCGGGTTTACCCGACTCTTCACCAGTCGGCCATCAGGGCTGGATGCCCCCACACAGCCTTCGTAACAGGAATTTTTTTATATTTGTTCCAAGATTCGTAGCGCACTCATCCCTTCGCCTTCGTACATCTCATCTCGTCTGGACCACGCACACAAGGTTGGAATTTCTCCACTCAGAATGAAAACATGCAGCAACTCCTTTATTCCTCAAACATCCAAGGACTGGAACCACCTTCCCGGACCAATTGCCAGCGTTGTAGACATTACTCATTTTAGAACCGCATTAGCCACCATTGTATATGTCGATCATTAATTTGTCTGCTTCGTGATATCTTTTCTGTATTGTATCTCATTCAACCACTCCCCTCTGTAATGTACCAGGCCTTGAGAGTAAAATAAATAAATAAATTCGTACACATGATTTTATTAAACAATGATTAGGCGGCCAAATTCACTACAGATAACAATTCATAGATCGCCCTACTAGCTGCAAACTAGGTCGATGCACTGAATAGAGGTGACGGAGCTTAAGAGTCGACTACAGAGAAACAAAGGGGACAGGCACAATCGCCATCATCATGAATAGTCATTCTTCACGCATGGTATGAATGTTGTGTGTGTTAACGGGCTAGGCGGCAGTATAGCGCAGGGCTGCACGACAGAAGGTGCTCAAGAGGTAGTGAAGCTTCGGTCGGTATAATAAAATGGTCCCTTCCTAAATCAATTCCATTTGCGAATCTTCCGCCCTTCACCAGTGGCAAAAGTGACATCACGCCCTAGGCGTCAGCCAATAACATAAAGCGATCGCGGAGCATGACGTCACTTCCGCCACTGGTGAAGGGCGGAAAATTTTATAATAGCATGGATATGGTCGGTGAACCATTGTAATTATACCCCCTTGATTTCACTGCAGGGAAGATGGGGGGAGGATATGGAGGGATCATCTCGGTCAATTAGCAGCTTTCTACCGAACAGGTACCACTCTCAGAAGTGGCCTCTTTAACAGTGACGCAACACGTTCCACATACCCCGACCGAATATTAGACACTTTTATCATACCGTAGACGTACTAGCGTAGATGTATACCGGTTTACCGTACGCCGACTGCGCATGCGCAGTGACACGGGTGGGGCCAGGCAGGGCAACAGCGCATGCGCAGCCGGCGTCCACTAAATCTGCATACGCTACGCTAGGACTCCTCCTCCGCTACACTGTAAACAGAGAGGTATTAAAAGGGAGTAAGCTGTTCTCTAGCACACACCCTTTCGTAAAAGGGTGTGCGCTAGAGGACACTTTGCTCCCTTTTTAGTCCAATATAGGTGTATTTCTGTTTAGAGTGTATGCTGAAATGAGTCTGTTCTAAGCCTCAAAAACCGCAGACGTAAGCCACTGCGTCCTGCATTGGCAATGCCCGTCATAGCACCACGAAACGGAGAATCAAGCCTTTTTCTGCCCACTTAGCCTGCACTTCTCCGATTATTAGCTTCTGTAACTATCTTAGCTTAAGGCTGGTTAAGTAGAGTCACTCCTGACTGCGCCGCGTAGCGGAGGCTATATCATGCGCGTTGCACTGCCGCAGCAGCCTAAGCTAGAAGGTATGGGGAGTCTCGTTATCGACGAGGTAGCGTTAAAGGCCCCGTTGCTCAGAAAATCCGCCGTCATCGTTGTGAGCGATTAATGGGGTGGCGTAGGGTGGTCCAGGAAGCAAATCCCGGAGAAACAACCTAGGTGGCCAATCTAGGTCGCGTCACCTTGGAGCACCACTGGGAGCACCTGCCATCGCAAGGCAGTGGCGCATCGCTTAACCGCTGCACCACTGCGCCAGGCAGGGTATGAGGACTCCCAGGGATCTATGAATATAGAGAATGACCTTCCGCACATATGGGAATCAACGCATTACGCTATCGCGCCGGACCCTTAAGGAGGAGCTTAAGTGTACGTCCCTTCCAGTTTTTTTTTTTTTACCGAACATTTCAGCTTCAGTTAGGAGCGACGGAAACAAAGTGTGAATGAACCAGAGCTCGTAAACCTGTCAAGTGCATGACCATATACGCACCATACATTCCGTGCACCAACACGATCAGGTGAAGGCCGTCCGACCTGGGTGTCTTCGCTCGGGGAAAAGTCAATGCAAGCAGCTCCGAAACGTCTGGTCTGCGTGGATGTACAAGCGGGAAGTCCCGGAGGCGTTATCGTCTTAACATCACCAAGGATGCTTGCACACAGCGCAGAAAAGAAAACTAATGAATTATCTGAACGGTAAGCCGATCAGAGAAAACGCTCACAAGAAACATCAACTCGTTTTTCGTGTCTGCGTTGCGTTCTCGCTATGTCACCATTCTTTGCCTACACACCGCACTTGAGGTGTCGTACCCGAGGTTAGAATAGTAGGGTAAGGCGCCGATATTATGCTACTTTAGCGCCGATCATTGGGTTAAACGCGCCATCCTATGCAATTCACGTCGGACATGCTGCAGTTCCAATTCTTCCACAACTGAGACTGGCTGTGCATAAAGCCATGAAGAGTTTTAACGTGTATGCTGAGGCAACATGTTGTGTACTGCTTAGGCTTAGAGCGTAAGCAGTACACAACAGTTTTCACTTTCTAGTTTCTAATGCCGACTGACATTTAGGCTTGGAGCCTAAGCAGTACACAACAGTTTTTCCTCTCTCGTTTCTAATGCCGACTGACATTTAGGCTTAGAGCCTAAGCAGTGCACAACAGTTTTCTCTCTCTCGTTTCTAATGCCGACTGACATTTAGGCTTAGAGCCTAAGCAGCTGGTACACAATATGCTGCCTCAGCACACATGTTAACACCCTTCGTGGCTTTATGAAGCGACCTACCCTTATCGCTTTTATTCCTGACTGAGGTCTCAAACATCGTCGCCAGTGACGGATACAGAAGACAGCACATTAGGAGGGTATGCATCGTGCTATAACCAAGTACTGAATTTCGAGGACATTAACAATCCTAGGTGAATTGAGCAGGAACATTCCATGCATACACAGGTTTGCGCACTGGTCTAGAGCCAATGTCGTTTTCTCCTAAGTGCGTTAGTGACACTTGCCAGCAGCTGCTGGGCTTGAACATTATCTCACTATACCATTTGTTTTGATTCAGGTGCAGGTAACTCGAGGAGCTGGAGTCTTGAGCATAGGTGTCTCTACTGCGGTAACCCATTTGTCATGAGAATACAGAATTCTGGCCCTGACGGAAGCATTCATCCTCTCTTTCAGTTAGTGTAATTGCCAACAAGCCCCGGGCAAAATTCCCTGAAATCTATTTAAGGCTCTCACGCTGAAAAAATCTACGTTTTTCTCGGCTGATTCCAATGGAGTTTTCTAATGCCCGTAACTAAATGAGACCAAGTGTCATCAGACGGCTGTACCTGATTGAAAAAGTGAGCGCATTATTTCAGAAAGTGTATTACGTCAATCTAAACCAGAAAAGGTCAACAGAAAAGGAAGGAATAGCCTTCCCGTGCTTCAACATTTATTAAGGAAACGCCGATTTCCTTCAGTTATCTCCGCACAAAGTTTCACTTACGTGCGCCATGAAACGGGTATCTTGAGGGATTCCCACAGCCCTTGTCTCAGGTGGCTGAACCTGCAGCGCAATATACGTCATGCTCGCTGGAGACAACCCCCCCCCCCCCCCCCCAAAAAAAAAAAAATGTTTGGAGACTTGCCGCATCACCACTAAGGCGCAATAAGGGAGTAATTACTCACTGGCATCCACTCAAGCGCACTCATACGGCTACAAAGGAAAACTATACGGCTTTCTCAGAAACCTCGTGGATAAAGAAAAATTCGTCCTGGTCCCGGGTTCGAACCCGGGACCACCGCTTAACCGGAGCAGTCGCTCTATCAACTGACTAACCAGGACGGCAAGCTTATGGTAGGGCGAGAGCAAATTGATCAATAACTCGAAGTTATCAATAACTCAATGACCACTAAGGCGATAATGAGCACAGGTCCCACAGAGCTGCACACAGCTTTCAGAGACCAAATAATGTACGGCACCGGATAAATTCTGACCATCTGGGGTTCTTTAACGTACTCTGACATCGCACAGCGTATGCGCGTTTTTTTTTCGCTTCCATCGAAATGGGGCCCGCCACGGTCTGGATTGAATCCCGGCACCATGGGCTCGATAACCGCTAAATAATTTATCATCGAATTTTTCTTCCATCCTGTTTCGGCCTCAACAGCTGAACGATGACCGTGCCGTCAAAGTGTGGTTATATGTCACGTGCATGAGGCACAGAAAAACTTCGATATAATCGCTGCTTCATAGTCTTAATTCACTACTGTGCTGAACCCAGCCTTCCTCAACAGCCGGAATGACAACGAATGTAGAAGCAGCGATTATATTACAGTTTTTCATGCCTCACGTGACCTATAACCACGCTTTGACGTCTCAGTCATCGTTCGGCTGTTTAAACCGAAACAGCACGAGAAAGAAATTTGATTAAAAATCATTTAGTGGACGTAGAAGAATACCACGCGGTAATTTATGTATAATAATGCCTTACTCATCATTCCAAAGAAGAAAGCACGCACTCAAGAGTTAGGTGTATATACTCATTTCATAATGCTATACTGCGACTGTACGCACTGTAATGTTAAACTACATTGCCGGAATATTATAGTGGCCGATTTTGTTGCAATACGTCCCCGCATTCCGACTGTGCAAGGTGATAGAACAGTTCAGACATGCAGCAGGCATGAAAGTGACAATGTATAAACCATTTCAAAAGCAAAAAATTGTTACAATTGCCTACGGGCATTCAAGAAAGTATTGTTAATCAGAACACAACCTTCAAATTGGTAAATGGAAGGTTAAAATTACCTTCATCTAACTATAGTTGCGATAAAACACAGCGCTGAGCTTATTTTTAATATAAAAATTTTAATCTACATAGGTGCCTGGTTTCTCTTATTTCAATTTCAACATTTTTGATTTTGATATTTATTCGAATCGCAGTCACAATCTGTCCCGGAGAGGCAACTCCATCGTCAGAATTGTTCGAATCTCAGGGTGGCAAAGTCTAGATGGCAAGAGGCCGGAAAGGAGGCGGGACATTACCTTTCCGTGTCGTATATCTTGTAGCAGCCCCAGCTGGCGTTGTGGTAGAGCTCGGACAGCGCCTGAGGCAGCGAAACGGCAGACGCTTTCCGGAAGCGGAGGTTGGTGGCCCGAAGCTGTCGGCGGCAGTTGCACACCTCACTCTCCTGGTGGGCGCTGAGCGCCAGCAGCTCCATGCTGCCCTCCCTCAGGGAGCGCACCGACGCCAGCTCGGCCACGTGATCATGGAGGCCACTGCCGCCATCTGTGGGCGGAACGTGGCACTAATGGGCTCCAACGCAGACCGATGGTGCAGAGAAGGCTTTTACGCAAAGCTTTGGCAAAAATAAAACGTGTTGCACGATTGCTTCTGGACCATGAAAAGAAGCTCGTTGGAGATCGCCAGCGTTGGATATGTCTAAAAGGTGAGATAAACACTCTTCTTCAGTGTTCCTGAAGGAAGAATATGCATGGGTGCTGCAAGACCTCCACTGAGAGGAGTGGAATTAGCCGGGCCAGTTGGTTCACGATACATAAATAACAGCGCGGCAGACGGGACAATAACGAAGAGCAGTGCTCGTGTTTGTGTCTCTAACTTATTGTGTCGTCTGTCGCGCTGTTTTTTATGTGTCTCCACTGCGAGGCTTAGAACCAAACGTGTGGTCTGTATTCCTGGCAGATTTTGCGAACGCAGACAAACGAAGATAACGGCAGGACCAAGCACTGGCACATATGGCAAAACGCTTGTCTAAAACACATTCTCGGCGTGTTCAGTGCTGAACACGCGATATCTAGAGATAGCATTTGGTTAAAAATGGTCTGAATGTAAGCATGTGAACTCGCAAGATTTTATCGTCATTGTTCGCCTTCCTGGTCACAGCGGCCTTGTGAGCTGCGGAATACACAGTTCGGTCGTTCTAGACATGTATTTTGCACTCTGTACCATAGTGCCTCAGGGCTAGTCTGTAATCATGTAAGGCCATGGCAAGTCATGGATTCGTGTTCCTAGTCCTGAAGCATGTTGTAAGCATTGTTTTATAGTCTCGTGTCGCTGACTTGTGCGGTATGACTGTGCAGCAAACAATTCCGAGAAACTCGCATGTTCCTGAGAGCGTCAGGCGGCTGGCAAAGACAATTGACCGTACCTACGCGACTAACGCCTGCAAGAAAGTGCATGCACTTCGTGCCTAGTTTTGTTATCGCTCCCATGACAGCGTAGCGTGGAACGTTGTTGTAATTACCGCCGTTGCAACAATGTGCCCCCATTGCATTCGGCCTCATCGGTGCCTCTTTTTTATGTTACGTTATTCGGTTGGCTACTTGTACCAATGGCATATACTCTACGCTTCCGTGCGAATAAGCACCTTTTGCAATAACATATAAAGAACGCCAACGGTACCTTCTATCACAAGCAACGACACAACTGTGAATTTATTTAAGTTATTTTCATGAATTATTGCAGAGGCAACGGAAGGAAGCCTCCACACGATTGCTAACCCTTTGAAAAATTAAAAGGAAGCAATAAAAATGCAGGCAGTGAATGCTGATGTTTTTGCATACAGAAAGATTATGCGGAACAATGCAACCTCTATAGGATGTCTCGGAATGAGCATATGACCGACAAGCACGCTTTGTAGAGAACATGTTTGTTGAAAGTGTGGTTTTGCCGCACCATCAGTGTGCCAGCAGCGAAGCATGCTTTACAGAAGATAGGCCTGCAAAGAACTTATTTCGGGAAGTCAACGCATAGCTTGTGTAAGAGCATAAGGAGCTCGTCGGGCCATTCGAAGGTATCGCTATCTCATGCCGCACATGATTTGCACAACCACTGATAAGGCCACATAAGATGACGTCATTTCTGACAAGTGATTTGTGGTCATGACAAGAGTGTGATGTCATGACTCGTCATGACAGCGAGGTGACGTGCACACCAGTTGACGTCGCCAAACCGGAACTGGCGACTGGAACTGACGTCACTCAACCGGAAGTGTTACAACAACGCCTCGACGGACTCCTTGTGCTATAGTAACCCAGGCTGGGAATGTCCAGGCGTCCACTAATTTTTTATCTCAATTGTTCCAGATAATTGTCAAAGGACAAGACGTTACTTTTTTTGGCACCGTACGATGACGCCACTGGGACAAGGTTCACAGAGAAGATGCCCGCTTTGTTGTTTTATTTCGAGAAAGTCAATGCGGCAAAGTTATACTACACGTGACTACTTGAGAACATTGCTAAGTGCGGCGACACAGGCTTCTTCAGTGCGTCTACTTCCTCAACAATATGCCCACAAATGCGCCATGCTGAGAAGCGCACCGGACTGAGATTCAAAAGAGCGTCGGAAGCAGCTTGCCTTTGTCCGCTGGTGCAGGTGAGCTCAACGGGCGGTAGCGCTCCTCGAAGATTACGGGTGTGTTCTTATGGTTTCCGTCCAGCGGCCTGCACTCGATCTCGAGCCTCGGGAACCTCTTGAAGTAGTTCGAGTCACGTACCTTGCGCACCAGCTGCCTGTACATGTCTTCGCTGCGGGAGACCGTAGTATAGGATGACATTAAAGACCATCGCACCGACTATCATGACAAAATAGCCTTATGGCATATACAGAGCGATGAAACTCGCATTACTCACGATTTCGGCAGTTTCACGACAGTGTGATCTTATGTATATCGGTGTCTATGTATATCTTATTAAATCGGTGTCTATCTACTAATGTTATGCTAATACTAATCTTATACAAATTCTTTCAACTGTCAGAAGACATCAGTGACTGTTTTTCCATCTATAGAAATTACATTTCGTAGAAAAACACAGCGTAACTACCAAAACCTTTTTCAGTCTAAATTGCAGCATGCAACTACAATAAAATTATGATTTGTTGCTGCGCTAGTATTTCGCGATGTCATTGTTAGTTTAGTTAATCAAAATATTTGTGTCGTTTTAATGATGCTGTGTATAATTACGGTGAACGTCAATCCACGTATGACCTCCAGTGGTAGAACGCGCTAAAAGCTTCTCCCCGTGCCAAAACATAAACCTAGGCCACTTTGAATTGCATTACAAAGAGGCAGCCCTCCTCACCCGAGCACGGTGTCGTAGTAGACGTCGCCAGCGCCCTTGCTGAGGATGAGGTAGCCTTCGCAGAGCCTGGCAATGCGCGCCCGCTGCAGTGACTGATAGAGCACGAGGCGCAACTCCTGGTGTCCCACCACGGCCTCCAGGTACTGCTCCCACAGCTTGACCAGGACGATGTTCAGCTCCTTGGCCTCTACGTCCTGAAAACGCACCGCCTCCGGCCCGTCCTGCGTGCTGTAGCGGCTGACTCGGGAGCTGGCCTGCGCACGCCACGATGTCCGCCAGGCTTTCAGGATAACCTGCAGCTACTCTCCACTGCAGTAACAGTTTTGAAGCGAAAAGCTTCACTACGCCAGCTTTTAGAGACGTCAGCGGGGCCGAAAGTTTGACCTTGAATGTAGCTGGAAGTCAAACCATAAGCATAACTGGTGGTAGTCAGGTTCGACACCAAGATGGTCCATAAGGTCAAAGGTCAAATTCGAGATAGTTGGTGTAATAGCCTCGGGTGTCGCTGCTGTAGCTGACGTCAAATAAAAGGGGAGGAGGAAGAATTCGATGATTATATAAGCGCGTGTGTGCGCGCTCACTGCCAGACGCCTGGGGCGATGGAGGAAGGTGAGAATCCTGCCGTAGCCCCACGCCAAAAAGCCATGGTCGCGAAGTTTATGTCGCTTAGAAGAAAGCAAGATGTTTAACAAATAAAAAATGCCTACTACTGTGTTTGTTTCAGTATGGCTATCTATGGAGACCACCAGTCGCTCGACCACAAACGTAGCCAGGGAGATGGAGCTTTTCGCTTTCGACCAGGGCTAACCGGAGCTAAACCACGAGCAATTTTTTCTTTACTTGATTGGTTGTATCGAGACATATTGGCATAAATGCAAACTGGCACAGTCCTGTCTTGTATATGTTGTCCTCGCTTTCTCGCAGCAGTTTGAACTTTCGAAATACATCTCTTGACAGTGGTCTTGTGAACAACCGCTTATGAATACAAAGTAAGGGAGAGGTCCCGTCCTTACTCTTGGATCACCATGTCGGCTCTTGGGGAGTTTTTGATCATACAAGTCGCGAAACTCTCAAAGACCCCATGTACTGAAAACCCGCTGGTCCGGTTGGGCCAAAACTCGGACGTTAGTTCATGGTCGACCCGCCGCGGTGGCGCAGTTGTTAGGGCGCTCGACTACTAATCCGGAGTTCCCGGGTTCGAACCCGACCGTGGCGGCTGCGTTTTTATGGAGGAAAAACGCTGAAGCGTCCGTGTGCTGTGCGATGTCAGTGCACGTTAAAGATCCCGAGGTGGTCGAAATTATTACGGAGCCCTCCACTTCGGCACCTCTTTCTTCTTTCCCTCCCTCCTTTATCCCTTCCCTTACGGCGCTGTTCAGGTGTCCAACGATATATGAGACAGATACTGCGCCAATTCCTTCCCCAAAAACCAATTGTTATTATTAGTTGATGGTCGCAACGCCTGTAGGCGGTAAAATAGACTGTTTACAAGGCTATTGATAACGGCGATAGCGGCTGGTAACAAAATTGGTTAAGGCTACGGTGTCATTAAAATTCAGAGTAATAGTTCGACAGATAACTGAAATATAAAACCAGCAATAGGTTGTAGTGTTTCTGAAGCTAACAAGGACGATTGGTGACATGTTTTATTTCTCGTTCCCAGATAGCGACGCCATCTGCTTAATTCCGCAAAGTGACCACTTCGAAGAGGCAGGCTTAATAGCAGTTCGCCAGCTGGTGATAAAGGAGTTGCGGTTCAGAGTGTCGGGCAACCATTGCAAGTCCTCCATTGTAGAGGTGGTCAGCCTCTCCTCCTGAGAGGCCTAAATGGAGTGAAGGATTGGGTGGACAGAAGGGATTGCCTGGAGATGCGCGGCCACTCCTGCTGATTCCGCTAGGATGAAGAGAGTACCTCAACAACAAGAACAAACAGGGTAGTCAGCAAAGGAATAATTGTACGCAGTCATAAAACGACATTTGGCAGGTGTCAGTTCTAAGCTCGCCAAACACAGGACTCTCACGAATATTAACTCGGGCCCTCACTCGTAAAAAAATTCCTGGCCATGTGCCTGCCTCCGAGGCACAGATTACTGCAAGCCAAAAAAGCAATACAAAATAACAAGGCACCTACCAGCTTGTTAACACGCACAAACGCACGGAATAATTCACACTCACCCTTTCCGAACCAGCGTCATTTCCGATGTCCGTTTCTCGGCCTTCTGAAATGGTGTAGAGTTCGAACTCAAGAACTTATACTGCTCATAGGGCGGGGAGCATGACAATAACGTATTTGATATCGCTTTTAAGATCTCGGGGTGCAATACGCAGTCATTTTTTTTATTCACCGCCTAAGGCGTTCACATAATGCAGTTGTAAACTAGTTACAAAAGCCTCGAGGTGGAGTTCTATATAAGAAGTCGGAGATTAGTTTGCCGCGTGACAGCTCTTGCCAGTCGCTGAAGCTTTTCAAACTAGGTACTGAAGCAAATAGCTGCCATACCTTTTGCTCCTATCCAAACAACAGGTGTTAGTATGCCAGACATGCAGCCTTGTTCGCAGCAATATTGGTTTCAGCTGACAAGAATGTTCGTGCATATCACAGGCGTTTGACAAACTTACGCCTTTGTAATCGACTCACTGTATAAGGCAATCGGCCGGCTATCCCTGTGCACGTAATTTCTTACAATGTGCATTGCCAATGCCGCTTACGTTTAGCTGACAGAGCCGTAAATGTGTTCTGGTCGACAGCCCTTGCATTCATAACTCTTTCAAGTTTGCTTAGCTATCGTGCGTTCCCCCAACGTGACCAGCAAGGTTGAGGCGCACTCACCGCGGCCGACCACGAGAGGGCGCTGGTGCTGCTCGAGTATCTCGCGCAGGTGGCTGGCCGTCTGCGTCAGTAGAGAGTTGAGCTCCTGCTGCACGGCCTTGTCGATGGGCGCCGGGTAGCAGCACGAGCTCTGCGTCGCGCAAGCAAACGTAAGCTGCAATTATGGAGCATTTGAATGCGTATTTTACACCCGGAGACACAAAATAGTTCCACGCTTAGAATGTTGGACAAAAAGCCCAACTATGCAAAGCAGCTCTTTTCCTTCGCGCGAAGGGTGCTTTCCCTAAAATGAAAGTAGTTCCACGGTTAGAGTATTGGACAAGATGCTCAACTATGTAAAGCAGCTCTTTTCCTTCACGCGAAGGGTGCTTTCTCTAAAATGAAAGTAGTTCCACGTTAGAGTATTGGACAAGATGCTCAACTATGCAAAGCAGCTCTTTTCCTTCACGCGAAGGGTGCTTTCCCTAAAATGAAAGTAGTTCCACGGTTAGAGTATTGGACAAGATGCTCAACTATGTAAAGCAGCTCTTTTCCTTCGCGCGAAGGGTGCTTTCTCTAAAATGAAAGTAGTTCCACGGTTAGAGTATTGGACAAGATGCTCAACTATGCAAAGCAGCTCTTTTCCTTCACGCGAAGGGTGCTTTCCCTAAAATGAAAGTAGTTCCACGGTTAGAGTATTGGACAAGATGCTCAACTATGTAAAGCAGCTCTTTTCCTTCGCGCGAAGGGTGCTTCTCTCTAAAATGAAAGTAGTTCCACGGTTAGAGTATTGGACAAGATGCTCAACTATGCAAAGCAGCTCTTTTCCTTCACGCGAAGGGTGCTTTCTCTAAAATGAAAGTAGTTCCACGGTTAGAGATTGGACAAGATGCTCAACTATGCAAAGCAGCTCTTTTCCTTCACGCGAAGGGTGCTTTCCCTAAAATGAAAGTAGTTCCACGGTTAGAGTATTGGACAAGATGCTCAACTATGTAAAGCAGCTCTTTTCCTTCGCGCGAAGGGTGCTTTCCCTAAAATGAAAGTAGTTCCACGGTTAGAGTATTGGACAAGATGCTCAACTATGCAAAGCAGCTCTTTTCCTTCACGCGAAGGGTGCGTTCTCTAAAATGAAAGTAGTTCCACGGTTAGAGTATTGGACAAGATGCTCAACTATGCAAAGCAGCTCTTTTCCTTCACGCGAAGGGTGCTTTCCCTAAAATGAAAGTAGTTCCACGGTTAGAGTATTGGACAAGATGCTCAACTATGTAAAGCAGCTCTTTTCCTTCGCGCGAAGGGTGCTTTCCCTAAAATGAAAGTAGTTCCACGGTTAGAGTATTGTACAAGATGCTCAACTATGCAAAGCAGCTCTTTTCCTTCACGCGAAGGGTGCTTTCCCTAAAATGAAAGTAGTTCCACGGTTAGAGTATTGGACAAGATGCTCAACTATGCCAAGCTGCTCTTTTCCTTCGCGCGAAGGGTGCTTTCCCTAAAATGAAAGTAGTTCCACGGTTAGAGTATTGTACAAGATGCTCAACTATGCAAAGCAGCTTTTTTCCTTCACACGAAGGGTGCTTTCTCTAAAATGAAAGTGGTTCCATGGTTAGGGTATTGGACAAGACGCTCAACTATGCAAAGCAGCTCTTTTCCTTTACGCGAAGGGTGCTTTCCCTAAAATGAAAGTAGTTCCACGGTTAGAGTATTGGACAAGATGCTCAACTATGCAAAGCAGCTATTTTCCTTCACGCGAAGGGTGCTTTCTCTAAAATGAAAGTAGTTCCGCGGTTAGAGTATTGGACAAGATGCTCAACTATGCAAAGCAGCTCTTTTCCTTCACGCGAAGGGTGCTTTCCCTAAAATGAAAGTAGTTCCACGGTTAGAGTATTGGACAAGATGCTCAACTATGCAAAGCAGCTCTTTTCCTTCGCGCGAAGGGTGCTTTCCCTGGAATGACACCTTCAATGCAGGATCACCCTCCCTCTTGCCTTGACTGAAGCTAATCTCAGGATTCGGGAATACTCCGAAAAATGGAGGAAGGAAAGCTCAGGAGAGGACCTCGCTACCTGAGCTGCACCCAAAAAGTGTGCCAGAAGTCACGCGCTTTCGCCAGGACTACTGGGAGTCTTTGGCCGACGGCGCAGCCAATAGCAACGCTGGGCGCAGCGGCGTCGTCTGCTACATTGTCTACTGCGCATGCGCAAGCGCGCCGAGACGGCGGCCAAGTGGGGGGGAAGCGGCTTCACAAAATGTGGCGTAACCCACTTGTCCTGAGTTATTTCCTTCCTCTGTGCTCCGAAAGCGCTTCTGCTCTTGACAGATAGTGCCATCTACAGTTGAAAAAGCTTGGATGGCGGTTAACCCTTTTTACCATGTGCGAAAAGGAGCCGCCGCGTATCGCCACAGGTAGCCTGCTAGGCAATCTACCACTTGCTTGGATGGTGGTTAACCCTTTCCACCATGTGCGAACAGGGGCAGCCGCGTATCGCCACAGGTAGCCTGCTAGGCAATCTACCACGCACTCCCGTGATCAAGGTCGTAAATTTCATGACTGTCCATCGTAACCCCATCTTCCAACGGCGGGGCCCCTTCTAACATTCCGAGAATTCCACATCATGCAGCGGAAAGGAAATAACTCTACGAAGATGAGGGTACGTACAATTAGGGTGCATGTCACATTCACAGCGCTAGTATGTCGGTTAATGTGTGTTACCTTCTCTGTCGTCTTCGTCGTCTTAAATGTTTTATGTTCAGTGTGCATCAACACGCCCGCGTGAATACTCTCCTGCTACGCGGCTGTCAAATGTGTGCACGACGCTATAGCGAAGCGCCGGGCCCTGCTTCGCCTCAGTATAACTGAACAACGCGAGCGCGATCTGCAGTCGCCGCCAACTGGCTGCGTCTAACAACACTAGTTACTGCTCGGCGCTAGGGGAGGATCGCGGCTCTGTCGTCGCGCGACCAAACGTGAGCCTGGGTTCCCCCATATGCTGAAGCCAGAAATGAAGGCGAAACTTTAGTCGGATAAACTCTAAGAACGCAGCGGCTTTTCCTCTTCAAAGGACACCCTTCCAGCCACTGGCGTCGGCCAATTCGCATGACCCTGCTAGTGTGACAATGCAGGGAGCGGCGGCACAATAGAGGGAGGGGTCTATCCCCGACTCCCTGCTTTGTGACACTAGTAGGGACATGAAAATTGGCCGACGCCATTGACTGGAAGGGGGACCTTTGACGGGAAAAAGCCGCTGCGTTCTTGAGTTGTATTCGACTATAGTTTGGCCGTATTATGGCTACGTTTAAATTTTTTTTTTCACATATAGCAACGAATTCTTTGTGTCGCCGATAAGTTGGCACCTCGAAAATCAATCAATAATTTGCGAATAAAAATGAAGTACAGCAACTCGCTTAATAGTAAGATTTCCTACCATGCAATTCTGTAAGTGGCAATGGGTGGTGGTAGTGGGCAGATGAAAGCGTTCACTAAGAGTTAAAAAATGGCCGCGACTAGCAAGCTCATCATCGAAATCGCGGGAAGCTTGAGCTAAAGTCCTTGTTCTTGTGTCTTCTACTAAATTTCTTTGCAGTGAAGAAAGGAAAAGGATGCGGAAACAAAAGACACTCGTTCTGCCAACCAGTCGCATCGTAAGTAACCCCTCTACGCCTCTAATGGAAGCTTTGTTATAATGATATTCAACTTCATATTTTTGCCGCGTTCTGCATGCAGCCAAATTCAACAATGATTGGTTACATGAATCGAGCTGCTGCAGAATATTATGGCCCTGCTAAAAAAAAGCCATGAGTGCCCTTCAACCCTGTTATCGGGAAGTAAATTCCGATTCCATGGCGTGTCAGGTGTTCGGTCGTCTACACTGCCTTGTCTACACAGCATTTTGCTCTCGCATGATTTGTATTTTCTTGGCCTATTTTCTTATTCATTGCAAATGCCGTTTTCTTGTCTTGCTCTGTCTTGCAAGCACGTCTCAAGAAATGCGCTTACAGTGTACCAGTATGTCTGTCAAAACGACGTACAAGTAAAACCATAAACGTTCAAGAACTTAAACAATAAATAAATTGTAAAAAGTTCGCAGTCGAGTATTACCTGGCCATCGCATATACAGAGTTGGCCCATCAGATGGCTTACTGAGGTGTTCCTCATGCTCCTGGGAATAGAACGTCAGCGAGGTTACCTAACGAAGAATAGGTAGAATAAGCACAGAAGTCAGCCCAAACTATCGCACAACAGAACGCATGGAGGCTGCAAAAGCGTTACATGTCGTTCGGAGCGGGTACTGTCAGGAGAGGAGGACATGAGAATAAGATACATCAGATAAAACACGGTTCCCTTCACGCGCCTACGCACCTGAGCCCATGTTAACCGATGGTAAATGACAAACTACCCAAAGGCGGACCATAGCTCTATGAACATATATGTTACAAAACTTTCCATATACTCCATGAATAAAAAAATGGCGGTCTGAGGGGGCCAAATTTCGGAGTAATTTCGGAGTTAGCTGTGCAATCTTTGATAAATGCATAACCGTCTGGCAAAAAGAAAATCCGCGACAGAGAGGGCAACAAAAATTCACAGATATAACACTCCGAGAGATGTAAAAAAGAAAAAAAATTGACGGTCGATTTGCGTAGTTAGGCCAAATGCGAAGTAGTTGCGCTAGCAGTGCGGTTTTTCTTTCTGTTCCGGTGATCAGATCCATTGTTCACGGATGGCAATTGTTCGGATAGCGATAATGAGCTAATGTTCATGTATGTGAAATCAGTCATCCTGTACATTCTTAGATCCCTGGGAGTCTTCTACCACTCCTGGTGCAGTGGTGCAGCGGTTAAGCGATGCGCCACTGTCCTTCTATGGCAGGTGCTGCCATCGGTGGGACGTGGGTTGGGTTGCGACCCAGGTTGCTTTTCCCGAGCTACCTCTCACGATCAGGGGAGCAGCCTGCCACAGAACAGGCTTCAGACAAACAAACAGACAAACGCACAATGGCTATAAATGCGGGGAATGGCCACTATAAGAGCTAGCGCATGAAAAAAAGAAAGAGCTCTTCATAAGATAATGGCGACCGATGGCCTGTTCTTATTGGCCGCTTCTAGGTGGCTTCGCCATCCATAAGCCCCCGCAAAGTAGCTCCTCGGATTCATCTTCTTTTTTTTCTCTGCGAAAAGCCGTTTTAGGTCGAAATTATTCCGGAGGTGACTACTGCGGCACCTCTTTCTTCCTTTCTTCTTGCACTCCTTACATTAACCCTTCCCGTACGGCGTGGTTCAGGTGTCCACCGAGATAAGTGTGACAGCTACTGCATCATTTCCTTCCCTCAAAATCCAATTTTCATTTTTCATTTTTCACCCGAGCGATGACTCAGTAGTTAAGGCGCTCGTCTACTGATCCGGAGTACCCGGGTTCGAACCCGATCGCGGCGGCCGCGTTTCGATGGAGGCGAAACGCTAAGGCGCCCGTGTGCTGTGCGATGTCAGTGTACGTTAAAGATCCCCAGGTGGTCGAAATTATTCCGTAGCCCTCCACTACGGCACCTCTTTCTTCCTTCTTCTTTCATTCCCTCCTTTATCCCTTCCCTTTCGGCGCAGTTCAGGTGTCCGCCGATATGTGAGACAGATACTGCGCCATTTCCTTTCCCCAAAAACCAATTTAATAATAATAATAATTGGTTTGGTTTTTGGGGCGCCATTTCCTTTCCCTCAAAAACCAATTATTATTATTATTGGTTTTTGGGGAAAGGAAATGGCGCAGTATCTGTCTCATATATCGTTGGACACCTGAACCGCGCCGTAAGGGAAGGGATAAGGGAGGGCTTGAAAGACGAAAGGAAGAAAGGGGTGCCGTAGTGGAGGGCTCCGGAATAATTTCGACCACCTGGGGATCTTTAACGTGCACTGACATCGCACAGCACACGGGCGCCTTAGCGTTTTTCCTCCATAAAAACGCAGCCGCCGCGGTCGGGTTCGAACCCGGGAACTCCGGATCAGTATAGTCGAGCGCCCTAACCACTGAGCCGCCGCGGCGGGTCAAAAACCAATTTCCAGTTTCCAATTTCCCGTGTGCTGTGCAATGTCAGTGCACGTTAAAGATCCCCAGGTGGTCTAAGCTATTCCAAAGCACTCCACTACGGCACCTCTTTCCACTTTCACTGCCTCCTTGATCCCTTCCCTAAAGGCGCGGTTCAGGTGTCGGCCGAGATGTGAGACAGATACTGCTACATTTCCTCTCCCCAAAAGCCAAATTAATTTAATAATTAGGAGCTGGGAATTAAGTCCAGCGACAGCCGCTGCTGCCTGCTGTTCCGCGGGTCCTACCCCGTATTTTACCCATCGACCCAATATTGCAACAGAATGGTTCCATCCTGGTCCTATGTAGGGCCGGCCTTTGCCAATACGGTTTCAATGTTGGGCCAATTACCTGTGCTGCTGGGGCGATTTTCCTTGCTAACCTCTATTTTACAAAGGGTCGGGGAAATTAGCAATGGCAATGCTTTCTGCGGTACCTTATATCTGGAAAAGAGGTCGGAAAGGAGGCGGCGTCCACATACCTGTTGCTAGGAATGCATATTGTGATAAGGGAAGCGTGCACGGTCATGGTGAGCACGCCCAGGTTGTTCGCTTCGAATACCAGAGGGTAGTAGTGGTGAAGGCCGCGGACGGGGTCAAAGGTCAGCGTCAGCACGCGCGTCGTCACGGCCGTGAAGGGCGGAGGCGGCTTCGACACCGAAGACCGGCC
Source organism: Amblyomma americanum (assembly GCF_052857255.1). Classification (NCBI taxonomy): domain Eukaryota; kingdom Metazoa; phylum Arthropoda; class Arachnida; order Ixodida; family Ixodidae; genus Amblyomma; species Amblyomma americanum. Next base: position 54,121,277 of record NC_135507.1, read on the forward strand.
GTCACTGCGCCGGAACATGGCAACAACGGCACGAGCCTTTCGCAGGAATATATGGAAGTACGTGTTTTCTGTATGGACTCTATAGAGAATCCATATGTCTTCTATATGATTTTCATGTTGCCGCGAATCTTTGTAGTGTTTTTGTTTGTTCATTCTTCAAAGCTACTGTCACGCCGCTTTATCGCAATTGTTTGCGATGCAGGACACGACCAGATGTATCTCGATTGATCGCATCCAGGCGGAGCCGATTCTACATTGCTCCAGAATGTTCTAGTAACTTTGCACGCTTTATCTTGAAAGTTGGCTATCAGCTTTAAATCGAGCACGACCGAGAGCGGCGGGCAATGTGTTCGACGACCGCCGAGCACGCTTGTTGCTGCGCCGCCGCCGCCGAGTGATTCATTCCATTGTGGGCTGAAGTCAGCCCAAATAAAGGGTTTTGTTTAGACACCATTTTTACTGTCTTTCTGCTCTCCGGATTGCAGCCACCACTTCGTTACAATATTTTGTTAATGTCGTCATATAGAGTTTAAGTTCTCATACGCGCTTTCTATATAGTCCAAATTGTCTTCACATGTTCGGTACCGACTCCATATAATTCATATGGAATGATATGAAATTATGGGACTCATTATACGGAAACTTTCAGTAGGGCTATAGAGTTAAGATAATTAGGTTTTGTGTATCTCTTCGATCAGATGTGCTTTCTCTGGACACGGGTTCAGCTGGCGGAGATTGTCCCTCATCACGCTGCGGTCTCAGTTCTTTCACTTTGCCTCGGCATCACAGGCGCACAAGTTGCAATAAAAAAAATAATAATAGAAAGGCCACTTGCTCGTCTTCCGTCTTAGAGCACCAGATTTCCAGGCGAAGTTTATAGATGGCGTCCATGAGCCGCACCCGAACCTGCGACATGAGTGTTATGGTGAACGTTAGGTGGGCGGATGAGATTATGAACTTCGCGAGGACACCGTAGCCGCAGCTGGCAAATGACAGGGTTAATTGGAGAGACCCTGGAAATGCCTTTGCCCTGCAGTGGGCGTAGTCAGGCTCATGATGATGAAGATGATGATGATGAAGCTATCTACTTCTGAACTCCATTTAAAAAAAAGAGTGAGCTAGAGGACAGCATACTCCGTGTTTACTTCTTTCTAGCTCTATTTAGGCCTCAGGCTTCCCTTTCTGTGCTTTCTGTATTTTCTGTTATTAACTCTTCGGTTTGCCATTTTTCTTCGCCGCACGCTGCTTTTGTGTACTTTCTTCCACTGCAGTACGTGCGTATGTGTTACAGACACCATGTTTGCTTAGTCTTAGCAGTACGGCACATAAAGTATTTAAAAGAGGATACGCCTTAAAACGCCCGATACTGCCCACCCTTACAGAAATGGTCTATAGACAGTCTATACACTTCTTATAGGCTCTATTGCCTTCCTATAGATATTTGTCCATTCACAGTCTATAGACTCTCTATAGGCAAAAGTCTAATAGAAATGTATGGCCATAAATCTATAGATCGTCTATAGATGTCTACAGGATTTGTATTGCCTATGGACTGTTCTCTAGGATTTGTCTATAGAGAGTATATAGACTTTATAGACAGAAGTCTATGGACGGTCTAAATTTTAAGGGCAGTTTTTCTGGTCCCGTCTCTGCTTTTCTTTCAACCTTCACTGTGCAGGCAACACTGTGTCATGAGAGGTACACTCTAAATACAAACAACAAGCCTATTTGAGTGTAAAAACGGAGTAAATTGTCCTCTAGGGAACTCCTTTTTAGGGGCAGGGCGTGCTGCCCAAGTCCCGGGAGTAGATTTCCATCTCTAAAAATACGGAATGCTGACGATTGGCAACGGAAAGGAGATTCCTTCTTGAAAACATGCGAAATTCTAGCAGTTACGAAGATTTTAACCGACGTTTAGACCCCCTCTATTTGGTAACCTAAAGAGCACTGGGGCCGCATTCAAAATCCCCCTTCCATTGCTAACTGCAACAAGTTTTTACTCTGCTTTGCGGCGGGAATATGCTTCCACTGCAAGGGGTATACAAGCACCCCACATATTTGGTGATAGAAATCTACCCTGAGACTTGGACAGCGCATTTTGCCCCTTAAAGTGAGTGCACTATAGGACATCTTACTCCATTTTTACTCCCGTGTATGCTTACTTGTGTTTAGAGTGCATGGTACTAAGCCAGGACTACGAATTAAACATCAAGCTCCTCTTTCTCCACCTGAGATTTCCCGGCTGACTTATCATAACACGTCATGCAAATGCGACTCTGCACTGAAATAAAGCTTGTTGGGATAATTGGTTCATTCAACACGCGAAAGGAAACAAGGACGGTGAAGATATACTTTAGACACACACAACGCATGTGCCGCTTAACACAAAAACTATGCTTTAATCTATACATATGCCTGCTTTTTGGATGTGATATTGCTCATAGTAGTGGTTGGCTATTGATTTAGGATAAACATTGAAAGTTGGATTTTTGAGGAAATCTTCGCCGCGGTGGCTCAGTGGTTAGAGCGCTCGGCTACTGAACCGGAGTTCCCGGGTTCGAACCCAACCGCGGCGGATGTGTTTTTATGGAGGCGAAACGCTAAGGCGCCCGTGTGCTGTGCGATGGTAGTGCACGTTAAAGATCCCCAGGTGGTCGAAATTATTCCGGAGCCCTCCACTACGGCACCTCTCTTCCTTTCTTCTTTCACTCCGTCCTTTATCCTTTCCCTTACGGCGCGGTTCAGGTGTCCAACGATATATAAGACAGATACTGCGCCATTTCCTTTCCCCAAAACAAGTATTATTATTATTATTATTATTATTATTATTATTATTATTATTATTATTATTATTATTATTATTATTATTATTATTATTATATACGAGTTCCAAGGAACTACCGGTGTTGAGACTGAGTTCTGGAACCGCAGTGCTCCTTGAAGCTCGACGATTTATCTGATAACGGCGAACAGCCCGTCGTGCGGCATAGAATAGTACATGGGTTCAATATTCTCGGATAACCCTTAGAAAAGTTTATTTGGACAGTCCACAGACTGTCCATAGGCTTCTGTCTATAGAGTCCATAGACTCTCTATAGACAAACCCTAGAGTACAGTCCACAGGCAATACAAATCCTATAGACAGTCTGTAGACAATCTATAGAATTCTGGCCATACACTGTTGTCTATAGACAAAAATAAATATCTATAGGAAGACAACAGACTCTAAGAAGTCTATAAACTGTCTATAGACCATTTTTATAAGAGAAAGGCTGTCGTGAAAATCGACAGTCCCGTCTCCTACAACTCAACGGCTTCCTTACAGCTTCGAACAAGGCACGGGTCGTCCCCCACTAAACGAGCTTTTGAAGGAAGTATTCAAACGACCGCTGCCAACTGCTCTTGTCTGATACGATGAGTCAAAAGGAGCAACCAATTTTGAGCGTTTCTCCTATGAAGGAAACCTCAGACCTCTCGGTAACTCCGTCTTTTAACGCCTTGCTCAACTGTGACAATTTTAAATCCTATAGAAGCTTCGCTGTTGTTCGTTTTTCGTTTAGACCGCGCTCCACGGACATGAAGATCTATGCCACAGCTTCTAGCGTTTTGCTTTGGGACAGACATTGCGCGGCTGGATTATAAAACCTCCTTCTTTGTTTGACTAGATGACAGTAAGGTTATTTACCTTCGGACAATTGACAACCTCCTTGACAGGGAACTTCAAAATGGTCGTGACACTTACATCATTATTGCCACCCACCTCATTGGGTAATACTATACTCAAAAAGCAGGCATATGCATAGGTGCAAGCATAGTTACTGTGTTGAGTGACATCTGCACTTGTGTGTGTTAAGCGCTTCTTCGCCCTCCTCGCCCCCTTAGCGCTGCAGTTACTTCGCAACCTTACTCATTTTACCGCTTCCATTATGAACGAGCCAAAGACGTGCGAGATTTTTAAAAGGTAATTGGGAGACTGCTCCACACGAAAATATCGTTCAGTCACAAATTACGTGGTAATCAGTTCACATGCCTGCCCACAGGTGGCGCAACAATTCGTAAACATTCAAACTGTATGACAGTAAGAGTTTTTGCCCGCTAGTATCATAGGAGAAAAGAAACAGTGAGGAGGTGCTTACGTCGTCCTTGAGGAAAAGGTGCACCTCGAAACGGACAGCCTCGTTCAGGTCGGTCTGGATATAGTCGCAGGTCCGGGTGACGAAGAACGTACTGGTCACATACGTGCCGTTAAGCCTCTCTGCGAAAACGTGGTGGCCGCTGTGGGGCTTGTACGTACGATGTTCATATCCAGCATTCTTGGAGAAAAGTTTTGAATCTTGTAACATTGTAAGCTAATTTTATGGAAATATTGCCACCAGTCAACTGAGGCTTCAGACGGGCAGATTTTTCTAACACAAAGGCTCTAATGCTGACGCGTTGAAATGAGTAAGAACGGTTGAGCTCTTTTTGTTCCTGTTAAGTGCCATCGGCTGCTATATATTGATTAGCGTTCCAAGGTAGTCCTTACATTGAGGAACAATATATTTGGCATTGTTCTCAAGCGTCACGAAGTTCATGTTAATGGGGCTGACGGCTGATTTGTAGGACCTCTGAATAAAACGTGCGCGACACGCGGCCGCTTGCACTCAAAGTTCTGAGTGCTGTACACCACACATTTCAAGGTACTACAGTTGAGGATGCACTTACTTGTCGGACCTAGGAGCACTTGGGAGTAATACCTGGAATCGCCTTGCATCGATACACGAACCTGGTAGAGGCTAAAGATATGTGAAACAAAAGATTGTTTACTAGAGACACCGCTCTGAAAGGGCAAAAAAATGCCGACACCGTCTGGAAGACGAAGTAACGGGCGTTAGCTGTTCGGTAGCGCAATCTATCGTCCATGCGATGTATTACCACGTGATTGGGCTACTTTTCCATACCTCACGGCGAGCGGGCACCTACCTGCCAAGTGCTGACGTCATGGCCGCAGTGTTAAGCCTAACTAGATCTAAATATTAACCCACCCAATTAGGGGGTATTAGCGTCTAACATGTTCTACTCATCGAACCCGTTATAAATATACCAATAATTAGATGATGATGTCATTGGCTATTTAATTATAAGCAATAAATTTAAGCCTAACCATAACTAAATACTAACTTCATTAGTTAGTATTGCTGTCTAACGTGTTGTACTCATCTAGAGGATTCCAGATATCCAATTCGTTTATGATGAGCTCATTAATTGCTGAGTAATAAGCGATTGAACATAGTCCCATGACTAGTTAATTATGAGGTCACAAAGTCAGTGACCTCACCAATCAATCACCAATTCGATATGCTAATGACGTCACTAATCAATCACCAATTGAGTTGCTATATCGGTTTACTATGGGGGCCGCCATCTTGAATTCCTCGGAGTGAAAATTTCACACCGAACTGAAGTGGTAACAGACCACAAGAAACGTGATGAATAAGAACCAATGCTCTTAAAATACTCCTCTGTCGTACGATAAGATACATCCTGGCTTGGCTACCTGGTCCACAGAAATAACCGCCGCGGTGGATCAGTCCATGGCTATGGTGCTCGGCTTCTGAACAGAAAGACACGGGTTCTATCCTGGCCACGGGGGTCGCATTTCGATGGAGATAAAATGCTAGAGGCCCGTGTTCTGTGTGATGTCAGTGCACAGTAAAGAACCCCATATGGTCGAAATTATCCGGAGAACTCTACGGCGTTCCTCATAGACGCTCTGGGACGTTAAACTCCATAAAAACCAAAACCAAACCGAAATAACAAATATAGCCCAGAACAAAGGTGCTTAGAAAGGCAGGTATAAATGCCACTGTTAGCCGAACTTCAAAATGAATGCTGCAGTTCAGCCCATTGTTTGAGGCCTAGTGCTTTTGTGTCTTTGTTACGCGCTGTTTTTAAACCTCATTAATACCTAATTAAGTACTCTTAAATATCACTATACGATCGGTTCCCGCATGTCAAGGAAATAAATGAGATGTTCTAAAAGCAAAAAAAGAAACAGTAGGCGCACCCTTGGGAGTCGAGGTAGAAGTTGTAGAACGTGTACATGTCCACGACAAAGTCGACCACCACTTCGTGCTTCATGGTGCTGTTTTTCCTGTTGAAAGAAATGGCAACACGACGAAGAGCTGTAGCTCGTACGTCAGCGCACAACCACAACCAGACCTCCCACACACAAAGTAGTACAAGGGGATCATCAAACTGAACGCAACAAAACTTGCGAGGTTACCACTACGTGAGAGCAGTGTTGGCGGTAACGCATTACAAGTAACGCCGTTACCGGTAACGCGTTACTTTTTTCGGTAACTTAGTAACGTACTCGTTACCATTTGAGACCTGTAACGGGTAACGTACTTGCGTTAACATTTTTCGGTAACGTGAGGCACGTTACTAGTTACTTTTTGTTCCAGTTGTCACCCACTCCGTTCCCTTTTTTCTAAACAAAAGCGCAGAACACCTAAAGTGATGCTGCAAATAAACAAACAGGTACCCTCGGCGGCCTCCATTGCGGCTCGCATGCATGCCAGAAAACACCTGCCCTTCACGACGCACCCAACTAAAAAAAGACACAATAGCCATAAAGCACGAAACACGTGCACGAACACGCATTCACACACTCGCCTTCGTACCCAAAAAACTCAGACACAATTCTCTTCAGAGTGGAAGCATGCCGAGCATTTTGGAACATCACATTTTCAGAATTAGTTCAGCGATGTTTTCTTTGTGAAGTTAGAATTGATGATGAAGTGCCATTTTGTGTTTAATGCCACATTCAGAAGATGGCTTCACCATGTGCCACACTGCTAGAATCCAACACATGTAACTCTACAGGCAACTTTAGGCCACTATAACATAGATAAGCTCCTGCACATTTGTGTAAAGTATTCTAGTTAAATCAGGATATCGCGTAAAGTGGTTGCTTGGGCTAGAAGTTTTATGTGAAATATGGGCTTCATAAAATTGTTATATTGAGTTCTTGCAGCTAAGACGCACTAATTAAAATTTATGGCCATGAAGTAACGGCAAAGTAACGTGCGGTACTTTTTTCGGTAACGGTAACGCGTTACTTTTCTTTATAGGTAACGTAGGGCGGCAACGCGTTCCTTTTTTCTTAGCGTAACGAGTAACGTATTTAGTTACTTTCTTCCGGTAACGCCTACAACACTGCGTGAGAGTACTCAGTGGGCGGAAACGCGACCCGCTGGACAGAAAGGTGTAAAAAGGGCGTAAGCTGTCTTCTAGCGCACTTCCTTTAGGACAGCTTACTCCCCTTTTTACTCCAATGTAGGCCTATTCGGGTTTAGAGTGTAGACTGGTCGTACAGGAAACAACTTGTTGGTCGAAGAACTGATCATTGTTAAAAACAAACGAAACGATGTCTTACCCATATTCATCAGCTAAATCCCGAATTTTTCTTAAAAGAGAAGCCTCGCGAAAATCACTCTCTGATTTTCAAAGCAGTTCGTACTTTTTTTCAAATGGGCTTGAGATTGGTCCCCAATCCCAATAGAAAAGTGGCGTTAGCCAAATCGTGGGCCGTCCTGGTCACGACAGCCTGCGATATACGATTAGATAAGGGTTTGCCCTTACACAAAAAAAAAAGCAGACAAAATAGTGCACAAGGGTACTTTTTGTACGTGGTCCAGCCGACAAGCGAGGGCCGGACAGTGACGTCAGCAGATGAGACGCTAGTAGAAAGAACGAGAGCTATGGCCAACGACGAAACGCACTTCCATTAGAAATGCCTCGTGAAGCTCGCTCCCGATTCACAACCGCTGTTCGCACACGCCTTATCACTAGCTATAAGACCTATTGGCGCATGATAGGCGAACTTTTTGTTACTATAATTACAAACAGCGAAACTTATCACAGCCAAAGAGGAATATGAAGGACTTTTGCGTTTACCACTCACTGTTTCTAGCGAAGTTATAGCTGCAGTGTGCCCGCCAATCATGAACTAGTATTAAAGGCGCTTCCATGCGAAAAGCCTTGCCAGACTCGTTACAAAATAGGTCAGTTTGGCCCAAGAGAGAAAACGGAGATAGCTGCCGCGTTTGCTCAGTGGTTATGGCACTGCGCTGCTGACCCGAAAGACGCAGGTTCGATCCCTGCCGTGGCGCTCGAATTTCGATGGAGGCGAAATTCTAGAGGCCCGGGCACTGTGCGATGTCAGTGCACGTTAAAGAACCCCAGGGGGTCGAAATTTCCGGAGCCCTTCACCACGGCGTCCCTCATAGCCTTAGTCGCTTTAGGACGTTAAACCCCCATAACCCAGGACAGTGATATTTATTCCTTCCTGTTTTGGCAACTCGTCAAAAATGACAAATTTTAGATTTGAAGTAACGTTTCTTTAATGGGTCGTGCAGCCCACAATAAGATTAGAGAGTTCCGACAAGAACGCGTTCAGTAAGCCTCTCGAACTCGAATCGCTCTAGCAAAGATAGCTTGACAGATTACGCTTACTGATGCGAGCCACTTCTAGCTTTGGACATATTCGTGAAAAGGCTAGAAAGAAAGCAGCTAATCCGACCTGAAGGTGACGTGAAAAATCCGTCAGTGTTCATTTTCCAAAAGGACCAAACGTCGTTCATATCAATTTGATTATCGATTGGAGCTGCTTCGCTACTGATACTGAAAGTGTTGCAATACTCACTTGTCAACGAAGATTTTGATCAAAAATGAGCTTTTCGTGAGCAACTGCCAACTGCGCTGGTTCAATCTAGCAATCTTCGTCTTCTCCGCGTGCTCTGGGATACCGCGTGATGGCTGAAGGTGTGCTTCAATATATTTTTCATTCTTTTGCCGAGGCAAAAAGAAAATACAGCTTGGTTTACGGTTTTATGGAGTTTGGCTTCCCAAAGCAACTCGGGCTATGAGGGACGCCGTAGTGAAGGACTCCGGATAATTTCGACCACCTGGCGTTCTTTTATAGTGACATCGCACAGTTCACGGGCCCTCTAGAATTTCGCATCCATTGAAATTCGACCGCGGCGGGCGTGATCGAACCGGCTTCTTTCGCGTCAGCAGCCGAGCGCCGTAAGCACTCCCAGTCAAAAAAATAATGTGTCCAATTGGGCATACCATTTGGTTTCAATTGGAACCAGTTGGACCCAACTGGTGAGCCAATTGGGCTCATGAATCCAACTGGGTAGACCATTTGGTTTCCGTAGTTCCAGTTGGTTCTGCGTTTCAAACTGCATTGCCCAACTGGTTCGCGAGGTTCAAGCTGGTTTCAGCACTCCCAGTTGGAACGCCCAACCGGAACCATTTGAAACCAATTGGAGCTCCCAGTTGGAACCCAGAGAACCAATTGGGAGCTGATCTCCCAACTGAAAGCTCCAGTTGGTTCCAATTGGAAAATCTAAATGGAAGTCAATGATGTCCTTCACTGAGATCTGTATACATATTTAGCTGGCTATAAAACAGAACACTAGACTAAATAGGTTATTGTAAGGGATATTAGCAGCTTAATCTCTTGTTTTCATCATCTCCACCACCACTGCGGGTATTATTAAATTAGTTAACTTTTCTTAATGGACAACCGCCTCTGGTTCCAGCTAGAGGGTCTCATGAGTGGAGTATATAAGCGACTGCAAAAGTGTGTTCTGTGGACATATGTTGAGAATTCATGTTGGTACACAGTGTCAGACTATATAGTGTTCAATGCATGCTTGTTGCTCTCGCTTGTTTTCATAACAGCGAGTAATTGTAATTTCAGTTCCTTTGTTGGCGGAAATGTTGGCAGAAGTCTCACAGCTGTTATAGAAGAAAGGCCAATTCGTTCCAAATGAAATTCTTTTTTTGCAAGGCAGTTAAAACCATTTGAGTCTAATGGGTGTGCCATTTGAGATAAACTGGTGGGCCATTTTGTCTGGTTGGGTGACCAATTATTTCCAAATGGAAACACCGGTTGGGTTCAATTGGTCGAGCCCAATGGGTGGCGAAAACACAATTGGTTCACGACCAATTGGTTTCAACTTTCAACTGGAAATTTTCCAATTGGACCCATTGGTTTCTTTTTTGACTGGGACTGAGCCACTGCAGCGACATGAAAGATTGGTAAAGAAAAATGCGCACAGTTGTCGATATGTCAGCACTGTCTCAAGCTTCTCATTTTTGTTTTACAGTTGAGGTTGTTTGCCAAAGATTGTTTGCCACCAGTACAAGGTCATGGTGGCCGCAAATACTCAGCCATGGCACCAACATTTTGATAGAAGCGAGGCTGTGAAATGATCTGTGCACTGTGATGTTGGCGCACACTTCCCATGTGGTCACAAATCCACAGCCCTGCACTAGGGCCTGCTCTATTATAGCTTGAGCGTAGTTTTCACATGCATTCAACACACAGAAAGAGGCCAGTCGCTTTGAAACAACACTTTTATTGAACGTGGCTCTTGTATTGCTCACAGTTAAGGGGAGAAAACGCAGGTGAGAGGAAAAGAATTCATGTGGTATATACATAAATAAAGGTTAACCATCTTCAGAGGCCTTCTTCAGATGCAGAAAGAACAGAACATGAAGCACAATCCCAGTTGTGCATGGATAAGGGGATGGAGGGAGGGCTCTCCGGTCGACTGTGCGTGAACCACACGCGACCAGCACTTACACGCACGCCTCCGGGAAATGAGGATGGTGGCGGAAGGTTGCGCCTCCACAAGGCTTGGAGGACAGCACACCTTACCTGTGCGCTAAAAGCAGCCGGGCTCAAAAGAAGCCCGACAACACCACAGCAAGAAATCAGTCTTCGTCAAGCCTTTTGACGATGGTGCATATCTCTTACACCGTAGCAAATTATCCAGCGATGTGGAGGAAGCGAGGACAGTACTTCCTCAAAGCATTCTGAACACTCAACAACCAGTTGAGTTTTGCCAAATCCACCCCTCTCGATTGTGACCTTCTGTACCACCCATTACCTACCTATGTGGTATTAGTGTGAAACGACTTCCATGGCCCACGTCGTGGTTCAGTTTCTTGTAGTTGTTCTTCAGTTTCAGTTACCATTTTGATGTGAAGCTGCAAAACTTGTCAGGCTCAATCAGCCTCAAACTGAAAACTTGCTTTAACAAGTGACAATTTGTGTCTTCTATTCGGTTTGCCTTTGGCTGCATATTAATTTCATTTGTTCTCCCCACATTGCCTCTCATTTAACCAACGACACACGGCATTATTTTTATATAACACCGATTACCTCAGTGGCTTTTAAATAAAGGAGATACCTATCACCCACCCTCCTGATGAAACAGATGAATGGGTGGTATTCTTGTGCGCTAAGCAGACCCAGCTTCAAGCTGCCATGAAAAATGAGAAAGAAAAAAAAAACTTGCAACAAGGGTCCTTTCTGACATTGCCTTGACTTTTGCTCGTAGCAGGGCATGTGGCATATTAATGGGCAAATGTTTTCACTGCCAGCAGCCCCGATCTTATGGTATGGGGCACCCAGGTTGCACTTCCACTGGCCAGGGTAGTGCACCGGCAGTTTTGGTGGTTTGAATCTAGTTTGCCAGTGCATTATCCGCGCTGTCATCGGATGCCTTTCTTGAGGTCCTCACGCACTCTCCAGAGCATGAGCTCCATGCAGGCTGCTGCGTCTTCCTGGCTGTCGTGACCGTCCACTGCACATGCAAAATGCGCCACAGTCAGTTCTGCAAACCAACATAATGCATAGTGAAGAAAATCTAGACCGCATTAACCAAGAGTACCTTGCAGATAAAGTGAACCATGTTTCAGCCAAGTGGCCACGCAATCTCTGTTCTCGTACAGCCTCAAACAAAACCAGCTGATCAGCACTTATCTGACAATAAAGCACAGATAACATGCATTACTCGTGGAGCTGCCAACTCAGCCACTAGCTCATGTGAGAGTGAATCTGCTCCTGGCACTGTGCACCACTCACAGAGCTGCCATTGTACTTTGTGTTCCATTGAGGGCACTCTACTAAATGAGCCATTAGCCCATGTGAGAATGAATGTGCTTCTGGCACTGTGTGCACGTTAATAATACACAGCCAACAGGGAAATTTGCTGTGATGTGTGATGACACTCGCTGCAGAGCTCACTCTGCAATCATTTCTTTCTTTCTTGCTTTCTTTCTTTAATAATGTTTCCAAGCAAGCGATACATGCTCGGGGAATGAATGGGAGTAAAAAGCTGCCTTATGCGGCTTGACACAAACCCCCAAGGCGACAACTCCCTAGCAAATGCCTACAGCTGCCACTTTCACACGTATACATGTTGTGCAACACCGTACGAGAACTGTGAGTTGCTAAACCAGACTGTTTGGCCAAGTAACGCTTTACGTGTGGAAATGAGCACATGTGCCGTAGATTGCTTAAAAAAGGAACAGCGCAAACACAGGACGAAGACAGGAACATACAACACAGGCGCTGTTCCCTTTTAAGCAATGTTAAACCAACTAGCCCGCAACAACACCCACGTGCCGTAGAGCAGACACACGAGCAAGGAAATACCACTTTGCAGTGGGCATTTTGCCTGTTCCCAAGTAAAGCCTGTCAAGTGAAACAGTTGGTATCAATGAAGCATACTTTAATCATGCCAGCTTATACAGAAACTCATGACCAAGAAAAAAGACTAGAGGATTCCACACAAAACAACTATAAATCACTAGTACTGATGAGGGAAGCCCATCACCACCATCAAAAGCCAAGTTCAGTGAGAGGCAGATGAACAAAACCACACATGGCGAGGCCCGCCATAACTTGGTGCTTCCAAAGGCCAATTAACCATTATGAAATTGTTGGCGGTGTTCCACAGTTGCTAGCCTAGTGACAACAAAAAAAATGCAAATCTGCACAAACTGCTGGTCATTTCTGACCAAATTCCACAACATTTCCAAGCTTGAGGACATCCACCACTTCAGAGGCAGTCAGAATCAATGTGAGGTTGATAGCTTGCATGTTGACTGAAACAATGGGCACTCGATTTTCAACAAAGGTGCCGTGCAGGATAGATCAGCCTAAGACTGGCTCACTCACATAATCCAATTGGCGTTCTAGCAAAAATAAACTGCGGTGGCATAATTTATTTGAATAGTACTTCAAGTCAAAAAAGAGGGAAAGAAAGTAATTCATTTCAGGTCAAAACTATGGTCTACACATAGTACTCAGCTCAAGGAGCATGGATAGCAGTCCAGAGTGATCACATTCGTATTGATTCCGAAAGACAGAGCAATGGCCACAGATGATTTCTATCCAAGCCAAAGATGCTAATAAAAAAAAAACTGTGAACTTTTATGGCACACGATTTCTAGCCTGACACAGGCATGCATCAGATTTCTTTTGCAACAGGTGATGCATTATGATGCTTTGTGGTGCGAAACAATTATAATGGCACAGAACAACATAAATGGTACACCAATTCCATGCCTACATTTGAAAACGTTTATGGCTTGCATGCTTCATGTGGACAAATGGGCGCTAAGATTTTTCCTGCCTCAATGCTGGATGCAGCTTCCACTTACCTTTCCGCCTACCAATATACACCATTGCCTGCTGTTTTATTTGTTCTTGTGGGAACACATTTGTGGGAACACATTTGGGAACACATTTCTCTGGAAATTGCAAAGCTTCATGGCTCTCATAATCGTTCGCATGCACAGAAAGTCCTTAACGGCCTGCAATGGCTACCATGTGGCCATAGCAGTTGTGTGACGCCTGAAACAATCTAACCAACCACCATCTTTTAAAGGGCCCCAGAAAGGGGGCTTTTAATAAAGTTGCGATATGTCTGAGATGTTAAAATACACCGTTTCATAATTATCCCCAACAAGAATTATTTTAATGCGTTTTGTGGAAGTTGAGTTATATGCAGTCAAAATTTGAACTTCGGCGTCTTCGTGCCTTTTCCTCTCTTGCATACCAAAATGGCGGCGCTCCTCCGCCGGCCCCACCCACTCGGCCCCTCCCCTACCTCCGCCGGCTGCGGCGCGTGCGGAGTGGCCATGGCCGTGGTGGCCCGTGACGTCTGAAAGAATTTGGCACTGTGAACCAATGATAATTCCCGGCTGCTGACGTCACTTGCACGAGGCGACGTCGTATGCCAGGTTTTGCGCAAAAGCCCGGCACCGCGTGTCGCTGCGAGGTGCAAAAGCGGGAATTTTCAAAAATGCATTGTAAATTTCCCACCCGCTTTTGAGGTCTCGTACGTGGCATGGACGCTCGGTGGCCTGTGCTCTACATAGTGCAAGCATTTTAAAGCCAAGCTCAAACACCCCTTTCTGTGGCCCTTTAACGGACATAAGCAGAAGGTGACACGAAGGAGAGCTCGAGTTACCAAAAAGGACTCCCCAACTTTCGGGCTCAGTTATGGGTTCTATAAGTGTACACGTTCATGACAACACAGTCTATCGACTGAGCGAATTTATATGCTACGCTCAAAAGGTGCTTCAGGGCCCCTCTAAACAGCAGACACTGCTATGCCACCACCTGACACTGGTGGTGTACACTGCTTCGCAACTGGCATGGCCAGGCCACCTGACAATCAAGAAGCCAATGCTGGGCAGCAGGCCCCCAGCGCATGTGCGCACCAAAGTGAGAGGGGACGGGGGCTCACCTCCGTTCTGGATGATCTTGTTGAGATTTTCGGCCATGAGGGTGCGCAGAGCGCGCTTGTAGGGCAGCCCCCGGCGGTGGGGGAACACGGCGGCCGTGTCCACCACACGGCCATGCACTAGCCGCAGGGCTCGCAGATCCGAGTCCAGGCTGTGGCCCAGGAGGAGGGTTTCCGAAGAGAAGAGCGCCAGCAGCACCGCCTGCACGTCCCGCAGGCTCGTCTGCACACCCACCATGTCCTCCTCCTTCAGGCCGCTGAACCTGCAACCCCAAGAGCAACACATGGTGGCAGGCAGCGACTTATCGTGGGAATCGGCACTGCCTCTCACTGCCATGACGTCCTCAGCTGTATCGGGTGAACGGGCGACTGAGGCCACATGCCATTTCCAGCTGCTTTCCAAACTGACCCTTTGTAGCACGGCATCTACGATTGTGCACGCGACTTTTAAACCTTTTTTTCAAAGCAACTAGCGGTGTCTTCACAAAGCCAGCTTTTTAACTATTTTTGTAACTTCTTTCTTCTCTCAGATGGTGGATTGTTTGATTAAAGGACGCTGTAGCTGAGTTTTTGTTGCAGAAACAGCTTTGAATGATAAATAAAATATTTCATTGGGCATTAATGCGTTTTATGAAGAACAAGGGAGCTGCAATTCCATGAGCGTGGAAGTGCATGGCGTGTGTGAATTCTTAAAGTTTTTGAGCCATTGATGTTATTTTTGGGAAATAGGGGGTGCCGTATATACACAACACAAATTTTCACATTTTTCTCAATAGTAGGACACAATCCGTGTCTACAAGGATTAAACTGATGACAAGGACTGAACAGCACCACCAAAGAGGAACCCGCTTTATTCTACTCGCCTTATGCCCTGATGGACCAGAGTTATAGGTGATCATTATTAGAATTTCAATGGCACAAGGTAGCTGCCCAAATAGTGCTTGGTCTGCATGACGTGGGGTCAAAGGTCTCTTTTCCCAATTGTTTCACCCCAAGAGAAACAAAGCACCAGGCTAGGGGAAGGCTTGCACCCATTGGAAAACCAATTGGCAGCAGCAGCATTGGGGATTGAACCCAGCGCCTACTGCACACACGGCAAAAGCTCAAACCACCAGGTCGCCACTGCGGTTGACTAGAATTACACAATTCCACTCTGACTGTGATCGTGGTTTGCCACGTCCCCTGACAGTGCCAGTGATAAGGATGGAATAGCCTCGCATCAAAAATGGCTGGTGCATTATGCCCACGGCATACCGTACAAATGTTACTCCAGGCAAATCTGACAGCTGCTGATGCAGCAGTTCGTTCAGTGCAGTAACTATGGGAAACACTCAGCACAGTTGGCTTCACATGTCAATGTGGCCTCTTATTGCAGCCACTCCAAAGCCAAACTGTTAGCATGATGAGTATATTTGCCAATACAGTCAATTCTCAATAACTTGAACTCAAAGACCAAATATTTGTTTGCACTAAGGGGGAGCCGTTTTAATAAACATGATGCTGGTGTGACCAAAGTGCCAGTTAAAATAAACTAGGAGTTCAAATTAGCCTACTTCTGATTAACGAGAACCCATTGCAACTCATTCACTTTCCTCAATATGTTAACTTTCACTGACTGTAAAGCTAGCAAAAGGACTTTGCGCTTTGAAAATAGCATTAGGAACACCAGCTACAGTTCTGAGGCCTGCTGAAAAACATTGCTAAACACAGTGATTTATGTAGATGAATAAATTAATAAATTTCTTTGTCAAGGGGGGCCCAAAGCCCATGAATGAGAATAGGAGTTAGGGGACAGGGTCAGTTATGAGTCTTTCGGCATCACAGGTGTGAACCAGTGTGAATGGCAGCGAAATGTAGATTGACAGTTTACTGCCATTCAGATAAAACAGCTAAACAGCAAGGGAGAGCTGAGTTAGGTAGTTGTGAGCAAAACGGACAGCATTGGTGCTTTTCACTGCTAGCAAAGGTTTATGCACATACACACTGTGGTAGTCTGGCTGAAACAGAAACAGCTAACAAGCTAAAAGAATATTAAAAGGCAGCTCTGCTAAGATTCAAACACTCTCCATCATTCCCTTGGCAACTGAACAAATGCAATGCACATTTTGGGCAACTACGGTGCTTCAGCAACACATTAGACCCACACCCCTGTTCAAGGCCACCTCTGCAAGCCTTGAGAGATGCCAATGGCAACAAAACCAAACCAAGCATTTATAAAGATACAATCCTCAAGTACAAAAAGATGTATGGATGAAATGAACAACACTGACCGTGCATATGAGAAGCGTAACAAACACTGTGCTGCAAATAATACGCAATGCAAAGCACACAACACTGCACACAAACACATACCAGAAGATACACAATGCATAGCAGAACAAAAAGAAAAACTTGAGGATCAGAAAAAGAGACAGAGAGAATGGCTCCCTCTGGCACAATGCACTGGGCGCCACAGGCCACTAACCGTGTGTTGTAGTCGAGAATCTGCCCCTTGGGCTTGACGAGCGTTTCGTACACCGGCTGCAGGTCCCAGCCGACCACCGTCACCCGCGTGAGCTCAACCCCTTCGGAAGTGTAGCACTGCACATCCCAGACATAATTCACATGTGATGCCCATCACATAATGCAAACACATTCTCCAATAGCCAGTGCAGTCAGTTGACAAAAACAAACTGGCAGTCTCTCTATGACCAAAGACAGCAAGTGTAGAGAGAACAATCCTTTATCTCTGCGTGGTGTCTATGCAACTTGTGTGGCAGAAACCACAGTGCACAAATAAGAAGCACAATATGCACAGCTGGCATGGCATAACCATATGTACTGCATATCACTGTTATGGGTCTATGGGCCTACCTGAAAGAAAGCTTGCAACAATTACACACACTGCTGCCACTGCAGCAGCCTACCTTGAATCATGGTCATGTAAAAAAATTGAGCAACTGATAGCCAATGTCTTGAGTTACACCTATCAGCCATCTTGAGGATTTCACACAAAATGAAATCATCACCATCATTGTCGCCACACTTAGTCCACTGTAAAAGTCATGCATGTAGGCCCAAGGGGAACTAACCAGAACAGTTAAAAGATGGTAGAGAAAGGCCCGACTGATTATTAATTGAAATGACACCAGGTGTTAGACCAATGCATTAGGACTACACGGTGCAATGTGTTCAAGCTGGCTTACAAAGTCAATGCTAAGACAGTGAGGTTGCTCAGGGCACTTGCCATTTCACAGTCGAGCGCGTAAACTCCAGGAGTACCCCCGCCAGGGGGTGGGCTCTTGGCGAGCGTTGACACAAAGCCCGTCAGCTGGCTCGGCTCTGGGCCTTCATGCACATGACCCTGCAACAGGGAAGGATGGGGGCAGGTACAATCGAGTGATGTGCTCCAATCCTAGCCAGCACAGCAGGTGGTCTCTACTCTGCTGCCAAGAGAACGTTCAGCACCGCACAGAGGCAGGTCAGGGCAGTTATACAGGAATCAGCAGGGCTCACCCACATGAAGAAACAACTTGGCTACATCTGACAAGTTCGACACTGCTTTTCTGCACAGCCCATCCCTGTGCTTGTCAAAAAGTTGATGCAACAAATACTGATGCACATTATGCCAGTGCAGACAATATAAATGGCCCTCTCAAACTGTGGCCTTTGCCTTCTGCAATCATGTTCACTCCCATCCACTTTGCCATTTGTTCTCACCTAGGTATTCAATCGCAGCACAGTACATGCCACACCAGGGTACACAATGCCACCTACCATGGGCTAACTCAAAACAGAAGGTAAGCCAGTAGCCACATTTTGTCCTCTCTTCTGCCTCTCTACTTTGTCAACAGATGTGAAGGAAAGATGACGATAAAAAGATGCCAGCAAAATATGCATGGCTCGTCTCAACACAAGGCCCGAGGTTGCTTGCCGCACGTGCATGCACAGGAGCAAGACACTGAGAGCTGCCTGCATTGCAGCCCCCTTTAACGAACCATATGCACATGCAGTGGCGTGGCAAAATCACTCTGTCGATGTGTGCCACCCTCCCCTCACCTTGCCAACGCAGCAGCCGTCCGACTCTCCATCCCCTTCGCAGCAGCTGTAGCGGCTCTCCAGGGCACCAGCAACTGCAAATTAAAATAGGTTGTGACATGACAAGAAAGTGATCCAACTGCATAACCACAACTTAGCAGGAAACCGACAGGTACCATGTGCACCTCTGACACATCACAATGTTCTTTCTTTATTTATACTTCTTTTATGGAGGTCATAATGTCTGAGCCACATGCTATGGTCCTCCTGTATTTTCCTTTCATCAGTAGCATGCACAAAAAAATAGTAGCCATGGCAGGCCTTCCCTTCCATATTATCATCGCACCTCTAGATGTGTCATCCCACCTATCCCAGAAGCACAAGTTGCTCGCCCCAAAAGGTGATGCAGGCCACTCACTGCTCTGTTTAAGGGGAGACGCAGGTCTTACAAATGAAAACGTTTATTACTAGAGATAACTTAATGAAATTAGGTGTATGTGTGTGTGTGCGTTTTTTCCTTCTGTTTTCAAATATATAATGCCAATCACCTGCCATGCAGAACTACACTATATATATTGTTATTCAGGTGCAACACGGTATAAAAATAATCAATTTTGTAAAAACACCATAATTATGAAACACATTAGGTGACATTATTGTTCGCAAAATTTGATATGTTCAAGTGAGCCATAAAAAATTAGCATAGCTCCATAGTTAATTTCTTTCTGAATTCAACAGTTTAAGTTTAATTGAAACTGCACCATAAAAACACAACAAAAACTTTCATAAGGATAGTCATGTTGGCAAAAAACACGAGGTGGAAAAAATCGCATTTGAAGTGCATGTGCCAGCCAGTAAAGCAGCTGAATGGGCTAGTTGGTTTTGCATCTTGGTGAAAAAACAGCGCTTGTCCCTTCTTTCTGTCTGTGTCTGCTTGTGCGCTGTTTTTTCACCAAGATGTGCCAGCCATTCGGAGGTTGTTGTAGAGGCCTCAGAAAACGGCGGAATGCAGATATTCCAAGAAAACATTATGACAGTGACCAATACCAGGATGCAGAGAAGAGTGCCAGCTTTTGAGCAAGAGCCAAATGACGGCCATCAGGGATGCAGTTGTGAGAAGCTACAAGCGCAAAGTACTGCCGCATCTCTCTCTGAAATCGACATTTCAATGCCTTGGAAGAATCAAATATACCATTTTTTGGTATGTGGAGGTTGAATTAAGACTTTGAAACTTGGTACTACGGATAGGTACTTTAGACTATATTGAACCCGAATAGGCCACTTTTGAAAAATTGAAATTTTCGCACTTTTTTACCACTTCAAGACCCATGTTTCCCCTTAAAGTCAGTAGCACACCAGGGTACCCATCGATTTCTACACTGTTTAACATAAAAAATTCTGCGGCCTTCTTTCCGCTGTGATGACCACTACTTTGCGACGGTACCGCAGAAAGCGCATGTTAGCTCCAATTGTGCTGCCAACCCAAACCTTGTTCCCAGCTGAACCGAAAGTCCTGGTTGAGAGCACTGCTGGCACTTGGCATCCTCAAGAAGCGCGTTTAGGGCCGTGACTTGTACAACAACAAACTCATCCGTTTGTTCTGTAGTAGCAAGCGCCTCGCCATCACCCGTCAGTTCCATTTTCCGCGCGGTCACGGGCCCGGCATTCAGCTTTGCTTGCACCTTCGCGGCGGCTTCCTGCGCTGCTTCTGGCGACACAAAACGCAGCTTCAGGTGCGCCTGAATGGTGTGCCTGGTGCTCGTGGACGGCATGGCGTCGTCGTGTGAAGTGCCAAGAGAACCCACGACATGCACGGTGCCTTCATCACTTGATGTTTCGTACACAAAGCACGGCTCGAGGTGCGCCTGAATGGTGCACCCGGTGCTTGTGGACGGCGTGGCGTCGTCGCGTGAAGTGCCGAGAGAACCTGCGACATGCGCGGTGCCTTCATCACTTGATGCTTCCGGCGATGCAGAGCGCGGAGTAGAAAGTTCAGAAGAGCCCCCCGTGCTCGCACACACTGTTTCGTCCGTGTGTGAAGTGCTCGGCAGCGGCTCTGGAGCGGCGCCACCAACACTAGTAGCCACGCACGAAGTACTCGCCTGCGCGCCCGTAACTTCGTCAGTGTACTGCACATCAGAAGTACTTGAAGCAGACGACTTCTTCACCATCGGCGATTTTCGCTTACGGGTGCCATAGGCACACGCCGTCTTGTACTTTAGAGGTCGCCGACTCATGATCGCCAGTGAAATCCGTTTCCGAAACTATGCTCCACACGTACTGACGAACATGGCGGCCACGTAATCCGTATTCGAAACTATGCTCTGCGCAAGAGACAGACACGGCAAGCCGAGGTTCTCTGCCCAAATGGCGGACTCCACGGACACGGCGAGCAGCGGAGCCACAGAGTTGAGAGGCACGCGTAGCAGACAACGCACCCGCCAAGGAGACCAATTGTACAGCGCGCTGCTGTCACGTGGCGTGCGGAGCCAATCGGAAATTACCGAGCCACCTTGAAACCTTTGCTTTTTATGTGTTTGTTTCCGCTCTGAGGAGACCGCTGAAGCAGGCAATTTGAAGTCGGAGGAACGCACTTTCCATAGAGACCAAGACGGCCGCGCTATGTTGGGCGGTTGTCGAGAGATCGGGGCTTGAAAAGCGGCGTTTTTTCACTACTTGGAAGAAATTTTCCGCCACACCTGATCATCAAAACAATGATTTGGTGCACTTCTTGATGGTTTTTGGCGATGAAAATTTGTAATCACACAAAATATGGCGTGTAAAAGCAGAAAATAAATATTTCAAAAAATCGCTTTTTTGACTATTTTTCGCGAGTTGAAAGCCGCGGTCACCCCTTAAATGTTGATTAGACCACAGCTTCGAATCGAGCAAGTCTGAATTAACGACCTCCCACTATAATGGGAAGAATGAAGTAAACGTGTGCTGCCAAAGAGTGGTGCACTAAGACAAAGCAGAGGCAGACCCTGGACATGAAAAGAGGCCGCTGCCCACTTACTTCTTTTCTTCCAAAGTCGGCCCCAGTGGTGGACGCACTCTTCCGGGCGTGTGTAGTCCCCGTCCTCGGTCAGCGAGAAGGTGGCCCCGCACCGACAGCACCGCAGCATCGAATCTACAAGCAGAGCACAGGAACACCTTCAGCACAGAGGGTCAAACAGGCCATTCTTCTCGGCCCAGCAGCCCATTCACATTTTTAATGAGACGGCATTAGAAGACCCATGGGACCAAAATGCATGGTCGGTCATAAATTTCACCCACTGGCTGAAGGGAACTGATGTCACTTCCAGTAAAGGCAACAACAGCTGCTAATGCTCTTGCATTGCCAATACATAATGGGACTAGGCGTACCTGTTTTTCTGCCTGCTATTCTGTTCACCAACACTAAGTACAAGTAGAAGGCAAAGTCTCCTGTCAAGCCTTCACCTGTGAGAGTTAATTCTTACACTTCTTGCTGCGCTTCCACTTCAGAACACTCACTTAGCTATAAACAGTCACCGGCAGTTAGTTCAAGAGGAGATCCCTTCTGTGAGCCAGTACTGCTGTACTGTTGAATATATAAAGATGCTTATGGCCTTACTTAATCTCTTCAGTAACAGGGCACTCATTGCGACAATATGACGTAGGATTATGACTTGCCAAACTGTGGTAGTCGTATCGCGTGACAAAGACACGCTGAAATGTCAACCGAATCTCCGTACCATCATTTTGTACATTTTTTGCTCACTAAATTATCACGCAGAAACACAAAGTACAAAGGCACTGATGCAGCAAAGTACTTCATAAAAAGGCCTGCTAAGGTACACACAGAAATGTGGGAAAGATGTGTGAAAGACACAACTGAAATAACATATTGTATACGCCTTGGCACAGAGCCTGCATTAAACAGTTATTTTTTCTGCGTGTATGTTTGTTAGGTTGCAGATATGCTAGAACCAAGTGTTTAAAACACAAGTTCAAAGCTGCCACTCGAGGAATCTCCCTTGACAGAACTTTTCCAAAGCTCCAGCAAAAGTAAGGTAGCACCGTTTCAGTCAAAGCTGCTCCCACATACACGGCAGCCCAAACATTGCTGATGCCACACCTCTTTCTTGCTCCAATGACACAGCCACCATGCATGAACCCCCAGCTACTAATCGGCACAAACAAAACAGATATGCTTTGTGTTTTTTTTTGTTTGCCCCAAGAATAGTACAGGCCAGAAACAGGTGCAGCTGACAGTGATCGGGAAAGCTGGTCAAGGAACAGTGTAACTGTGAAGAAAGTGTTCCAACACTTCCGTGTGCGAGAAAAAACACATGGGCTCTCACCATTTAGCTTCGAGTACTGCCGGCTATCAGTTCCTCCAAACAGGGCACGGCCTCGCTCCGTCGGGTGTGCCCGCGGGTAGTTGTACTCCACCAGCTGCTCGGTGGAGAGCCGGTACGCATCCAGCAGCTCATAGAAGCGGGATGCTGCAACAGGCCCAAAAGGCACCATGTGCCACTCAGCTTCGGCCAGCTGGCACAAATAGACAGGGACTCCGGAAAGGGGATGGGGGGACGCCTCTCCAAATGCTTGCACTCAGATTTCTGACAAACGCTTCAACTCAAGGATGTTATTAATATCAAGCACAGTGGGCCTGAGCCACTAGGCTTCACAGCCAGTCATAAAGCATTTGAGTAACCTAAACCAATCATGTCTAACCAGAAGTCGTTGATTGACTGACCGTTGTTCATGAGCACAATTAGCAGAATTGAAATAGACTATGCAAGCACGTTTTTAATACAGTTGACCACGCCTCATGTATACATGTTTATAAAGCTGCCCACTTCAATTTAAATTTTATATGCATCAACAAATACACTTTTTGAGCAGTGGAATATAAAAAATATAACCAAAAAGTTAATAAATGGATAAATACTTAAATAAAACGTGAAATAAATAAAAAAGCTCATCCTGTTTTCCCATTCAAAAAAAAGGTTCCGGAGTCCCTGTAAATAGACAAGCTCCAATAGCACAAATACTGACCGCACTGGGATTTGTCTTTTCCTTTAGTTGTGTGCAATATTTTCAGTATTTTCACTACCCAAAGTGACTGCATGATGGTGCCCTATCAAAGGGACCGCTTTAAAAGGAGAGATTGATTTGGGCCGAGCATGTGCGCGAGGGGTGCAGATGCACAAATTCCGATTTCTGCGGGGGGGCATTGCAGACCACAATCGCGGGCGTAGCAGTCCACTATGCTGGCGGCTGTTTGCAGGCTGGTCTCCATGTCCCCCGGGCATCCTTGCATAGCCCAGAGGGTGATGTTGTCGGCGTACAGCACGTGCTGGACTCCTTCGACCGCACCCAACAGGGCAGGTAGGCGCATCATGGCAATGTTGAATAGTAGATGGGACAGCATCGCGCCTTGTGGAGTCCCCCTCGCTTCTTGCAAAGCGGTCCCATTCACGAATTGAAGGAAATCAGAGTCCTCGGACTTTTCATACACAACCAGCGACACTGCGACACAACACTCGCCAAGCTCCAGCAGGTGGGAGACCAGGTGGGCCGCATGGTCCACCGGGTTTCCAACAAGCGTGGTGGGTCACGATGCAAGGACGCCTTGCGGCTGGCGCATGCATTCGTGACCAGTCGAATCTTGTATTCGACTCGTAACCTCCACCTGCGGAAACAGGAGGAGGATGCCCTCAAGGTCCTCCTCTGCAAAATCATGAAACGAGCGCTGGACCTCCCGGTCTCTACCTCTACCAGCCACCTCATGGCACTGAGGATGGTGAACACCTTCAGGGAGCTTCGGGAGGCACACCTCAACAACCAGTACATTCCTCTCACAAAGACAGGGTCGGGTCGCCGCCTTCTAGCCCGTCTTCAAATCCAGCACCCCCAATTCACAGAGGAGAGATGCCGCCTTCCCGTACACTGGAGACGTGCCCTCCACGTGCGGCCTCCCCCACCAACATGTCCAAAGAGGACCATAATGGCAGGCGCCTGGCGTAGGCGCAAGCCTTGCACCGCCATTTTGGGAGCAAACCAGGAGTCTTCTAGTTGGACGCCTCCGGACCAGACCCCAGGGGATGGTACACGGCTGCGGTCGTCCATGAGGGCAAAACAGTAGACGGCCTTACTTTCAAGGCCCAGTCAGCAATTCACGCAGAAGAGGTTGCCATCGCCCTGGCAGCCTCCGACTGCTCCTCCAAATACACAATCACCGACTCGCAAGGGGCTTGTTGAAACGTCGAGCAAGGGTGGGCTACTCCCCTGGCTTATCGCATCTACCAAAATTGTAGCCGAGACTCGGATCCTGCGCACCAATCTTTCGTTTGAGCTCCAGGTCACCAAGGTCTCCACGGAAACGAAGCAGACGACGCCACCGCCAGCGCGCTCTCTCTCCAGGCATTTTCCACAGGACCCGTCGCCGACCAGGACTCCGATTTCAATCCGATTTACACTTTTAAAGAAATATGCGATTATTACAAATCCACGCACCAAACTCTTCCCACCCCGTGCAAAGGGCTGGGGAAGGCCAACGAGCGGGTACTCCTGCGCCTGCTCACTAACACGATGCTGTGCCCGGCAACTCTAAAGCATTTCGATCCTATATTCGACGGGCGGTGCTCGCACTGTGGGGAGGTGTCTGACACCTACCACATGGTGTGGGCCTGCCAGCAGAACCCGTCCCTACCCCCTATCCCAAACCCCACCCGAGAGGACTGAGAGGGGACCATGTCCAGCTGTTGCACCCTCACGACCGGGCTGCGGGCTGTGGCAACCACCAATGGGGTGCCTGACTAGGCATCCCACCTAATGGTTTCAAGGGCGTGACCTCACCCCCAACACTCTCTCTATGATTACATAAACGTTTTCACCACCACCACCACCACCATCCAAAGGGGTGATCATCAGGCCCTTTCTTGAACTTTGAGGTCGGCTACTCAGCATTCAAAGTAAAATGTGAAGTTTGTCATTTTTCCCTGTAAATAGGTAAACAACGTATTCTAGCTGCTTTGCCAATGCTAAAGCATTAGCAGTTCTCCCAGGGCCCCTTAATCAGATATGTCACGACTTATCAGCCTGTGCTGCATACACATATATGAAAGCACTGCTTTGCAACCTAAATGTGCATGCTTTGTCACCAGCACACTAACTCTGAGTTGACTTCACAAGTGCACGAACTGCCCATTCTTTCCTCTGATCATGTTGGTACGCAAAGGCATAGTAATGCTTTTATAGTAAAAATCACGTTAAGGTGCATTCTCTTGTGCGGCAGTTCCCCTAAGATTAGGTAGCATGAAATCCTTGACTTGCTTCCATTAATTAAACACCGCACACTGAGTGTCCACCTGTGGCTTATCGCGAACGAACCAGTTAGTGCGTACCTGCCTTTGCGAGTGAGGATGAGTGGGCATCTAGTAACGCAACCATGAGCTATGCCCCGCATTGCAAGGTGGCCCCTACGCTGGCGGCGAAACGTTCACACCGACCCACCGCAGCACACCAGCAGCTGCTGGCAAGCCCGAAGAAAAAGGAACCTTCGGAAAGCGCAACTCTCCCTTCCATTACCAGGGGCGCCAACACGCCGACCCCCACTGCCCCCCCCCCCCCCTGATCACAGGCACTGTCCGTTCAGTTCAGGTCCGAGGCGCCCGGATGAGCCCACTGCCACAGCAAGCGTGGCTAGCTACCGCTGTCACGTGACTCGGTTTCGCCGCAATCAGGCCACAGCTTATGCTCGCCGCCGGAAACTTTTGTTTTCAGTTTTCCTCCATAAGGCACGGTGCTCGCTGACTGGCGTCACTTGCGCAGCAGTGATAAGGCTCCGTGTCGCAGCATTGTCCTGCTCCCTCCATTTCAGTGCAGAGGAGGTTTTATAGCATTCTGGTTTAAACTGCTATGCTCTTCTCGAGCATTTGCCAGCTTTCTAACCATACACTGGTGCTTCCGGCCACCCTGCGGCAGCATGCCGAGCAAACCACCACTGCCGGTGATCCTGGCAAAGGTGCACAACGTCTTGGCGCTCTACCAAATCAGCCAAGAGACCCCTTGCAGGAGCTGTTGTCAAAAGATGAGCACACTGCGATGTTACTGGAGCCCAGCATCTTGGCGAGCTGCCAAGGTACGCTTTAAAAAAAAAAGTAAATTCTTAACGGCAAAAGTGTGTGTGTGTGGGAGGGGGTTCATTATGAGAGTAAATACCGTATAAAAGCATGTGCGGGCTGCAGCCTGTGTAAGGGCTGCACCCAGACTTTCCACGACCCACGCGGGAATAGCCTTCAAAATGCATGAGCACAGGAGCTTTCAGGTGCCGCCCACGGATGCCGCCGGAGGCTACGGGTCATCATCATCATCGTCGTCAATTTTTCCTCCGCCACGAGCTCCTGCTATCCACATAGGCATCAGCATCACCAACTCCAGCTCTTTGTGGGTGTCAAAGGCCAAAGGCATGGGAGTTGCGGCAGCGTGGTAGTTCACTGCACAATCAAGCCCACTTATAACGAACCTGACAGCCATGCGAAGTGTGTTGTTGCATCAGAGGTTCGTAGTAATTGAACTTTTCATTTCACAGCCATAAATACCAAGTCCAACGAAACCGGCATTTATTTGCAACAAAAATTTGTAACAAAAGTTTGTTATGCACACTGGCTTCTTTAATTACACGAGACCACACCACGGCGCTTTCCAAGGCTTCAAGACTGGTCATAGTTAATGTTAGGAGAACAGAAAGTTTGCCGAGTTGGTTGTTATTCATATTAAACAGCGCGAAAAAGACAAGGAAGGAACAAGCACAACAACACGAGCGCTGACTTTCAACTGAAGATTTATTACCAGAGACGACATTTATAGATTTTCCCACAAAACGAAACACACACAAAAGCCACTGTTTCCCAAATTCACGAATTTACCCTTCTTGATAAGATGTCTGAGGATTAAGATCGTGAAGTTGCCCCTCTTGATAAGACGGTTTGAGGATAAAGATGGGAAACGGTTCTTGTGTGTGTGTTTCGTTTTGTGGGAAAATCGATAAATGTTGTCCCAGGTATTAAATCTTCAGAGAGTCAGCGCTCATGTTGTTGTGCTAGTTCCGCCCTCGTCTTTTTCCCTCTGTTTAATAAGTTTAATGACTCGAAGCGATGCATGGGCTATAAGGGACACCATAGTGAAGGGCTCAGGATTAATTCGGACCCCCCCCCCCCCCCCCCCCGGGGTTTTTTAACCCGTGCCGACATCGCACGCTCATGGGCATCTTTCGTACTTCACCTCCACTGAAATATGGACGCTGCGGTGTTGGGATTTGAGCCCGCAACCTTCAGATGAGCAGCCCAACGCAAAAGCCACTCATCCACCTCGGCAGGTCTGTCGGCTCCTGTCGATCATTTTTCCTGAACAGGTTTCTCACATTCTCTTTGTGCGGTCATGCCTTTTTGCCATGCCATGGTCGTTTGCATTGCTCACCAGTCAGTTCCTGAGGTGGCTTGCGGTAACGGTTCTTCTCAATGCTGAAGCTGGTGCGCGCTGCACGAGCGCCATGCAGCAGCATCTCGTGTGAGACCACCCGGTTGCCGGGTGGGGCAGGGGTGGGACTAGGGCTAGGGGTGGGGCCAGTGCTAGGTCCAGCAGAGGCAGCGTCAGCAGAAGACCCGCCACCCTCTTGGGCCTCCTTTCGCAGTCGCCTGAGCGTGGTCACGGCCACATTGAGGTAGACAGTCTTGCTGGAGCTCCGGTCATAGGTCTGCTTCTCCTCCGACAGTGCCTGCGACGCAGAAGACACGTCAGGAGCTACAGCGAGCCATGTCACCTCCAAGCAGATGCACATTTGTTCTTAGCAGAATTCAAGTGCACCGCTTTCTGCGACCCGCTGCTGTGGCTCAGTGGTAAGGCGCGCGTCTACTGACCCGGAGTACCCGGGTTCGAACCCGACCACAGCGGCCGCCTTTCGATGGAGGTGAAACGCAAAAAATTGGCTGTGACTTAGCTCTGGTTAAACCTGGAGTGACGCGATAGCTACAACTGGCCGAGTGTAACTTGGTCACGTGACCAACCACGTGACGAACCACATGATCAGCCGCAGCGCCGTGCCGCCGGCAGCTGCTCCGCGCCACTGACCAACCAAGTGATAGCGTGGCGGCGCCGTCATGCTGAAGGCTTGAAATGCTACCGTAATGTAGCTATCGCTACAAAAGTGCCATGTGTGGAATGTCCATGCACGATAAGAGCCTCTCTCTTCCTTTCTTCTTTCACTCCCTCCTTTATCCCTTCCCTTGGGGCAGCAGGGAAGATATGCTAGAAAGTTACTGCATCATTTCCTTTCCTCAAAACAAATTTCAATTTTTTTGTTCTGCGCCCGTGTTCGAATTTCATCAGCAGAAACAGATTTATTGCCGCTACATTCGGAGCTTTAGTTCTCATAATTTGCCCCGTTCGATTAAAACTGATTACAGAGTCCTTCAAGGACTCTATGATCACAAACTTGAACTGGCTAGCAGTGTGGTTTATCCTCAGTGATATTTGCAAGAAAACTGCACTTGACAACTCTGCAGTTAATTTATGGAAACAGTGTGCAACATCAATACTAATCTTTTAAATGTTTGGTCTTTCCCCGCTCATTAATGCTCCGTTTTCTGTGAAACTGGCATCTGTGTCTCCAGGAAGGATTAGTAATCAATCAATACAAGTCAGCCTCAGTTTGTCCTAAGACACTCTTTCAGAGCAAAGTAATCCCTTCACCAAAAATAAAAACATTCGAGAACACTGCAGTAACCCGCGTTGGAGGTATGCGAAAGCATGGACACCTCCTCGCCCCTCTTCGCCTGTCTTTCATCAATTGCCCATTTTGAGTTTCCAAATTTCGCGCCACACTTCGTTTCCAAATTTCACGCCATGCTTGGCTCCAGACACACTTCGAGTTTTTCAAATTTGGTGCCACGCTTAGCTCCGTCCACTTCCGGTGTTTTCAAATTTGGCGCCACTTTTGCTCCAGCTTCACCCACTTTTTGGACACTTTTGGCTCTAACTAATTAACCCACCTCAACCCCCCCCCCCCCCCCCCCCCCCCCCCCAATTTCCCGTACAAGATTTTTGATGCTCTATCCGATGGTACCATTCTTTTTGGCATAAACCCATTCGTTCGGAAGTAATCGCGCAGACAAGCTCGTGATGACACGAAACCGCAAACATAGCCATACAATGCTTTCACATTAATAAAAGAGAATAAGACAATTATGAATTCACACAATGTGCTTCAAAACATTCCAGTGTAGGCACAGTGGCAGCTGGTTACTAGCTGCCTAAGGAAAGAAAGCAACAGGAAAATTAGAACAAGCTGATCCTAACAAACCAAGTTATGCTAAATAAACAACATGCACTGCCATGAAAGCTGGACCCCATAATGCAGTGGGAAGAGCAAAAGCTATGTGCCGGCAACCACAGCGTGATGGAGGGGCATTTGTGACCTATGACATTTTGCCAGGAGATGCTACCAAACTCTGTAGCGTTTCAAACAAGAGCACACCTATTGTATGGAAAAATACTCGTACTCGTAAACATATATACTATACTCATAAACATACTCTGAAAACATAATGCTTCTTGTGAGCGCGTGACACACCACAGAAAGCCGCCAGATTTTTCTGTAGATTAGCCAATCGATGCCAAATACTGCTGTGAACTGAGAAATTGTGAAAAACGGTGCGAGAAATCACCACATGGGGAGGAACCAAGATGACCAAAAAAGCAAAAAAGGTAGCTCCATTTTCAAGCCGAACCATCGACAATCAAGCTGCAATGAATGCATGGACACTGACACAAGGAAGTCCCACAAGGATGGCAATTATTCCCAGCAAGGCTAAAGCTATTGCCGTTTGGCAAGGCAATGAGAGCCCCTGGTGAAACCGGTGCAAGCAGACCAGGGCCAGCATTAGACCAGTGCCCAACGCACCTTTTGGATGGCCTCATCCTCAGTGCTGCAACACTTGGCACATTCGTTCAGGAAGAGATCGAGGTAACGCTGCCGGACAACAGTCGGCACTCGGCTGCCGTACTCGGCCGGGATGGTGGGTCGCATGGATAGGACCTGCATAACACAAAAGTACCCTTTCAGGATATGAACACACACTTGTTTTTCTTTCGGTAATCTTTGATGCAAATCATGAAAGCACAATTTCTTCCCTAGTCAGGCCTGAAATAACCACCCCAAAATTTACATCCTTACGTTCACATACTGCCTGCATCTGATTCTTTTAAAGCGCTAGCTCTTAGAGGAGTGTAGGCACCCGTTGCACCATCTCTCTCATCTTCCCTTCCTCTCCAGTGCTCATTTCATGTTCTTGCACTGAAAGCTCCCTCTGCACTACTCTAGCAAGTTGAGAGTTTTCACTTCAATCATCCCCTCTGTTTCGCTTCTCTGCCCACGGTTTCACTGCAATACTGCTTCCACTGAGAAAGATGGCGCCATTTGCACAAGAGACTCAAATGCTATGTTAGGACACTGCGAAAGTCCACTCACCACTGCTGGTACGTGTGCCACCCGTGGTTGCCCCTTGGGTTGGCTGGCCACCACGTGTGCCCCGGTCTTGGTCCCCTGGGGCAGCTGGGCCAGGGCAGAGCGGCGTGCCGCTGCCAGCAGGGGTGCATTGGCCACCGGGGCCACCCGCGCCTAAAACATGCGGACCTCTCATTGGCATCTTGTTCTTTGAGGCAGACCATATGCCACCTCACAGCACTGTCAGTTCGCAATGTTCGCTACTCTCCCCGTTTCTGCCCCGTAGGTGAGTACCGGTAAGATACAGCTGTCTTATACTTTCCTCTTGAAGGATATTGGTAACCTGCCATTCATGACCTGAGAGAACCTGCCAAATACACTCCACCCCATTCTTATTCTTCTAGTTATTTCCCTCTCCTGATTCGGATCTACGGTCACTACCTGCCCTAAGTGGACTTATTCCCTTACCACTTCCAGCCCCTCTCTACCAATTGTAAACTGCTCTTCCCTCTCGAGACTGTTGAACATTACTTTGATTTTCTGCATATTAATTTTTAGACCCACCCTTATGCTCTCCCTATATAAGTCATCGACCATGTTTTGCAGTTCATCTCCTGACTGACTTAGCAAGGCAATGTCATCAGTGAATTGCCGACTACTAAGGTATTCTCCATAAACTGTTATCCCCAACTGTTCCCAATCCAGGCCTCTCGATACCTCCTGTAAACAGGCAGTGAATAGAATTGGCGAGATCGTGTCTCCATGCCTGACGCCCTTCCTTATTGGAATTTTATTGCTGACTTTATGGAGGACTATGGTAGCTGTGCAGCCGTTATAAATATCTTCCAGTGTCAGTATGTGCTGATAATAACGATACCATCAGCTTGACCTGCTAAATTGTATTCATTTGTGCAACTGCCGTGGCCCATCATTTCAGTTCAAATGTAAAATGTCGGCACATGGATGCACACCTCTCCAGTTCCAAAGTCACTATACAGTATGCCACGCAATCAACTTTTGCGATGTTTGTTGCAGAACACATTCGGCAAACCCATTCCGCAGACAGCTTAAACGCTTTTGACACTGTCCAGGCGCATAAGCAGCGTCTCTGTGTGGTGAAAATTCCTGTACAATGCTGGCTGGGCCTTACACCGGGCAGATGTGCTTTCGCCACCTGTGGTCGTACCTGTCAGGCACCCACACTGTCAGGGCTGCCCTTTACCCAATCCCCAACTCAAGGACACTGACAAGCCAGACCACTTCTGTCTTGATTCAGGTCGATGCAGGGAATATCTGCACCTCTGTGTGGGCCTAGTCAATGCTACCGCTTCCCCTAATATACTGTCCCGCAGTTCCCCATTTTGCTGCCTGGGGAAATGCCTGTAGTGGGCGAATAGGTTTGGTGGTTTCACCTTGCGAGGGTAGTGACAAGGAGGCAAGGTGCATGCTAGCACACTGCTCAGAAAAGTCCATTCTGGAACTGGAATTTTATTTTTTGGATTATCAAAAAAATCCTGGAGCCCAGAGCTAAAGGCAGACAAGACTGTCTGACAGGGCTCTGTGCACAATCTGAAGATTACTGAATTGCTTTTTTCTTTCCTGCGAAGCATTTTACAACCAACGTAACGCTTCACGAGGCAAAGTGCACTCGGTGGATGTCACACTAAATCATTCTGTCTGACAGCCGTTCATGTGCATTTGATTGTAAAATACTTGTAATTATTATGTTAGTTTCCCCACAACGCACTCAGCCCAATTAATGAAGTCGTTGGTCTAATTAGACAATGATGAAATAGCAATTACACGTGACAGGTGCACATGAAGTAATCACTCGAACCATGTCGACATTTGCTACCACGGAAAACACAAGAGCTATGGATATGCCTCCCGCTTCAAAAAGCTGCCTGTTCTGTAGTATTGGTAAGCAAGCACCGTTGGAGTGAAGCTGGCTTAGCAATAATAAAAGTCTCCTAATCCTAGCCTCAAAAAAACAACGACACTCCATTCAAAGAGGCATTCACCTTGGGCCATTGGCAGGGAAGCTGAGTTGTAGTATTTCACCACTTCTGTCTCCCGAGTTCTTGACCATTCAGTGTCACTTGCTGGCTAGTAGAGTTAACCTTGCACGTGTTATGTAAACATGGTACTGAACCAATGAGCGAGTGATGATGAAAACGTCAGCCGTACAAGCATCAACATGCCTGGAATGAACTCAAATTAAAACAAGTTTCAATATACGACTCTCTTTACTCCTTTTCAGTAAAACTCAGCCGCATAAACTCTTTTCCATAAAAGTCGGCACTATGAAACATCAAGCAGAGATCTACTAAACGCCGTGCAATCTGATGGCTCCAAGTTCTAGCCTGAACTGGTGTTGGCACTTAACGGCTAACTGAGCAGTCACCGGCAGGAGACCGCACAGCACCTGGGGCTAAAACAAACAAAAAGGGGCCAGGCACTCACCTGTCCCGACTGGTATCGCTGCTGCAGCTGGGCAAAGCGGTTGTGCATGGCCTGAGCAGCAGACACATGCGCCAAGAGGCCTCGCGGCGTCGCTGCTGGACGCTGCACAGGCGTACACACACAGGCATTGTGAGACTCCATTGTCTGCTTGCCACTGGGCTACATGAAAATGGGTTCTGTTGGAACACTATTAGGCAATGTTTTTACGGCGACAGCTGCTTTACGGAGCCCCCCTTTGAGCCGAGCTTCAGTGTAATCCAACAACACAGCTGGCATGACGCCAGAGCCATCATGTGCCTAAGATAAGACAGAACTTAGGAAAAGCAGGCGGCTAAGATGAGATGGAACTAAAGGGAAGCAGATGGCGGAAGCCAGACTTGAAGTAATGCCAAAACTTTTTCCCAGCCTGATGCCAGAGCTCAAGATAAGGAGATGGTGGGAGCCAGAGTAGGTACAACGCCAGAACTTTTGCACGGCCTAGCTAAGAGGAGTAGGTGGGTGCACCATGTATGCGCACCAGCTATAGTTCTCATAGTGCTATGGCCAAAGAAGCAGCTCTTGTATGGCACCGTGCTCAACAGTGTAAATGTCGTTGTCGCCACAAAGACGTCCCTGACGTGCACGAAAACAATGAATAAAAGAAAGAAGTTGCAAAATATAGCGCATCTTTACTGCATGCAGTTAGCCCAGAAGTGTTCACCTTATTTTATTGTATTTTGCGCTCTCTCCAGCATGCCCTTTAATGAAAACAAATGCTCCTTTCAAACTCGCAATAAAATGCTTTGAGGTTTTGCTGAAAGATGACAGCACAGTGTTTCGCATTTCATGGTTGTAATGGTAGCGGCAGTCCAATAATACACTGTACCGCAACAGCTTTGGGTGCAAAAACTCAAATGGAGGCTGCGCTATACTAAAGCATTCTATCACACTCGCTGATCGTGGTTTCCAGCATCGAGATAAATAAAAAGAGCCAAATCCATTAATAAAAAAATCCTCAACAAAAATCTTCCACAGCGCCTACAACAGAACTTTTGCAGAAGTGAGCGCCTTGCACACAGAGTTTTTCATTGCGGTGAGAAAAAAAAACAAGCCCTTAAAATTCAGCTGTCGGTTCTTTAAGCCTATGTTACGGAGCTCACACAGCTGCCTGACACCCTAACAGTCATAGTGGCCTCACCCGAGCCAGTTCTGGGTTGTGGGCGACACGCTTCTTGGCTGGCACAGCAGGCTCCACCGTGGACTCCGCAGATCGCTTCAGCTGCACTCGCTCCTGCAAGTAAGGAGGAGGGCGACCATCGCACACGGTGTTCAACCAGCCTGGATCATTACAGCAGCCAATTAATGCGCAGTTCCACATAAGCTGCAAGAGAGATTTCCAGTGTCTTTTTGATTACAAAAAGGGGCAGGTGAATAATTGAGTTGCCTTTCACAGGCACTATCAGATGAAATGCCCAGTTTTCCTGACCACAGCATGTCTGTTCTGTGCATGTAACTATGAAATCATGAAAGCGATAAAAACAGTTTCAGTTGCTGCTATGCATGCATATGCACCTATATAATGCCATGTTCAAGGTTCATCAGAAGTCTCCAGACCACAGGGTCTGCTTTTGAGCAGTACAGTTGGACACTTACGGTGGCTATGAAACTATCAAGGCCCTCAGGGGTGAGGAGGTGGAAAACGCGGCCCACGGAGGTCTGGTACTGCGTGGCCTGACCTCTATGGTTAACTATTAACAACGAAAACTAAATACCTGCACTGTTACACTAGCAGGTTCATGCGAATCGGTCGACATCATTGGTTGGGTCCTTTGACGGGGAAAAGCTGCTTTTTTCCTAACTTGTATCCAACTAAAGAACTGCAAAGATGGTTTGCCTGATGTTCCTGAGCAAGAGATAAGCCTGCACTGGTTTCACCCCCAAATAAGATGTCATGTTACATCCTGTATCCCCACCCTCACACCTCTCTTCAATGCACCTAGTTTTCCAGTGACAGAGCTAGAAAACTAGTCCCATATGTGGTGGTTTGGTGGCTTGTGATGTTAAAATTCTAAAGCTGCGTCTGGGCTGTGAGGAACACCACACAGCAGGGCTCCGGATCAATTCCAACCACCTGGTGCTCCTTAACAGGTGCCAACGCAGCACAGCACCCAAGTTTCATTTCATTTCTACTGACATGTGGCAGCCGCAACTGGCACTTGGTCCCACGACCATGGGATAAGCAGCCAAATGCCACAGCCACTGAGTCACCACAGTAGGTCTTGTTCCCAATGTGGCTGCACTCTAATCTATGCAAATAGCCCCTGAGCTTTACTTCCCACAAAAAATTTGCTTGCCTACACTTACAGCGCCACTCTTTCAAACTATACACTGAAATAGTTTTCAGAGCACAAGCCCCTCATCGAGTTCTCAAGAACGAAAATGGCCCAAAGGTTCCCACAGGATTAGTTCAGCTAACCACAACAGGGCACATGACAGAATACAAATGTACAATAAAGTGCCTGATTCAGCCCGAATGGCTTCTTTGCTGTCAAAAAGAAGCCGAACAAAAGAATCTGCGTGTCCACATTAACATACCTGATTTGCCATCACTGGAGCAACGCTGGGCTGGGCAGCCTCGTTGAATATCCGCAGGCACTCCGCTACCGGGTCCTCTTCCTCCTCAGAGTCAAGCTCCCACTCGAGCTCAAACGCGGGCGCCTCCACCCCGGCCTCCCCTTTCTGGCCATTGTCCTTCTTCCCTCCGTCCGAAGCCCTGCCCTGGCTGGAGGAGCCATCCGACGAGGCTTCCGACTCGCTGGCTGTGCGCTTTGCCCCTCTCCCGTCGGCCTCCTCCACTTTGACTTCCTTCCTGTGCGGTGAACTGCTGCTGTTACTCCGGCCAGATGACCGTTTGGTTGATCTGTGGTGACTAGATTCAGAACCGGCCTCTTTTTTTTTCTCGGAGGACGAGCGTTCAGACGAGCTCTTCTTTGACGAATGGCTCGATGACGAAACCTCCGATGTGTGTTTTGATGACGAGTGTTTTGAAGATGAGTGCTTTGAGGACGAATGCTTTGAAGGTGAATGCTTTGAGGATGAGTGGTTTGAAGATGAATGTTTAGAAGATGAGGGTTTTGAAGAAGAGTGATTTGAAGATGACTGCTTTGATGAAGAGTGGTTTGAAGACGAGTGCTTAGAGGAGGAGTGTTTAGAAGAAGAGTGACTTGACGAGTGTTTTGATGAAGAATGCCGAGAGGGTGACCGTTTTGATGAGGAATGTCTTGATGATGAATGCTTTGACGACGAGTGCTTTGATGATGTATGCTTTGTTGTAGATGACTCCTTAGACGGCGACTTTGATGCTTCCTTGGCCAAGGAATCTTCCGGAGAATCCTTAGGTGAGGAACCCTTAGACAAGGAATCCTTTGAAGGAGACTCCTTAAGTAAACCTTTAGACAAAGGCTCATCAGAAGAAGACTCCTTGGCTGCGGAATCCTCAGGTAACCTTTCGCATGGGCACTCTTCAGAAGGAGAGTCCTTACATGAGGTATCCTTGGACAAGGAGTCCTTAGAAGAGGAATCCTTAAGGGATCCTTTAGATGAGTGTTCCTTGGAGGACTCCTTGGAGGATTCCTTGGATGATCCTTTGGACGAAGACTCCTTGGATGTTCCCTTGGACGATTTCTTAGCAGATGATTCCTTTGATGATGACTCTTTGGAGGAAGCTACCTTGGCTGAGTGCTTCGATGATGAATGCTTGGATGATGAGGTTCCGCTGGATGAGCTCTTTGATGACGAACGCTTGGAGGATGAGTGCTTACTTGACGAATGCCCCTTGTTGGTTGATGCCCCTGAGAGATTCTGTTCGCAGAGCTCCTTCTTTTTCGGTGGCTGTTCAGTATCCCCATTAGCCACTTTCTCATCTACTTCTTCTGCAATGCTTGCCTTCTCCTGGTTCTCCTTCTCCTCCTCGGCTGGCTCTGCTGGTGCCTTGTCCTCTACTTGCTTGGAAGCAGAAGCAGTTGCTTCGGCTTTGGAGGCAGGCTTCACCGAGGCTGCGTCCAAGCGACCAGGACGCCTATCCTTGAGGCCGACAATGGCGTCCACTTCTTCTTGTACCATGTCTGTGTCCTCATCGTCGGCTTCGGTGCTGCCATTTGCCACGCTGCCCCCATTGTCTGGCGACTTGCTGTCTGGCTCAACTGGCTCAGCTGGCTTGACTGGCTCAGCTGGAAAATAAAGCGAACGCATGAAACAGGAAAGCTCCACAGACTGGTGATAACACTATCCAGCCATTTTAAAGACTTGCTAACTAGCTGAGGACACTGCACAAAATCATCATTGCAAAATGCACTGCATTTGTTACGGAAAGATTAATACCAAGTACCAAGTGTTGGAAAAAGATTATGGTCATTTGTCATTGTGAGATGCACCTATTTCTCCACTAAAAACATTTGAAATGAAAGCCCCACCTCCCAGTCTCCTATCTTTCAGACAAAAGAGTGATTCTTGCTCTCGTCTAAGAGGCACTGAAGAGGTTTTGAAGAAATAAAGCTACATGAAATTTTTTTGGCTAAGAACCCAATCATTCATGGCCCAATTTGGTTGTTTTTCCATTAATTTTGTTTCACACAGCCAAAGTTGAGAATTACAATATACTATGCTAGCAGTGTTACACTTCTTACTTTTCCTGCATTTTTCTTGAGCATACCAGCCTAGCTATGCTGTCATTCCAGCATTCTTTGCGGAGAAATAACAATGCCGACAAGAAGCTGCGTTCAGTGCACTGCCGTACACTACGTATCAACAGGAGATGCGAGGCTGGAGGTTACTTTTTGAATCGCTGCACCGATTTTGATGCAACTGTAAGGGGTGATATATGCTTTTTCCATTAGGTCATCAAACCAAAATTTCAATATTGCATCCCGAGTGAGAAAAAAGTCGTTCACATCACAACAAGCTGGTGAGTGTGTCAGCTTTGGAAAACTATCATTTTAAAATAACTTGCAATTTATTCACTTTTTTGCCACAGGTAGCTCCAGGAAAGCCTCCCGCACAGGATAAAGGGAAGGGATTGTTATTCTATGTCCAGGTTTTTTGAAAATCATACCACTTAAAAGCAACCTTGGTTTTCTTGGTGTTACTACATTTTAAAATGCGACTTTTTTGAGCATAATTTCTTGCACCTAATTCAGCATGATAGGTGCTTTATATTCATAAAGCATCTTGAACATAAACTTTGGCAGTGCAGCACAAAAATGACAGTTTTCTCGATGTGCAGTTTGATCCAAAATGCGACTTGAGGAAAACGACTTCAAAGATTTGAGAAGTAATTTTGCTTCACTAGCTTTTTTTTCAATGTCCTTGATACACAAGTAGAACTTGCTTCTTTGATGCAATACTGCTGAGTAGCAACTGCTTGCAGAATTTGTTATTTTTTTGTTTTTGAACCAAACGGTAAGGATGCTCAGGAAGTAAGCTTAACATAAATATAAGTGGCGAAGGCTGCAACAATAAAAACTTCTTACGAAGACTAAAAACCAGAAATTGGTCCTCAGAAGCTGCCCAAGACATTTTTGCTAAGCATGCAGTTTCGTTTTCGCCTCCAAATTAGCGCGTACAAGGCTAAGACTACTGGTCTTGCTTGCATTTTCAATTCATTTCTGCTGGAGCCTTGACAAAATGTGTCAACAGGCCGGAAAGAGCAAATAATTGAAAGACAAGTACGGTTTGCATTTCAATTCATTTCTGCTGCAGCTTTGACAAAATGTCTCAACAGGCCGGAAAGAGCAAATAATTGAAAGGCGAGTACAACAGTCAGTAATGAAAGATATTGTGACAAACAAGACGACGAACTGTGCAGTGGCGCGGGCAGGAGCGCTCGCGCTTGGCCAGCAGCCATTAAATCATCTCACTGCCATCAATCATTGTGTCTCACTCTCTTTGGCTGGCCACCACGTAACATTTGGTGGAGATTGCAGGGTATCACCGACATCCTTGTCCGGGAAACTTCGGCGTCCTGCGTCAGCCATGGTCGTCAGCTGTGAGTTCTTGGCCTGCGTCGCTCGGCCGTACCCCAGCCTTTCAGACCTGAACCGACCTCGCCGTTGTTCCCGCCAGCCCCGTCCCCCGCCCGGACCACTCAACATGATGAACTGAATCCGACGCAAGGACCTGACCTACCGACCCCACCGACGCAAGACGCTGCTTACATCTGAAGACACCGTACCCCTGCCCAGTCCGTTCGGCGCGTCCTGGGGCCTCGACCGTCGGCTCTTGGCGACCTGTGGCACGGAAACTTCCTGGAACAGGAATCATTCAGCCATCTCATTCATCGTGGCGGCCAGCACCTCACCCCTTTCTCGTTCCTGTCCAGCCATCCTCTTAAGCCCGTAACCACTTCGCGTGGCCCCGGGTAGTGTGACAAAGGAGACGACGAACTGTGCAGTGGCGCGGGCAGGAGCGCTCGCGCTAGGCCAGCAGCCATTAAATCATCTCATTGCCATCGATCATCGTGTCTCTCTCTCTTCGGCTGGCCGCCACCTAACAATATGACCGCAGCTCTCAACACACCACCT
This sequence comes from Amblyomma americanum, assembly GCF_052857255.1. NCBI lineage: Eukaryota > Metazoa > Arthropoda > Arachnida > Ixodida > Ixodidae > Amblyomma > Amblyomma americanum. Next base: position 54,161,389 of record NC_135507.1, read on the forward strand.
GCCACTGCTGGCAAGTGGAATGTTACACTGCTAGCCACTCTCCGGGATCTTCCCGTGCCAGCCACCTTCTGGGTGGCATTTCGCTCTGCTACTTGGACAACCGGTTACGCCGACAACGCCGACGACGCGGAACGCAGAAACGGGCGCTTAAGAGCTATGCTCTAAAACAAACTGAAACATGCCCGTTTGCTGCTATGCTGCACGTTGCCAGCGCCATTTGTGTGCACAGTTGCAGACACTTAGCGCAACGCCTCCATCTAAAGAACTTCGTTTTTCGTTTTAAGCACTTCTGCTGTTGAGATCATAACCACATCTGGCAGACGCGTTCCTTAATAACCTATGAAACTTGATAAACAGAACCGAGAAATGCTTTTTTTCTTTTAGTCAGAGTGGTATTTTTGCCCCACATGTCCCTTAGAGCCCAGGAGTTGTCGCCTGCTTCACTAAGTGAATGGAGAAAAATTCTCCAATGATTATCTTAATCAGTAACAAAATCAGCACGCTGCTTTCCAGCAAGCATAGAACTTAATCTCCCTCTTCTCATATCTACCCACCTATCATAAGAAATCTGTCTGACTAACTGAAGAGTCATACCAGGTGTAAAAACTCCGAAAACAAACCGCACGCAGAAAATTGTGACTGCATCAAGACCGGGTGACCTTATTCGGACAAAGGCAATGGGTAAATATAGAAAAAGTTAATAAGGTCAGGAGCCCTGGCAAAAAATGGTGCATAAACTGCAGCAGAAAAAAAAAGAATGCAAGACAAACAGAACTAAAGGCCTGTGCCCCACAAAAGGAAGGCCTGAAGCTGGAAGTGGCTGTGAGCTGTATGCGCGCTGTGAGGGACGGCACAGCGGAGGGCTCCACATTAAATTTGACCACTTGGGGTTCTTTAACATGCACTGACACCAGATAGTATACAAGTGTATTTGTGTACTAACTGAGGTGATATGCAAACAAGCCACTGCTGCGACCAGGACTTGATCTCATGACCTTTGGCTCAGGAGCCGACTACCAAAGCCACTAAGCTACAGGGGACCAAGATCACAGGCACATCTGGCCTCACCTTTTGGCACGGTGTTTGCCTTGTTCAGCTGGGGTGCCACACGCACGGGCAGAGGCCGCCGTTTCCGCAGTTCAGACAGAGGCGTGGGCCGGTACTGGGGAACACTCTGTGCCGGAATGTAGCGCTTGGGCTGGGGCTCGGGTGGCCGTGGTGCCACAGGCGTCGGCACATACCTGCACCATGCGGCATGATGGCTAAGTGTCAACTCCACTGAAAAAGCAATGTCAGCAAAACAAACAAAAAGGAAAGCACTCCAGTTTTTTACATCATCAGCTGTTAAGGAAGGTTACAGGGAAAAGCGTGTTTGCTGTTGTAGTTGTAGTCGAAAAGCCTCCGTGCACCAGAAGGAGGGAAACGGGCGAAAAACCCTGCGCAGGCACCCTGCATGGGGTGCCACCCACAAAGATGGGGTAGGGGTGTGTGACACAATCATGTGACTGCCCCGTATATATAACCCAAGCCCTGTGCCTTGCACCAACTTTCTAAAACAAACAGAACGAAGGTTCCCTGAAAAGGCAATGCTTGTGCTCATAGTCATTTCCAGTCTGCTGAGATGAGCATCTCCAGAGGGAGGAGGGCTCCCAAGAGCATCACCCATGGGCTGCATCATACTGTACGGAATGACTATCAAATGCCAGCCGATGCTTATTTTTTTTTAATAACAAAACTGCATCAAATTTTCCACAGCAACCCATTATACAAAGTTACTTGAGGAGTGGCCATAAAAAAAAATCACTGGACAGGTGACAGTGATCCGAAGCTGAACTGACACCCACAGAGGGGGGGGATACCACGGCTACAGTGCACTCACCCGTATGAGGACACCTGAGCGATGTCCTGCTGAACACGACGCAGGGCGGCATCAACACACTGCAGAAGCTCACTCCGTTGGTCCACACCGTCCACAATGGGGCTCGGGAGGAGACCGAAAGGGGGCTCTCCTGAGCAAATGAGCAAAAAGAGCACACATACAAAGAGCACACATGTCCCTTTCAGACGCCGCTCTCCTATTCAGAGAAAATTTTTGTTTCCATTTAGACAATCTGTGCCTGCTTCAGCAGATATGTTTACCTACTCTTGCAACATGAAACACCGAATGTTAATTCTCTGAAAGCATGCGCAAAACTTTGCACAAAGCCTCATAACAGTTAGAAGTTGCAACGATGAAACACCAGTATACGTCAATGATGTGGTGATGTGGTGTGACAGTTACTGAGTGGTTGTTGTGCGATGATGTCAGTCATCATTTAACATCAGTTGAAAGTTGGCGCCTTACTGCATCGCATCTTTCAATCAATCAATCAATCAATCAATCAATCAATCAATCAATCAATCAATCAATCAATCAATCAATCAATCAATCAATAATTTTATTTCTTCCTCACAAAAAGATTAGCGGAGGACGAGGAGGGCTCGAAGAAAAAGTGGAAGTTTCCACTTGACGAGCTTCGAGCCCCTTATTTACAAGGCATATACAGTGGAAGATTAAGAAACATACATCTTTATACAAGTTTTATTTTAGTGTGCTGCAGTGTTTCCAGTCGACTTATCGACCAAGCACTTGAGGAATAGTAAGATCTTGGTTTTTTTTTATATATGTATATATATGTACGCCTATGGTGGACATGATGCCAGAAACCCAGAATACAATGACATTATCACGGGCTGCCAAGAAATATCCACACAATTGAGTCATGGGACATGCTGCCAAGCCGACCATTTCCAGAAACGTTATTTACAGGCTTCGCTAGATGGCATAAAAAAGCACCCCCAACAGACGATACAATGAGTGCCAAATTCCTCTGAAGCAAAAAAATCGCACCCAGCTATAGGGCATTCCTAGAAAAAGCTGCGGGTTTGCCGAGTACACAATCCGGTACATGGTGTCTCAAAAAAAAAAAAATGTATTTTGCATGAACTGCAGTTAGCACTGACCCTTCAAACAAGCTCCAATTAGACACTAGTTCCCTCGATGGCCCCTGCACTAACCCAGAATGATGCCAAACAATACTTACTATAACAAACAAATAATGAGTGTAACTAACGGAAGCCCAGGAATGTTCACCAGAGATTCAGGTCCAGTTTAAAGAAAGGAAAGTGAGCAGATAAAGGTTTTAACGCGCACACAACAGCTATAAGCAGACTTTCAGACCCGTCACCTTCAAATACTGTAGAAGTAGGTCGTGTAGCTTTCCAAGCCACAGACTAACGATGCCTGGGTAATTAACATTTGCCACTGAAAATCGAGAAGCCACTTAAAATTGAACTAGTAACTTGAAACTGTACAGCAATTTTTTAAGGATAATGGTGACCAGGATAATGCATTTAAACTTCCAAGGTTTTATCTCATTTCCACTTCACTGCACACTGTTGTGCACAAAAGCAGACTTTCATCACAAAGTTGTTTTTTTTAATTACTTTCTTGTGATTCTGTAGTACGGATTATTCACTTTTCACTTTATGAACAGTTCTGCACTAAAATCAAAATGTCCATATTAAGGAGACATGAATGCATCTATTGTCTATGTCTGCACATAGATCACAGTAACAAGCAATAAATAATCTGCACAAATAATCAGCGCAAGAGAATTTCCTGACAGTGGCAAAAAATAGCTTCCAGTTTCCATACTTTCAGCTACACTACCACTTGGTCACTGGCAAGGTAGCTTTTGATGCAGAAATAAGGTTTAACCTGATTGTCAAGAAATGTCAAATTGCAAGAATATGGGAAAATTACACTTCATTCAAGAACAAAGGGTCCTACCAAGGTAAAAATATAAGACCTAAAATAATCCATGGCAAATCTCCTGACTGGGAGTACTTGGTATGTTCAAAGTTCAGTTGGCTCAAACTGTTTCTAACTGGGAAATCTACGACAAACCATTTGGGCCTGTTGGCCCCAGTCAGAAGGTTTCCCCGAGATGGTTTCACCCAAGAAACCCTCCCCTGTCAAAAACGTTATTTTAAAATGTGTTACTGCATTTCGCAGTGCCACAGCCACACTTACACATTTGGGCATGGAGCTTTCAACAGCCACAAAGAAAAAAATGGTCAACAAAATCCAGTAGACTGATCTCTGAACGTCAAGCTGACCACAGCAAGTGGGCTGCGCGCTTATCTAAATCTGAAGGACTCTGAATTGGTTTTTGAATTTACATTTTTCCAGAAAGTCGATAAGATCAGCTGTTAGAATGTAACATTTTGTTTTGCGATGCGGTGATATCATGCTACATGCTACAAGCCAAGAAATCCCCTCTGCACAAATAACAATAGACACAAGTGGCAAAGCTAAAAGTAGCCTGGAGTCTCCTGTCAAATTTACTACGACTCATAAAGGTAATCAGACAAAATCTCCACGAATTTGTCATCACGGGAGTTATTTTTTTTTGCAAGTTCCTAAATGTAGGCACAACTGCAACACCATAAGCATTTTGTATCTTTCTTATGCCTTTCACTCACACCCTCATCCAAACACGCTCAGCCTTTCATAACGATTATTGAAGCACAGTTTTCCTCGAATGCCATCAGAATGTATTTAAATTTAAGACTAAAACTTGTTTACACGCCCTTAAATTCATGCGTACCAAATCCAAGCCAGCAACGTAATAGCCAGTCAAGAGTGTCTCTACGTGAGATTCACACTAAGGTTTCTCTGCTATTCATGCTACCTTAAAAAAAAATTTTTCACCAAACTTCCTTTAATTAACATTTCTGGTACCACTACAAGCCCTTAAACATTGCACAAAGCAATTTATACCCTTTTAGTATGAATTCCTTTTAGGCAGTCCTTAAAGTGACACTGAGGACAGCACCACCCAATTATTTTTCTCAGCAGAAATTGGTTCCCTAGCTTTTCAGGCTAGGTTGATGTTTGTCCACCAGCAAAAGACACGTTCATCACCTAGAACAGGATTTAAAAATATTCCCGCCAGTCGATTCAAGCTCTACACCGAAAAGAACTTTGGAATCATGGTTTTGAAGTGAATGGCGACGTACCATAGCCTCGGAAACCCGCGCCTAAAAAATCAGTGTCGATGCCATGCGTGCATTTTACTTGCGAAATCTGCTGGTGGTGGAGTCATCTATTTTTTTTTTTCTAGTCTTTTCTGGCTCCGTTTGCCATTTTGCTATCCATTTTCTATGAACCTCCGTTTTCCTATCTATTTTCTATGAAGCTCTGTTTTCCGTTTTCCAATCCATTTTCTATGAAGCTGTTTTCTAAGAAAGCCTCTCTTCATGATTAGAACATAGTATCCTATTGATAAGGCCAACTTCAGTTTTCCATCAGTATTCCTTTAAAGGCGCCCTGTGTTATCACTAGTCTTATCAACCACAGAGCTGGAATTCAGATGCTTTCCAGGGTCAGATAGATCCTGCAGTACAAAGTACGACCCTCCGACATTTAATTCTCTCTGCTCTGTGCAAAGAGCACACAAAATTGACTCAGCCTACTGCAGAAACCCCTCTTATAAACACTCAGTGCCTGTAGCCCACAAGCATGCGGCAGACCTTACAGCCTGTGCTTTCCATTATACTCTTTCCACTCTTTTCTCTCACTCTCAGCAGCACAGGAAAGGCCATGCGCTGTTAAGTGTTTCTCATTATTTCATGTGACTTAATGTGAATTGTGATTTCATGATAAATTTTACAATTTCAGTGGGCCCATGCTTCTAGTTTAGAAAATGGTACTGGATGCAGATCCATCAGTTATTCAGGTTGGAAACAAAAATTTGTAGCACCAGTTGTTTACAACAATATAATGAGTAAAACCCTCGGGTTTAAAAACTTTTCAGTTAGTTACTTTAGTAGGATACAACTTTAAAAACAGCAGTTAGTAACACTGGGCCATGGTCCAAGGCGTCCTGCATTACTCCGCTGGCCAATCACAAAGGTAAACAAAATCAGGTTTTTAATGTTTGACACTTTAATAAACAAGACAGGTATCAAAATTTTAAAGTTAATAATTTTTTCATGCAATTGGCTAATTGTTTAGGTAGCACAAAGTTTTAACAACGGACGGTTTTATCTGTCGTGGAGGAATTCTGTGCAGTGGTCCTGATTCCTGAATGTGGTAGAAGCTTCACTGCAGACTAAAATTGTATCTGGCTATAAGCTATATTGGGCTTTTTGCCTCATAGGCAACTGAAGCTATCCTACGTAAAACACAAGGTAAATTAAAAACATTGTAATCTACAATTTGTTTTTCAGCTTAGAAAACAAGACACAATTCTCAAGTCAAGCCTTGGAGTCGGGCATTTTCATGAATAAATTAAATTACAGTCTACACAAACTAATCTGCAGCCGCCCGAAAATTGATTATAACTCAGGTTTAACCATAACAACGGTCTGTTCCTCATAAACTGATTCAATCAGTTTTATGCGGTAAGCAACAATTACATGTGACACCTCGCACAAGTAGTTAAAGGGAAGACTAGATGAAAACCATACAGGTAAGGTAAACAGTTCTGTGACCTTAGTCAGAAGCTTTATAAAGTTAAATGTACAGAACTACACATCACTTCAGCTATGCCCACCGCTCACATTGCTATAGTTTATGAACGAGTATGAGCTAGGCAGTGCTGATGAATAATAAAGCTCCCCACGCCAGTACTAAAAACGCGTGTGGACCCAGTCAGGAACTCGCGAAACGATAACTCAGCCCTTATCAATGGCAGTGTCACAAAGTTGTCCCCGAACGGCCAATCCGCAAACACGTGCTGGCATGTCAGAGGCCACCGCGCCAAGTGCACATTTCCGAGATGTCTTCGTAAGTGGCTGTAAAGAGACCATACAGCCACCAAGTTTGACAATCTCCTCCCGTTCCCTCTACCTGACAACACCCTCAGCGGCGACTTGTGAACCCCAGAAGAAGGCAAGAGGACGGTTTTGCATCAACACTCAAAAGCCAAGGCAGCTTTAGTTGCACTTAAGCTCAACGTAGTACAGTACATCCCTACAGCGCTACTTGATCGCTCGGTACGCTGTAACCGAGCTCAAGGTTTAGCAGCTGCGCTACTAGTACCTCGGCCGCATTTATTGCATATCTAGGCTGCTTTCGGTCCCGCTGCATTGTCTGGCTCGCGAGCGAAATCTTACAACAGGTGAGACAATGTCCACAAATGAACTTTAAGCTTCAGAGCTTCTGCAGGTTCCAGTTTAGGTTCGTGCCGAGGGGTGCGGACAAGTGTGTGTAAAAGAAGTGCCTCCTGGTAGAAGCTTTGTTTGTTCTCTGGCTTGTTCGCGAAACGGTCCCGTGAACAACAGGCCCACAGATCATGCCCTCAGTCGCTGCGGGCATGTTGCGGGTCTGTCCTTCGGGAAACCTCGGCCGAAGCTAATTCAGCTAGACCACACCTCAACACGGGGAGACGAGGCATCTGTGCGCGTCCCGCGTGGTGCGGTTTGCGCTTCAGTGGCGTTGAGAGGGCACGTCTCAGCCAAAACACAGTTCTTTTTTTTATTTGCTCGAGTGAAAATCGCGCAGGGTCGCCGGACGGTGGGGCTCACCCTTTTTCTCATGGCTGAAGTGGCAGTGCGGCCGCTCGCAGAGACCCGACGCGAAGAAAGGACAGGGCAGCTGGCTAAAATACCCGGACGAAGGTAACATTGTCGCCGTTCCGCCTGAACACAAACATAAACATCTCCACCTTTGGAAAGCGACGCTGCTACCTCACGCATGAGAAAAACTCTCAATTGTGAGGAGGACCCGCGTTGCCAGACAAACTCCGTTGTGGCGCGCGAAATTTAGCGCTCTGTAGTAGTACCATAAGAAAAAAAAAGAACTTGCGTAAAAGAGGTCAAGCTAAATCGCTGTGATTATTACTAACTCTCAGTAACATTATGGGCGAGTTCCTTTGTTGATGAATAATTAGGCGCCCGTTTGGAGAAAGACCTACTTAACTAGAGACCTCCCCACTTGGCACCGCTCCAGCACGCACCTTCTAGTTCATGCCTTTTGCCGCTAGGGAAGTGCAGCTACGGGCGGCGTGGCGCTACAGTTAACCTGTTGAGCAAGATGACGTCGGTTATTTTACTCCAAGGATGTTTTAGTCTTGTCATTTGTCTACGTTTCAACTATTCATCATTTATCCATTGCCTTAGCAAAGATGCCAGAAAGTCTCACGCATCCATGCGCGCAAACAGAATATTCACTGCTAGGATTTAAAGAAATTCATATTTGCATTGTTTATGACTAGGTTTTAAAATAATAGCAGGACAAATGCACAGGGAGGCAGTGAGAGGAGAGGTCATTTGTGAAAGGCAGACAATGATGATGATCATGACAAACAAACAGCTCAACTGAGCGCTCTCAACGGCCAAAAAGTTAACGAAAGTTGACGCACGCAGTCCCATAGGACCCCGCCAAGTGTGCAGGTCTCTAGTTCAGCAGGTCCTGGTTTGGGGCTCTGGCCACTGTGGATTGCGGCCGCTGAGCCCGCAGAGCGGACGGGAATGAAAGGCGCATCGCTTCACCGCGTAGTCCGCGTAGTTTTGTAACTCAGTACGATTACGGTAAACCAGTCGCACGGTCGTGTTTGACTACAACGTTACCTTGCTTACACCTGATGCAGTACGTTAGGAGGAAAAAGAGTTCATCGTTTTAGCAGAAGTCCGTCGATCTCATTTAATTGCCACATTTTTTAAACGAAAAGTGTTCCACAAATACAAATAGGAGACTGTGCGATGTCAGTGCACGTTAAAGATTCCCAGGTGGTCGAAATTATCCTGGAGCCCTCCACTACGACACCTCTTCATTTCTTCTCTCAGTCCCTCCTTTAACCCTTCCTTTACCGCGTGGTTCAGGTGTCCGCCGATATGTGAGAGATACTGCGCCATTTCCTTTCCCCAACAGCCAATTCCAATTCAATTCACCAACCTCATATTGTAAAATTGTCCGTTTAACAATGAAAACAAAAACATTATTCGTGGTACCATCGGCCCCATCGGCTTAGCTGCTCTCCAGCAATAGCCAGCTTTTCCCATGACACAGCCGATTAAAAGATGTTTATCGATGCCATCTTGACTGAAGCTCTGATAGTTTGAAACATTCTGAAAACCAAATTAAGATTCGACTCAGCAAATCATTACCCTGTTATGAGCTATCGACAGGATATGTGTTAAACGTCTCGACTGAAAATGCCTATTAGTTCTTAATAAAAAGGCAAACTCAATCATTTGATGATGAACTTATGCCAATATAGCAAGTGTTCGGGAGGCACTGGTTCAAAAGCACTTCAGCAGCACTGTAGTGTGCCCGCCGTGGTGGCTCAGTGTTTAGGGCGCTCGGCTACTGATCCGGAGGACACGAACCCCACCGCGGCGGCCGCGTTTCGATGGAGGCGAAACGCAAAGGCGCCCGTGTGCTGCGCGATGTCTGTGCATGTTAAAGATCCCCAGGTGGTCAAAAATTATTCCGGAGCCGTCCACTAAGACGCCTCTTCTTCTCTCAATCCCTTCCCTTACGGTGGGTATGTCAGATACTGCGCCACTTCCTTTCCACAACCAATTTAGCACTACAGTGCGCTTTAGTGCTACTATCCAAATCAAATAACATTATCAGTGATACACAAGATGAACACAACAGCAAATTAATCTTAAGTAGCCAAAACAGATTCGCCTAAAAGAACTACCCAGTTTTCGAGTGGCTCCCCATAACATAGCCCTCATATTTGCTGCCGCTGCGTAGAAACCCCTTAAAAAAAAGCCACTGATGTAGTGATCAATTCATCCCTGCCAATTCATCCCACCCCTTTTAGAGGACATTATTAAAGCAGCCTCATTTATATTAAGGTTTAAAAGGTACCTAACCAAATCAGTAGTACAGGCCTATCTGCAATCTTCATTAAGGACCTTTGCCACTCCCAACTAAAATACCTTCCATCTTTAAAGATGAAAGACTTCAGAATATTAAATTTACCTCCTTTTGTCAATTAGAGAAATTTATGTGTACATGTTAAAAATAAAATTGTCCGTTAACAATGAAAAGAAGCATTATTCGTGATATATTGAACGTAAAGGAACCAGTATGTTAACTGCTTTGGAATTGGGTGGTCCTGTGCACGTTAAAACTGACAATCTTGGATGCCTATGCTGTTTAGGAACGATTGGTTGACATGTTTGAGACATGCAATTAGAAGCCCGGTATATTGAGCCTAAAGAAGGGCTCCAACAGTGGTACGAGTTATGCCATCAAATCTTCACAACAGGAAACGATGGGAAAACTGCCAAATCTACTATGCCAAAGTAGTGCTTGCGACATTTTCTAAACGCTTTCCTTTTTGGCATTCAATCCTCAAGCATCGCACATTACACGTCCGAACAGCAGTCCCAATGCCAAAATCCCTTGCCCCACAGAGCAAGACTGAACATTCCAAATCCTCGCACAGCCTCGCAGATTACTGCACTGCTAGTTGCTTTCTAGCGAACTAGCAGACGCAAACATGTGCCATTGGAACCCGCATTACGCAGGCTTCCAATACGCCTCAAACATGTCAACCAATCGTTCCTAACAGCATAGGCATCCAAGGTTGTCAGTTTTAATTGGTGCACAGGACCACCTATTCCAAAGCAGTTAACATACGTTAACATACTGGTTCAATTTTTTTATCAGGATGACTTAGCTCAATTGGAAACTGTATAACACCAAACCCAGCTCACTGGCTGGAGACTGTCCTTTAAACAACAGATGTTACAGTACAGATGACAATGGCCCATTATATGCATATGCCATAGCACACTTGCCCTCCCCTACACGAGTGCACAAACGCAAACAATGAACAAAGTGGAAAACATCTTTATTTGCATGAAACATGGAACAATGTGGTAAAAGCTCCTATTCGTCAACACCTGACTTGGTGAATGAGCTATGTACAAAAAAATGCCTGCCAAATCTGAGCAGGGGTGAGAAAAAAAAATTGATTTGGAAAAAAAGGGACACAGAGAGGTCCACTTCAAACACACACACACACACGGAGGCTGGCCCCCTTGGAGACTTGACACTGCTCAACCCCAATCCTCCTCTGCTGCTTCAGCCTGCTGGGGTGTACCACCAGAGGCACCCCACTGGTCGTTGTTGCCGCCAAATCCCTGCACAAAAGGCCATGATTGTAAACAGTGCAGCAGTACAAACAGAAGGCTGCAAACATTCACAAACTACAACCGTTGTCCGTAAAGTTTCGAGACTGATTTGTTTTCTCCTCTAGAAATGATTCCCCAAAACAACCTGAGATGTTAATTCCTGTGTGAGCCACTTGATGGCACTACATGTAGAAAAATACGTTGTCACTAGTTGTCCGCGCATTCTACTGAGCGAGTGTGGAGAGATGGACGTCCACCTCGAACAGCATGTAAACATGAAATTCTGTGTGAAGCTTGGCGAACCTCGTGGCTCGGATAAGATAAAACGTACAAGACCGCACCATTACAATCCGCATGCTGTCTGATGCTATCGACATTATTAAGACAACATGCCACCAAATTTTACGTGAGTACTTGGGGAACGAAAGCAGAATGCCAGACTTGTGCCGCACTCCCTCACACAGGACCAGAAGGAAACGCAGGCATCAGTGAGCGCTGATTTGCTCTCCGAGGCAGAGAAGGATGCAGCATTGGTCGACAGCATCATTGCTGAAGACAAAACATGGTGTTTCCAATACGATCCTCAAAGAGGCAGAGCGCCAAATGTCGGTCTACAAGCTCTCCGGTGTCAAGTAAGGTGCGGCAACAGAAGACCAAAGACGATGCTGATAGTTTTTTTTTCAATGCCAGAGGTGTCATACCACAAGTTCGTCCCACAAGGGCAGACGTGAATCAAGAGTTTTATATTCGCGTGCTCCAACACATGCGTGATGCACTGCGAAGCCGTTGCCCTGACTTATGGGCATCTGGGCAATGGAGCCTTTTCCATGACAATGCAAGGCCGCACACTGCTCTCAGTGTGACAAAATTTCTCGCCAAGCACAGCATTACTGTACTTCATCTGCCGTACTCGCCTGAGCTCTCCCCATGGGATTTTTCTGTTTCCTCATGTGAAGGGACCCCTAAAAGGTTGCTGGATGGGGAGCGTGGAGGCCATTCAAGACGCCACGACAAAAGAGCTGACAGCCCTGCCAAAAGAAGAGTTTTCAAACTGTTTCCAAGACCTTAAGAAGTGTTGGACGCTTTGTATAGACTGCAAAGGAGACCACAGTAGAATCTCAGTGATAAACCGGCTGACACGAATACGAATTTCGGCGTGATACGAATTCGTAAAATTCCCTTGTCGAAATACATTGTGTACAACGGGCCAAAATTCGGATGTTCTGAACAGTTTTCCGCGCCGCGTCAGATGATACAAACTTAGGGGGGGGGGGGGGGGGGCATGACCTCTGAAAACCGAAAAACTGAAAAGTAGATATTCCGGCTGTGTGTGTGTTATAAACTACCTTTTCTGTAAATATCAGTCTAATTCGTCGTGAAAATACTGGAAATTAAATATAAAACAAGCCACGGCGGCCCTGAAGCCGCAAGCAAGTGTCGAAAATGCGCCAACTACGCGCGCGCCATTTCTCTCCCGCTGAACCGAGCACCGCCATTTTGGTCTTGCTTTGTTCGTGAATTCTAGCACTTTTCTTTGCTGCCGGCGGTGGCGGCGGCGGCGGCAGCATGCTCTAGGCGTGGCTAGCTTTTCATTGAGGGCCTCGCAGCAGCTTTCGGGTTCCCCGCGTCTGAAATCCAAGGCCCAAGCTCCTCGAGAACACGGGGGAACAGGCGGCTGCTATTGGCTGCTGCGCGCGCTGACGCAATGGTCTGCGCCGGCTCCCCACGGCGCATCGTCTGCTGCAGCTTCTTGCTCTCCTTTGTGCGGTGTGTTAGCCTTTCGCCACTTTTGCTATCGCCGCCTTTACAGTCTGTCGCCGTGCCCTTTGATCAGTTTCGTGCAGCCTGTTGATCATTGCGTGGTCAGTCACAATGCCTACGACGAAATTTAAGACTTGACACGTGTTCGGTGCATGGAAGCATTCCTTAAGGTCCATCCGCAAGGCGAAGCGCGCTGCCAACGACTGCACCGATGCTTCCAGTGTCCTAGGACCTGCTACAATGGTACAAGACGAATGCGTCGTCACATCCAGCAACGTACTACCTTCTGCTTCATTGGCACAAGAATGCGTGGTTTCAAGTGCGCCTGGTGACCCGAGCCCATCATCAGCGACCATGGCGAGAACGCGTCGTCCACCGCTCGCTTGACAACACATTTCTTGACACCCGAGGCGATAGAGGCAGCAGAGGCACAACGTGCTGCCATTCAGGATCAACTTGGCGCCATGCCAGCCACAGTTTCAAGCCATGATGCCTGATCCCGGAACCGCCAGCGCTACAACTGAAGGCGGGAAATTTTGCCTTGTGCTAATGGATGTGCTGGGCAACCTGCTCTCCAGCACCTTGTGCCAGCATTGCCTTGCAAGTGGGCTGAAAATTCAAGGGGGCACTAAATTTGGGCTGGCAACAAAACTTGAGTTGATGTGCCCACGTTGTGGGATTGTTGCGAGTGCGTGGAATTCTGCACGCCAGAGCGAAGGACAGGCTTTTGAAGTCAATATTCGAGCAATTACGGCGATGAAACAAATAGGGAAGGGCCAGACAGCTCTCAATGACTTCTGGGCAGCAAAGAATGTGTCGAACAGAGGTCTTCACCATCGGACATTTCAAAAGCACTTGAAGACCTTCAGGGACTCGCAGGCTAAGCATGGAAAAGTTCTACGCCGAATCTGCAACTGCAGTAAAAGAAGCCTACAAGCAGATGGACCCAGGCTTTTCCAGACCCATTACTGTCATGTATGATGGGACCTGGCACAAGCGTGGTTACACGTCCCACATGTTGGGGCGATCACTGAATACCACATGGGCCTCATCTTGGATGCTGCAGTCCTATCAAACCAGTGCCATGGTTGTCAGATAGGACCGAAACCTGGGGACTCTGGTTACTTAAGTTGGCATGAGAGCCATGTGTGCCAAAAAAAACACTGATGCAAAATCCAGGAGGATGGAGGTGGAGGCAGCCCAATTATCTTTGCACGTTCTGTCAGCAAACACAACCTCCATTATGTAATACTTGTGCCTGATAGTGACAGTACTACTTTCTCTGCCCTTGCACAAGAGAACGTTTATGGCCTTGTTCCCATCGTAAAAGAAAAGTGCCTGTACCACATCCAAGAAAGGATGGGGACTGCACTGCGCAATCTTGTCCAGAAAAGTGAGAAGCCATTAGGAGGCAAGGGCAGGCTTACAAAGGCCCTCATTGACAAATTAACAGGCTACTATGGCTAGGCCCTCAGGAACAATTCTAACGATGTGGCTGCCATGCACCGTGCAGTGATGGCATCATACCACCACGTCACTTCAACTGAAGCAGCGCCTCATCATGAACTTTGTCCTGAGGGTACCGACTGATGGCGCCGGCATAAGGCTATTGCGGCAAAAGGAGCAGCCCAGCCGAAACATGCGTACAATCTTGCAGGCTACGTTGCTGAGGCTATGCTGCCTATATATGAGCGCCTTTCGCAGGATTCTCTGCTCCGACGCTGCCTGGGAGCGAAGACCCAAAACGCATCAGTCTTTTCACTCAGTCCAGTGGTCCCTGATGCCCAAAGAGCAACACGCATCTTTAATTGCTGTGGAGACAGCACTGCATGAAGCAGTGCTAAGGTATAACGCTGGATGCTGCAGGGCCACAAAAGTCTGTGTCGGTGGGGCTCACACATGGCCACCTAGCCATCCGGCGAGCGGCTGAGAAAGGTGCCCTGCACATGGGCAAGGCTGAGAAACGGAATAAGTGAAAACTCAGAGGCGGCATAAGAAGAAAAAGCACAGAGACCGCTCCAATTTCAGCAGGATCGTTTTAGACCCGGAAATGTCTGAACTTTCGAGGGCCATTTTCTTGGAATTATTAACTTTTTTTTGTATGGCTGCTCATCCCAGCATCTCGGAAACCACTCATCAGAATTTCATGTGGTTTTCTTTTTATCCTGTACATAAATTCTTGAGGGCACGAAAAGCCCATTTACTGAAGATATTGTGTTTGGAATTGTTGATAAATAAAATTTGGTTCAATTAGTGCATGCCTAAATAGTAAATAAATTCAGCGCTGTGGTAAAAAATTTTACCAAGGAAATTTAGAAGGGCCTAGTAGCCTGAGGTGCCTATCCAGGAATTATAATTTCACAGTGCCAATACATTCTGCAAATTCTCCTGGCCCGTCCCAAAGAACCCATGTAAACCATCTTGATATACTTCAACTTGAGAACCAGTGGGCACAACTCTATGAAACCTGGTAATTCTTCAGATGTTTATGCTGTGAGCATACCCTGAAAATTTCATCAAGATATCTCAAGAAAGAAAAGTGTGTTCTCTTAATCAGAATTTCATGGGGTTTCTTTTATACCATACCTAAATAAATTTCTGAGGGCAAGACAAGCCCTTGAGACAAGATATTGTCTTTGGAATTTGTAATAAACAACTAAAATTTGGTTAATGCAGGCCTAATTAGCAAAACACTAAATTCAGGGCTGTGCTAAAATTTTTCAGCAAGAAAATTTAGAAAAAGGACCTTGTCTTGCCCTGGGGTACATATCCAGGAATGACAATGCTGAATTTCACAGTGCCAGCACATTTTGCAAATTTTCCAGGCATGTCCCAAGGAACCCATGTAAACCACCTTGATATACTCCTGTAACTTGAGAACCAGAGGGCAGAGCTCCATGAAACTTGGTGGTTCTTCAAATGTTTGTGCCACAAGCTTACCCTGAAAATTTCATCCAGACATCTCAAGAAATAAAGAAAGTTGATGCTCAAGGGTAGCCTCCCCCCCTTCTGTACCGTGACTGTCAAGCCGCCACCGGCACAGCGTGCGCCAGTGCCGGTTTGGGATTCCGCGGCAGCAGGGAGGCTGACGAGGCAAGCGAAGCTTTCCTCATCACCTTTTTCACCTCGTCACCTCTTCACCTTTTTCTTTTTACTTTGTTGTTGCCCGAGGCTAGCACCGCTGCTTATTGGTCCGCTCACCCTACGAACTAGCCAACCCAATCGGTCGGGCGCGATATGTCCTCTCCACATTTCTCGCGGCCCTGCGCGCCCGTTCTGTTCCGCCGGTCTTTCCGCAACAGCCAGCGCGCAGATCATCACGCTAACAGCAGCTCCCGCTTCTTTGTTCCCTCGTGCGCGACGACTGCGGAAATGCAGCATGTTTGCATGTGTCGTTTTAAGAGCATTGATCGCGTCAGCCCGAAAGGTACTGCAATCAGTACGATATGTCGCGAAAGCGGACGGCGCCGTTCTTGAAGGACAAACTGGATATTTTGAAGGTGGACGAAGAGCCCAAGAAAAGGCTCATTGACATGGCCAAGGAATTAGGCCTGCCAATTTTTACGCTGTCTACGATCGTCGCTCAGAGCGAGCAAATTATGCAGAATGTGCAGCACTTTGGCGTAAACTCCAAAGAAGCAATGACTGCTCACTATGTAAAGTTGGAAGTTCTGCTAACATGGTTTAAGGGGGGAGGCTACTTTCAAACACCAACTTTTTTGTTTCTTGAGATAATGAAATTTTCAGGGTACACTCATGGCATAAACATTTGAATAACTATAAAGTTTCATGGAGCTACGTAAATTGGTACTCAAGTTACAGGAGTATATCAGAATGGTTCACATTTTCAGGGTACACTCATGGCATAAACATTTGAATAACTATAAAGTTTCATGGAGCTACGTAAATTGGTACTCAAGTTACAGGAGTATATCAGAATGGTTCACATAGGTTCCTTATGACATGCCTGGAGAATTTGCAAAATGTGTTGGCGCTGTCAAATTCATTATGAAGATTCCTGAATAGGTACCACAGGGCAAGACAGAGCCCCTTTTTTGAATTTCCTCACTGAAAAATTTCAGCACAGCACTGAATTTAGTGTTACTAATTAGACTCGCATTAGCCTAATTTCGATTGCTTATAATAAATTCTAGAGTCAATATCATAAAAAAGTGGGCCGTCTTGCCCTCGGAAATTTATTCAGGCACAGAATAAAAAAAACCTGGTGGGACTCTGATAAGCGGTTGCAGAGATACTGCTGGCAGCCACACCAGGCAAAAAATTCATTTCGAGAGAACGGCCCTTGATGTTTTGAAAGAACATTTCCGGATCTAAAATGACCCCGCAGAATAGTTTGCAGTGTCTTTGCAGACTTTATCTGCCGCCTCTCAGTCTTTGTTTGACCTCGCTTCTCGGCCTTTCCCATGCGCAAGGCATCTTTTTCCACAGCTCGATGGATGGCTAGGTGGCCAGGTGTGAGCCCCGCAGACAGAAAAATTTCTACCAACTCAAGCTATGTAGCCAGTCCGCGTTGGGTACCTGACAATTGTCAGTCCAGTTGCAAGGCAGCGTTGGCACAAGGTTCTGGAGAGCAGGTGGCCACATGCACACATTTGCACAATGCCAAATACCTCATCTTTGCTAGTAGCAGTGGCAGGTGCGGGATAGGGCGACATCGCTTGAAATTTTCGTAGCGTCGAGGGAGTGGCACCGAGTTTGTTTTTCAGAGCATTACGCTGTGCCTCCACCGCCTCTATTTCCTCGAGTGCCAAAAAGTGCGTGTTCACGCGCACGGTCGACGATGCATCATCGCTCACGGCGACAGACACTAGACGGGATGCCGGGATCACCGAGGTTGACGCAGTCGGGATGGCAGGCACACTTGAAACGCCATCTCCTTGCGATGAAGCGGAAAGTACGGTGCTGGAAGTGGCAACAGTCTTCTTGTAGCGGTGTAGCAGAGGCAGCACTGCTGGAAGCGTCACCGCAATTGCCGGCAACGCGCTTTGCTAACTTCGCCATGCGAATGGCGTTCATAGAATGACGCCGCGAACCGAACGCATGTCGCATTTTGAATTTCCTTTTAGGGCCCATCGTGAACGGCCGCGTGACGATCCGCAGGGTGCGCAAAACCGTTCAAAGCACGCCACAAGAATCCCGACAGCAGCGGTCCCGACGCGCCGGGGGAGAGACCACGTGTCGGCGTGCGCAGCAGCCAATAGCAGCCGCGCTATCTCCCGCGTCCGCAAGGAGCGCGCGCTTCGTCCAATCACAGCTTGAATTCGAGACGCGGGAACCTCAAACACTGCTTCGAGTCCTCCAATCTCGTGCGAGCCATGCTTCTACCATGCCGCGGCCACCGCCGGCGAAAGCAACAGGGAAAGGGCAAGCATTCACAAGCGAAACAAGACCAAGATGGCGGCGCTCAGTTCAGGGGCATGGAAATGGCGAGCGCGCGATGTTTGATTGTTTTTGCCATGCGCACGCGGCTCGGGGGCTGCCACGGCCTGTTGTATAATTAGAATCAGTTCCGCGATGAATTAGGCGTTCATAATTACAGAAAATGTAGTTTACAACACATAGCCGAAATATACACTTTTTGAAAAATAGTTTTTCGCGATTTTTCGACTTTTGAAACCCGCATCCCCCATTAAAGAGGTCACCGCGGCCAGCGTCAACGGCCAGCGGCGAACGGAAAAAGGTTGACGCCTCCGTCGTTGAAGATTGGATGGCAACCACACTGCAGTCTCATCGCGGGATATGATGCTCGCGATGTTTTTAACATTGACGAGGCAGGGCTGTTTTACAATCTTCAGCCCGAAAAGAGTACCTGCTTCAAGAGCGAAGCCTGCCAGGGAGGACAAAAAAGTAAGCAGCGTGCGACGGTTTTGTTTTGCTGCAATGCTGACGGGTCAGAAAAAATGAAACTGACCGTCATTAAAAAATACGAAAAGCCCCGATGCTTCAAGGCAGCCGGTCATTCGCCCTACACATATAGAGCCAATAAAGAGGCATGGATGACGTCGGCTCTTTTCGTGGTAGAAGTGGTATTCCTGCCCCCGAACGCTACTAGTCATTTGCTGCCACTAGATGCTGGCATTATCGGAAACGTAAAGCACCACTTCAAAGGTTTGTTGGTGCACCGCCTCCTTGCGAATATTGACCGTAAGGACGCAAATATGCAGATTAGTCTTCTGGACGCTATGCATTTTATTGCAGTGGCCTGGGAGCGCATTTCCCCCTGCAACCATCGCAAATTGTTTCGCAAAATGTGGGATTTTTAAATCCACAGTGGCCACCACCTCGCAAGTGCCAGATCCAATTCCGGTTGATGTCTGGAACCAGCTTGGCATTGACTGCAGTGCCGACGATTTCGTCACCGCGGACGACGATCTCGTCCCCTGTGGTCTGCGCACAGTGGAAGACATTGTGGAGGATGCATCGTCGCAGCCTGGAATTTCGACCAGTGACGAAGAAGAATACGAGCGCCAAAATGGTGATGACCGACCACCGTCGGCAGTCGAAACTATGCACGCTCTCGGTATTCTGCGGCGTCCTGTGACATCCGAGACTGTGCGTGAGAACACTACAGCCCAGTTCTTCAGCTTCAAAAATTCTCTGCTGGCCAATCTCACGGAGAAGACTCAGAAGGACATACGTGACTTCTTTCCATGTAAATAAATGTTATTTTTGTGCAAGTCTCATGGTTTCGGGACGGATTTCGCTCGTTTTTTGGTGATATGAAATTTTGGGTGGTACGAATATTTGCACGTCCCCTTGAGATTCGTATCACTGAGATTCTACTGTATTTTGAAGGGGTGCTGCACAAATGTTTTCAATGTTAAACGCATTTTTTTTTAATGAACTCAGTCTCGGAACTTCACGAACTACCTCCACTGTTAAGGGATGAAGACAGATTCAATTGAGGCCACCCCAACTGGTGGCATGTGCAGAACTCGTATGCTCTGGTGCATTCACGTGCACGAAGCAGAGCAGAAGCAACCTGTCTTACTCGTTACTCGTAAAAGTAATTTGTGGAGTTGTTGAGCTTTGAACAGGTTTAAAGCAAGCCATTCGTTAAGTCCTCTGGAAGCAAGGCATTTCCCAAAATCCATTTGTTGCTGCACCGCTCGCAGGAGGAGGAAAGGCACACTCACCCGTGAACCGCCGCCACCACCAAAGTTGCCGCCGCCGCCTCCACCAAAGCCACCGCCGCCGCCGCCTCCTCCTCCTCCGTACTTGGCCTCATTCTCCAGCCAGTCTGGAACCTCCTGCTGGCTCTGCACACAGCACACACTCGCCATCAGCTGTTTGTACATGAACAGTTCAATGGCTACAGCAATGACTGAGCACAAACATTCGTGCGAAAAGGCATATGTAGATTCATTTCCAGTATCGAGTCACTCAGTGGTAGATTCAGTCACTTCGGTACGGATTCTATACCTGGTTTTTCAACACCACCAATCTATAATGACGCATGGGGTCTTCACAACTATGTCAAATGCATAACAAAGGTCAATCTACTGTTCGCATTACATTCCCTGTCCATTTTTTCTTCTCAGATTAGCTCCGATATGAACCCTTAATTGTTTCCCGACCCACTCCTGCTTTCTTCAGTCTCTCAACGTTACAACACTTCTCATTAGGAAAAAATGATGCACCCCTTAGATACACCAGAAATTCAAGGGTTTTAATGGACCCTCAGAAACTTCAGGACATTGATAACAACTTTAAAATCCCCCACCAAAGCCAACATCGCAATGTCTGTCGCCTCAAACAACAGTGCCCACCACGGGTGCCAGTTTCCGCAACAATAGACTTCACCCGTGGCCGCCAAACTATATCGGTGCCTCAGTCATTGGACCACAGGATAATACACACGGCAAAGGCTGGTTAAGGGGCGCTCACATTAGTGGGAAAACGCGCAACGCCGGGCGTTTCCCGCGTGCCGCTTCCCGCCCAAGCCGGTTTTTCTCCCGCGGACAGCCTGCTCTCCCGTCCCGCGGAGCGATGGGTTCGGTACCTATTTTTCCCGTGCCGGTGACAGAACAGCCAATGGGCGCCGACCGTGAACCGTGACGTCGGTCCCAGTTCAGTGACCCCGTCGGCGGAGGCGGAGGCTGCGCGCGTCCGGCCGGGGCACTCGGCGGCTGCTTTGCCAGGGCGACGGGAGGGGAGCTAGCAGGGTGCGCTTTCCAGTCTTCTCTAGTGTCACGTGACTATCCCCTTCTCTTTATGCTCGTTCGGGTCCTCCCTCAGCGCCTCCTCTCTCCACATTCCAAGACAACCGCAGCGAGAAAACGCGCGTAGTGTGAGCGTCATTCCGAGGAGCTGCGAGGCAGCGTCGACGTTGACGCTGTGCCGGCGCGGGAAGCTTCCCGCTAGTGTGAGCGCGCCTTTACAGCAGCCTAGGCACCTTGCTATGCTTAGTGGGTCATGGAACGATGTCTGCCTCTGCTTTCCCAAAGAAGACTGAACAAATTCTTTGTCCAGCAAGCCCGACAAAGCCATTGCGGCTCTTGATTTGTGTAATCAGTTGTCAATTTCCTGGTGCTATTTGTGAACAATGTTAGACCGTGGGAGACTTTCAGACGAGGACTATGTTGCATGTGCTTCGACGTGCTCAGCACGGTTTGCTGCTATTGTGTGTTGACATAAAGCCAAGGTCACAGCTGTTCGCAGTCCACCATAACACTGAAAAATTGTGCTCCAAAGCAACCGGGGATGGAGAAAAAATTGACTTTCGCTCGCTAACCTGCGAGCAGTAAGTGCCTGTCATAGAAACACCTCCAAGTTTGTCACTGCTGCTTTTATAATGGTTTATGGGGTTTAAATGTCCCAAAGCAACTCTGGCTATGAGGGACGCCGTAGTGGAGGACTCCGGATAATTTCATCCACCCAAGATCATTGAATATGCACCGAATTTGCACGACACATGGTCCTCTAGCATTTTGACTCCAAAATGCGATCGCTGCAGCCGGGACCAAACCTGCGTCTATCAGGGACGCAGCCAAGCACCTTAACCACTGGGCCACTGCTATCATAAACGAATGTAAGGGCCGCACCCTGTTTTCCTGAAGGAAACAAGCAAACAAAAAGATCAGTTTAAGGGCTGCACCCAAAATTTCGCACCCACATGAAAATACCCATTGAAATACACATGCATAGGAGCTTCAGGTGCTGCCCACGGATGGCGCCAGAGGCCGCAGGTCAACTTTTTCCTCCGTCGCGAGGTCCTGCTATTCATATTGGCATCAGTAACCCCAGCTCCAGCGTATTGTGGCTTTTAAGGGGGAAGACTGCTTCTAGGGGTGAAAAATTGAAAATAGGATTTAGAAATGGAAATAGAATATAAAATAAAATTTTTTAAAATCAACAGCCGTTATTTTACTAGTCTGAATTTCCAGAACTCCAGAGTAAATATTTCGACATACGATTAAAAAATGCAGATCCGCACACACTCCGGACAGATTTTGACGCGAAAGCAGCACTCTTTCTGCGACACGCAGCAGTCATTCTCCGGCAGTGATCGCCGCCATGTTGGTCTCATTCGAAAGAGCAGTTTTTAGTGTTCTAAAAAATAGTCGCACCGTGCGCTGCTATGTGCTAGTCGGTGCACGCAAGTTTTCCAAGGCAAGCCGTGAACGTTTCCCGAACTGGAAGAAGAGTTGCTCTGCTATGTGATGGAAGTGTGGAACAACTGCTATGCGTTGACAACGGACATGCTGAGAGACTTCAATGGTGTTTTTACTTTCGCACATCGCATATATGGGCTGCACCCCTAAAATTGTCCCCCGAAACTAAAAAAAAAAAAGTACAGCCTGTACATGCGTTTATACGATACTTGTATAGAGTTAGGTGGGCAGATACGACATTAAGAAGTTGTGGGGACACTGCGGTCGCAGCTGACAAAGGACAGAGTTTATAAAAGAGGCTGTTGCCCTGCAGCGGGCGTAATAAGGCTGATGATGATGTTGAATTTGGCTAGACTGCATTACAAAAGTAAACCAATCTAGTGAAGCTTGTTTCCCCATTTCACTTAGTGCCCTTTTTGAACTCAAGATACAGCAAATGCATACAGCATGACCAATTACGTATGCTGCACTGTGGCAGCAATACACGAAGCAAACCTAGCCAGTCACAGGTTAGGTTAGGTTAGGTTAGGTTAGGTTAGGTTAGGTTAGTAACTTGCTATAGTCTACGAGAGTATACTAACCTCAGCAAGAATCTTGATAAGCGCTCCAGCCAGGGCCCCATTCGCTTCAGTGTCGTAGAAGCTTGTGGCCTGGCCCAGGTTGCCAACCCGGCCCGTGCGGCCCACACGGTGGACGTACTCGTCAATGGACTGAGGCAGGTCATAGTTGATGACATGACGCACATCCTTAATGTCGAGTCCACGAGCAGCCACAGCAGTTGCCACAATGACCGGGCAGGTGCCCCGCCGGAACTCCAGCAGGGCCTCCTCCCTCTGCCTCTGGTACCTGTCGCCGTGGATGCTGGTTGTCTTGAGACCCTTCTGCGACAGGAAGGCCGCCAGAAAGTCGGCAGTCTTTTTCTTCTCCACAAAGACCATCACCCGGTCGCTGCCCTCCTTCCCGAGGATGTCCAGAAGCTTCTGCCGCTTTTCGAACTGCGTCACCTGAAACACTTGTTGCTTCACGTCAGAGTTGGCACTGCCAAGGATTCCGACCTTGAGAAAGATGGAGTCTTGTAGGAACTCCTGGGCAAGCATCTGAATAGACTCTGGGAAGGTAGCCGAAAACATCAAGGTGCGGCGCACCCCCCGCTGCGGCATGGATGAGTGGCCCACCAGAGCACGCACGTCTGGCTCAAAGCCCATGTCAAGCATACGGTCAGCCTCGTCCAGCACCAGGAAACGGAGCTTCTCAAAAGAGATCTGCATGACAAAATGAAGCAAGAAGCTTGGTGACGCAAGGAGCCCTAGGAAGAACAAAGCAACAAACAGTGCAGAGACATTGGCAACAAGAGTGCACCCACCTTGCCTTTCTCGACAAAGTCTTTCAGCCTGCCAGTGGTTGCCACCAATATGTGGCAGCCCCTCGAGAGCTGCGTTAACTGGTGCTGAACCGAGGTGCCGCCATAAACGAGGACAGTCTTGAGTATGGAGTCGTAGGCATATTTATGCGCGTCCTGCGCAATCTGGATGGCAAGCTCCCGAGTAGGCGACAGAATGACTGCCTGAGGAGTCTGCACGGCCTGGAACGATGGGTTCTCCAAAGCACTATCGCTCATGAGGGTGTGAAGGATAGGCAGCATGAAGGCCGCCTGAAACAGAACACAGATTTGGGCGAGTTGGTAAGCATTCATGGTGAGTGAACAGTGCAAGAAAGGCAGGACAAAGACAAGACAAGCGCTCTTTGCCCCGCCTTTCACACCAAATGATTTCAGTTCTTAAAAATTTTCCCATTAAGACTACCCTGGCCCAAGTGCAAAGCACATACAAACAACGAACTCCTGCCTCACCGTTTTCCCAGAGCCAGTCTGTGCACAAGCCATGAGGTCCCTGCCGCCCAGGACAATCTTGACTGCGTACTTCTGTACAGGTGTGGGCTTGACATACTTGGCCCGGCAGAGATTTTGCAGGAGCAGATCACACAACCCCATCTCCTCAAAGCTCGAGAAGGGCACAGTAAACTGCGGGTCGCTCACTTCCACGGGGATGGTGTCGTACTTGGAAAAGTTGATGCCCGTGGAGATGCTTGAGAAGAGAGTGTCCTCATCTGTGGGCAGCGATGGTGGCACATACGGAGCCTCCATGGGCTTGCCTGCATTCAGGAAATCAATTAAAAAAACAAGCAACGTCCCACATCCTGTCCTCTGCCATGGCACCGCTTGACGAGCCTGTACCACCAC
Organism: Amblyomma americanum; assembly: GCF_052857255.1. Lineage (NCBI taxonomy): Eukaryota > Metazoa > Arthropoda > Arachnida > Ixodida > Ixodidae > Amblyomma > Amblyomma americanum. The sequence goes on from NC_135507.1 coordinate 54,186,169, forward strand.
TGTTCTCGCTGAAGTACAAGTTTACAGCAGTCTTAATAAAACACGTTGCGGGGCAGTTTAAACTTCAAGAAAAGAAAATTACAGCAGAATGTACAAGCAATCCAAATGAAATGTGCACAGTTGATACCATGCTTTACATTTTTTTTTTTATGGGTCTTAACACCCGCAAAGCAACTAGAGTGGCTATGAGGGACGCCTACTGGAGGGCTCCGGAATAAGACCACCTGTGGTTCATCGTGTGTTGACACTGCACAGTACACTGGCAGCCTCCAGCATTTATAATAAACTGCACATCTCCAACCAAAAATTTAAATTTTAACCCAACCTTTCGAAGCCGACTCTGCTCCATCAGGGGTGACTGAGGGCAGTAGCTAGCGTCTTAAGTATGGAGGGGAGGAGGGGGTCAAAGCGGCAGCATAAAAAGACGTCCGCAACTTCGAGAGAGAGCGCAATCCTGTAGCCGAGGACTCAAGACCATAGAATCAACTTCGAAGCAACCCGCCAAATCTGTCAAAATCAACTTCGAACAAAATCTTATCGGCTTTTCGCATCTTGGATTGAGGTGGATTTACTCTGCAGTTGGATTTGCTTTACATACATTCGGTACCTCATTTTGGTACCGGCCGTCCTGAGGGGGGACGCGGGTCTTTGGGACCAAAAAATCGCGAAAAAAATCGACTTTTCAATTTGGTCATAGTTGGATAAGTCTCATCATTTTCCATCTGAATTTCAAGTTTCATGGCTGAATACCGCGTAGTTTACAAGAAATCAACACGCAAAGATGCAATTTTTGACAGGAGCGCTCGGGAAAATAGGTTAGAAAATGCCCGTTTTGCGTCGCGTGTCCCGTGGCCGGCGCAGCTAAGAGACTTTGGACTCGTTTGAAAGAGCAATGTCTCAGCTTTCTTTCCCGCCAGAACGAAAGGTCTACTGCGATTGGTCGCCGAGTAAAGGACAGAAAACAAAATATAAAATGCGGCAATGCTATTGGCTGTTGGACACCACATGGCGAAATTCAAGCACCTCATTGGGCGGCACCATTTTTTTGAACGCTCCAAGCTCGTCCTGCGACGCCATTTTGAAAAAGACCACAGTGGCTTGAAACCATATCGGAAGTTCGCAGCACGCATAAGTTTGGGAAAAAAACGTAAAAAAGGCCGCAGAAAGCAAGCGGAAGACAAGTTCGTCAGCAGTGATGTCAACCAGCAGCAGCGGAGTGCCTGAGCGTTAACCGGCAGATGACGCGACCTTGGCAGCCGTTCCAGCGTTCGTTCCGAGCGCGGTGCATATCGCGGCTGCAGAGGATGACTGAGAGCCAGAGGATGGTTTTACTTAAAAGTGATCGGAAGAGGGATAAGGGAACAACGAGGCACAGGAGTGCAATTCGGCGGTCGTGATAAGCGCTTGTTTACCAGCTTCGGCGTCCCCCTTCGACACTGAGCAAATTGCGGGCTCTGGCGAGATTGGCAGCAGCGGGTCAGATTAGACATTTCTGCCCAGCGCTGATTGCACGCCGATGATAAAATCGCCAGTTTGGCAGCAATTTCTGCAACCTAGCACAAGATGTGGGCGCTAGCGAACAAGCATATAGACGCCAACCCTCCATTGCCTGCGGAGCTACCGATGTGGTGGTAGATATGGTGGCGATCGACAGACTGCTTTACAATACAGTGTGCACCCTCGAAATCCTTTTTGCAGCTTGCTAAGCGGCAGGAATGGCAAAATTGTGATTCAGACTATTCACTATGGGCCTTCTAAGCCGCTTGTTTCGGAAAACTAAGCACTGTAATGTGCTTACACAGCTTCAAAATGTTTGATTTCGTTTTTCGCGTTTTTCTCAGTTTCGTTTTCTGCACCACCCTACACAATGCTGACAAGCTTTTCCCGGCTTTGGTTAACGCGATTTACACTATTTTTGTTTGGTGTCGCGCCCGTCGGCAGCACGGACCTTAACAAAACGGTGCAGGCCAATGAGCTGCGCCGGTTTTGACACATGATGGGCAATGAACACTGGCACAGCAAGATTCCAATTCTTTCCTTTTCATGGCTAACAAAGCGACGCTGCGCAAGTAGCTCCGATAGAAATAAACAGGAAGAGACGCTCTTTCAACGAGACCAAGATGGCGGCTTTCCGGTGCGTCATTTGAAAATGGTGCCCGGCGCGAAATGAGCATTTTTGAGGTACTTCCGAGATTTTTGGTCAGAATACTCCTGTTATTCGGCCTTTTCTCAAAAACTACGGGTTTCTCCGCTTTGAAACTTCACCCACATGTAGAGAATGACCTCACTATCACGAATAATACAAAATTGAAAAAACAGATTTTTTTTCCGCGATTTTTCGGCTGCAAAGACCCATGTCCCCCCTTAATTAGAATACCGTATAAACGCGTGTAAGGACCGCATCCGTGTACGGGCCCTCGAAATGTTCCTCGAATATCTTAAAAAAAAAAATGTTTAGCAGTCCCAATGACTTTTAAATTAACGAGGTTTTACTGCTTATAGCATGCTTTCTTTGTCTCCATAGCCTGTCACTGAATTTGGGCATTTTTCAGACATGCCGCACATCTCGAAGCTCTGTGCAACTTTAGCAGAAAGGGATGGAGGAGCTATTCTCAGCCCCTTCCGCAACCTTGCCAACACTGAAAACCCATTGAGATAAAGGCAGACCGAGCCACCAATTACAGCAAGCACCACAACTGGTGCAAGGACCCTCACCATCTGGACCCGTGCGCGGGACTGGCTCATTGGTACAATCCTTGGCCATGTGTCCTTCCTGCTGGCACTTGAAGCAGCCTTTGGGACGGTTTGCTCCATCACCCGAGGACTCTGCGTTGGGACACTCGCGGCTCATGTGTCCATCCTCACCGCACCTGAAACAGCCTGCGAACAGGGCACGGCCCACGCCACAGCACATTGCTTCCTTGCACGACCCTCCTTCGGCATGCAACACACACTGAACATCCACAACAATCGAAGAAGGGAATAAAAGAGGGAGGGAGGGGGGGGGGGGAGGGGGGTCACAGCGACACCTAATTACATGATGTGTTGGCAATGCAATAGTATTGGCAGTGGCACGCCACTTCCCTCCAGCCAATGGGCAAAGTCTATGACCAACGACGCAGCCCCAGAAGCCTAGCTGCAAGAGCATTCACATCGCAATTTCTACAGCAATTTTCCAAGGTACTTGGAGCATGTTTTCCCCACCTAATTGTTCAAGGGCATGAACGTGTTTTGCTAGAGGACCAGATCAGACCAGTCATTCATCCAAAAGACCATTTCCAGAACGAAAAAATTGCTAGAAATTAACTTTGAAAACTATCAGCTTATGGTGTTCCTAGTTTTGAGGGACTACAGTCACCAACCTATACCCATATACCCAAGTAGCAAAAAATGAACAACAAACAGCCAAGACAGAACGGGCAATTGACCCAGTGTTAATCCAACATGACTCCTTTCATGTTGGCAAAGGGCAGATTGATTGCAACAGCAACGCCTGCTGGCTTCTGTTAGGTAGAAACTCAGTTTGGTAGTGACTCAAAGAATGATCTGCACAGTATTACTCATATCCTGGTGTCAAAAACACATCATGATTATATGCAAGTTGCTATGAGGTTCCCGAAACATTGTGCAAGTCCAAATATTGGATTCCGAAAAATGACCGCTACTGTACATTGTGAGCACATCACAGAAGAATTGACCATTTGCGGAAAAGTTTCTGCGCATGCGCGGTGAAAGCGCAGCTAGCGCCCTCTGTAGGCGATTTGGTTTTGGTTGGAAAACATGAGCTGGCCGTGCATTCCAGCGCTGTAGTGCGGCGACAGATGTGAGCTGTAACTGCCACGTAACTGTCATGTAACTTCAACGCGTTTCTAACTAAACTGACCACGCGTTTTGCAACAGCGATACTTGGACGTAATAAAAGCCGCTACGAGATACAACGCGCAAAAGACGAAGCCGTGAATGGAGCCAGCAATTCGCGCATCGAGCACGTTTCGAAACGACTGTTCCTGCTACATTTCGCGCTTGCTCCCAAGTGCGTACAGCTCGGTCGTTCTAGAAGAGTTTTGCCATCGACGCACGTGCGTATTCGGTGACAGCCAAATTATTTGTACTAGTATGAACATTCATAAATGCTACAATGTCAAGCTGTGCTATCTCAACAGCGAAGCACGTGTCAGAGCGCAACCTCGCCTATATCCGCGCATTCCAACGCCCCAGCGGCCTGTTAGAACGCAAAGCAATGCTCTATCATATCAGCACGAGCCGTGGTTGAGATGGTGCAACGGGTCATTTACTGATCAGTTAAGTGTGGCCTGCGGCAAAAGGTGCTGCATGAAGTTAGCAGAAACTCTTGCCCTATCGAGGAAGCGCGAACATAAATGGGCATTAGGAAAGTGCATTTCATTATGCTGTTACACTCGCCCGCACATAGGCGCACATTCATGCACACTTTCATTTGGTCATTCGGCGTTCCGGTGAGGTAGTAGACTGCAGGTTCAGCCACACATGGTCGTTTTTCAGGCAACAACTCGAAAACTCTTCGCCCCACCCCGTTTCTAAAAACGGAAATGGGGTGTTCTCCTCCTCCATCATCGTCTTTCGTTAGCAAACGCACGCTTCCGGCGAAGAAACAACGCTAAAACAAGAAAACAAGCGCACGTGAACAGCTGAAATCTACCTTTGCACACGCCTGCTCGAGAACCCCTTTCCAACCGAAAGTGCCAGCGGAGCTTCCCTGTTTGCACGGCAGGCGGCGCTCGCTTTTCCGCAAGTGGTCCATTGAACATGAAAAAATTCTCAACTGACGCACAATTACGTTAGTAATGAGAAAGTTAAGCTCAGCAGCTCTTCACGACACCTGCCAGTGGTGGAGTGTTTCGCTGCTAGCCAACCTTCCCATGGCAGCCGCGTTCCAGTTGTCCATTCCTCCGCTCTCGTTGTGGCACATGCGGAGTTTTGCTCTCTACTACCTTCCAACATGCCACCAGGTAACGAGTTATGCACTATGACACGCAACACAGTAACGGACGGACACCCAAGAGGTGCACTCTACATCAGACTACCGTGAAGTTCCAACAGCACGCACTGCTCCCTACATCGTCAACTCGCCTTTTGGGTCAAAATATCGATCTTACTAAGGACCCCCCCCCCACCCATTAAAAACTTCAACTTCAATGCTGGCTTAATTCCGTGAAAACCACCAACGAACCAATTCGAATAAAAGAACGCCACCACCACTAAAGCTTGGTCTGATTCAGTAGTAAAGGGGAGGGGAATGTTGAGTCTTAATTTAACACAGGCAACAATGAGTCTTGCGATGGGTTCAGTGATGAGCGAGGTGATGCACACGGATGCGCCTCCGATGTATCAATTTCCTCGATATCTCCATAGTTTGGTGGGCATTCTCTCTGAACTCCACAGTACAGAAGGCGAGGCAGTGCAGTGCTTCGCCCGCCAGCAGGGCCAACAGAATAACCACCACTCACCCCTCTTGGGCCGGTCATCGCTAGACGCCGTGGGGCAATCTCTGCTCATGTGACCCTCCTCACCACACTTGTAGCAGCCTGCACACCACACAACCAACACACATTTCACTGGCAAGTTTCAGCAATCTGCTAACAAACAACATCAACCGCCACCCACCAACATCGCTGCATTTAATCTGCTCTCTGCATACTGTTCGCGGAAGCGCATTTATCGGGCAGTTTCTCATCAATCCAAACACACTCAACACCCATCTTAGGAAACACTGATGTAACAGCCAATGTGAAAAAAAAAGACACTGGTCACTTGGTTGGCTGCCCTCTCTCCCATTACACAGAACTTCTGTAACCGACATCAGTACTCAATCGCATAATGAACCCACCGCCCCACTTTTGATAGAGAATTTGCTTTGTTAAGCATGAGCTGCTCTTAGGTGTTCCTCAGTTTCGCATCATTCACAGTGCAGACTTTGGCAGGGCGTATTTATATTTTTGATGAGAGTTCCTGCAGGGGTGGTGCACTTACAGTACTTGGCCACACCCCATCAAAACCACTGAAAAAATGCAGCCCTTGCCGAATATGTACGGTATTTATTTAATGTGAAGGTTTCAGCAATTGCCTGGCTTTCGTGGCTTTGGTCATGTGAGCGTTAAGCCTACGAAAGCCGATCAGCAGAGGTCCTGTAGCCAAGTGGATACGTAACTAGCCAAATCTGCTACTCTAATGAAACTCAAGTGTGCTCACTTCTGCCGCCACCTCCTCCACCTCCAGATGAGCCGGGATTGGGGCAATCTCGGCTCATGTGACCCTCTTCTCCACACTTGAAGCAGCCTGCAAACAAATCAATGCCAGTGTGCTCTGGGATGCAACGAAGGCAGCAGAAAATGCAGCCAAGACACACTGATATGTTTACTCAACCAGCAGTCTCCTGGCTGTGCGGTTGAACGAGAGAGTTATCAATAATGCACTGGTTTCCTAATATAGTGAAATTGGGAAAAGGTCCCGTTTATCCCAAGACAAATCACCAGATTGCTACTAGAAAAAAAAAAAAATTCCACACCGCACCAAATTGTTGAAAAAAAAAAAACTGGCGATGGTCAATGCGAGTGAAAACAGCATGGCAATGACAATTTTAATTCCATGCAGTGGACTTGCAGTACAACATGATGGAATGTCAATGTAGTATAAAACACAGTAAAACCTTCAAAATCAATCTGAATGCAAAAATACTGTATTTACACGATTGTAAACGAACCTATTTTTCAAAATCTGAAAATCCAAAGTGGGGGGTTGACTTACTATCTAAACGAAAACATGGCACTATAAGTAAAGCAGAGGCAAACGAGATATCGGGCATGCTACAGCATGGTTGCATTTTTGCTGCGCGGCTCCGTCGCATCGCTCTTGGTGCTGGCCTTGAGCAGCTGCTATTTCAACGCGCAGAACTGGCTTCCCCTCCACCCGCGGGCAGCGGCTGATGACGGCTATCAATAAACAGGAAACTGGCAACCCACGCGTGGGTGCAGACTGCAGCTGCTGATAAGCGGCGGCGGACAGATAAGGCATTCGCGTTTACGGGAAGCTCAAGCATCGAGCACGTTTTCTTTTTACTTTCAAATGCGTGCTCAGCACTCAAGGGAGCGTTAACAGTTGATGGAAGGGCTGCTGTTCCAATCGAGGCGGCACCCCCACTCTGAATGGCAGCGGCGCCGGGGAGTGTTGGTAGCTGACGGAAGAGCCGACGACATTCACGCGTAGTTTCTCTTTGGCTCTGATGCATTTGACTACTGCCCCCCACGTTTCACAAGTTTTAATGTAGGCTTCGTCAGTCATCATTTGTGCTCCGTATCCGGTAAGCAACAAGCGATACAGGTGCGACGCAATGTCCTGATGTGGCTTTGTGAAGTGCGGGATTTTGCTGAACGACAATGTTAGAACGACGTGCTGCGGGACCACAGCAGCGATCAAGACAACAACGCTAGTGAAACGTGAAGACAATGGCGCAAGAGCGGACGAGTAGTCCAGCGACTTATACATTTTTGTTTTGGAATGTGCCCACGGGCACGGCCCCGCGCAGCAGTGGGGAGGGGTATTTGGTGTTATCTATCTTCCTTGTTTTCCAATCTATTTTCCTTGTTTTCCAGCTAAAATTAAACTTTGCAAGCTTACGCAGATTTTTAAGTGGATTCCAAAAATGAAAATTTTTTTGTGCGTGGACCAATTATCTCTCAGGATAATTGCAGTGAACTAAACAATAGAAAAATAACGACGTACCGAAAATTTAATGCACTGCTAGATACCAGAAAGAATAACACAATGTTGCAAACAATTTTTGATTGGTTGATTATTTTGTATTTTACTGCACACTGAATTTTACTGGAGGAAACATGGCAACACAGTGGTAACACAAAGTGCCATTCTAAAAAACTTCCAACGCAGAAATTAAGAAATATGCTTGCAACGTTGCGTTCCACAGACTGTGCTGATATTACTCTCGATTGCATTCACAAACTGACCGGAGTCCAAAATTCACATAAAAAAATGACAAAAAGTTACTGAAGTGAAAAACATTCGCACACTTGCACTTCGAAATGGCTCACAAGCCCCAGGCGTGTAATGTGACAGGCTTTTTCCTCCCACATGACCCTTTTTCCACACCTGTGGCCTGTTTTCAGATGTACTATGGGGTGCAGACACCTTGCTCCTTTGCAGACTGCATTAACTGTTTTTGCTTGAATTTTGGTGAAACTGCAGTCCTACCCAGTTTTATTTTTTTTTGTATGCTACTGGTTTTCAGATAAATCAGTAAATTTATGAGATAATTAAAAACTTCAAGCTACATTTGGAAAAAAATGGCCGCCTAATTCAGCTGAGACTCCGCTCTCCTAATCACGGGCATTTTTGCCCTGAAGTCCTCCATGTCCCAGACAGCATCAGCCGATGTTATTGACAAGCTGCTGCTGTCAGCCAGAGTCACCTGACTCGCGTCATCATGAGGGATCTAAAGGTTCCTGTTTGCAAGACTTCGAAGAGCCATCAACGCAAGTCTTGGGGGGGGGGGGGGGGGGGGTTAATGAATGCCCTAGTCATGTTCAGCATTTGCTAAGGTGGATAAACATGAACCAGCTGAATCTGCTACACTAATGAAACAGTGTGCTCACCTCTACCGCCGCCACCTCCTCCACCTCCAGATGAGCCGGGATTGGGGCAATCTCTGCTCATGTGTCCCTCCTCTCCACACTTGAAGCAGCCTGCATATAGACCAATATTGGCCAGAGTGCTTTGGCACACAACAAAGAACAGTGCACATGCGCGACACAGTAGCAGTGCTCCTGTGAACAGTATACTGTATTTCAGATATTTGCACAAGCCAACATTTTAGGTGCACACACTAAACCTCATTGACGTGTTCCAAGTTCATACACTCAATGTTGAGAGCAGTAAAAATGTGCCGTAGGGTTCTACTATTTTTCTCACTGTTAATATTTTACTCTCAGTGGCTGCATCACAAAATAACAGCATAGATACACGACACAGTATACTGCATTTCACATGTTTGCACAAGCCAACATTTATTTATTTTTGGAGAAAAAAACCAAAGTCGACACAAGCTGAAACAATCACCACTGCTACAACAACAGGAAGAGTGGTAACCCAGTCGAGAGTAGTCAAAAATCTGGCACAATATGTCTGCAAGTGAAGGTACCCAACCTGCCAAAAAAAGAGGAATAAATAAAGACAAACTGCACGGATGCAAACAAGTGGGCTGAATATGGGGGCAAGACATGAACTGTGGATGCAACGGCAGTCACCAGCTATGATACCAAAGTGGAGAATAAATGCTTCGAACCAAGTTCTGAGAGGCCACCTCAATGATCTTCAACTGCAGATTGTTGCACTAAGGGCTGACAATGAGAAAGAGCGGCAAAGACCACTATAGAAGCTCTGACGAGAGAGAGAGATGCCCTAATGGCCGAAAACAGAGTCCTTGCAGAAAAACAGAAGGACTACAATGAGCTTCAGCAAGCAAAAAAAGGGCCACAAATGGGCTTCTACCGCACGAGGCGGATTTAACATTGTTGACGGCGGAACTTATCGCTGATCCATCAGAGCAACTGTGCAAATTCAAATTTCATAAAATTAGGCAGTCGGGAATTTTTTTTTCACCCAATCATCGAGCTAGTTCTGTATGAAGTGGATATGCATCCACCAGCCTAATGACTTTCAATGGTATACAGTTAAACCTCGATTTAGCGAAGTCAATAAAATCGGCAGTTTACTTAATACTGAAATTGCGCTACATAAAAATCAGAAGAATCAGCCAAAAACGCACTGCGGATAACTCGCAGGAAAGACCTTTGCTTGCCATTAAAGTGGTCCTTCTGCCCTTTCTTCAACAGCAACTGTTACGCACATACTGCTTACGCTGTGAGCTCATGAGCTGCCTCAGCACGTGTATCGCGCCGATCACCTCGTGTGTGACTGGGACGATGCACCCGCCTTGGGTTTTGATTTTGCGGTCATCCCCCGAACACACAGACACTACATGCTCCGTCGCTGCAACGTCGTGGCCGGCAGCTTCGTGGCAGGCAAAGCCATCTGCTCCCTGCCCCGCTCTTTCTCAATGTCAGCGAGAGCGAGAAGTCCTCCTTTCCTCCACCAATGAAATGAAATCAAGCCCATACTGCTCCTTGTGTGTTCCGCTGAAAGTGTTTTTGCAGATACGTGCATCAATAGAGTAAGAAGCGAGGCTGTCTGGTGTGAAGCGTGCGACAAGCTTCACAGTTGACGTGTGCCATCGGCACTTGCCTGCAAGCACAGATGAGATTGCAGGCAGCACGTCTCATTTGGCGCAGATTTGGGTGAGACGGCAAGAGCCGAGGGCTGGCCTAGCAGGCTGCAAAGGCTGTGATGATGCTCGTGCCAGTCTACCCCAGTCGGCGCGGCCAGCAGCACGTTCACCACTATGACTGTAGTCTTATTTGAGTCTGCCTATCCGCTCTTGTGAAAGGCGGGTGGCTCTCTCGCCCGCGATACATTTTGCTCTGGTTAGTTCCAGCAACCATGCCTCAAAATCTACTTCGTAATATTGAGGCTGAAAATACATGGTTTTCTATGGACGCAACGTTTTCAAAATGATTATTTCGTTACACTGAAGTTCGTTACACTGAGATTTAACCGTACTCACCTCTGCCGCCGCCACCTCCTCCACCTCCAGAGCCAGGATTGGGGCAATCTCTGCTCATGTGCCCTTCCTCACCACACTTGTAGCAGCCTGCAAAGAGACCAGCGTCAGTCCTCTGGGACCAAACCAAGGCAGCCTACAATGCAATGCCTGCAACCGACAAGATCCCACAGATCTTGGCACAGGAGGAGTGGTGTCTCGCTGCAGCTTCAACCACTATTAACAGTCCAGCTTTTCAAAACTGAACACTGCCTGCAGTCACGCAGCACCTTTATGTGGAACCCAGTTACACCGATCACGTGGCCAGATCACCAGTGGCCTAGGCCGCCTGTCTCCATAAGTTTATTTTCGAACATCAAACTCCTCAGTAAGCTGAGGCAGTAAAACAACATCCATGCCATTACTACTCAGATTTGCTGCAGCCAATTCCCAAAATTCTATACAGTAGAATGATAAAGCGCCTTCCTGGCTAGAGCGCATTGTGTACAATGAACAGAATTTCGGATGCTATGAACGTTGTCCCACAACACTGCAGATGATACTAACGTGAGAGCTGTGATTGCACCCTCGTGAACTAAGCACTACCCACACACCACTCACTGCCAGTGAGCCACCAAACAAACCACTAAACGAAGCCTGGGTTGTCACCTCTGCCTCTGCCTCCACCAGACGAGTCTGGGTTTGGACAATCTCTGCTCATGTGTCCTTCCCCTCCACACTTGAAGCAGCCTGCACACAGAACAAACAAAAACCCTTAACACAGGCACAACACTAGGACACACTGGTATAATAAACAGGTGCCATATATGCCACAAATATAAACCTCCATGCTTGAAAGACCGCTTTCTAAACATTCACTGATGTTACTGAACTTTTTTCAATGCTAGTGCCATTGAAATGACAAGTCACCTTAGTGAATTGCCCGATGCTGCCACACAGCTATACGGTAGTATCTCGATACGAACACTGTTGATACTAATTCATAGAATTTCCCGGCTGGAGTGCATTGTGCACAATGCGCGAATTCCAGATTTTCCGAACTCTCCCCTGCGCCACACCAGATTATACGAACGCGCGAGCCGCAATCGCACCCTCGAGCACTAAGCGCTGCCCTCACATCGCCGATGTCGTGATCGCATCGCCAGTGAACGGCGGTGTGCGGCTCTCACATCGACGAAATTGCAATAACTACCGTAAATTGATTATGTGAAGGTCGACAGCTGCATCGTACAGGCCGCAAGCAATTGAGATTCTGCTGTATTGATCAATATCCACCCAAGAAACGTTCTTATCGAGAAGCCACTTCCTCAGTACAAAAATCTGCTCCACCTGGGCAATTCCAACAAGCCCACAAGACTAGCATCAACTGACAGTGCAGTGAGATTAACCAATGACCCACCTCTTCCACGGCCACCTCCTCCAGAGTCCGAGTTTGGACAATCTCTGCTCATGTGTCCTTCCTGGTTGCATTTGAAGCAGGCTGCGTTCAAAGAAGAGAACAGTGAGGCATGGCCAGAATAACTCCCCACAGCCCACTCTTGCCAAGCCTCTACAATCAGTGCAAGCACCCTCGCACACAGCCCCACTAAACTGACCCAAGGGGAACAACGGCCACAGCAATCTGTGGAGGAAGGGCAGACAGACGGGTCACAAAGACCGCACAGCTCGGAAAGCTACTGAAAACAGGGTGCCAAGGATGTATGCACTCTTGGAATACTGGAATACAACTGGCTCCCCCCAACTGAACAAGCCGTCAGGGAAGGTCAACTAGCTCACACGACACAAAAATGTCTGCAAGTGAAGGAGGCTGCAGTTGGAGAGAACTGTTTGGCTTCTACCCACCTACCCAACCTGCCAAAGAGGAATCTGTACAGCACAATGGTAGTTTGTCTCTACAGGTAATCGCACTAGGCACTACCTTTCACTCCCATTCAGGGGCTTGGCACCGACTCAAAGGCTTGGCCCAGAGAGGCAGGGAGCAGGGCAGGAGGTGCACAGGCTGTGCAGTGCACAAGCAGGGCGTGCGCACACGCATAGGCAGGCACAGCTGCACAATAAGCAGCACCAGTACAAGCAGCGGGCTTGGGGCGACTGCGACGGTGCAACTACAGGGAGGGGGCAGGCACCACCAGGCATCAACACCACAACAATGGCATGTGCAACCCCTCCCCCAAACCAGCAGCACACAAGGTTTGCCTTTTCATTATTACAGGACAAGCTCAGCCCCCACACGGCAAGCAAGCACAACGAGAGGGGCAGAGAGCCCGGGTGGCGTTTACCGCTTCACCTCTTCCGCTTGGCCGGCGCCCTTCCGAACGGCCTCCTCGGTTGTCCCAGCCAGAGCGGCCTGTGGTCGCAGGTGCACATGTCGGGAAAAACATTCCTCCGCTGCCCCAACACAATCCACATAATCGCAAAGCAGGAATTCTATTCCAGTTCTGCATTTCCCACCGCTCCTCAATGGGAAGTGCAAAAACAGTATGGAAAGGATTTAAAACCAGACTTATTATCCTGGCCCAGCTTCAGGCAAACCACATCCAAAACTGATGTTAACGCTACTCTAAAATGCTCGCTTCGCAATCTGCAATCCCTCCAAATCTCTGGTCATTTGCACTAACGTCGCACACTGCACTACATCTGCAGTCAATATTCCTCACCTTGCCGGTGGCCCTCAATATGCACTCCATGTGCTCTATTCAGTTAAAAAAATTGGGCACTTTCTCTAAAATATCTATCCAAAAAGAAACGAGTATTCATAAAGAATAATTACAGGCTCCCGTATTACAAACACGGAGTTTTCCTTTCGTATGCAGATCAGCCAGTTTAAACTGATTCAGAGCTAGGCCTAACCAGCCCACAAGCAAACTGCCTATAATTTTGAAAATCACAGAAAGCCAAACGACACCAATGGGCAAGAGCTGTCTTAACAAACCTCAACTTTCCTTTGCCGAGTAAGCCTGGCGCCTAATTAGGAGACTTATCTCAAAGCAAGTCTCAAAACCAGTCTAGAGCCCTGCTCCTACTGGTTGGTAACACAGCAATCAATAGAAGCAAGGCTTTGCAACATTTTTTCACACTGCTCATCCCATAATTCAGCCCCAGCTGTGCATTACTGTACCCTTCACTCAAAAGTATGCAATAATTGCTCACAAGCAACTGCCTAGTTGGATTTTTGCAACAGTACATCCATCCACATATCTACATACTCCAGTCTACCTAGTCAGAAGTTTGGAGCTAGGTTCTCAAATGTACAGTATCTTCCACAAAATTGTCAGTCAAAATGAACACTGTTAACGATTCCAACTAACAGTTTCATATGACTACCACCCATCCATCACAGTTGTGTGATGGTTTGGTTCATGGGGCTATGAGGGACACTGTAGTGGAAGAATCCAGATAATTTCGACCACCTGGGGTTCTTTAACGTGCACTGACATCGCAGAGTACACTGGCCTCTAGCATTTCGCCTCTACTGAATGGTGACCGCCGCAGTAGAGATTGAACCCGCGCATTTCGGGTCAGCAGTCAAGCATGATAACCACTTAGCCACCGCAGGCAGCGCCAAGTCCCAACCAACTGAACTGGTCATTACAATCATTTCTGCCCTTTGAAGAGACCCTTAAATTTTTATGGACACATACTAGTGTGCACCAGATCTGTAGAGGTGGTCTTTGTAAGAATTTAAGTCAAATTTGGAAGTTCTGCATGGACCCTATAATATAATTTTTAAAAATCGCCGCTCACAGTAGCTTGCAGCCAATTAAGCAGACACACCTCACTGCACGTCCCCTTCCCCAATGAAGTCAGTGGGCAGACAGGACGAGCTTGAAGGCTGACTCTTCTGCCCTCTGACGTCGTTGGGGTAGGGAACACAAGGTGAGCTGTGTCGCCCTAATCTGTCGAGAGCTGCTATGAGCAGCCATTTTTAAAAATTATTTTTGAATTATAGGGTCCACACAAAGCCTTCAAATTTGACCCGAATACCAACAAAGACCACCTCTACAGATCTGTTGCACTAGAATGTGCCCATCGAAATCATTTTAAAAACAGTCACAGGTGTGAACTGAACCAGTGAGGCACTGCTTCTACTCCGGCACACAATGAGAGGAGGAAAAAAGCACAGACACTCACCACGACTGCCTCCACCACCGCCAGAACGGCCACCTCCACCACCACCATAGCTAGAGCCCCCGCCATAGCTGGAGCCTCCTCCGCCATAGCTGGTAGAAGAGGGCTCCTCATTCCAGCCAGAATCCTCCTCCTGCCACCCGTCTGTGGCGGCTGCTGCAGCGCTGGCCCCATTGTTGTTGTCGCCCGAACCATTGTTGTTCCAGGCCGGGTCTGCGGCACTTCCGTTGCTGTTGCCCCACGTGTCTGACGGAGCACTGTCCGTACAACTCCCCGCAGCCCAGCTGCGGGAAAACAGTTTGTCACGCACTAAAACCTTCAACCACGTGATACGGTAATAGGGGACGGTCCAAACTAGACCCTTGAAACACAGAGCCTCACTACGGCCAAGTACTAAAGGAGCAGCTGAAACTGAGCACTATAGTCATTGCACAGTTTCAAGGAAAGAGCTACACGTCATAGCTTTGGAAAACTACCAACAGTAAAAAAAAATGGTAGGGTCTTAACAGTTAAGCCGAGTAGACGTGAGAAAGCATGTGTTTAGCCTGATTGGCTCATGGTTTTGAGTGAGTCGTCGGCATGTCTGGTGACGGTATTACTCTGGTTAAGCTGAACTGGTCTGTTCACACCAAAGGTGGAACTTGAAGATGACAATGTGCCCGAGAGTGCTTCAGTTAAGCACGAGCATAGTGCTCTTATGCAGTGGCCAACAAACAAGGCTGATCTGTTCGCGCCGCCGCAGCTTTGAAGGCTTCAGTGATAGCTCTGCTTTTTGCAGCTTTGGTCGTGAAGTAGAGCTTTCGCTCTAATACCTGACCACTGCCTCAGATTTGTTTACAAAACACTTCAGACTATCGGAATGCCAGCAATGCAGTCTGCTTGGGCTAGTGCTCCGCCAAAGCCGTAAATTTCACTGCAGAATTGTGGCTCATCACAAGGTCGCACATGTCTTATGCCAAGGTTCTGACAGACATCCCACAGGGCTTGCACAGAAGCTAGGGATGGGGACAGCACAACTTAACAGGCAAGCACACTCACCCAGAGGAACCTGCAGTTGTGGCACTTGTGTTCCATCCGTTGTTTGAATCGTCACCTGAGCAGAAAGAGGGGAGGGAGAGAGATAAAGGCACAGGGCTGCAAAACACCTGCCAGAACTCGCATTCACCCAAACACCTGCACAACACCCATGCCATGTGGGCCGGCGATGCCCATGCCACATGGACAGCGACAACTGCACAACCATTTCCAAAGGCAGTCAGAGGTTGAAATTAAGTATGCAGCAGATGAGAACACCTCAATGCCATACGGAGAGTTAAAGATTAATAACCGGGGGTTAAACATTAATAGCATAGCACACTGGCATGCATACATCAGCCAAGAGTACATTTTGCAGTTGAAGCAGTCGAGAAAAATATTTACTAATATAAAAACACAAACAAGCCAAATGTCTACAGCGTCCTCGTGTGCATCTAAGGCGGCACACGGGCACTTCAAAAGCTCCATTCAATAGGAGATATGCAAAGTTTTGCAAGTTCGCTTTCCTGCAAGGCAATGTTGCCCAAGACGACTGAGTTTGATAAGAACAACTGTGTGCGCTGCAGGAGAGGTGCCGAAGGTATGGATGAAATGTAGGAAACGCAACCTCAATGGTAATTTTCAATGGAAACTTAAATGAAAGAATCAGACTAGCCCTTGCTTTGTTTCAGCTGGAAACGCAAGGTCGACGATCTTGTCTTGGGCAACACTTGCGTGGAAAAGAGCACTGGCACGTTCCAGTGGTGCTGCTGTCCCCAGAGCGTTTCGACAACTTTAGTTCAACCTTTGAAACATACAAGTGAACTCTGACAGAATACAGAAATATGCAACGAAGACCAAGTACAGCCACTAATGACAAAATCTTGAAGCCACGTAGTGTTCATCAAGGGAGGGCAAGAAGGCATCAAAGTTATGAAACATACTGAAAACAATTTTATTAGAAACAAACATGTTTTATGCAAGTTCTTGCCCACTTGTTTATGGTTCATAGGGGTTTATTGTCCCAAAGAGACTCTGGCAATGAGGGACACCGTAGTGAAGGACTCCGGAAATTTTGACCACCTGCGGTTCTTATAACATGCAATGACATCACACAGTATACGCCGTAGTGAAGGGCTCCAGAATTTTGACCACCTGCGGTTCTCATAACATGCAATAACATCGCACAGTATAGGGGCCTCTAGAAATTTGCCTCCACCGAAATTCTTGTGTTATGTTAAGAGAGTACTTTTACAGCATTTCACAGAGTTTGTCTTTACAAAAGGCAAAGGCTAATGTAATAAGGCAAAAAAATTGTGGTGTCCAACATCCTAAAAGAGACTCACTGGCTCTGAGGGACACTACAGTGGAAGGCATTTCTTTGCACCACCACTGCACAGCACACTGGTGCCTTGCATTTCGCCTCATCCTGAAGTTCCCCCTTCTGACAAGATAAACTTGACTTCCAATTTCTGAAGTGGCAGCTTCAAAATGCTATAAAAGGCAGGATGACAGTCTTACTCTAGTTGCGTTCCTTCCAATAAGTGGGCGCAGTTGGGAATGGACTGTGAGCGATGCCCCTACCCACAGCTCCCATGCCTTATGCCGCAATTTTCAAAATGAAGATTCTATACTGTGATACAACTGAAATATGCTGTGAAGCTCCATCCACATTCAGGATTCCTTAGTGAATAAAAATTCAACCACTGGAAGCTTTTTTTCATTGCCTAAACATGAAGATAATCATTAGACGGAATTATAACCTCGAGGATTGATACCTCAGACTTGTTTGAATACATTTGAACCTTAAAAAGCAGACTTTGCTCGCCATTACAATTATGGCCAGCAGAGTAACACAGAACACCACATACCCTGGCCAGTGTTCCCAGCTGCTGTTTTAACAAACTGTATCCTACTACAGTAAAAATTTGCTGCAACTCCTTCAAGCAAGTTCCTGCAGCAAAATTTTCTAAGAAAAAAAGATGTGCACAGCATATCGCAAAAGGGTGCAAAGACTTCTTTTGCATTCAACTAAATGCCAAACATCTTCCCTGATATTGACAGCAAAAGGATGCAGCCTCAAGTGAGCTGTGTGTGTGTGTGTGTGTGCGCGGGGGGGGAGCAGGAGGAACCACAATCAACTGATCCCCAACTACATCCACTTGGGGAACACGGCCCAAACTTATCCAGATAGAATTGCTATTTGACCAGCACACTAACACTGGGCAATAACACTGACTACACCTGTACAAATAACCGCTACAACTCACCAGGTTGCCTGGTAGACGTGCCAGGTGCAACTGCCGCCTTCATTCCGCGACCCCGGCCCGCACTGCAAGGTAAAGATGCACAAGACTTCAAGGACAACCCACCAAACACTATTCCACACCCACCCAATCAAGGCAAAATGCGGGTCCCTAACACTAACTCCTGTAACAAACAGATGTGCAACAGCACCAGATCTGAGGAACATGTCATGACTGCAGCAAAATTTTTGCCTTCTAGATAATTATGCAACTTCTGACAGGTCTTCATATCTAAATTGCATTCAGGTTTTCAGCAACACTAATTCCTGTCATAAGATACCACTATGTGAACAAATCAACACATTTTGACGTGATAGCACTGGTGTCTGCGTTGTGAGCGAAATATCACTGGCATTGCTCTGGCAGGTGGTCCCCAGGGAGCAACTTCGGAGGCAGGTGGCCCACCTAAGTCCCGCGACCTTGCAGCATCCCCACAATCTGCCCACTGTGCCAGGTGGCAGTTGATTGCTCGCTCGGGAAGTGCAACCTGGGCCACACAAAGCCCACCACTGGGAGCAGCTGCCATCACAGAGCACTGTTGCACCACTGCACCAAGAAGGTCACGAGGACTCCCGGGGATCTATGAACATGAAGTAGATGGTTTATGGCATTTAACGCCTTAAAGCAACTCAGGCTATGAGGGACGCCGTATAAAGGGCTCCGGGCCTCTAGAATTTCACCTCCAATGAAATTCGACCACTGCTGCCGGGATCAAACCCACGTCTTTCGGGACTCGGGACAGCGGCCGAGCGCCATAACCATTGAGCCACCGCGGCAGCCAACATGAAGTAGAGAATGACCTTCTGCATATATGAAAATTAACCCATTACACTATCACGTCATTCCATCAAGGAAGAGCTCACATGTCCCTTCCAAGTTATAGGCACTTCATGCTTGATAAACAAGCAACGTTGCCACATCAGCGCTACTGCAAAACATAGGCACAGGGTAAGGCCCACCTTCCCATGTATATTAGGACATGTTCCAGTGCACTTTTCTTAAAAACCACTATTCATAATGTTTAATCAGTGATTTGTGCTCTTTCTACTGAACCAAAACTATATCACTACAGGAAAACTTTCTCTCAATGACTATATTGAAGCTCACTTGTGTTTCTTTCCAACCAATTTACTCCACAGTCAGAGCGCCCACAGCGATCATACAACTCTTCTTAGTGCTTCTTTACCCGTCGAGCTTCCCAGTCTTGTTTGACGATGTGGCTTACTGCTCTTCTCAGCTGGTAGATGATGGAATGCTCTTCTCAGCCTCAGGCTAGCCTAAAGCCCTCTAAAATCTTCATTTTTGCTATGTTGCCACCGCTGAATGTTAAATTACACGTTCAGAACGAGCTTGTACTAATAAAAATATGAAACGGCAACGTCTCCCTATGCAGCGTTAGTACAGCGTCTACTGTTGAAATCCTTAGTGCACCAACTAGAGGCTTTCCCTTTTTAACAACTATCCTTTAGAGAGAAATATACTGCACAAGAAGATGTCCAATATTAGAAAAGATGCAGAAAAGAGTACTTGCAAGAAAGCATTAAGAAAAAAATGAATACTGTCCCCATTTTTTGCCCACCCTGAACCCTTAATTATGATTTGTTGCATTAGTATGCCCGCCTCGACAGTACTACCAAGGCTGCTCACAAATGGTTCCAGCCACTCACTGAACATTACACCCCAACAGTAAGCAAAGCCAAACAAGTGTGCACACATGGTGACACTGACCAAGATCTACAGGACCAAGGTGACAGTTAGGGCTAGTGGGTGCAACAGCGATGAGATAAGGCGCAAGTGAAACGACAGTGGTGCACTGACACTACAGCTGAGAGACTTCTTGAACATTACCACGCCTACATGGTTACATTAAAAGAGCCCACATCTCTTGCCAAATCCACTGCAAGCATGGTTCGCACTTCTATCCAGGTACGTTCAGTACCTGCTTTAAAATTTCGCTTTCTTTCCACCCCAAAAAACACTCAAGCACTAGAAAAGTGTTCACTTCTGTACTCTCGTCATGTAGTGCCTATTTTTAGAACGCCTGGAGCAATTCACCCTATGAGAACTGCAAATCTTAAATGCTAATGAGATGGCAAGCACAGGTGCCAATTTTCTTTCTGGCCCTACTTTCCTCAGCTAGTCTACACTTTTAAGTCATTAGCCACTTGTCGGCAGTAAGCCCGTCGGTGTTCGACCGTAACATGCTTCGAACGCAGCAATTATTGCACCGTGCCTTACTCCCGCGTCGCCATGCACGGAGTTTGCCCCTCCGACCAACAATGACAGCGTATCATGTTTTACATGGGCTAAGCACGACCACGCGGCATTTACAGATTACAAGTCATGCTACCAGTCATGCTGGCTTGTCACGTCATCTTTGCAGCACTTTTTAAGACAGCGACACAGACACGTCAACAGGAATGATTCGAAGCAAATTTGTCCCACGTGCAGACGAGAGATCGCCCGCCTAGCGGCAAGCCCGTCAGGCAGGCGCGAAATTCGCAATTTACGCCAGAACTGCAACTGCCACAGGCGGTGGGCAAACGAGGCAACCCTACACCCCTTCCCGGCGCCGCCATTTCCTGTCTGTGCGCCAATTCCGAAAGTAAATGCGCGCATTGATAAAACTGGCGCGGCAAAAACAGCAAAGCGCTTTTTAGACAAACGCGACACCTATCTACCCTACCCAGAAAAAAAAGCTCGTAGTGCAAGGTCCGCGGTGCAACTAGGGCTTCGTGGCGGCTGCCACGATGAGCGGGTTAAAGTGTTCGTGTAGCCGCCACGAATAAGTCTTCCTGGCTCGGGAAGGAAGGCTTCCGCGCAAAACGAAGGAAAATGACACAACTCACCCGAAACCGCCGGCAGTGAACCCGGTCACTTCTGCCATCTCAAGCCCCCTGCAAAAACACACAATGTCGCACTCAGAAGCGGCGGCGGCGGCGTTTCTCTCAGACGCCTTTTGACGGATATCACAAACAAGTGCTCGCCACAACAAAGAACATTTGCACTTCGCGTCACCACAATGCCGGCAACTGAAAAACTAAATGAACGGAGGCGCGCCACACGCAGATACAAGAACTGAACGCGTAATGTCATTCATTCAAAGGCAAAAGGAAGGCCAGGCAAAATTGAAATTTAACGCAAAGCCCGACAATGGAACCACGTGTTGCGGTTTGACAAGTGAGAGCAAACAGCGCGCATTTTCCACACCGCTGTCTTCAGAATGCAACGCTCGAGCTCTGCTCTGTGCCGCGAAATATATGCCCCATTATTTACGCTTACGAAGCAGCGCTGGTCATTCTTTATCCGCAGGGGGCCCCAATAGCGAAAGTGCAGGCAGTCATAGACTCCGGAGGCCTAGCGTTTGTTCAACGGACTGCGCGCGTTCAGCCAGCAAACACGCGCAAAGGCTCCGGCGGACGGAGCGAAAACAACGGAGCGAGATGCAGTTCTAGGCATGTCAAAAATAACCAAGACGCGACCGAAACGCACGACACCGACTCACCTCGACGATCAGCCTCCGTGTTCTATGTAGTACCAGAGTGCGAGTGGCGCGAGCGCACTTGCCCGCACTAGCCGCACTCTGTCACGTGGGCACCATAGAGAGCGCGCCAGTCGCTGCTCTTTAGGTTTTTTTTTTTTTCAGCCAGGAGGGCGCTAGCTACCACACCTAGTGGTAGCTAGTTGGATTAAAGTTATGACTTGCCATGACTAAACCACTAAACTGAAGAATTATGTTTTTTTTTTATTTCTCTGCACGCAGTTTGTCTTTTTCGTGGCACAAATAATTCCCCTCAGTAATAAAATTCATCAATATGGCTCACAGGTCAATATACGCTTTTTCCTTTCACAAACTTTGCCGGATTCTTGCAGATCGTGCTTTCAATCGCAGTATTTAGCGGATTTAACGAGAATACGGCGGTGGCGCTAATCGAAAAAGAAAGCGCAAGGAAAACGCGCCTGCGCATAATTATGTAGTGACTCATCTCGCAGTGGTGCAGTCAATCGCAGTATTTAGCGGATTTAACGAGAATACGGCGGTGGCGCTAATCGAAAAAGAAAGCGCAAGGAAAACGCGGCTGCGCATAATTATGTAGTGACTCATCTCGCAGTGGCGCAGTGTTTGTTTTTTTTTTTTTTTTTTCCCCGCAGACGGCATTCTTCGCGCAGTCCCAAAAGGTCTGACGGGACGCGTTCGTACTGCACGTTACACCGCCTGAGCGGCTTGGCGGCTTGATAGCGTTGGCATCTTGTTGCGAAAGCTAGCTCTCGCAACAAGCTAGCTCTCGCAACAGTTTCTAGAATGAGAAGGGTTTGTCGCTGTCTTGGCGGTTACGGTTTGCCTAGCACGCTGCCGCTGCACATGCCGAAAAATGATTTAAATAACCCTGATTGTGGCTTTTCACTTTGCATAAGGCGGGTAAATGGAGCTGGCAGCATACGGGAATATAAATCAATAAATAAAAAATTCTAATCGCGCTGTTACGTTTTTGTTTATGTTATTTTACGTATAAATAATGACGGCACCTATATAGTTACAACTCGACCTTTCAGTCCGAGTGCAACACTGCACGGCCTTTGTGTTTTCGAGACTCTCCACTTTCTCGTGACATTCCGAGGCTGCAGCCGGTTGGACGGCCTCGAAAACCTATTAAGATTCGGCTCGTCTCTTGTTAATTCCACTGGAACCGGTGCTGCAAATCTCCACCGTGTTAAGTCGCCCGCGTGCATGCCACACGTACGCGTATACAGCGCATTCGCCGTTCCCTGCAGTGTGCATTGTTCCGAACGAGGGCCCATTAAACGAGCACACAAATAGCACAATTAATAGCGCGATAAGCAAAGAGGCGGCGATTACGCTGAACATATCGGATGCTATCAAGTAGTACAAAGCTTTGAAGCGCCATGCCAGTGAGGGGGGGGGGGGGGGGGGGTGAAGACGTTTTGCGCCACGGCGGTTTTTTTTTCCTTTTTTTTCTTCCCCGTAGCAAAGATATGCAGCCGTACTCTCCTCGCCAAAGGGAGGCACTCGGCGTTTTTTTTCCCCCTTTTTTTCTTCCCGGTAACAAAGATATGCAACCGTACTCTCCTCGCCAAAGGGAGGCACACTGAAAGAGCTTATCTTCCTGCGATAACATTCGAACATCTAGGGCCCGTCAACGCCAACAAGCAGGCATTTTTTGTTTGGTGGAGGAAATGGAGTGGGGGGAAAATGCTCCCTGCCTTATGGTACTCAATAATTTAAAAAAAAAAACAACATTGGAGCGCCGGTCCAGTATGCTAAGAAACGCGTGCGAAGAAACGGAAAAATCAGGACGCTTTAATTACATGGCTTGGACGAGTCGAAGCTACACCGCTTTTCCTGAGGCCGATGCCATATGTAAACGGCTCAATCCGCTAGAGGGGGAGAACAATTATGTCTATCGGGTTATTGTCCTGAGCATGCGCAATAGGGTGTCCGTATTCTAAAACTCTAATGTCCGTTCTTATTAGGGCGCCGGTTCAATACCGCCCGATGTCAGCGAACTTTGAAGAGCCCCGGGTTAAGGTGGTTACCCTACCCGGGGGAATGAAAGCAATTCCGAGCCCTCCACTACAGAGCCTCTCTCCCTTCTCTCGATCCCTATCCCCAGGTTAAGAATTCCGAGCCCTCCATTCCATCCCTTTCCACACGGCGTGGTTGAGAGGAGCTGTCTGTCGAGTGACAGTCACGGGGAGGGGTCGCCGACCCAAAAGTTCTCCAGGGATGATCGCAAGGGTCCTTGACAAAGTGCGGTAGCGCTGCTGGCTCAACAGGCGCGTCGAATCTTCTGCTCGTTCAAATACGCCCGCTCCAATCCTTCCCCCACGCTACACGGGAGAGGTGTCCACCGAGAAGCGGGTTTTTCAATCTAGCCTTTCCTCAAAACAATTTTCCTCGTGGTGGTGCGCGGGCTAGCGTCCCTAATAATCTGTTCTTTTTGGGAAAAGGAAATGGCGCAGTATCTGCCTCATATATCGCTGGGCACCTGAACCGCGCCGTAAGGGAAGGGATAAAGGAGGGAGTGAAAGAAAGGAAGAAAGAGGTGCCGTAGTGGAGGGCTCCGGAATAATTTCGACCACCTGGGGACCTTTAACGTGCACTGACACCGCACAGGAGACGCGGGAAACTGTGGTAACAAAAAATGTCGTTTTTGGGGAAAGGAAGTGGCCCAGTTAATCGTATCACTTCTCGGTGGACACCTCACTGGCAGCATCAGGGGAGGGAGGAAGGTGGGTGTGAAAGATTTTAGAAAAACAGGTGCCGTAGTTGAGTATCTGCCTCATATATCGCTGGGCACCTGAACCGCGCCGTAAGGGAAGGGATAAAGGAGGGAGTGAAAGAAAGGAAGAAAGAGGTGCCGTAGTGGAGGGCTCCGGAATAATTTCGACCACCTGGGGACCTTTAACGTGCACTGACACCGCACAGGAGACGCGGGAAACTGTGGTAACAAAAAATGTCGTTTTTGGGGAAAGGAAGTGGCCCAGTTAATCGTATCACTTCTCGGTGGACACCTCACTGGCAGCATCAGGGGAGGGAGGAAGGTGGGTGTGAAAGATTTTAGAAAAACAGGTGCCGTAGTTGAGTATCTGCCTCATATATCGCTGGGCACCTGAACCGCGCCGTAAGGGAAGGGATAAAGGAGGGAGTGAAAGAAAGGAAGAAAGAGGTGCCGTAGTGGAGGGCTCCGGAATAATTTCGACCACCTGGGGACCTTTAACGTGCACTGACATCGATCGCACAGGAGACGCGGGAAAGTGTGGTAACAAAAAATGTCGTTTTTGGGGAAAGGAAGTGGCGCAGTTAATAGTCTCACTTCTCGGTGGACACCTCACTGGCAGCATCAGGGGAGGGAGGAAGGTGGGTGTGAAAGATTTTAGAAAAACAGGTGCCGTAGTTGAGGGCTCCAGAATAATTTGGACCGCCTGGGGATCATTAACGGGCACTGACATCGCACAGCACACCTCCTTTGAAATGCGGTCGGGTTCGAACGAGTTCGGTTACTCCGGCTCCGTAGCCGAGCGCTCTAACCACTGAGCCAACGCGGCGGGTTGTGGTAACAAACGGGAGATGACCACGAGGGAGAGAGCAAGAAAGGACACGAAAAAGTGAGGCCACATCTCCCGGCGTTCCTCGTCCTGTCAAAAATGCAGCTCAGCGCTGCACCCGGCGCACCGCGCGGGTGCAAGCCAGCGGCTCCACAAACTCGTGAACGCCAAACATCGAAGTCTCAGCACGGCTTGTTCCAAACTATAGTGAACTAAATATATTCTAGTTCACTGTATTCCAAACATTCGAAAGCGTCTCATAAATAGCGAGTGATGCAGACGGCGCTCTGTACGAGCGGAGAAACTTGCTTAGCGCATGGCAAGCGGTGCCACGTATGTATCGCGACCAGCTTCGATAGCGTCTCAGAAATAGCGAGTGATGCAGACGGCGTTCTGTACGAGCGGAGAAACTTGCTTAGCGCATGGCAAGCGGTGCCACGTATGTATCGCGACCAGCTTCGATAGCGTCTCAGAAATAGCGAGTGATGCAGACGGCGTTCTGTACGAGCGGAGAAACTTGCTTAACGCATGGCAAGCGGTGCCACGTATGTATCGCGACCAGCTTCGATAGCGTCTCAGAAATAGCGAGTGATGCAGACGGCGTTCTGTACGAGCGGAGAAACTGGCTTAGCGAATGGCAAGCGGTGCCACGTATGTATCGCGACCAGCTTCCAACCGTAACTTTGATTACGTAAGCTGAAGTAGAACGAATATCGAAGAAGACAACGCCTGCAAGACCGCGGTTCATGCCTGGCCTACCAGGCTGTGCCACAGGGGCAGGTGGTGGTGCCATCAATGTACCACTACCGGCCTTAGCTAACCTTGACTAGGCCTATGTAAGCTTACGTGGCACTAAGATCGATAACCCTAACGAAACATGTGTAGACTTGGGTAGAACAAAAATTTAAATACTCACAGCGCTCAAGACAGGATTACGGCACCTAGCCTGCTGAGCTGTGTCACAGTGAGGCACAAGCTGTAATTACTCAACCACCACCGGCATCTACAAACCCTGACCTAGCCTACCATGCAGGCTGAGGAAGAAAGATCGATCATGACACGGGGCTCAAAACAAGTCCACGGTGCATGCCTGGCCTGCCAGGCTGTACCACAGAGGCAGGTGGGGGTGCCATCTACCACTACAAGCTATTGCT
Organism: Amblyomma americanum; assembly: GCF_052857255.1. Taxonomy (NCBI): domain Eukaryota; kingdom Metazoa; phylum Arthropoda; class Arachnida; order Ixodida; family Ixodidae; genus Amblyomma; species Amblyomma americanum. The sequence goes on from NC_135507.1 coordinate 54,212,508, forward strand.
AATCCTAACTAGGCCTATGTAAGCTTACGTGGCACTAAGATCAATAACCCTAAAGAAGAATGTGTAGGCTTGGGTAGCAACAAAAATCGAACAAATCACAGAGCTCAAGACAAAGGCTACGGCGCCTGGCATGCGCCACAATGAGGTGCGAGGTGCAACCACCCACCACCGTCATCTACTAGCCCTCACTAAGCCTATCATGCAGGCTGAGCAAAAAGATCGAACAAGACACGGCGCTCAAAACCAAAGTCCTACATCACGTTGCTTGCCGGGCTTCACCGCTGCGGTCAGGGGTTGACGCAGTGTTTTGCGCCTCTCCTCCACTACCCAGGGTGGTTCATCAGCAGTCCCAAAAGATGCACAGAGGCGCAGCCCTTTGCAAGGGACTCGTGCGACAAAAAGAAAATAGAAACCTAGAAGATCTCGCAAATCGTAGCAGACGTATGGTCTGCTCAGACAACGCGTTCGAATGAGGCCTAGAATCAGGCGATGCTAGCAGAGCCGCCTATATAGCACTGCCACGTAAGCACTCCGGCGACGCGTTCGAATATATCGCCACCAGCTGCTGATCTAAATCCGCTGTCCTGCTGCCGCCGCGAGATACTGCGTCCAGCTTGAGACGCATACGAACGAAGCGTTCGAACTCCGCCTGGCTCTCACCATTCGCTGCAGCCGATTCGCCCGGTTCCGCTGACGTTCGCCTTCGGAAAAACGGCAAAGCGGGAAAGTAAATAAAAAACAAGTCACGCAACTTGCCTTCGGAGGGGGGCCCGTTCTCCTAGGACTCAAGACGCTGCTGCTGGAGCCCTGATCCCAGCGGCGACGAAAGCCGACCAACGCCGCGGCCGGGAAGCACACAGTACTGAATCACGAATGGGGCACGTCGACTCGCGATGGTCGCCAGAGTGGTACACGTGGCTCAAGAAGGGACCAACGGCAGACTGGTATACGTGGCTCAAGAAGGAACCAGCCACGGTGCGCACGAGCTCTTGGTGCGCGCGAGCACCCGCTGCTACCATGGCGCCGCCGGCACTGGTCGCTGAGTGAAAAAAAATACGAACGCAAAAGCACCGCCCGCTTGGGGAGTGCCGATGAAATAGCGTTTGGTCCCGAAATAAATTTGTTTCTTACAAGAAGGTAGCTGACGTGTTTTGTTCTGTTTCCATGGGTCCAACAATTAAGAGCTTCGCGCCGTGAGCGTCGAGGAGGCGTGCGTCAGCTCGCCACGTGCAGCGTGACTCATGTAAAACCCGACAGTGGGAGGTAACGATTAAATTCACGCACAATCATCTTAATTGATAAGCCGGTTGCGATTCACTTGGATTAGACATTCCCTGTTTGGACCTGCACCAAACCCTGGCCAATCCCCCGCCGTGGGTATGTGCCATCATCTTCTCAGGCAACAACAACAACAACAACAACGATGGCACTCATGCGGTGCAGGATTCCCCGTTTAAATATGTATTTATGTAGATGCGGGTTCAGTCCGACAAACCTCTGTGCGGCTTGTGGCGAAGTAGAGACATTCATCTTAATTGATAAGCCGGTTGCGATTCACTTGGATTAGACATTCCCTGTTTGGACCTGCACCAAACCCTGGCCAATCCCCCGCCGTGGGTATGTGCCATCATCTTCTCAGGCAACAACAACAACAACAACAACGATGGCACTCATGCGGTGCAGGATTCCCCGTTTAAATATGTATTTATGTAGATGCGGGTTCAGTCCGACAAACCTCTGTGCGGCTTGTGGCGAAGTAGAGACATTGGAGCATTTCTTACTCTCTTGCCGGAGGTTTGCACATCAGAGGTGAACACATCTAGAAATTCCGATTACAAAATTGGGTCTCACCTTGTCGGTTCCTCTCCTCCCCTCTTACGACGCGAGCGCCAGGGGTTTTGCACTGCATCAAGTTTATGAATACCTCCACAATTATATAACAGCTACCGGCAGATTCCCTTGCTAAATGTTTCCAAAAAATTTCCGCATTCAAAAAAGCTTTGGGTATTTTCATATCTTACATTTTCAATTCTCCAATATTCTCTCATCAAGTTTATGAATACCTCCACAATTATATAACAGCTACCGGCAGATTCCCTTGCTAAATGTTTTTAAAAAATTTCCGCATTCAAAAAAGCTTTTGGATATTTTCATATCTTACATTTTCAATTCTCCAATATTCTCTCATCAAGTTTATGAATACCTCCACAATTATATAACAGCTACCGGCAGATTCCCTTGATAAATGTTTCCAAAAAATTTCCGCATTCAAAAAAGCTTTTGGATATTTTCATATCTTACATTTTCAATTCTCCAATATTCTCTCATCAAGTTTATGAATACCTCCACAATTATATAACAGCTACCGGCAGATTCCCTTGCTAAATGTTTCCAAAAAATTTCCGCATTCAAAAAAGCTTTTGGGTATTTTCATATCTTACATTTTCAATTCTCCAATATTCTCTCATCAAGTTTATGAATACCTCCACAATTATATAACAGCTACCGGCAGATTCCCTTGCTAAATGTTTCCAAAAAATTTCCGCATTCAAAAAAGCTTTGGGTATTTTCATATCTTACATTTTCAATTCTCCAATATTCTCTCATCAAGTTTATGAATACCTCCACAATTATATAACAGCTACCGGCAGATTCCCTTGCTAAATGTTTTTAAAAAATTTCCGCATTCAAAAAAGCTTTTGGATATTTTCATATCTTACATTTTCAATTCTCCAATGTTCTCTCATCAAGTTTATGAATACCTCCACAATTATATAACAGCTACCGGCAGATTCCCTTGCTAAATGTTTCCAAAAAATTTCCGCATTCAAAAAAGCTTTTGGATATTTTCATATCTTACATTTTCAATTCTCCAATATTCTCTCATCAAGTTTATGAATACCTCCACAATTATATAACAGCTACCGGCAGATTCCCTTGCTAAATGTTTCCAAAAAATTTCCGCATTCAAAAAAGCTTTTGGGTATTTTCATATCTTACATTTTCAATTCTCCAATATTCTCTCCCGATATTTTGTTCCTTCTTTTTATTTTAAACTAATCTGAAATTTCACCCAAGGTTCTTTAAATAGCTTGACGCCAGCTTTTCCTATTTATGGGCTATCCCCTCGGAACCCTGGCCAATCCCCCGTCGTGGGTACGTGACATGTCTCAAAGGCAACAACAATGTGCACTGGCTGCTCCTTATTCGGGCATCCACGGCGAGGACTGTCGCGCTCGAGAAAATAATAATAATAATAATTGGTTTTTGTGGAAAGGAAATGGCGCAGTATCTGTCTCAGTTTTTGGAAAATCCTCTCGCTCAATTAGGACTGCCGTTTACTCTTCCCGTCCTCCTCTCCTTCGGTGCAACCGTCAAAGGGCGTGCCATTTGGCAGGTGTGTCAGCTTCTTCACAAGTATATCATTGAAACCGGGAGATTTTTGTGTTAACTTATCGATGCCTTTTCTTCCCTCTCAAAATTATTTTCTTTCTCATTAATTCTCAAAATTTAGTTATTCTACTCGCACCGCTTTGGTTCCTTGACTTCCATTCCGATTTCCTCAAGCTCTCTCAAAATTCGTGATTTACTTGTTCGCTCACAATCCTCTCAATTTATGAGCCGCTTGAGATAAACCTGGATGAGATTTTCCCTGTTTGGATCTGCACCAAACCCTAGCCAATCCCCCACCGTGGGTATGTGCCATCGTATTTGAGGCAACAACAACAACAACTGCCCTCCGCTGCCGGGAATCGCGCTCGAGAAAATCATAATAATAATTGGTTTTGGGGGAAAGGAAATGGCGCAGTATCTGTCTCATATCGTTGGACACCTGAACCGCGCGGTAAGGGAAGGGATAAAGGAGGGAGTGAAATAAGAAAGGAAGAGAGAGGTGCCGTAGTGGAGGGAGAGCACGCCATCTCGAGCTGGGAGCCACAGATCTGTTTGTACCGCTGTTCTAAATTTCCTGATAGAATCTCACCGACTGCCTTGCTAAGCGTTCCAAACTTTTCTTTTCTATCCATTATTACATTTTGACTTAATCATTATTATTTAATCCCTCCCTTTATTATTATGCTTATAATTTTGAAATCAAAACTCTCATCCCTTTTCTGTTCATGAGGTAGAATTCACCGGTGTTGCGCTCCCACGTGCTTTTCCCTTTTGCTAACTGCGTTCAGGTGAATAGCCACCCGATTCTTGGCCGATTCCCCAGTGTGGGTATGTGCCATCTTTTGATAGGCTAACAACAGCAACAGCAGGACTGGGAGGTCCTGCTCATGTCTGCAGACCCGACATCACAGCTTGCTGCGGTGACTCGGGCTGCCGACGTCATGTCCCGACATGACCTACTTGATGCAGTGCGGGACCCAGCTGGGCCTAAAACTCACTTGCTCAATAAAGTTTTTCTGTCTGTCTGTCTGTCTGTCTGTCTGCACTGACATCGCACAGCACACTGGCGCCTTTAGCGTTAATTTTGCCTCCATAAAAGCGCAACCGCCGCGGTCGGGTTCGAACCCGGGAACTCCGGATCAGTAGCCGAGCGCCCTAACCACTGAGCCTCCGCGGCGGGTACTCGAGAAAAGGCAAAAGAAGAAATTGGGAGTCTCAGCATAAGTTATGATGGCGCCGCGCCGCAGATTAGGAAAGCCATAAACTAAGGGAGCGTTCACAATGGCGGGAGAAAGTGCCCGCGGAAGGGAGTGTCGAAGGGAGAGAGGCGCTCGTTTGCTGTGACCCCCGAGAAGACCAAGGGACGTGGGTTCGACTTGCGGTTCGCGGAAGAGAATGCGGCTGGGTACTGTGCGGTGTGTGTATGTGTGTACGCCGAGTACTTTGTTGAGAGGAGCGATGGGTCAGAAGGGTGCACGCGTTTTTTGTTGTTTCTTTAGTGATTTTAGCGGTTGAGTGGCTGGCGACGAATGAGGCCTTGACTTTTTTTCTTTTTTGCAGGTGCCGACACGAGTTCTTTGCTTTGGTCTCTTGCCTACGTCTGACACACGGATTGAGACGTTGGAAAAGTTTTCGGAGCCTTGTGCCGGTACGACAGCTTGTTTACGTACTACGCTGCTTCGATGGCGGTATTTAATACGGGATAGAGGGAATGGTGTCACTTGTGTTTTGAAGTCAGTGGTCTTTCCTCTTATTTTTTCTTAATATTTATTTCAGCGGTTCAGACACGCGGGCAAAGAGCGCACCAAGCTGCGTTCGCATACATGGGGCTGCGCAAAGGCGTCATGAGTCCGCAATGCTTGAATTTTCGTCACTTCCGGGAAGTTATCGCTCATTTGGATCCTCATCATCCCTATACCCCCCCCCCCCCCCCTTACGAAAAATTTTATTTCATCATAGGCAGCCAACCGCGAAATGAAAAGGCCCCACCTTTGGGGCAGCAATTAACCCTCCGCAATCGTGCGGGGGGGTTGGGCGGGGCTTTAGAAAATGGGGCAGAAGCGGCGGGCCATTTGACCCGGTCCTCCTGATGCTGGATGCTTCCATGCACCACCTGCAAAGGCGCTCTCCAACAATAGACCCACAAATCCGACGATGTTCATTCACTGATTGAAAGTCCTTTTATTCTGAGCAGGAAGGCAAGTGGGTAGCACGCTACAGACACGTGATCCGGAGGACTTTCTTCAGTGCCGCTACACCGCCTTTATCACTTCGGCTACCATATATGCGGCAAATTAATAGGAGCTGTGTGTCAATCCGTGCGCAGTGCGGCACAGTAATCTATGTTCTGGAGTGACTGTATGGCCATATCTAAGCTCATTACATGCGTGAAGCCTGAGCGAACAACGCCCACGATGCGCAGCGAATGCGCAGGATCTTGACTTGCGAACTCGCAAGTGTTGAGATCAGACAAAGGCGCCGGGGTAAGGCAGTACGCACCTCTGAAGCCGAAGCTCCCGACAGGCGTACGTACCACGATGGCGTCACGCGGTCGTTTGAGCCTCATTTCAACGCCATACCACACTATATTATTCGTGACGCCTTCCGTCTGCTGAAACGATCCTGCGAATTTTAGTTGAACGCCTGTCCGCTGCATTCATCACAAACCACTCAGCGAAACCAAACAATCCAAGCGAATACGGTTGCCTTCGCAAAAACCTTCAGAGCGAGCTTCGGTGAGTAAACAGCAAAGAACAAGGAGACCTCCCCCCTCCCCAACACTTGACGTTTTTGAGCTGCCCGGCTGTTTCTTCGCTCGTTGGAATCGGCGCAGGTGCAGCTGCTGTTTGCTTTTCGCACCCCTCCGCTCCCTTTCCGGCCTTCCCCAAATCCCCCCCTTTTCTTTGCTATCGGCGCCGACAGAGATATGGCCTTGGAGCGGCTGTGTGCAGGAGCACGTTTGGCAGCGTCCCCGACCGAAGCCGTGATCTCTCCCCTTTTCCAGGACGTCTGTTCCGTCGAGGGGGCCGTCGGCCTCTCTTTTTCATCCATGCCCGGGGCGACGGGCCGATAGAAAGGGAGATGCACCTCTGGGGAGGGCGGCTGCCTCCTTGATCTTTGCAGAGGGTGAGGCAATGTGTGGGCTCACTGGCGGAAAGGGTCCCGGCAAAGGCTATGCTTTGTTCTTGTTTATTTTTTCCTCTAATGGGAAACGGATGCTTGTGGATATCTCTCTCCTCCTTTCGTTGACGACGCAGTGATTAGAGCTTGGGGAGTCTTGTTGAGCCGCCAAACACATATTGCGCGCCAGACCCAGTCCGTGTAGTACAAGAAATGCTTTTGCAAGCGTCTTTGAGCGTGTAAAAATGCGGCTTCTCAAGTTGTCTGATTAGTATCTTCTGCTTGAGCTGTCGTGGACGTTTGGTTGTAAAGCGGGGAAAAAATGACGTGAAATCGAATATGTGAAATATGTCTTGACGAAACGTCGGCGAATAATCTGCTAACGAGCGTGCTTCACGAAGACGTCTTCACGAAGCGTGCTAGGAAGTGCCTTGTATGTGTCTTCAACAACTTGCTCATTTTATTCAGAGGAGGCTCGCACTATGACGTATACAGGATAAATTTCGGAGACATGTACGGTCCTTCAGTTTCGGGTATTATTTTATTCAAGATTTGGGGCGAGAAAAACTGGTTTTATTTTCAGAGTTGATAGTCGGGAGAAATTGGGCTTTTTCCGAATTTACTGGAGGAATCGTTTTTTTTTTCAGGTTATATCTTCGTAAGGAAAAAACAAAATAAAGAGCACATATTCATTTCAGAAAGTATAGCGTTTTAATAAAACAGTGAGCACGCATTTTGTGAAGCTTTCCAAATAAGTTTTCGTTTATCCTTCACGGATTTTTGCGTGCACGTCCATTGTCATCTGCATTAGTAGTTTTCCTGTCTTGCATGCAGCAACAGCAAACGTCATCCGTGGTATGAAATTTTTGCTGGAAAAGCAAAGCACTCCCTTTGCATACCAAGCAATTCTGGTGAAACGCATTTTTGAACGGGAAATCGTTTATCAACAACAGTTTTTTCATATAATGTAAGATTTCGCTATAGCAGTCAATATACCCGCAGATCATTCGACGGCAGTCTTGTATTTTTCTTTTTTCTATTCACGTTTTTGCTGACGTCAAAACGTTCCCCATTGGTTTTCGAAGGCAGTCTCAACTGTTCCATGCGATCGATGGAAGCACTTTAAAAGGAAGATTTTGCTACATATAATAATAATGGACCATTACCTTCAATATTTCCATAACAGTGTCTTACAATTTTCCAAATTTCAAAATTTTTGCCGAGAAAGCTGGACATGATTTTCCTTTTAATCCTGGATTTAGCCGTGTTATACAGCTCCAACGTCGTCTTATCCAACATTTTTCTTTTGCCAGTGAGTATTTCTGAGGATCGTACTTTTCGTTTCAATTAAAGTTGTCTTACTATCGCATTCTTCCCTTTGAAATTTATATTTATGAGCAAGCCATCTATAGTTCTTCGCCTCAATGTAGTGTCGATACTGCATCGGTATAAGTACCAGAAAATTTTGGCCTCCCATCGTTTCTTATTCATATGCCTCAACCATCATCCATACTACATCTTACTTTTTGCCTCAGGCGCTTAGCGGGCAATGACAGCAACCCCCCCCCCCCCCCCCCCCCCCGCCGCACTGACGGCCGCGTACACCAAGTTAATGTTAGTAATGTAAAAACATGTGTTTCTATCCAAAAGCAATATTTTAGAAGCGTTCATTTGCCATATAATCTAATAATAATAATAATTGGTTTTGGGGGGAAAGGAAATGGCGCAGTATCTGTCTCATGTATCGTTGCACACCCGAACCGCGCCGTAAGGCAAGGGATAAAGGAGGGAGTGAAAGAAGAAAGGAAGAATGAGGTGCCGTAGTGGAAGGCTCCCACACACTTTTGTTAACAAACCAGTTTTAAAACGGAAACCAACGAGATAGCATCGTTTCTGTGAAGCTCCTTAGCGCGCGGCTCCGCCGCCCGAAAGTCTCCGGAGAGGAATGGGAGGCGGCCTGCATGCTTGCTCGAACCCAAAAGACCTTGGTAAAGAGGGCTAAGCTGGCGGCTTCGACTAATGGGGTCCCGGAATAATGACTCCACCCATTGCGGGGCTCTTTAGAGAGCCTCGCCTCTTTTTTGACTCAATAAAAGCTTTTCATCACCAACCACCCGGGCAGTCCTGGTAGGAATTAGAGCTGCTCAGCCGTTTCCGTGCAACAGTTCTCAACACAGAACGGAAGCAGTTGCAACACAAGTTAAAAGCACTCTACTGAAATCATAATTTGTGTCGCGCATTCTCTACTTGGTGTCATCTTGGATGGGGAACACCGGCCAAAACATGCCGCTGTTGGTCAATTTTTTAAGGGAAACCCCCGAGGTGGAGTAGATTTGTAATAAGGGAGTAATTACTCATTGGCAGCCACCCGAACGCAACCATGCGGCTACAAAAGAAAACTATACAGCTTTTTCAGAAATTTCATAGCTAAAGAAAAATTCGTCCTGGTCCGGGGTTCGAATCCAGGAACACCGCTTCACCGGAGCAGTCGCTCTAACAACTGAGCTAACCGGGACGACAAGCTTAGCCAGAGAAGCTTGCTTCTTCCGGAACGGGAGTAAGGGAATAAACCTGTTGGGAGGCTTTGCTTTCAAAGACCAGCCGACCAGTTGTTTATGACATCCATTCGTGGAACACGTGGTGGCTGTAGCGATACTGCAGCGATCTAGCTCCGGCCTACAACTCCGTGCGTTATGTGACACGGCAGCTGATGTGGACAGTGCCAAAGTTAGTGAAGGCTCTTTAAATACAGCTCACATATCAGAACCATGAAATAAGAAGTGGTGTGAATTGGAGAATCACACACATTATGAGTGACCGAACTCTCTTCGAGTGCTACCTTGGACGATTAACAGCTGGAAGCCCCACTCCAGCTGCAGTGTGCATAGTGTTGTGCGCGCGCGTTTTTATCCCTTTTTCATGAACATATCACGCGCGCAACCTGCATATATTATTTATTATTATTGTGTAAATAGTTTTCGTGTACAGTACCTCCCCCCCTCCCTATCCTTTCTTCCTGTCCCCTCACCTCTTTCATTTCATTTCTCCGTTCTGCCTGCTATCATTTATTTCCGCTGCCCCAGCTCAGGTGCTTCAGTATCGATGGCAGATGCCGGAGCTAGCAAAAATCTTTCCTTCCTTTCTTATTTTTATTTTTAATAAAACCACTTACTAGTACTACTACTAGTACTACTACTACATTCTTCCTGTCCCCTCACCTCTTTCATTTAATTTCCCCGTTCTGCCTGCTGTCCTTTATTTCCGCTGCCCCAGCTCAGGTGCTTCAGTATCGATGGCAGATGCCGGAGCTAGCAAAAATCTTTCCTTCCTTTCTTATTTTTATTTTTAATAAAACCACTTACTAGTACTACTACTAGTACTACTACTACATTCTTCCTGTCCCCTCACCTCTTTCATTTAATTTCCCCGTTCTGCCTGCTGCGTTTTTATCCCTTTTTCATGAACATATCACGCGCGCAACCTGCATATATTATTTATTATTATTGTGTAAATAGTTTTCGTGTACAGTACCTCCCCCCCTCCCTATCCTTTCTTCCTGTCCCCTCACCTCTTTCATTTCATTTCTCCGTTCTGCCTGCTATCATTTATTTCCGCTGCCCCAGCTCAGGTGCTTCAGTATCGATGGCAGATGCCGGAGCTAGCAAAAATCTTTCCTTCCTTTCTTATTTTTATTTTTAATAAAACCACTTACTAGTACTACTACTAGTACTACTACTACATTCTTCCTGTCCCCTCACACCGGAGCTAGCAAAAATCTTTCCTTCCTTTCTTATTTTTATTTTTAATAAAACCACTTACTAGTACTACTACTAGTACTACTACTACATTCTTCCTGTCCCCTCACCTCTTTCATTTAATTTCCCCGTTCTGCCTGCTGTCCTTTATTTCCGCTGCCCCAGCTCAGGTGCTTCAGTATCGATGGCAGATGCCGGAGCTAGCAAAAATCTTTCCTTCCTTTCTTATTTTTATTTTTAATAAAACCACTTACTAGTACTACTACTAGTACTACTACTACATTCTTCCTGTCCCCTCACCTCTTTCATTTAATTTCCCCGTTCTGCCTGCTGTCATTTATTTCCGCTGCCCCAGCTCAGGTGCGTCAGTATCGATGGAAGATTCCGGGGCTAGCAAAAATCTTTCCTTCCTTTTTATTATTTTTTAATAAAACCACTTACTACTACTACTACTACATTATGTCTTGTTCCTTCGAGCGCGTTTCTGCGAGGACTAAAAACGCACTGATACTGGCAGCAAATGCACAAACATGACGAGCCGGCTGAAAGTAGCATCGCGCATATACTACCAAATTAAATTTCTTGATAATTAGGTGAGGTTATCTGGCAACGTGTCGTCTGACCGCCCGAAGATACAATAGAACGGCGCCGCTCTAAGAAAGGCTCGGCGGGATCTTCCCGCGCTTCACCGGGCGGGGATGACTTCCCGGAAAAGGGCGTCTGGGGACAGCGACAGAATAAAGGGTGGCCATTCGTGGGAAGAACGGGACGGGGCCATTACCCTTATTCGTCAGAAGCCGGCTCAACATGGACAGCTCGCCGTTGGTTTCAGTTGTTGTTGTTGCCTGAGAAGATGATGGCACATAACCACGGTGGGGGATTGGCCAGGGTATGGACAGCTCGCCGTTGGTTTCAGTTGTTGCCTGAGAGGATGATGGCACATAACCACGGTGGGGGATTGGCCAGGGTATGGACAGCTCGCCGTTGGTTTCAGTTGTTGTTGCCTGAGAAGATGATGGCACATAACCACGGTGGGGGATTGGCCAGGGTATGGACAGCTCGCCGTTGGTTTCAGTTGTTGTTGCCTGAAAAGATGATGGCACATACCCACGGTGGGGGATTGGCCAGGGTTTGGTGCAGGTCCAAACAGGGAATGTCTAATCCAAGTGAATAACAACCGGCTTATCAATTAAGATGATTGGGAGTGAAAAGGAAATACTTAATTTGATTCAGCATGAGGAAATCGAGTTGGAATCAAGGAAACAAAGCTGTGCGAGTACAAGTACTGATTTTGAGGATTGATAAGAAAGCAAATAATTTTGAGAGGAGGAAATAGAAAAAAGTATCGAGAAGTTAACACAAAAATCTCCCAGTTGCACTGATATACTTGTGGCACACTTGCCAAATGGCATGCCCTTTGACGGTTGCACCGAATGAGAGGAGGACGGGAAGAGTAAACGGCAGTCCTAATTGAGCGAGCGGATTAATAATAATAATAATAATAATTGGTTTTTTGGGGAAAGGAAATGGCGCAGTATCTGTCTCATATATCGTTGGACACCTGAACCGCGCCTTCCCGTAAGGGAAGGGATAAAGGAGGGAGTGAAAGAAGAAATGAAGAAATAGGTGCCGTAGTGGAGGGCTCCGGAATAATTTCGACCACCTGGTGATCTTTAACGTGCACTGCCATCGCACAGCACACGGGCGCCTTAGCGTTTTTCCTCCATGAAAACGCAGCCGCCAAAAACTGAATTCTCTGCCGTGCAAACCGTCGGCAGTAGATGATGAAATGATCTATGGATTCAACGTCCTCGCATGACGCACGTAGATTCGACGGCGTGAACCCCGAACGGCATAAGCATAGATTAAGGCGAGGTATCCTACAACGCTGCAGTGGTCATAGAAACCTCACATTGTCTTGATGTACAGTAACGTATTTTCCATGGGAATTTCAAATATTCGAATCCGCTGTACCAAGGATGGTTTCAGTTGGCGCCGGCGGCGTCGCACGAGCCACATGTGTGTTTGAGGGGAGAGAGCGCCTGCACCACCTTTGACCTCCGGGTCAGTGGCGCCGGCGGCGTCGCACGAGCCACATGTGTGTTTGAGGGGAGAGAGCCGCCTGCACCACCTTTGACCTCCGGGTCAGTGGCCGCAAACCATGGATGTGAGAAGAGGGAAGTGTCCGCAGGGAGCGATTAACATTCTCCCGTGTCTGTTGGATGTGCACCACGACTCCAGCAGGAGCCTCCTGCGCGGATTAGCTTCGGTTTCCAGTGCAATACTAGCGCCGTCAAATTCAGTTCGGTGGTCGCTTGCCTCTCTGTGTTCGGCCACCGCTCTGCGTTGACGGTTCATCTGCGTCGGACGTCCGCTTTGTGCTGACTCATTCTTTCCCCGAAGTTCTTCTTTTCCCCTATGTACGAGGCCCGGCAGACCGAGCAGGGAATTTTGTATACTATACGCCTTGGGCCTTTTCTTCAAGCGTGACGGTCCCTCGGGCTGGGGAGAAGGCGTCCGATGGTGGTTTGTGTCGGTTTGTGCGTTGTTTGCAGCACCCCTTCTTTACCGAGAATGCGCGCCAGCGTCACGCTCACGCCTATCACGTATGGGGTGCAAACGCGTTTTTGTAGCGAGAGCTACATTATGGCAGCCGCTTCGCCTCTTCAGCATGGTCGCACTTTCGCCGTGGTCGCATCGCTCGGCGCGCCATCTGGCATGAACGTCACTCCGCCGTTGCGCTCGTCGTGGAGCAGACGCCGCTCGCCTCGCCAGTTGTGCGCATGCGTAGTATAGGGAGAGGATCTGCTGCAGTGTGTATGCAGTATACATGGTTCGGCGTAGCGGGAGGCGAGCCGCATCGTTTGTTCGGCGTCTCGTCTACCGGCGTCGTCGCTCGGAGCTCGCAGGAAAGGGCGACCAAACACATGAGGGCCACGGTGTCCGTGTTGAGGGCATACGAACTGGCGTCTGCAGACGGGGTTGGGGAGACATCGTGGTTAAAGCCCCTCAATTATCCCCTGTCCGTAGCTAATCGATCCATTCAGCGGCGACGGGAACCTTATGCGGGGCAAGGGGGACAATAGCAAGGGCACAGAAGGGGCGCTGCTGCCTTCCCAGAAGCGGGCCGCGCTGTCTTGTGCTTCGGCCATTCTGGAGAACGTCGAGTCGGCTAGGCTGAAAGAAGCCAGACTTCGGCGTCGGAACGAAACAAGGACGAGACAGCGTGACGAAGAGACCGAAGAACAGCACGTCAAACGTCTCGATAAGCGTCGTAACGACGACGCGGCTAGACGAGCTCGCGAAGGTAGAAGACGACGTGCGAGTTTGGCGTCTGAAGGAAGCCATACTTCAGCGTTGGAACGAAACAAGCATAGAAAGAGATTAGCGAAGTAAATCATCAGTAGCATTGCATCGCTTAACCACAGCGAAGCCTAAGCGTAGTCATGGCCTGTAGATCTCGCTACCTACCAGGTTTAACCAGAGCTAAACGACAGCCAATTTTGTGCTTCTGGCGCAGTGCATGAGGAAAGAATGTAGCTGTTTTTGTTTTGTCTTTTTTTTTCGGCTAATGCGTCGGACGAATGAACTGGGGTATTTGTGCTTCTGGCGCAGTGCATGAGGAAAGAATGTAGCTGTTTTTGTTTTGTCTTTTTTTTTCGGCTAATGCGTCGGACGAATGAACTGGGGTACCCCATTTTTTTTTTTTTTGAGATCGGGGACGACTCGGTTCTCGTTTCTTTTTTCTTCACGTGAGGAACATGTGGTGTCGGCCGTCTTCAATAAAGATATGTAATGACAGATGCCTTGTGGGGAGGGGTATGGTTCGAGTTGAAATGGAGGTACCGTCCCGTGTGGGCTGGCTTCCTGTGTACCGAGAACCGCAAGCCTCTGCCGTGTCTTGCGAGTAGAGCGTCGAGAAAAGGCAGGCTGCCCTGCTGCTCACGTTCAAACTGTAAAGCCTGGACTCCATGTACGCGAAAACTCACGCGAACGCGAAGACGACGGCGGCGGCGACGGCTGGCGTTCGCTCCGTCGCTTGTGGGCAACCTCCATGCAAGCGAAGGCGACAGGCGACGCGAACCCGCGACGTGCGCAGCGGATTCCGTGCTTTGCGCACTCAAGCTTAGAAACACGCCCGTAACCTGTTCTCTCTCTTAAAACTTTGTGAGTGTGCCTCATAGTCAGGGCCAAAGGAATATTTCCTCTACGGCAGCGGTGTAGCGGCAGTGGAGATAGCCAAAGGCGTGCTTGCGGAGACGGAAGTCACATCACGGGTTCACGGGGGAGGTGTGCTTTCGTTCGGTGCCTGTGCACTCCGGCTTAGTAAAAACACTGCCATAAACTGTCACCGCAGTTTGATTGTAAGTGAGCAAACTATAGTTTACCCGTGAGAATGCGCGCCGCGAGTGTTTCTGCACAGTTGGAGCGCAGCGGCACGGTGGATCGAGCGCCGGTACCCGCGGCTCGGCACGCCTCTCTCCCTGCAGTACGCCCGCTCGCGTAGCCCGCTCCAAATGCTGTTAGCCCTCCGCACCCAACAAGTAGATTGTTTTATTTATTTAAATCATGCGGTCTGCCTCTCAGCTACAAAACCAAATATTTTATCGACGGTGGCGACGACCAAGACGACGGGCGGGTTTCGTGAGATGTACCCGTGAGAAACCGTGGACAAACCGGAAACAGCTTTGGGGGGCTCTGATTGGCCAGTCGCGTGGGGGACTTCCGGGCGACGAGCGAAATTTTCTGTGGGTGCAGATCCGAGCGACACGGCAAGCGACACATGCATTTTGCTTCGCGCGACGGCGTCGCTCGTCGCTTGCCGCCGTCGCCTTCGCGTTCGCGTGAGTTTTCGCGTACATGGAGTCCAGGCTTAAACTGTATGGTCGGTTTTCTGCGCAGGTGAAACTGGTAAGCCGCGCTAAGGCAGTAGTTTGGGTCTTGATCTTCCGAGGAGTTTTTGCTTGCATTTTGGTGTTGCAGTATGTCTTGTGATGTTATTTACTGTGCTCCCCTCGTGCTGCTTGGTCTTCAGGGTCTGCAGGGTGTCATAAATAAATAAAAAAGATAAAAATTGAACTAAATGCCCTGGTCCACCGACGCGGTATACGTGGAAAGAGACAGGAGAGAGAATGTGTGCGCCTGTTGGTGTTTATAGTAGGATACAACTTTAAAAAAAAACAGCAGTTGTTAACACTGGCCACGGTCCGCGGCGTACTGCATTACTCTGCTAGCAAGTCACAAAAGTAAACGAAATCATCATTTTAACATTTGACTTTATTAAACAAGCCAGGTAAGAAAATTCTAGAGCTTATACCAGTTTTCCCTTGATTAGCTTATTGTTTAGGCGACAAGAGAAGTTTTAACAACAGTCTACTTTTTTTTTTGTCGTGGAGGAAATCTGCGCGCCAGTCGTGAATGTGGGCGGAGCTTCACTGCAGACTTAGGCTGTATCCGACTATAGTCATTTTAATTTTTTTGGAAACATACATAAATACGTGGACTGGCAGTGAGTTACGTGGGGCGATCGAAGAATAAACGGTGACAGGTGTGTTATTTTTTTTTAGCTATTTGGCGGGACCACTGACCCACTGGCTCGTCGCAGGAATGTCAGACGGCGGAGAACCGCGACGCTTCGGTGCCATCGAGAATGCCAGAAAAAAGAAGAAAAAAAAGGGGCCCATCGCGGAATGCGGGGTGGTTCGCATTCTGCCGCCGTGGGAATGCTGCCTGAGGTCAAGGGGTCCCACGTGCTCGTTGTTCGCGCCTCGCATGCTTTCTTGGCGCCAGGTGTCCTCGGCCGTCACAGTGGTGCTGTCAAGCAGCCAGTGCTTCCTGCGCCTTTGCCACTGCTTGGGGGGGGGGGGGGGGGGGTAGGGGGGGGGGGGGGCGTAGACCGGAGGCCCGCAGTGACCACAAGCTAAAGGAATAAAAAAGATATGCGCATTGATGAAGCGCGGCCTTACACCAGCGATAAGCACTTGCCAAATCGACGGCGACTCCCTTCCCTTCGGCGACGACTAGGCCTAGAGAGCCCGCAGGGTTACGTCTGTGAATTCGGCGGTTGTGAACAGCGAATTCACAAGTTTAAGCGAATGCAAATGACCAACGAGTGTAGTTTTAACAACAGCGATCTGAACTCAACTATTGCTCACATCGCAGGGCGCGCATACGATGAACGGGAAGCGCCGGTGTGACCCAAACCGCAGAGCACTGCTTTACGTCCAGCAGCAGTCGTCGCCGTTGCTGTTTTGTGGATAAAGCCTGGACTCCATGTACGCGAAAACTCACGCGAACGCGAAGGCGACGGCGGCGGCGACGGCTGGCGTTCGCTCTGTCGCTTGTGGGCAACCTCCATGCAAGCGAAGGCGGCAGGCGACGCGAACCCGCGACGTGCGCAGCGGATTCCGTGCTTTGCGCACTCAAGCTTAGAAACACGGCCGTAACCTGTTCTCTCTCTTAAAATTTTGTGAGTGTGCCTCATAGTCAGGGCCAAAGGAATATTTCCTCTACGGCAGCGGTGTAGCAGCAGTGGAGATAGCCAAAGGCGTGCTTGCGGAGACGAAGTCACATCACGGGTTCACGGGGGATGTGTGCCTTCGTTCGGTGCCTGTGCACTCCGGCTTAGTAAAAACACTCCCATAAACTGTCACCGCAACCTGACTGTAAGTGAGCAAACTATAATATACCACTGAGAATGCGCGCCGCGAGTGTTTCTGCACAGTTGGAGCGCAGCGGCACGGTGGATCGAGCGCCGGTACCCGCGGCTCGACACGCATCTCTCCCTGCAGTACGCCCGCTCGCGTAGCCCGCTCCAAATGCTGTTAGCCCTCCGCACCCAACAAGTAGATTGTTTTAATTATTTAAATCGTGCGGGTCTGCCTCTCAGCTACAAAACCAAATATTTTCTCTACGGTGGCGATGACCAAGACGACGGGCTGGTTTCGTGAGATGTGCCCGTGAGAAACCGTGGGCAAACCGGAAACGGCTTTGGGGGGCTCTGATTGGCCAGTCGCGTGGGGGACTTCCGGGCGACGAGCGAAATTTTCTGTGGGTGCAGATCCGAGCGACACGGCAAGCGACACATGCATTTTGCTTCGCGCGACGGCGTCGCTCGTCGCTTGCCGCCGTCGCCTTCGCGTTCGCGCGAGTTTTCGCGTACATGGAGTCCAGGCTTAACAAGTTATGCGTTTCAAATAGCACGAATGGTCCCCAATCATACTTCTGAATAAAGCAGTTAAAAATAAACTACTGATCGGGTCGGAGGAAGTCTGGACAATTAGCGACAAGCGCCGGTCGTACGCGATGTCAGCAGCCCGGCTGTCAAGCGTTCCTCAGGCGAGCGATCGTATCGGCGCTTCCCACAGATTGTCGCACTGCGTTAAAGGGACACTGAGGAGAAATTGAAGTTGGCTTGTATCCATAGAATAGCAGCTCCTGATCACAAAAACGCCACTCTTCCTGAAAACAAAGCTCTTGTAATGTAGAAAATAGCAAGAACCAAAATACAGGTATCGCCGCCACAGGCCAATCTCGCAAGTACAAGCGTGATGACTTCCTAGGACAAGAGGCGCCACCTTGGAGGAATTTTCTTTACTTCATGAATGTCACGAATCTCTGAGGCTTGCAAAGGAAGGTTGCACACCGCACCGCTAGCCGGCAGAAATCACGGAGTCTGCGTTTACGTCACGATTCACGTCCCTCCGTTCTGTGACGTCATAAGAGTTACCGTGGCGTCAAAGAGTTCCCTGAGTTTGAATCAGAGGGGCGGGAAAAACTTTTTCAACTCCGAATCCAAATTTGTTTGAAATAAATGCATCTTTCGCGCCCGGACAAGCGGCAACAAAACCATGAAATGCCGAACTATCAGATTTCGCTAACAAAAAAAATTGATAGAGTTCTCCTCAGTGTCCCTTTAACAAGCACGGGCACAACCGGTACAAATGAGAGATTATTTAATATAACTAAAGCGCAGAATGCGTTTTCTGTCATACAAACGAGCGCTAGCTGTTCTTACGCAGCGAGGTAAACAACAGTGTCAGTGCAACCAACCGTCCTTATCGGCGCACTTTTGGGGAAATTTCATGCTCACGCGGTAAATGTTCATTGGTGTACTATTATCTGCAAACACTTACTTAGACAGGACAGGGGCAATTTGCTAAACAAGCAGCAATAAAAAGCGGGCAGCGGGTATCGAGATGAGCAGCCACAGGTCCGAGAGCAGTCGTGCGGCTGTGGGCGGGGCGAATCGATGACGGCGGCGACGCCTATTGGTCCGTTCGGGCTGAGTTCGCGTTTCGAAGGCATTCCAAATTCTGAAATATCTCCGCGGAGCTCAGTCGACTCGAATGTCCTCTGAACCGAATGCCGTTGAAAAACTTCGTGTAGCAGCGGAAGTTCGACCGTCGAGCCGAATGACATTCGGTTCGAATGCATTCGAAACGCCCGTGTAGACTATAGGAGGAAGAAAGGCCGATTTACAAAGCTCATTCTTGCTAGTATCGGTCGAAATTATTCTGGAGCCCTCCACTACGGCACCTCGTTCTTCCTTTCTTCTTTCACTCCCTCCCTTATCCCTTCCCTTACGGCGTGGTTCAGGTGTCCAACGATATATGAGACAGATACTGCGCCATTTCCTTTCCCCAAAAACCAATTATTATTATTATTATGAAGACCGCGGTTAACGATAGGTCGGGAAAAAAATAAAGGCTGCGGATGCAAAAGCAATTAAATAAGCGGTCCTTATGCCATGAATGTGAGGCATCGTTACCTAACTGGTACCACAAAAATAATTCATGTGCGCTTATTACGAAAGTGAATCTTCAAATAAATACAACGCATATGCACTGCCCTTGCACACAAAGGCTTTGAGTCGGTCAGTATGTCCGAGACTCAAGAACGAAGGGGAAGGTGCCTCTCAAAGGAAACCCTCCAGCCAATGGTGTCGACAGGTTCTCCTCCTTGACCGATCCCATTGGATCAGCTGGCGTGAAATCGGAGCGGGTGGCAGATGAATAGGGAATGACCACTGCTTAATCGGATTAACTGCGGCGTCGTGGAAATCGGTCCAAAGCCATCGGCAGGCGAGCGTCCTTTGAGAGGCGTCTGACGCTTCTTTCTTGACCCAGTCTCGACGAGCGAGAGAAAAGCGCAGCTGCGACCACTGAACGCAAGTTCTGAATTATTTAGGGCGCAAAGACAGGATGAAGGTAGAGAAACACAGGACGAAGCGCCACTTCCAACCGATATATTACATGCAATAAACGCACATATATAGGTTTTTTTTTTGTCGCTCATGCGCAGACAAGGCACGAGATATCAAGATGGGGGTGATAAAGCGCGCTCCAAGAACTTCTTTTCAGCTGTATACAGTATACGATCGAAGTGTCGCTTATGCACAGCTAGGCTGCCTTTCTTTTTGATAAAAAACGCTTCGATCAGATCCCTGGATGTCGCGTCCTTACTTTTGCCTAGAACGCGAACGTCAGTGTAGCATGGCTCACATTTACTTTTTTTTTAAATTGGTTCTTGGGCAAAGCAAATGGCGCAGTATGTCTCATATATCGTTGGACACCTGAACCGCGCCGTATGGGAAGAGATAAAGGAGGGAATGAAAGAAGAAAGGAAGAAGAGGTGCCGTAGTGGAGGGCTCCGGAATAATTTCGACCACCTGGGGATCTTTAACGTGCACTGACATCGCACAGCACACGGGCGCCTTAGCATTTTGCCTCCATAAAAGCGCAGCCGCCGCGGTCGGGTTCGAACCCGGGAACTCCGGATCAGTAGCTTACACTCGCATTTCGCAATGTGCTTCGGTAAATGCGGGCCTTCTTTCTTTTATTCTACACTGCGCTCATGTTCCCTCGTTCGCTCAGACGACCCCTTCCGTGCATTTCACATAAGGTCTCCTATGCTTCGTACCACAGCAACGTTCCTCGTTTTCCTTCTTGCCTTCGGTACGGGCGCAAAGGCCGGCGAGCTTTCTCGTGGCGCCGAAAAACCAGTGGTACAGTCTTGGTGAAAAGTCTTAAAGCCACAGTGTTCAGCTGCAGTGAATTGAATGTTCCTTGAATGCTCCGTGTAGTGGATCATTCAAAACACAAGTCAAGCACGAAGCTTCTCTCCTTTCCTTTACGGCGCGGTTCAGGTGTCCACCGAAATGTGAGAGAGATACGTATCGCGCCATTTCCTTTCCTCAAAAACCAAAACAAACCTGAAGGCTACGCTCCATGCATACCAAGCGCTCTTAATCAAGTGGTCACGCAGAACGTTGCGCGTCAAGTGGATCAATTGAGCTAACGCCCCTGAACAGACCGCCATGTGAAAGTATACCTGATTCGACACGATCTTGTAAGTACCGCGCTCACGAAGTTCGACGACCGTTCTGAAAAATTTATCGGTCATGGAAATCTGCATTCAAGAGTTCACACGAACTGTAATTGCTGCCAACAATGGAATCCAGACCTCAAGAGGCCCAGACTGGTCCAGACTCCCAGAGGCCTTCCTGTACGAAGTCTCTTATCGCCGCGACCGCATACCAATGACCGGCCGTAAGCCATGCACCTACATTGAGGTCGGCGATTTCTCTCTTTCTCGAGAACCATGATCGCAACTTAAGCTACTTTGGGAGCGCTGTCCCAGTGGTCAATCCCGATCTGAGTTGAGAACCAGCGGGTGGGCCAATGTATGGCTGGTATGGCTCATCGTTTGTGGGTACAAAAAGAACACCTAGACGATCCAGGTCTTTGACGCCAGCCATGCTTGTTTATACTTGTTATACTTGTAAGGTCCGTCATATCAACGAAGAAATATATTTGCGAAAATTGACCCGCTTTGTTTTTCGCGGCATTGACTCGCCTTGGCCGCAAAAGCGGCTTCGCTTGGTTTGTTCGGACTCGCTAGCTGCCTAGAAATGAGAAAGCATTAGAAGTCACATAAAGTGCATCTCCGTTACGTAGAACTCCGGTGCGCTGCTTTCAGGAGTAATTAAAGTGATGCCTTAGTGGCTGCGTCCGCCGTAGCTTGCTAAATACTGCCGTTTTTGTTGCTGCTTTACAGCGGGGGCATGTCACTCATGAGAAACCAACATGGCTGCCCTTTGAGAACCGTGCTCGCTGGGAGGAATGCGTGCGCGCTTCGCGTCACTCGCTGCGTGCGTAGAGTGTGAGTGAGCCCCCGACGCCGCAGCGGCAGCAGCACGGCAGCAGCCGACCCTCGACATCGGGAGTCGCCAGGTGAGCGCATGCCCGCCGTCCGGCTGGGCTCCGTCGGCGGCGCAGGTGCCCTTCTCGGGCTAAGCCTATACCGAGCCGAGTACGGTACTGCTCGGCGAACGAGTCGGCCGAGCATCGGCACGCGAGCCCCGCGCGCAAGCTGGTGGGATGGGCCCGCGGCTAGCACTCGAGCCGGCGCGCCCACGCGGCTGGCGCCCCGCGAGCAGCGGCTGACAGCGCCCGTGGTCACTGGGCTGAGCTGAGTCGCATCCAATGGACGCCTGCTTGCGCGCTGGAGACGGGGTGCATTTCTAGGCTAAGCGATCCGTGCCAAGCGCTGCTCATGAGTGGCGCCGACACCCCGAACGCGGGACATGGGATGGGACGTTAGATCGCTCGCTTTTTAGGATGCTAGCACGCCGTCGAGCCGAGTCATCCGCAGTGTGCCGCCGGGCGCGTTCGTCGGAGCGTAAAGCTCGATTGGAGGGGTCCGCTCGGAGTGGCGTAAAGTCTGCTCACCCTCGACAATGCTGCACCACTCACGGCAAAATGCCATTTTCGGAGTGATCGAACTACTACGCTCATTTTCACGTCGTAGAGAAACGGCCATTCGCTTGGACGTGGACGGCACACATTCGCGTTGGTAGCTGTCAGGAGTGGTCCGACAGAGACCGCACATCATAGCAGGCGCCGTCCAGGCCGCATCGCGGCTGTCAGATAATGCAGTTTTGTGGTAATCGTCAGACAAGCACTGAAACTGCGGGTTAGGGTGGTCTAAAGACCATGAAATAAGAGGAACTGAGTCGCTTCATGAACGGGTATCATCGCATAGCTAGGCCGTGATCGTCAGATGGTGCTGTGCCAGCCAAATAATCGCGGTATTCTTCAGGCTCTGTAGGAGTAGGAATGGCAGTTATCACACTAACAAGTATGTAAACTCCTTTCAACTGAATCGAGGCTATGACCCTGTGGAGTATGAATGAAGAACCAGCCTGTGTTGCCAGTGAACAAGTTCGACTCCTGTGTTGAAAGTTGGTCTAGGCGAACTTGCTTCTCGGACCATTGGACCAGCATTTGACTCCCTGGCGCCATAGTTGCTATAACTTTCGTGCTAGGTGCTACCATCATGAATGACAGTGGCATATGTCAAGATATGACGGAAGGTTGAGATGAAAGCTTCCGGTGCAGTGTAGAAGGCTGGTGTCACATCGTGTACTTCTGTGCTTGATTCACTCGTTGGTTTCTGTGTCAGTTTTTTCTAATCTTGCTAGCAGTGCTGCTGTGATAGCAGGGCTTCCCTCATTTAAATTGACACTGCTTCTTCTCGTCCAGGCTGCAGGTTGGAATTGTTAATACTGTTCGTTCTGCCTGCCACCTGCCATGGTGGCTGAGTGGGTATGTAATTTTGACTACTCAGCCTGAGGCGGTGGGTTTGATCGCAGCCATTGCAGCTGCCTTCTGGTGGATGCGAAATGCAAAAATGCTGATTTGATAGGTTTTGGTCGTGTTATAGCAACTCGGGTGGTTCATATTTTTCCGGAGCTCTTCACTGCAGCATGCTGCAGCCCATATGTCACATAGGTACACAAGAATCTATCAGCCGTCATTCGTTTTACTGCCTGTTATCAATTGTCATTCTTTTACTGTGTATGGAGTTGGGACCTGAGTGTAATGATCGCTTAGTCCCTTCTCTTAGGGTTTGAAAATGCTGGTGCTATTCAGTATGATATGTTGTAACTCAGCTCTTGTAGTGCATGCTTCGATCTTTTGGTGCAGCTTAACTCTGTGCTGGCTAGTTGAGATTTTCGTCGCCTTCGTTTATTCAACCTTCTTATGGGCTTTGCAGAGAAGTGCATTTGTGGCGTAATGTGTCATTAGTGTAGTCTGCATCTTTTGATTCTAGTAAGAATCCTGAAAGAGGTTGTTCAAGAATCAATTCTCATCTTTACCATGTTTTTATTCAATACCTTTTCAAAATGCTTTGCGGGGACCATGGTTCAAAAGCACACTTCTTTCTGTCTCATTTTTGAAGTCAGCACTTTGGATCTGTAGCAGGGGTTCTCGAACTGGGTTCCATGGGACCCTGGTGTTCCTTGGGAGTGCCTTTGGGGGTTCCATTAGGCCATGCTTGCCTCAACCCCAAAATTTCCTTTACATACATTATTTCGGGGCTAGTCACACTGTAACTGCATATAGCAGACTGCTCCACTGCACAGCCAGTAATTATTAAAGGAAATTTGGCATTTCTTGAGGTTAACTCAGTGTATGTTTGTTACTTTGAGTAAAGCAACATTTGAACAAAGAACATAGTGCCCATGCTGTCCTTGCTTTTTCTGTATGCTGTCTGAATGCTGTGCTGTTTGTTGAAGCATTTCTTGCAAGGCCATGTGTCTGCGTGCTCTTTATTGCATGCATATCAGGCAGGTAGGGACGGAATCCAAGACATAAGGGGTTCCTCAGCACTTGTTGGTAGCCGTTTTGGGAAAGGAGATGCCAAATGTTAAACCTTCCATGTCGTGAGGTCATGGAAATATTATAGTTCTGTCTGTCACACTGTTCAGAACAGCTGAAGTTATGGCAGGAAGGGTTGTATTGACATACTCTTTCTCAATTTCTCCCCCAAGCTATTCATGCGCTATTTGCAGTGTTTCCTTGTGTAGGCGATACTATCTAGATATGCTGACATGAGGAAAAGCCATAGTATTTTAAAAACTAGACACGGCAATCAGCAACAGTTGCAGAGCTGAAAAAAATGCGCTTGTCCAAGGGGTTGCTGATGTCAGTCCTGAGCTAATTTTGTAAAAAAAAAGTCGTTTATTGCATTTCAGATTATGGAGTTGTTATGAGAATACTCTGAGAAAAACATCTGCATGCAGGAAGAGTGGTAGGCACCACTAGAGGGATACAAAGCCTTACAGGGAATGGCTGGTTGTGGCTGCGAGTAATGTGGGCAAGAACTTTCAGCTCCGTGGATAGTGTAAGAAAGCATGTCAAACATAGTGGGGTTTTTTAGGGAACCTCAATCTTTATAACGTTTTAGTTTTAGAGTAACCACAGCAGTTTTCAAGAGGTGCAAAGGGACCCCGTGTTTCTTTGCTTCCCTTCCTTACTGCCCGACATGCATGCGAAAGAGACCGTGCTACTTGCAGCCCATCAAAAATTCCCATATTAAAATAATAACAACTGGCCGTATAGCAATGCAGTCTGTTATGAACAATTACAGAGTCCCAAGTCCTAAAATAAAGTGGGTGAGGGAAAGGTGAGCCAAGTGAGTACATGACTCTTGTGGCTTTCTGTGATTGGCTTTTTGTCCTTGAAATTGCACCAGATTAGTATAAAGTCTTACTGGTCGAAACTGAATAGAACATGAGTTATTTATGATATCGGTGTTCTTAGATGTGGTAGCAGGTGTAGCATATTTCATTCATGTGCTCAACCTTACGTCTGGTAAGGTGGAAGTGCACAGTTTTTGCTGCTGACATTTAGCATGTGACATGTAACACTCGGGACACTTAACACGGTCACCGTGTCAGCGACTGTTGGAGTCCTTATCCCTGTGCATTGTGAAACACCCTTATGTTTTCTTATGCGCAGCGTGACGCTCCACTTAGCCACTGGTGAGACCAACTTCTTTGAGCCACTGACAGATAACAGTAGCAACATTGCATGTGTGGTTTTTATGTGCACTTTGAGCTTACTGTGCTGTCCCACAGCTTCACTGCATGACAGCATTCATTGGCACGCAGTTTGAATATGGGCCATGACCCACTGGTGACCTATCACGCAGCGGACATGTAAATGTTCTGAACCTTTTGTAATCCTAAGGCAGCTGTTTGGTTCAGTTATATGTTTTGATGGCAGAGTAAACAAGCTAGCGGTGACAGGCTGTGGGACAAATTTATCAACCTTGTGTCTCCTTTAAGGGGCCACAGAAAGGGGTGTGTGAGCTTGGCTTTAAAATGGTTGCATTATGTAGAGTACAGGCCACCGAGCGTTCATGCCGCGTATGAGACCTCAAAAGCAAGCGGGAAATTTACAATACATTTTTAAAAGTCCCGCTTTCGCACCTCGCGGCGACGTGCGGTGTCGGGCTTTCGTGCGAAACGTAGCATACGATGTCACGTCGTACAAGTGATGTCAGCAGCCGGGGGTTATCATTGGTTCACGGCATATCCTTTCAGACGTCACGCGCTGCCACGGCCTCGGCCACTCTGCACGCGCCACAGCGGGTAGAGGTAGGGGAGGGGCCGAGTGGGTGGGGCCGGCGGAGGCCTGCGGCCGTTTTGGTGTGCGAGAGGATAGAGAAAGGCGCGAAGACGCGGAAGTTAAAATTTTGTCTCCATATAACCCAGCTTCCACAAAAAGCATTAAAAACATTTTTGCTGGAGGAAATTACGAACCGGCATCCTTTAACATCCCAGACAGATAGCAGCTTTATTAAGAGCCCCTTTCTGGGGCCCTTTAATGTTCTCCATGGCAAGGCCTTCACCTTAAGAAAGCAAATGGGGTACTAGATGCCTGCAACCAAACTTCAGGCATTGTAGTGAGAATTGGTAAAAGGACTTCACCACAAGAAACAGTCCTGACCTTTTGATGGGAACTCATTTAAAAGAAATATTGCTGAAGTATGTGGAAGAACTCTTCAGAAAGAACAAATGTTTTGCACTTGGCTCTTAATGGTTCAGTCTTGAACAGGTCTAAAGATTTGTTTGAATTATGTGGAGTTCCAGTTTAAGGGAGCCTTTTTAATACTTGATGTTGATGGGACTAAATTATCTGTTCGTATAAACCAGATGTTCAAATTAGATGAGTTCGAATGAAAAAGATTTGGCTGTATTTTGCTGGTGATCTTTCTGTGAGTGTTTAATGTTGTCTTGAGTTATCATGAATCCAATTAGAAAGTAGTTGTCCAGCTATGGTCAGTGTGAGGTGAAAGCTAGCCAGGATGGTCATTGAGCGATAACATGGCAATTGAAAAAGGAGGGTGAAAAAAGAAAGTACACATATCTTCAAAAGGGTCGCTTCTATGTAACAGGGCAACAGACTCCACATGATAATGCATAAGGAAGGGTACCCACACGTCAGACACTTCCGACAGATTTTCTTGTTCCACAATGCCTCGCATAACTGCCAGGCTCTTCCTATGGTTCTGCACACTTCGAGGTTTCAGGGTGTATTGCAGGAGATGGCCCTGGCAAAGATGAGCCACAGTGACTGCTTGCAGCTGTTAAACCGCCCATCTGCCCCGTGGATTTGGAAACATTGCGGTGAATTGTCGAAAGGGCATGTCTACCCTGTCATGTAATGTTCAGCCCCACCAGTGGATAGGTTAAGTTCTTCAAATCAGTAGCCCTTTAACATTGTAGTGAGACGCATAGGTAAGTCTAGGAGTGTTACAAGCAGTATGTGATTGTTCCTTTGCTTGAATTCTCATTCATTACCCCGACTATTAATACTGGAGCATTGAGCCTGGAAACAATTTTACGTGATGGCATTAACTTGTGGCCATACTGTCGAAAAATTCCTGCACTAGAAACTGTTCAAGAAGAGGCAGTTACGGGGCTTCTCTTTGTGTTGTAGCCTCACTGGCAATGGGAAGAGGTGGCATATAGCCTACTAGTGCTATGGTAGCAACTTTGACCTTCAGCATTGTTCCTTGGTTGTAGTATGCCTTTGTTTGACAATTTCAAATGTTTAGCATTTCAGTGTTGGTATGGGCTGGTATGGCTGCAGGTAATCTAAGAATGCATCCTTTCATATGCTATGTCTCTGAAGTCCACATTTTGTCTAAGGATGTGTGTTTACTGCATAGATGCATATCAGATGTAACACTGAGTGAGAGCTAACTTTGCAGGCTAATTCGATTGTTTTGTCATTTTTTTGAATGCGTGTGCCAAAGGGTGTGCGATTCAGCAATACACAGCATTACTCATTGTGAATAATGATGCAAAATAAACGCAGTGGAGGTGACTGTGCACATTCTTTCCTAGTGTCATGACTGTACAAGACCAGTTCCTTGTCATTTCTTGAGTACACTCTGGCAGGAGATGCAGTCCGGCCTCTTTTGTCACAGATGCAATGAACCATGTGTCCTGAACTATGTTAGTGTTACAATTCATTACAATAAAGAAAATGGGCCAAGTGTGCATGTGTATCCCATCTGGAAAGGTGGGGTGTGTGCTTGTTGTATGCCTCTCCTGTTGTGTCTCGTGTTCAATGCCTTCGGTTGTGTTTGCAGTGTTGGGCCTGGCGGTGGCCGGCGGGGGGCCTGGCTGAGGGGCGCGGGGGCGCATGACGAGCCGGCGGCAGCCGGGGGGCCCTCCCTCGGCGACGGAGGCGGCCCCCCGGTCGCTGTGCGTGGCCGTGGTGGGCCTGAGCGGCACCGAGCGCGACAAGGGCCCCACGGGCGTGGGCAAGTCGTGCCTCTGCAACCGCTTCGTGCGGCCCCGCGCTGACGACTACCACACGGACCACATCTCGGTGTTGAGCCAGACTGACTTCGGGGGCCGTGTGGTCAACAACGACCACTTCCTCTACTGGGGCGAGGCGCGGCGTCCCGCAGCGGGGGGCGGGGACGCTGACGGTGCTCCCGAGCTCAGCGTGCATGTTGTCGAGCAGACCGAGTTCATCGACGACTCGTCCTTCCAGCCGTTCCGCAGCGGCAAGACGGAGCCATACATCAAGCGGTGTGCGGCGCTCCGCCTCTGCTCGGCAGAGAAACTCATGTACGTGTGCAAGAGCCAGCTGGGCATCGAGAAGGAGTTCGAGCAGCGGCTGCTGCCCGATGGCCGCCTCAACGTGGACGGCTTTGTGTGCGTGTATGATGTGAGCCATGTGCCTGGGCGGCCGGCTGATAAGCAGGCGGAGTTTGTGGCCGCCCTGCTGCAAACTCTGGTGCGCACCCGGAAACCGGTTGTGCTGGCCGCCACCAAGACGGATGAGGCCTGCGAGGTGCACCTACGGGAGGCCGAGCGCCTTGTGGCCCGCAAGGAGCTCAGGTGAGCGATGCCAGTGCAGCTTACGTGTTCTGCCATGCAGTTGGTGCTGGTGGATGTTCTTAAAGTGAAGCTGGGTGTGGGTCTAGCAAGATGTTCCCAAACTGCTATACATTTCTGGAGTAGAAGGCCCATCTTGTCATTTTCTTACACCAAACAGTAAGACTCCCATTCTTTGTTCTGTCTGGCATGGATTTTGTGTTACCTCCACACTGCAGAGATGCAGCAATAGACATGTTAAATTAATGTTCAACTCATTGGGAAGGTGTGTCAGATCACTATGGGCATTGAGGTGCTGCAGTTACTGAAACAGTTTTCTTCCTAGGCCAAGTGGTCATGGCTTATATGGACATTGGGAAAGAAATTAGCTGGAAAATAAGAGCGTACAGGATACACTACGCAGGCACTGCAGAGTTATGAACAGCATCTTAGTGATATCTCTCAAAAGGAAAGTATCTGTGTCTCTTGCCATTATTCACCTGCCACAGAATGGCGGAACCAGCAAATGTACCACATGCATGAGAAATGCACTCATCTTTGGGCCATCTTGATGGGTGTCACGAACTCCCTTCCTGGTGGGTCCTGTCCATCCATCCAGCATGGTGGCTGTTCTACTGAGCTCAAGGTCATGGGATTGAATCCAGGCTGTGGTGGCCCCATTTCGATGGAGGTGACGTGCAAACAGGCACACGTCCTGTGTGTGGTCATCTTACATTAAAGAACCTAGGATAGTTGAAATAATTCAATATGGGGTCTCGCATAGTCCTTGTGCAACTCCGCAACAAATTCCAGATACCCCACCACCACTACTGCCAGTCCCTTCCTGCTGGGCATTGGATACTCAAGCGGCTTCCCTCTAGGGTTCCTTCTTCTGAAGTTGCAGCTCGCGAATGGCGCAGATTGACAGCAAAAAGCTGGTGATATGAGGGAATGCGCTCAGATGGTCAGAACATGGTGAATTGAAGGAACGTGACTTGCTGGGCCACTTGGTGCATACTGACACATACACAAAAAGAGGAACTACACAAGGAGGTCACTGGAGCACAGCTTCAGTGCCCAATTTGGTTCTGTGTGTTCCAGCATCGTCCTTGTGTAGTTCCTTCCTATTCAAGTACACAAGTTTGTTTGCTACCAGTATTTTTTTTTCCTTTGTCAGAAAGTGATGGCTTCCACATTACTGGATGCCACGGTGTTATAGGGTAGCGCAGTCTTATTGTTTGGAAGAACGAGTTGAGGAGGAGGGCTGTGGGCTTTGGGGATGGTAATATTAAGTTGGCTCTAGTTCTTTTGAAACTCGATGGCTAGGGAAAATTCTTTGAGAAAGGGTTGTTTTAGTGGTGCCGCATGTCCCCACGTTGGTGTCTTATGCTCTGTGAACACTGTTCCATGGGCCCTTTCTTGATAGCGTAGCGAGTGATGGAAATGAAAACGATGACAAACAGAAAAAGACCAGCATAGATTTAAGAATAAATGCACGTTGATGATACTGTGGCAAAAATTAAGAGGTGGAAGTGGACTTTGGCACGATATGTAATGCGCAGGGAGGATAACCTAGGGTCTCCCTGAATAACAGTGTGGACACAGAAGGAAGTGAAGTATGGTTTGGGGGCAGGAGAGGCTAATGGGGACTTTTAGGCTAACGAAGTTCGACGGGACAGGGTGGCGGTGACTGACGTGACGCAGGTAGCCGAGGATCACTAGGCAAGTCATGTATGTGTCTTGCAGCAGAATTAACCTGTATGATGGGGGTGGTTACGATGGGGAGGATGCTAACCCTGTTTAGCACGAAGTGAAGGCCTAGTTTATGTTCATGCTGCTTGCAGTCAAAGTTTTAAGGTTTGAACTTCCAAAAAAATGACGCTGTAAAGGTGCTGCAATATGCAAATGGTGCTGCATTTTGCTGGGAAACGACTTGAAGGATTGCTGAAGGGATACACCATAATACGGTGCAAAGAAGAGAAACGAATGCTGGCAACTCTTGAAGTTGTGGATGTCATACGTGTACACCGCTCATAAGCACTTCTGTATGAGCAAAAGTGTACGCACAAAAGAAGCACGCTGCCTCCTTGCCTGCCATTAGCTCTTTCCTTAGTGTGCTTATTTAAATGAACCAGTTTGAACGATGGTGGGAAACAGTGTTTTCAACACACGTGTGGCTGTTTCTGGACATTTGACACCATTCTGTGTCATCATCATAATCATCACCATCATTAGCCTGACTACACCCACTGCAGGGCAAAGGCCTCTCCCATGTCTCTCCAATTAACCCTGTGCTTTGCGAGCTGCGCCCACCGTACGCCTGCAGACTTCTTAATCTCATCCGCCCCCCTAATTTTCTGCCGCCCCCTGCTACGCTTGCCTTCTCAGTTACCCTTAATGGACTATAGACACCAAAACGATGCGTTAGACATTCGTATACATGGAGCACCCTGTGGTATTCATCTACGACTGCTAAATAATTTATAATTGAATTTCTTCTTGACGTTGTTTTGATTTATTATTATTATTCAGCGGTTGCAAGAAAATACCACCTGATAATCCACGTATTCTAATGTCTAACGCATCTTTTGACAGAAGGAAACGCGCAGTAAAATTATGTGTCTGTAGTCCTTTAAGGACCAGCGGTATGGCGATGGAAATTCTTTGGTTTTACTTTTTTTACTTTTGATGTTCTGATATTTCTCAAAGGAGCTTCTTTTTTTACCTGTCTAGGGAATCTGTCATCTCAGTGTGTTAGTACCTGGAATGGCGTCTTCATCGTGCGCTGACTCCTCTCAGAAAACAGCACTTATCTTGGGGTTCCGGTGCTCTGACGTTGACTTTTTTTTTTTTTTTGTGCAAGTGATAGTGGGGGGCTGGAGACGTGTTCGGCAGCTTCTTGACATTGATATCCAAGGTGTTGTACAGCCTCTGTCGGCTCATGAGAAGCTTAAGCTTGAGCCTCGGATCACAGAACAGAGTTCAAACTGCCAGCTTTGCTTTGTGAAGTGCTAAGCATAAATGAGTGTGCCTTACAAGGCCTGTGAAGTGCACTTGTGCTTTGTAGCCTGCAGGGACTCCTTTTAGAGAGTGACTCAGTAGTCTTAGCTTCAAATTTTGTTTTGATGACTGGGTAGTTTTCAAGTTTTGCAGGATATTTACTTAGTACTTAATAACATACAAATGCAGTGCTGTAAATTTTTTTGCTGCTTATATTTGAACATGAATTACCTTTGGTGCAAATTTTCATGTCGGTCACACAAACTTTGCCAGATATTTTTTTGTGACTGTGCATATGACACCCATTTTTTTTTTTCTTAGTGTATTCCATGAAAGATGGTAGCTTTTGGTGCAGAAACAT
This sequence comes from Amblyomma americanum, assembly GCF_052857255.1. Lineage (NCBI taxonomy): Eukaryota > Metazoa > Arthropoda > Arachnida > Ixodida > Ixodidae > Amblyomma > Amblyomma americanum. The sequence continues at coordinate 54,244,324 of NC_135507.1, forward strand.
TTTTAAATTCAAGGCCAAACGAATTTTTTGAGCACAGTGCCCTAAAAATTCCTTTTCTTCTCCGGTAAGGAAAGAGAATGTAGCGATGCTCGCATCCGTACACAGCACATTCTGTGTACCAGTGTACCACCAGTGTAATCACCAGTACACATGCTGTGTGCCAGTGATTTTAGCTTATCTCTTGTTCCTGAACAGTGGACTAGCTCCCATTGTTTGCAAAGCCTTGCCGTGTGGTCAAGCCTTAAAATGAAAGTGCTGTGTGCTTCTTAGTGCCTCATATTAAGGATAGGTGTGGTGGTGGTGGTAGTGGTTTATTTAAAAATAACATAAAAGGAAGGTAAAAGATTTTTGCTAGCCCCAGCATCTGCCATCACGTGCGGCGGCACCTGAGCTGGGGCAGCGGAAAGAAAGGATAGCAGGCAGGTGGGAGAGATGAAATAAAAGAGGTGAGGGGACAGAAGAAAGACATGGGGGGAGGTAAATAGTAAACTACATAAAATAGATATACACTGTATAAAAACATTAAAAGTAAACACTATAAATGCAAAATAAATATACTATATACAATTTTTACACAAACAGTCAAAAAGTCAGTTGTCTTCGCGGCGCGCGTGTGCTGATGACGGGAAACTCGGCAGTCAATGGTCACACGCGCGCCGCACTTTGCACACAACAGCTGGTGTGGGGCGCCCAGCTGTTAGAGCGTCCGAGGTAGCACACACGAAGCGTTCAGTCACAGCACTGTACTACCTGGCGCAGAACAGGCGGGACGTCAAGCCCGCCTGTTCGAGAAATACACACAGGCTCACCAAGGTTCGCTCGCGGTGTGCGCGCACTGCCTTGCGGCCACAGGAGCGTCTTCTGATGACATTTTTGACCTGTCATTGAATTCAGTCCTCTGAGCCAGGTTTGTGTGGATTATGAGTCAACTCTGAATCCGAGCTGAAGGATGCACTGGTGGGTTATGTGAGCTGTTCTCAGAGCTGCCACTTGATGGAAACAGAACAGCATAGAACTGTTGGTTCGTGCCCATCACAGTCATCATTTGGCGCATTTTATTTGTTCAGCAGCCCACCCCTATTACTAAAGAACGTCTCTATTCTGTATTAAGAGTAGTAATTTGCAAATAGCTTTCTCTATAATAATTTTCTATAACAATCATGTTCTATAATAACAATCCGGCCATGAAAACATTGTGTGAATGCATAGATTTTTGACACCTCTCATAGCACTACAGAACAGGGCTATTGAGACTGCGGAGCATAAAAAAAAACAGCAGCAAAGATGTACTGTCAGAAACGCAGCCACAAATACATTGCCGAAAAGGCCGTGCACGAAGCCTTTTCTGCACTTGCAAATGTCGCTGGATAAGTAGTCAACATTAGCACGGCAATCACTGCTGCTGTGCACCCCATAGAAGCATTTTTTCTATGAGTTTACAGTAACAATGAAAAACTCCGTCAGCTTGAACCTTCTGCGGCACATGATCACTTGCCATGGTGACATGAGACCAGCACGTATTGCCAGTGTGATGTTGCTGCGCCAATATTGGTTTGAGGTACCCGTGTGGATCAGGCTCACTGCCCCCCCCACCCCCTCGTCGTCTAGAAAAAGGAAGACAATTTTGGAGATCAAAAACTGTTACCTTGAGGGGACACGGAATCTGCGCACATGATAAATTTGTCATCGATGTAGTACCATGTCATTTGTACACAAGGCTTTCTTTATGTATCGTATTATCGCGCCTACAAGATTGGAGTAGTGAGATGTCGCTGCTTTCAAAATTGCGTTTGAGTTTTGTTAGCCTGGTGAAGACTTGGATTACCAGTCAATCATGGTATCAGAATGTGTGAATGTTTAAATGACGGTAAATTTTTTCTTTCTCTCAGAGGCATCAAGTAAATTCAAAGCTTCCGTGGGTTACTTTCTCGAGAAATGTAAACTAATACCGGATGAAATTGAGGAATTCGGTTACTTACTAAACTGAGCAGCACCGCTGTTTATTTAGCCACAGTTGTGCCACAAGTGGCACACACTGTCCGCATGCAAGTGGTCACCATTTTAAATCTTTGTTGCCTGTGTGTGTTCTAGTGTTAATATATTCTTGTTCTAGTGTTAATATATTTTACAAAGTGTTGTACATTCTGAATACCTTTGTAACCCACTGCCTGTATAGGCCTGTCAAAGGCTTACAGTATTGCTAAATAAATAAATAAATAAACAAAGACCAAAGTGCCCAATGCTGACAGGCTCCTGTTTACACACACTGATGTGACAGCAACGCCATTTAGTAGCAGGTGTACAGTATGGTCCATTGTTAAAGGGAACATTCGGTCATGTGTCGTTGGCTTTCCGCGAGGCGCTGCTGCGAGACAGCCGGAAGGAATGCCGCGCTGATTATGGAGCGGAGTTTTTTTCGGCATTCTGTCCCCTTGCAGGGATCTCATTTTTCACACCCACAACGCATCCATTACCTCTTCTCGCTGCTGAATTGGCTTTTTCCATTGTGTGGTCGCATTTCGTGCGAAATAAGCAACATTTTCTCCGGACTAGGTTATCCACGTGTGAGTGCCTTGGTTCATATGCCACTCAGCGTGTACTGTACACGTTGAGGGGCTTTCCGCAGCAGCGCTTCGCAGAAAGCCAACGACACGCGACCGCATGTTCCCTTTAACAGTGGACCATATTGTACACTGGCAGCCACTCTATGTAGAATTTGAAGAAAGGATATTGGTGCAAGGAAAAGGAACTTGCATAGCATTGTCAACCACAGAACACGATGCATGCCCTTCTTGTCTGCATGTGAACACAAGCGACCATTTTGTTCTACTAAAGTTAACGTTGGTCAGACAAATGTGTGTTATGTATGTCTCACATAGCTGGTCAGACAGATGTGTGTGATGTCTCACGAAGCATTGTATTGCCAGGCCAGCCTATATGCATTTCCATGTCTTTGCACATTGTAAGGATTGCGGGTACTGGCCTGTATTTTTGAGACCTGCCGTGGTAGCTTGGTGGTTACTGCATGTGACTGCTGAGCCCAGGGTAGGCAGAATTGCATCCTAACCATAATGGCCACAGTTCGAAGGGGGGGACATGCTAGAACACCTGCATGTTGCATAATATCTGTGCACATTAACCTTTTCAGGCATTTTTTTGTTTCTATTGTAAATAAATATTTTTCTTTCTACATAGTAACCAGCAGTAAATTTTTTATTGGGTTGTTCAAAATTTCATAGAGAGTGTCGCGATTGATAGAAACTGCAACGATGAAATGCCACCACTTGTCAAGTAAACACCCAAAGGGTCGTGGAATCACTTTGTTTTGTAGGTGCATGTTGCACTTGAAGTTGGAAAGAAAAAAAGTGATGTAATTACTGGTGGTAATATCTGCCTGCATAAAATGGCGAATGACATGCCACCCTGCCCACTGTTTTGTGAAAAATTATTTACTGCCTTCGCTATATGACGTAAAAAAAAAATCTCATTTGCGACATGAAGGATTGTATATGCACCTGCGACAAAGAAATCGCTACTGGGTGCAGCTCGGTTTCATAAAGAGTTGCAAGTTTGCTTTGTACACAATTTAATAGAAAGCTCTTTAAAGGGATAAAGAATCTATGCAGGTGATTGAAATTAATCTGGAGCCCTCCACTATAGTGTCCCTCATAACCTACATGCACATTCAAGATGTTAAACCCCACATTCCGTACCATGCTTTTTTAAGCACCAGCGTAGTTAATCTTCACTAGGACAAGTTCACCCGAGATCTTGTGGAGGCTTAGTTTATAAATAACAAAAGCAGTGACTATGTCAGTCGTCTTGCTTGCTGACAGCTAAGTTGTGATTTCTGGAAGGGACATAAACTTCGCCACTAGTAACATCAGTATGGCTGCGAAAATTGTTACTTGCATGTGTTTTCCACTGTTGATCCATGTACCTATTTGATGTCCTTTCCAAAATAGAACCTAGTCGCGAGTCGGCACGGGCCTAGTCTTACTCTTTTTCCTGATGTTTGTTATAGCAAGACTCATTCTGGCAGTGCTTAGAACTGTGTGCAATGCCTAGGCTGTCCAGCTCCTGTTTGGGATTCCCGAGTCAAAATGGTCACTAATTGACTTAAATAAGGTCAGGTATTGTTCGGTTCTCTTCGCAGTGTAGCTGATAACTAGTACGAGGTGAGAGGAAGTGTGAAGCTCAGGATTGCTGCTACAGATGAGATACCTGCAAATTTATTATTCAGCTGTTAGAACTGAAGATAACATAGGAAGGAGCTTGCATGTTTGCTGAACTATGCTTAGCAATATTGAGCACAAATTAAAGTTGGCCTATACTGATTGAGTGATGTACTCTGATGAGAAAAAAGCAACCTTGAGTGAAGCCAGAAATTTTATTAGCTAAGTAAGGCCAGAATGTGAAGTTTGGATGTCACCACCACAGACTTTTCAATAGCAAACTGCTATGATGTCAATACATTTTAGTTTTTTTTTTGTATGTGGACCTCTTGAGGCTAGATTACACTGCCATCCGCTTCCTAACGTCATCAGTAACAGCAGTCCATAATTTTCTTAATGAACGTCAGTATCGCCGTGAGGGATTTGAGGTGAGTGGTGGGAAGAAAGTGTTCCGTTTTCAGCTGCAGATCTCCCACCAATAAACATGTTGTTTGCTGCCAGTGATTTTCCAAAGTCATAATTGAGACAAATGAATTTTTCTATAAGCAAAAGTTGGAGGGAGACAAAAATTGGATTGAGCTCTGTTCAGTGCTCCTTTGTACAGGTTCAGGCATTGAAACTCAGTTAAATGGCGCATAGCTACTTTGTTTGGATGCTTGCACTTTCCTTTCATTTGTTTAGTCCTTTCAGTTGGGCAAGCTTTTGGGGTTATTGGTGGTCGTGTGCAAAAGAAGGGCATGAAAGCAAAAATAAAAAGTTATGTGCAGAAGAAGAAAATCAAAATTCTGTGCTTCTGTTGTGTCAGTTGTCTAGATAGAATTGCATGCTCTGAAAATGAATGAAGGACTAACATCATTGCTGCTTTTCTGTGCCTTCTAAACACAGATGATCTGCTTGTGAAAAAAAGATTTCAAAGAATAACAGTGAATTCGGTACTGTGTACTCTTGAGTGTTTATTGCTATCAAGGCACAGTATACTGAGCAGCATTCCCATGTTGAAGGTTGTGCACAGACAGGCTGTTAAATTATGTTTGTGCTGTATGGATGGATGCTCTGACCTGGAGATGTAGACAGACGTAGTGGTATGCACAGCAGTGCTTATCATATCACGGTGACCTTTCCCAAAACATTTGCTGACTGAGCCTCTGTTTTTCCACTGATGCTGCAGGGGCCAGGTACCGCTGGTGGAGACATCGGCCCACGAGAATGTGAACGTGGACCTGGCGTTCCTGCTGGTGGCACAGTTGGTGGACCGGGGTGCCAAGGGGTCCAGCCGGTGGGGTGGCCGGGTGCCCTCCTTCCTGGAGGCCAGCCGGGCACGCCGCGAGGCGCTGGACCAGGCCACCGATGCCTTCCAGGCAAGGGGCTCCTCTCTTGCTCCGTGTTTAGTGGCGCCCCTGTTCCTTTACTGCACTGTGTTGTGGGGCTTGTGAAAGAGTAATCGCATGGTGAAGCAGCAGGCACGACAATCTTTGCTCTTAAGAGTGCGAAGTGTGTGATTGTGGGTGCTAAACTATATATGTCTTCAACCACATCTGCTGATGAAAGCATATTGGTTGACTGATTCAAATCTCCCTACTTGAGCTCTGCTTTTTCACCTTCACATGTGTGTCGTCATAATTTGAATGAATATTATGCTGCATTTCATACAATTCTGGTGCAGCGCCATCAAAGCTAGCGCTCTTGTTTGGGCTGCTCACATCTGTGGTCAAAGAGTAGTGGGATTCTTGTGCTAAGTGAAAAATAATGAATGCTTTGCCTGCAGGCTTATTACATGATACTTTTGTTGTGAGCTTGATTACATGCACTTTTACTGCGGACGACATGCCGTCGCATTCTCTTGCCTTGGATCACTCAGCCCCAAAACAAGTGCAGAGTAACATGCCTCCCTTTATTTTTTCATGCATTCTCTTCGTACCTTTCACAGCGTTGTATTTGGTGTATGAAACGGAGTATAGGCAGTATAGAAACCCTGTCTTAAGGACCTAGCATGCGGACCTCTTCCTTTGGGCCTTATTATTACCCACGGAAATTGTAGTTCATGCGACATTCTCATTTATGGCTCAGTGAAACCATAGCACAATACATAGTATAATGCATAGCATAGTGCGTAGTGTAGTGTGCAGTGTAGCCATGACGAGCCAACCTGATTTTTTACTGCAGGCTGAAATTTGATGGAGTTGTTTGTGCCTCTCTCGCTTTCTGCTTGGTGGCAATGTGAGGTAGTTTAGAAGAACTTCTATTTGGGCTAGATGGTTCATTGTACTCGAGGAAGAAAAACAGTAGCACTGATCGCGCATGAGATTTCTTTCTGCGCATGCCTAGATTTTCTGTATATTTGCTTGCTTTTCAAAGAATTAAGTCAGATGAAGTTAGCGCTTGTCCTATGTCATTCTTCTGCTGTGTGTGTATTTTTCGCCGCTACTGTTTCCTTTCCTCGAGAATGTGAGGTAGGCAGTGTTGTTTTCAGCGTGAGCGCAGTTAATGTGACCACACCAAGTGCTGGTGAGGTAGCCGAGCAGCTCGATTGATCAGGATCATGGGGCCATGTCCATGCGTGCAGGCGCTGGTGCGGGCTCAGGTGACGGATCCCCGCGCCCAGTGGGCGGGCTGGAGCCAACGGCTGCTGGGGGCGCCCGAGTGTGAGCGCTTCTGTGCCCTGTTTGGTCGGGCGGCAGCACGAGTGGCCTTCGAGAAGCATGTGCGGCGGTTACGCGAAGAGCACACAGCCCGGCGTGTCCGGGGATTCCTGCGTGCCCTGCCCACAGCCCTGGCCCAGCTGCTGCCTAACCGGGATGCCCTGGGGGACAGGTGGGGTGACAACAGTTTGGACTGTCCTTCCTTTCCTTCACATGTTTTGAATGGAGTTTGTTATAGCAAAAGCTACATTGGCCACGAACTTGCAGTTTAGCCGTGTCCGCATTTCCACCGTGCTCGCACTGCACCACGTGACCAACCACGTTACTGGTCACGTGACAAACCGCGTGAAAAACCATGTGACAACAACTAGCCAGACAACCAGACTAACCTGGACTTGCAATCAAGATTAACCGAGGCTAACTAAGCTATGCCTTAGCTTTCGCTACAAATATCCTGGCATAGCCGAGCTAAGCCACTGCCAGTTTTTTTTTTCTGGTGGAGGTTGACGATGCTGTTGGAAACGGGAATTGGAAACAGCTATTGCACTCTTTATGTAGCCACTTATATGCTGTTCACCGTCTTGTGCTGCATACTATCATATGTGTCTTTACTTTAGTCATAATATTGAAGCTGAACATTTAATGCCATTCTGCTTAGACTTGTGCCTTGCATCTCTTAAACATGTCACTTAGGTGGTTTCAGTTGGCAATCAAGTCCTCGAGATTCTCCTCGAGGGTCCTCGAGATTCTCAATCCCAGTCCAACTCTAAGGATTTGTGCTGCTTCTGAGAAATCCCTAATTTAATTAAGGCTTTGGATGCTGTTGCAGAACTTCACATCTGTTGCAATGGCCGAGTTCTGTGCGCTAACGCATGTCAGTGCTCTCCTCTCCGCCCCAATGTGCAGTGACTGGGTGACCGTGAAGGATGAGCTGCTGCGGCCGCACGCGGACTTCGACCAGTACTTTGTGGACGACGGGGGCGAGTGGGAGGACCACTCGCCTGTGGACGACCAGGAGGAGGAGGATGGCCGCATCCCGTTTGCGCTGCTGGACCGTCCCGAGGCAGAGGCCTGCTTCCAGGAGCACCGGGCTGCCCTGGAGGCTGAGGAGCGGCGGCAGGAGCTGCGGCGCCAGTTCCGGCAGCTGCTGGATGAGACAGGCTACGTGACACCTGGCAAGAGCCTGGGCGAGGTGCGCGTCCTCTTCATGGGCCGCGAGTGCTACGAGCAGCTACCCGAGGCCGACCTGCTCGAGGTCAGTGGGGTGTCATCTTTGTCCCCCCCCCCCCCTTTTTTTGCGGGGATTTCCCGTTTCTTTTCTACGATAGTCTGGTGCTTTCTAATGCACGAAATGCGTTATATAGTTCGTTTTGGCTTTCCTGTGTCCGGTCTCCTCATGTTCGGCCTACCATACCAGGTCCGCGCATTTCTAATAATAACTGGTTTTTTGGGGAAAGGAAATGGTGTAGTATCTGTCTCTTGGACACCTGAAGGGCCGTAAGGGAAGGGATAAAGGAGGGAGTGAAAGCAGAAAGGAAGAAAGAGGTGCCGTAGTGGAGGGCTCCGGAATAATTTCGACCACCTGGGGATCTTTAACGTGCACTGACATCGTGCACTGACATCGCACAGCACATAGGTGCCTTAGCGTTTTTCCTCCATAAAAACGCAGCCGCCGCAGTCAGGCTCGAACCCGGGAACTCCGGATCAGTAGTCGAGCGCCCTAACCACTGAGCCACCGCAGCCGTTCCAGTTTTTGTCACAGGCGTGCACCTGAGCTACGGTCAGTCTGTCCTTGCTCTGCAAACTGTGCTTATTCTCTGCATATGTGCACCTGCGGAGATACCTAAAGTCATGAAATGAGCTGACATTCTTTGCGCAGTTGGTGCTGCACTATATAAGCTTCTTCCGGAGCAACCTTACCAGTACAGATTAGAGTTCAGCTGGATGACAAAGGAGCCACCTGTGTATTTACTTGCATAGGTGACAACTCTCTGGATGCTCTATTCAGAGAGTATAGTGAGGTGGCATCTGCTGCGTAAAGAAATACTATACCGCATTTCCTGTTGGAGGTTAATCCAGGTTTAGTGTGAATTATCCTGCAAGCTTTCTCTAAGTGAACTCTCTCTTTATGCAGGCACACTGTACCTTGTGGTACTTTAGGATAATAGCTGCTTTTGGTGAGCCGAAGCTAGCTGCATGCTGCTGGCAACACACTTGAAATTACAGGCATATATGGGCATATATGAATGAGAATTTGTTTTGCTTTGTAAAGGTTCTTGCCTAGTTTTACCATTTCTTCTTTTATGCCTCCACACCGTAGTGCTTTCCCAACCCTCTTCTTAATATATACTTCCTTATACGCCTTATGTTCCCTTAGTGATTCATTTTTAACACTTACGTTCCGCATTTCTGTGGAATTTCTCAGTGAGGTCCTTTGTTTGTTAGCATGGCTGGAGCCCATTCCATGCTGACAGCAGTGCTTGCGGAAGCATGGTGCCCATGAGTAGTTGGGGCTGCTGTTAGGTACAATGGGTGTGTTATCCGCCACCCCAGGTGTACGAGGAGCACCAGCAAGAGATGACGGAGCGAGCCCGGTGCCAGTTCCAGGAGCTGCTGCTGGAGCAGGCCGAACTATTCTACGAGTTTGCCAACGTGGGGCCCGGCAGTGTCATCACCCAGGAGGACATTGCCAAGATCACCGAGGCCCTTCAGGAGGACTCCAGGTCAGGCACTGACCAGTCTTCGATCCAGGGATCAGGGTGCATTGGATGGAGCTTGGCACAATCAGGACTGAACGGAAATGGCATATGCTTACTTCTGAATATCAACAGCAGTTTATTGTTGGTAGAAGTCAGTTTGCGAAAATACATGTGCCGACTTGGATGTCGCAGGGCTCAGGCAGAAGAATTTGTCCATGTGCGATGCAGGCAGAGGTGAAGGCTTGATAGGGTGTGACCTTTTGGCAACTGGGAAGATAACTGTAGTGTCGGCTGGCCTATTTTGTTTGCTGCATGCAGTTGCTCATCTGTAGTGAGAAATTCTGTGTAGATTTATTGGACATGCTCAGGTAAAAATTGGTTTTTGAGAGAGGAAATGGCGCAGTATCTGTCTCACATCTCCGCAGACACCTGAACCCCGCCCTAAGGGAAGGGATAAAGGAGGGAATGGGAGAAGAGAGAAAGAGTTGGCGTAGTGGAGGGCTCTGGAATAATTTCAAACACCTGGGGATCTTTAATGTTCACTGACATCGCACAGCACAGGGATGCCCTTTGCATTTCCCACTGAACTCCGGCTCAGTAGCTGAACACCTAACCCCACCACGGTGACCCACCGCAGTGGGTCACATGCTCAGGTATTTTGGCACATTGAGCAGTCATGAGATGAAAGTGCTGTTTTGCTTATAAGCCGTGGGGGGGAAATGAAGCTCCAGATGTCTGTATCTGGACGGTATTCCTCCAGCATCATGTCATGGGCCTACAGTGAAAGTGAAGCCTTCGCCCCACCAATTCGCTACAGGTATAAGACGTTGGACCGGCTGGACCAGGAGCGGATGCTGATGCTTCTGCGGCACCTGGGCTTCGTGCACGGCCCTATGCGAGAGCACTGCCCGGCCAACCCACACTGCATGGATGGTATCATCGAGCAGCTTCTCCGTGCCCACAATGGCGGCGGGGGTGCCTGGAGTCCCCTGGGCAACGGCCGCCTACTGCAGTTAGTCGTGCTGGGCTCCGGGGGTGCTGCCCAGCAGGTGGCACAGGCCATGCGCGACGCCCACGGGGCTGCCTTTCGCCTCGATGACAAGGGTGCCCAGTATGCCCTCGACTTCCGCATCGTTGACGGGGATGCGGGCCTACCACAGCATGCATTCCGCACCGACCTGCCCCACGGCTGTCTGTGCGTCTACTCGAGTCAGCAGAGCCTGGAGTACATCCGCGAGAGCCTCGAGAAGACGCTGCTAGCCAACCTGGAGCAGGACGACCGGCTACCCTTCCACGGGCTGCCCCTGGTGATGGTGTACGCGGGACCCGCGGACCCCGCGCTGCGCCAGGAAGGCATCAACCGGGCCAAGAGCCTGCAGTGCCCCTTCGTGGACGTCGGAGGGCTGGACCCGGCACGCCTGGAGCAGGCCCTGGCCGCCCTGGTGGAGAGCATCCAGCGGCGGGCGGGCCGGCTCCACATCTACCAGTCGCTGCCACCGCCGCCTCCCGAGGGGGGCACCTCACGGCCAGACCTGCGGCTGCTGCTGTGCATGCTGTGTGGGGACCCGTACGCCCCTGAACACGTGCTGGCCCCGCTGCTGGCTCACCCGGGCTGCCAGGCAACGGGACCCCACTGCCTCAGCCTGGAGACCTTCCTGGGCAGCAGCAAGCGCTCCGTCCAGGTGCGCCTCCTTCTTGCGCTGCGTTTGTTGTTTGACAGCACTTTTTGTTAGGCAGCGGCAGTGCAGTGAAACCTCGTTTATTTAGACAATTCGGGCTGTTGGTGGGGTCCTGGCCCATGCCCATATAGGTCTGCGGCAGCGGATGCAACGGGCTGTCGAGGTATCCCTCCTGAAACATAGTTTCTTGGCTCAGTGTCGCCCGTTCACCACTGGCATGTGCCAAACTGCAGGTATTACAATAACCAGAGGGTCCCGGCTCTGAAAAGCAGCCCTGCTTCATAACCCTGCTCTGGTGCAAATGCATGTTTTTCTCTTGCTTCCATTTGCATGGTTCTTCCAGTGCGCTGAAACTGTGTGCTTGTCACATGTCTGCTTCATTATGAACTAATCACGTGCACAACCTGGACACATTTCCTATTGTGTAAATAGTTTGTGTATATTACCTCTCCCCCTATCCTCTCTTCCTGTCCCCTCACCTCTTTCATTTCATTTCTCCATTCTGCCTGCTATCCTTTATCTCCGCTGCTCCAGCTCAGGTGCTTCAGTATCGATGGCAGATGCCGGGGCTAGCAAAAATCTTTTCCTTCCTTTTTATTATTATTGTAATAAAACCACTTACTGGTATTACTACATGTCATTCGCTGTTGTAGTGTGAAGCCTCTTTGTACTTGACATTGCTGCTTGTGACGGGGCTCCACTGCTACAGTGTCGCACTGTGAAGGAAACACGGAGGCCCTTAACATATTTGAACAGTGTGTCACAAAAGCACGCGACCATTGTCCAGTCCTTCACCAGATAAGTTTACTATCATGCAAACTATTTTTTTTGGCACATTATTTTTGAGGTGATTCGATAATTTTAACTTCCAGATAATTAGAATGTTTTGGTTCCCTGAAGTTGCAATTAATGAGTTTTTACTGTATGTGCGTTTTACATGTGTAGAATTCTTGGCTTGTGGCAGCGTGTAGCACTGCTAAAGCATAGGCAGCTTGTGTTTTGAAAGTGAATGCATGCAGATTTCTTATAGAAGAAGGCTTAATATGAGAGTTGCTACAGTCGAGCCCACATATAACGGCCCCACTTAAGATGAACTTTCGCTTATAACGAACGATACATGCGCGACCGTCAAAATATAGGTTGTTTCAATGGCACAAAATCACACGTATAACGAACGTCATTAAGCCTTGCTGATCGGTTACAGCAAACGGATGGTATTAACACGGCGCCGCGATGAGAGATAACCTTGCCTCGGACCCTTTTGTGCGCCCGGTGCACGGCATGTTTTCCCGAGACTCATCGCAGGCCAACTGCCTGCCCCGTTTCACACCGCTCTCGAGCAAGCTACCCTTTCCCCGCCGATGCGCCTTCCAACATTGCCCTCCTCGCAGCTCCCCTCCCCTCTCCTCACTCTCTTGCAAATCCGCGCATGGCTTCCGCGATCAACCGCGCCGTCGCCGGTGCCGATCGCGGAGGCCACGCTCAGTGAAGCAGGCCTTCCGTGGGAGCCAAGAGGTGGCTGCACTGACGCTCACGGACACCCCTCATTGGTCTCTCCGCTGGCACTGTGCGTCTGTGTCTTTAGCTTGATTGACTTGATTGCCGCCTGTGCACGTTGCACGTCTACCCCATCGTGCGCTTTTGTCACTCTTGTTGCGGTGCGGACGTTTCGATGGCTTTGTTTAAATCTCGGGCCCTGGTTGTAATTCAGGATGGCGGATGGGAACACCATGCCCATTTCCATTGTATTCAGCGGTAGAGATGATGAAAGCGTCCTAGGCGGAGGTGACGGCCACTGGCGAGCGGTACTGCTTCCGCAAGGCCGGCTTTGTCGAGTGTCTGATGCTGAGCCCGATGCTTCGGAAGATGGACCAGCCCGGCGGCGATTTGTGGCAGCGCATCACCGACTTCGACATGGGGGGAGAGAGCCTTAGACAACTTGTCTATGCCAAGGGCCTCGGCAAAGAGCACGCTTCTGCTTTAAATAAACTGGAAACCTCTCTCATCGGATCTGCGCTGCAAAAAGAGACGTCGATCACGGACTTTTTCGCAAAGAAATAAATTTTGTGTATCTTTAAAGTTGTGGTCCACTTACTACGAACTTCGGGATATAACGAATGGACGCCGCGTGACGCTCATGTTCGTTATAAGCGGGCTCGACTGTATCTCTAGTTTTCAGGTCCATCTAGCATTATTTGCGCAAGTTAGACAGCACTCACTCAAAGATGTCGTCTCTCGAGGCTGTGTGCAGGGTTTTGTGTTAGGCTTGACTGATTAATAAATGCACGCGCTTTAAGGTATTGTGGTCTGTGGGCTTTTCTGAGCCAACCTATTTGTCGATTGTGTGGAGAATGTAAGGTAGGGCCAGTATTAAAGGGAACAGTCAGTTTGCACATAACAACAAATTCTGTTGTTACTTCTGTGCTCAGTGTGAAAATATCTCATTGGCATTATCCGTCCAGAGGGAAACTATTTAGAAAAAAAAGAAAAGTAAGCTTCACAGTCATACTTAGGGAGTTGATCTCTAGTTGATTGCGGGTAATGTGTTCTCTCTTCTTGCGCAGCACTTCTTGTGAGGTATATTAGCCTTGTGATGAGTGCGAGCTGTTGGGCGGTGTGTGTGCAGGTGCGGCTGGCATCGTACCATGAAGCGACGGCATACCGGGACCACCTGCTGCACGCCGTGGTGCTGGTGTACTCGGCGCAGCGGCGGGCGTCCCTGGCGACGCTGAGTGCCTTTGCCAAGGGGCTGGCGGGGGTGCCCATGCAGATCGTGGCCGTGACGGAGGCATCGAGTGCGAGCGCCTTCTTCTCAAGCGAACTCACCCAGCAGCTGATGCGGGATGGCAATGCGCTGGCTGACCAGCTGCAGGCGCACTTTGCCACCTCGTCGACGGCTGCCCCGCACAAAGGCGCCTTCTACCAGGCCTTCTTCAAGGAGGCCTGGGAGCGCAAGCCCCACGTCGAGCGGGCGTTTTACCGTGATGACGATGAAGATGATGAGGATGAAGAGTCCCCAGAAGGGGGCGCACCTCCTGTGCCCAGCCGCCAGGAGTCGTACCACCTCACCGGCGGGGGACCGCAGCACGATGGGTAGGTGAAAAACTCACTGTTGTCATTGCAGATGCCGATGGGACTGCAGAAATCTAACATCTAACATCTAACATCTTTATTTATTTCCAGAAGACAACTGGATGGTCTCTTGGGCTAAAAGCTACACAAAAGCTTGACGAGGCCCAAGAGACCATTACAAGGCAGCAGCGTAAAGAATAGAAACATAATAGATGAATAGTACATAGTACAATCCTGTGTAAAGGCCTTTCCGCGCAGTGGAGCGACAGGGAGAAGTTTCGTTTTTATGACGAGGCCTCTGAGGCACATGGCCGATGTGTTGATGGCGCGTCGGGACTCCATGCTTATCTTCATAGCGGTGTTATCTGATAAAATTGTGGCTGTCTTCTGGGGCAGTAAAGCAACAGGGCTGTGGGCACGTTAATGCAGGGCATGGAAAGTTGGTGACATTGCATGGTGCAGTTATCGACAGAAGGTTTTGATTGCCACAGCACAAAGTTGTCAAGGTGGCAGAGCTTTCGGAGATCTTTTAAAATTGGAGAATGCGCAGTTGTTCTCAAATATACTTTTGAGAGCATGCTTTCTTTTGTTTTGCATTGGAAGCGTTTCATGGTTTACCCAGTGTAGTATGCATTTCTTTTAGCAAGAAATGCTTTTAGCTCGCATTCCTGGAAAACTTAGGTGAGAATTCTCGAGGAATCATGGCGAGCTTGAAACTGGAACTGAAGCCAAACACGAAGCTGAAGTTAAGCTGAATACGAAAGCTGAGTCTTTCTGAAACATTTCGATATTTTCCATTCATATGAGATCCAACAGGAAAAATGTTAACCATGTGTCATATCCCTGAGGAGGATTTGAACCAGTGCCAATTAAGTGAACAGATTTTCTGATGCTTCGGTCCATTTGGTCATTGCCATCAGTTTTTGAATGGAAACAAATTGTCAGTTGAATTAAATAGCTAACTTGTCCTTCCGGACGTCCGGTGGGAGAGTAGGTGTATCCCAATACTGTCTGTAATGGCAATGCAGGTTGTCGGGTGAGGGCTTGTATGAGCAGCTGCCGTCGGAGGGTGGCTCCTCGTCGTCCCCACCAGGCGGCCGCGGGGGTGCATCCCTGAGCAGCGACAACGAGGCGCCCCCTGAGAACGGCACCGACCACCTGGTGCGGCCCTCCCAGCTGCGCAAGCGCCGCAGCCTGCAGGCCGGTAGGTGGCACTACCGCAGACAATGCGGGTTTGTGTGGGGGCCCGCTTTTATGGGGGGAACAAATGCATTGGCCAAGCTGGTTGCTGTCTGAATGACTGGCTACTTGAGCACAGGCCACATGGAATGGGTTTTTTAACAGTGAACAGCTCTGTGCACTCGTTAACTTTGAGTGTGGTAGTGGGAAGATGTAAGGATTGGGGTGTAAGAGAAATAGCCGAAGCTGGGGTGTAAGCAGGAAGGTAAGCTCTTGCCTTGCTATAGGCCTCACATCTTTGAGGAACAGTGTGTGTTTCTTTTCACAGCTACACTGAATTGGCATTTGCATGGGTGATGTCAAAACTCAAGTGTGTGTTTGTCAATGCAATTAAAGTAACAAATCTATGTGTAGCAATGCCTGCATTCCTGCTCCCTTTGTTCATGTCAGCATGTGCTGCCATGTACACCAAGGCTGCTTATGTGTGCGCATGTATTTTTGTAAAGCTCTGTATGTAAGGTGATACAGTAAAAGCTCGTTAATTCAACTCTCCTTAATTTGTAAATCTGGATAATGTGAACTGCCGGCTCGATCTGGGCCCCCGCCCATGTAAATCTTTGGCGTCGGACACTCGTTAATTTCGGACGCTGTGGGTCTCACACTGGTTAATTTGAACAGGTTCCCTAAGGGAGGCCGCATCCAGTTAGGACCGATGTGGCAAGAGATCATCCAAATAGCCCTACTCAGAACCTGAGCTTCATTCTGCAGAGTCGCTCCGCACCTGTGACATACGCGCGATGGCAGGCGTGACAATGAACGGACAGCGCTGTCTCTAAGAACTACCTGACCATTTAGTTTCGGTTTCGTCTCTCCAGAGTTTCGCATCAGCTCTCAGAGATGGCGGCTCGATAAGCCAGCATCAGCTAGCATCTGCCGGTCAACCGTATCCAGCTGAGCACCGTTTCAGACGCTGGTTGGCATATCGCTGCTGTTTTCTTTCTCTCTTAATTTTTTTCTCGCTGCTTCGGCGCCATTTCCTTCCCTTCCATCTGCGTGGTTTGTTCTTCCAGTGTGACAAAAGAGTTTGCTTGTCACGTGCTGTTCGCGGTTAGTGCAGTGAAGCCTCCTCACACATTATGGTGCCGCTCACAATGGGTGCGATACGGTAGCGGTGGAGCTACACCACGCTGCACCGTGAAGTATGCGGGAGGTCCTTGCGATTTTGGCAAAGTTCTGCTTCGATGCTCCTGACTGTATGCACACAGTAAAGCATTGATGGAAATGTGAAGAACAGTCACTGCCTTGCTGCTGTCATGCCAAAATCGGGCAACCATTGCCCAGTGTTTCACCGAATAAATTTACCGTGATGCATGCAGTTCCTGATCGTTTTTTCGGGAGTTTTTTCGGCGTCATTCAATAATTCGAACTTTTGGATAATTCAAGCATTTCTTTCGGTCCCTTGAAGTTTGAATTAATAGGCTTTTACTGTAGCTTGTGGCACCTTGTAAGTCTGGCTGCCATTATAGTGTACTGATATTGATGAGACAGGGTTGGCATGCCTTGCTTAGTGTTCATATGTGCTCCAGTTCAACCGTGCGCTCCGATTTGGCTCTCAAGCATGTGCTGCAGTGTACGTTAAAACCTAAGTTCACAGGGTTAAAGTAATGCAACACGAAATTTGGGTTGTATGTTCTTTCTTCCATGCGTCAGACATTAGAAAACATAAATTGCCAAGTGGAATTCACCTGTACCCACTAAATAAGTTACGTAATTTAATTTTCTCCCTTATACTGTTTGGGTTTCAATAGCCAAACAGTGGCTGTGACTTCAAAGTGGACCTAGGTGACATGGAGCATAAAAAAAAAAAAACTGCTTTGTTATTACTCCTTGTTCATTTGTTATCATTCTGGCCATTGGGGCAAACTTGCATCGGAGTTGAAGTAAATTAAATTGACGAATTGGCAGTTATATATTGTAGTTATTTTATGCCTCACATAACCTAAGTTCGAATAGATTCCACAGCCACCATTTGGCTGTTGAAGCTGAAGCCAAAACAGCATGACCGGAAAAATTCGGTTATAAATTGCTTACCAGGCGTAGAGGAATTTCACATGATGATCCATGTGTACTCACTAATGTTTTAAGGGGAGATGCTACCCAAAGACACTTTTTCTTAAATACAAAACCTAGAACAATGAAACTCTGGCTCCTTATAGAGTTTTCGAGGCTGATTTCAAATATATATTTAGTTTTATTGCAAGTTTCATAGCTTTTGTTCTGTACTATGACAAAAGTGCAAAATATAAGCCTTTTTGCCCCCCCTTTTTCCATAATTAAACTTCCATAATTATGAACCACCCATGGTTCATATTCTTCCACTTGCACTATAGAATGCTGATAGCTAAGTAAGAAGAGCACATAAAATATCATATACACATGAAAAATTGGTACTTGGGAAGTCTCCAATACCCACACCCCAGTAAGTGTTTACTTGAAATTTGCACATATATATAAACAATATTGACATTTAAATAAGATAACAGCACTCCTCACACCTTACAGAAAATGTGGGTAAAATTTCATCCATATCCGAGCACTAGAAGTACCAAAATCAAAGGGGGCAAAATCGAAAACGGGCCAGAAAATGCATTTTGAGAAAAACGAATTTGAAAGTTAGAATAAAAGTTTATTTACAAAAGAAGGCCTGAAATGTGATTAAAATTGCACAGGAAAAGAGTCAAACTGTCCTTTCAGCAGCCACTGCCATTAAAATGAGCCAGCGCCATAAGTTTGTCCCTCACGGCGCTTCCAAGCAGAGTCGTCAGCACGAGACTTTTTTCTCAGCTTGCACCGATTCGCTCTTGACTCCGCTGTCTGTTTTGCAGACATCTTTTTCTGGCACGTGTTGTCTCTTGATGAGCCCAGCACAACTAAATCTTGAGGTGGAAGCACACCCAGCTCTTCTAACACGCTCAAAACTGGAATGCCCTCGGTTGTACCAAAGAACTGCCAAAGCAGTGGCCATCTCCACAACAAATCTTGAAGCAAACCGTGTTTTCGGACAGAGAAGCCATATTTTGCTGTTTAGCGACTCCGCTGCGTTCTGAGTTTTGCCCTGAACACAGCGGGCCAGCAGCTTCTCATCAGTAAGCCTCTTATATATGGGAAGTATAGCTTTTCCCTGGGCTTTTGTGAGCAGGGGTGTGTGGGCTGGTGCAGCTTCACCTAAGGCTTCGGCACGCCTATGCTTGCACCAGGATGCTGGTCCATCTGGGCAATAATTATGGCTGCTCGCACCATCTGATGAAGAAGAATGAAAGTAGGAAGCCCAAATTGCCTGGTGCATACCTTTCACACTGCCCCTGTTGCTCGTGATAGCAATCTGATAATAAGTTGTCAACTTCTGAATGACGGGTTCCTTCAGCTTCTCCCCTCTTGGGAGTGGCTCTTTCAGCTTGCGAAGAGCAGTCCCAAGGCGCTTCGCCACATGATTGGTGCAGTCCTCCTTTTCTATATCCACGGCCCCACCATAGACATTTGCTTCTACGACTGCAGCGTAGGCTTTTGAGTCACCATCACTCAAGAATTTTTTGAACTGCAATGGTGTGTCGTAGGATTGGCTCCTTCGCCATATCCGCACTGCAGCTTCAACTTCCATCGCATGGGATGAACAATCAACATTTTGTTCAAATACAGGGCCATGAAAAGCTTGCCAAATGTCTTCATCTGGCAGGGCCTTGTGTCTACTGCACGCTAGGCAGAAGTTTGATAAAACTTCGAAATCCAAACAAAGTCCAGTGTCAAGGGACACAACTGTACCGATGCCATTGTGGCTTTTATGGCCTCTTTTGTGCCATGTACCATCGTACATAACGGCAATTTCATCGCCTCCTGCTTCACTCTGTGTGATCTGCCTGGACCTCGATAGATTTTTGGACACTGCACTCATTGCCGCATCACGAACTTTTCGGGTGATCGCAGCAAATGTCTTGTGGTGCATTGGCTTTTGCAAGCCAAGAACTGCAGAGAATCGAATTAACTGCTCGTAGCCCATTCCTACCGAGCGCGCTGCCACAACAGTTTTCACATTGACAGCGAAGGCATCGCGCGAGCTCCAGCTGTCGTAGGCTCTGCTTGCCCTCGGTCCATCACCTGCCGCACTCGAGCTGGCCTTCCCGCCCGAAAAAACTCGCCGTGATGTGTATGTCGCTGAGAGAACACTTTCGGGGCACGCACTGTTCTCGCAGCGTAGCTCAAGAAATGACGCAAGTCCTTTGCGTTTGTCGGCTGGTTCACAGACGCACACTTCCGAACGTCGGCACGTTGGACAAACCGCACCGCGCACAAGAATGTTCAGTGCCGTCAAGTCCGTGATCACAGACGACTCCTCATCTCGCACTCTTCCTTCGTCGTCAAAAAGTGCAATCTTCTTTTGCGAGGCACTGACGTACTCCAACGGCGCGTCGAACTCGCCCGAGGAATCGGCGTCGCTGTCGCTAGGCCTCGCGGCCGCGGGTGCACTTGCCGTTGGGCGAGTCTTCACCGTTGATTTGCGTCGGCGTCCTCTAAATTTGTGTACGGACCGATACTTCACTGGCCGGTGACTACGCCTGCTACTG
This sequence comes from Amblyomma americanum, assembly GCF_052857255.1. Lineage (NCBI taxonomy): Eukaryota > Metazoa > Arthropoda > Arachnida > Ixodida > Ixodidae > Amblyomma > Amblyomma americanum. Next base: position 54,264,386 of record NC_135507.1, read on the forward strand.
CCGCCTTCATCCATAACGATTATAAATACGAAAATGAAAGTTGTTTATCTACGCGGCTCGACGAGACAACGGACCCAGCAAGTAGGCTTCGCCACACGTAAGGTGCGCAGCTGCCAATGGCGATCCCCAATCCGCACCACGTGATTCGCAGCTCTCGAAAAACGCGGCACACGCATGCCTTTTATTATTATTTCTTGCGCTATAGCAGCCCTGGCAACCATGGTTATTGGAAGGAGGAAGGCTTGGCTGAGCTCCGTATGCGATCTGCAGTGGCTAGCGGCCGCGAGACGCTAGAAGACGGCGCATTTTCGGACTTTTAACAGCCACCCTGTGCTCTTTAAACGCAATTTTGACCCAGTTACAGTTCGAATTCAGCTTTAATTTTTATTTTCATAATAGTAGAGGCATTAAACTTCGCAAAACAAGCGAAAACAAAAAATGTATTATTTTAGAAAAAAACCGCGTTTTTCAACCCGCATCTCCCCTTAAGCAGCATTTCAGAGAAGGAAACGCGCTACCAAAAACTTGGTGTCTTTACTCCTGTAAAGGATGACGAGGTGGTCTGTTTGTCTGTTTATGAAACCCGTCTGGTGGTTGCTTTGGCCAGTTTTTTCTGAGAGAGCAGTTTGAATGGGTTTTCCTCGTGTAAATAGTTGTCAGGCGGTTACATTCATCACTGCACAGTGGGTTGTCACTGGCGGAGTGAAGAAAGACTGAGCAGCTTCCTTTCTTGCGTGCAGAGCTATATCGCCAGCAGCCTTACCCGAGCTCAGATTCCATGGAAGGACGGGTTCCACCGGCGCCACCCACCCTGGTGACCTTTGGAGGGGGTGGTCCGTCACCCCTGTCGGTACCACCTCCGCTGACCGAGGCACCCCCACGGTGCGCCCCGCCACCTCGGCTGTGCACAACGGGTCGACGGTCACAGTCTCGGGATGCGCCACCACCACCCCCAAGCTTTCCTACCGCGGGCCTGCGCAAGTCCAGCAGCCTCAAGGTGGGACGGGAGTGTGCCCAGAAATGGGGGACAGTGGCTGCAGCTTCTCCAGAAATTGGAATACAACCGATCCTCAATAATGTGCACTTGGTGCAGAGCGAAAATTTATTCGAAATATGTAGAGCACGAATTAACGGCCCGTAGAATAACACTTGGCGTTGACGGAACCAAAGCTTGCATTCGAACAAGCTGGAAGTTTGAATTGACAAGAGTTCCCTGTAAACATTGACCAGCGTTCTCTAAGTATGCCAGATGTGAAGCTAGGTTTCAAAGAAACTACCCTGCTTTTTTTTTGTAACTGTATTGGAAATCGGCAGAAATATAGTTCTCCTGTCAGCAGAAAACAGTCAGGAATATATATGACACCTTCAAAAAGTGGTTGGCTACGTTTGTTGTTCTCTTTACATATGATGCGACAGCATATGGAATCAAATTTTTAACCAGCCAAGCATGTTGGGACAGGGAAGTTCTTTTTCCCCATCTAGTAATGAGGTTTTGCTGGCTTGAACATGAGGCCCAGGGGAAAAATTGTAGAAGGTGAATGATTCTGGTGCACATCTTGTCTCCCGTGTGTCCCTTATCCTCATATCTTTTGCGCTGGTGACGTGTGCCAGGTCAGATGTCCAGCTCTTGCACACGTCAGTAGAAGCTGCAGTGCTCCTTTGCTTTTACGCACATCATACTCTGATCCCTGCCTTCTGTTGCTATTGAAAGAATCCACTGTTCTCTCCTATGTGTACATGCACCGTAGAGACTGCCTTTGTTGAGTGCTGGTGGTACGCTGGTTTGAAGTGTGACAGGGCTTAGTTCATGACATTCTCCTTTCTTGGCTTGGCAGGCATCGTACGGCCTTGGGGTGGGCCGAGCGGCGCCCGTCGTTCCCCCCGTGGCACCCGTGCCCACAGAGGAACAGGACGCCACGCACTCTGACAGCATCACGGACGACGACGACACCATCTCCTCATCGGGGCTCAGTGGTGAGTGCTTCTGCATGATATGCCTGCAGCGAACAGCTGGCAGGGTGGCTTATGCCGCATGCTGCGGGTCAACCAGCAGTGTGCTGTGGCAAAGGACCTCATTGTTGTCATCACCTGATTAGAAGAGGAAAGGAATTGCTTGTTTAATTTAGATAGCCGATAGTTTCACAGAAAGCAGAACTAACCGCTTGCTGCTGGCGATTTTCTCAACCCGCAACCTCTGCATGTTGCATACTGTGGTGTACCAGCTGAGCCATGGCTCTCTCGCCTTCTACTTTCAAATGTAAAAATGTTGCTCAGAGCCTCCTAACTTCAGTAATGTCTACCAGTGCCACCCCTAGCCATGGTGGCGGATGTGATATGTTCATTTATACCGCATGTGCCTAGTAGTACATGACCCAGCAAGGAGGGAGAGTGGTGGCTACGTGAGAACCCCCTCACGTTACCTATTCATTGAGACTGTTAGAACCAGAACCCTCGCTTTGCTTTTGAGCTCACAGGGGCGGGGACACGCATACAAAAGGATTGGAAACTCAGAAAGCATAGGGGAACACAATTTTTTTTTATGTAGGTGTTGACTAGAAGAGCTTCAAATGGGCCTAGGTGGTTTGTAATCTTCAATATTGTTATTGCGCTACTCATGGTTTACCCAAACAAGAACGACACATACAGACAGGGCACAAACTATCAACTGATTTTATTGCGTGGGAAATTTGTTTTATATGAACTGTTAAGATGAAAAAAGAAGAAAGAAGGGACACAAAAACAGTTCATATAAAACGAATGTCCCACGCAATAAAATCAGTTGATAGTTTGCGCCCTGTCTGTATGTGTCGTTCTTGTCTGTGTAAACCATGAGTAGCGCAATAACAATGTTGAAGATGTTGACTAGAAGGAGGAATTAATTGCATGATAGTCGGGTCCTACTCACTGTTCTTCCGTTTCTTGGCTTGATGTTTCAAAATGGCACTGCCCCCTGCAGACTTTCGTGCATTGTGCCGAAATGTGCTGTTGCCAAGGAGGGAAGAGCTCGCCTGACCCCCTGTGTGCGTCTCTCTCTCCTTCCTTGCTCCTCCTGCTGTACTCCTCTTTCTCCCTCTCTATGAGCAGCCAGCTGCGACTTCCTGCAGGGGGTGTACCCTCCACCCCCTGAGCCGGCACCGCCAGACTTTTCTGCCTCGGCCCGACTGCAGAAGGGCCCCTCCGTCTCCTCAGGTCTCTCTCTATTTCTGCTGCTCTATTGCGCCCTTTTGCTTTTCTCAGCCTTGCTCTGTGTGCTCTTTCACATCAGATGGCTGTGCTGCTGCTCCAGCTGATTTGGGACGTCACTTTCTGAAAAGTGAGACGGCATGGAAGATGACATTCTTGACAGCACCCATTGAACGAGGGGCGGGAGCGAAGCCTCCCTTTGCTAGCCGCCGTTTCAGCAAGGAGACTTGTCTTTGTCTGGATCTCTCTGGGCCTTGTCTGGGACGAAGACAAGCCCCCACCTTGTCAGAACGTTGGCTTGTGGACTGAGGCTTCCCTCTTGCTGATTGTTTGTTTTGTACTGTCACTTGCTCAGAAGTAGCTTATTTGTGAGACAGGGCCCTACAGCTGCTCAGTTGTAGTGGTTGATGTTTTCAGGTCAGAGACCCATCTAGGTAACACTGCCCGTTGACTCCTAGGGGCCAAGTTTGCACACTCCGGAGAAGTTGAATCAGCAGCGCTGCTTCACCTTGTCAGTGGCAGTGGCGCACTTGTCTGCGTCATATTGGTGACTGGCCGGTCAGGTCTTCAATTGAGCTGCAGTTCTTCTTGAAATTGCTAAATTTTCAGTCCACTACCAGATTGCCACATGCTAATGTTATGTTAGCCCACAATGGGGTCCACATGGGCAAAATACTGTGCAGGGCAGTAGTGACAGCTTGTAGATGTGGGTTAGTTGATAACTAGGGAAGTATAGTGGAACACTCCACGGGTGACATCAAAGAAATGGAAGTTTTGCCTTTGTGGGCTGAACTATTCATGTATCAAGTTCGCCTTGGATTTTACCATGCCCCTAGCTGTGTTTGTGAGGCCAGCCAATTTTTAAGTGTGTCACTGCAGCTTGTTTTCTGATGGCAGCAGCAGTGCTGAGAACTTTGGGTACAAACTTCCGTCTCATATTCCTGAAAGGTAAACTAAGTTGGCTTTATACACCACTCTAGTGTTAGCACAGCGTGTGGTGGCAGCAGTGAATTGCCGCTGGAGGATAAAAATGTGATGAGGGTATTGGGGCCACTGTCTTGTTGCACTGCTCTGTGTCGAGCTGCCTGTGTGCTAACGGGCAAACACAGCTGCAGTAACTGCATGTAAGTGTGCAGTCTTCTTACAAGCACAGCGAGACAAAGTTGACACACTGCGAGTGCATGGTGAATAACCATTCCTGAGCCATGAACCGCACTGCACTGTACTGCCTCGTTGTGGTCGAGAGCTGCTGGTCTCTGACTTGGCTGTGCTTCTTGCTGAGCGGATGATGGAGTGTGCTTGGGGTGCTCTGTGGCTGTGGTTCTGACGCTGTGCCTTCCCCCCACCCTGTTTATGTGCATGCTGCGGCAGAGGCGGGATCCCAGGAGTCCCTGGGCATGGACACAGGTGATGCAGTTCATGTTGACGTCACGCCCCCCCACGTGTCACACGTTCCACAGCCTTTTCCCTGTCCTGTTTCCTGCTTCTCCGCTGCTCAAAATGGAGCTCTCTGACTGTCAGTGGCCTTGTGGGGTGGAAAGAGTGCACTGGAGGAGGAGGGGAGGGGAAATGAAATATAAAATCACCCAAGTGCTATCTTAGCCAGTTGTACTTTCTCGTTGCTCACGAGATACTGTCTCATATATTCTCATGGCATCTTCAGCTGGTCGTTTCGATCCTTTCACTCAGAGCGCTTAGATTTCAAACTTCAAATCAGATTTCAAACTTCAAATCAAAGCCAGATGAGGTGGTGTCTACCCAAATGTGTGAGCTGTCGAGTGGTCATGTGACGGAAACAGGGAGAATGGTGACACCAGAACAAAGAGCAGCAGTTCATAGCCGTCTTCGGCGTGTTGTTTTTATCCCTTCGCTGCCTCTTTGCTGGCGCGTGTCCACATTTCGTTCACCAGCAGACTCTGCCACATTGAGGCACGAAAAGTTGACGCTTTCATCGTATACACAAATCTTTTTACACTGCAAGCACTAAAGAACACATGTATTGCAGTCGCACAGTACAAGAGCGTAGCCGCAGATATGATGTATTGTCAAAAATGTAGCCGCAAAGACTGTGTAGAAGTGATCTTGAGTGGCTATGCCTTTCCCGTACTTGCTGGTGCAGGCATTGGCAAAAGTCATCGCTGCTGGACATACTACAAAAACCATCCTTAGGCTGCTGCGCATGGTGTAGAACTTTGCTAACTTGTAGCTCATGTTGAACTCAAGCTCAAGAACATCTAAACACCGTCATACAGCCGCTTGACACTGAGTTATTGTGCTGTCACATCGTCACAATGCCGATGCAGCACTGAGATTTGTGGGCTAGGCCACTCTGATTTTGAGGCCGAGAGCAACCGAGAGCGTTAGGAAAGAACCAGTTGAGTACATCAAGGGTGCCCTATTTCAACCAGTTCAGTACAACCAGTTCAGCTGCTCGCAAGAGTGCTTTAGAGTGCTCAGAAATGGCCAGTTGAGGATGCCATTAGACTGCAGCCTGACACACTTGCACTGCAGCTTAGTTTGTAATTGCCCCAGCATCAGCTTGCCCACGATGATATTGAAGCCTCACTTAGGACTTGCAGTGGGAATGCCATGTATGCCAGACAGGGGTATTGTGCTGAGCATCCATTTCACTTTCCATTGCCCGCTTTATGCTTGTGCGTCCAGTCTTGAGTGTCATTTTGAGCTTGCCACTTGTTGTGGGCATCCCACCACAGGCTAGCAAAGTGAAGGGGGTTTCTGCACACGTGACCCACAGATTCTCTGCTGGGCTGTTCAACAAGCAGATTTATTCTTGTGTATCTAGTGATGATTACTGGTTGCTGTCGGGGTGTCAGAAAAGAGGAAGAGGCTTTGTCATGTGTGGGTTCAAATCCAGCCATGTTATTGGCCTATATCGCCATGCTATTGGCTTATATCGGAAACAAGAGATGGGTATCTTTCAACTTTCGATTGAGCGATCAGTAGAACTTTCATGTGCACCACTCGCCGTGCCATATATTATGGATGACTGCTGGGAGAAACTGCAGTAATTGCATAATTTCTAGAAAGCCAGATGTGCGATAAAGACTGTGAAAGTGTGAAAGATAAGGTGTCGCTATGAAGACAAAGTGCAGCAGCGTTGGGTGGCTAGGTGGTGTAGCATTCCTGTCCTTAAATGGACTTTTCGTATATAGTTTGAAACATTTGAAACATTTTCTTTAATTGGCCATCATATAACACTTGTATGCAGGGATATGATTGCTGTGCCAGTTGCACCAAACTGCACCAAAAGTCTGATCCTGCGACATGATGCTACACTGTGACAAAATACATGTAGTACGGTGATCATCAACGCTGCATCTCACAAGTCTTAGGCAGCATTACCGACAGTCCTAATCCTGTTTGGAATCCTTCAACCAGCTGTTAGCATGTGACTGTGTCCCTTGCCAGCCTGTGTCATGAAAAAAGATAAGCATAACAAGTGGGCAGCACACCGGCATCTTACAGGCCACGGAAAGGCATGTAGGGCTCAAAATTGGCAGAGGTCTTGGGGAATGCCTGCTTTCTAGCAGTTAATTGGCTTTTTCTTGAGCGCAGTCAAATCCCGCTACAATGAATGCCGTGACAGCGAAATTTCTGCCACAACGAAGTATTTATTTCCGATTTCCCATCAGCATGCCATAGTAGGCAATGCAATTATTTTTCTCCACAACAGACCAATTTCGGAGCGAGGTTTCGCTTCAGCGAAATTTTTGCGAGAAAGCGGCTGATTTTTTTTTTTTTTTGCGCGTCCACACATGCTTGTATCTCGCTAGGTTCGACCAAAAACTGCTGCCGAAGACAGTTTGCACTTTCAATAGCGCAGCTGACATTCCTTAAGAATCGGAATTAATGTGCAGTGATGTGCGCATAAACATGCGACAAGGAGCACGACTGCCTGCGATCGTTTTGCCGATGGCCCAGACTCTGCGCTTGCGAACCGCGGTCGTTGGTGTGCTGCAGCTTTCGGCTTTTTTGTTGGCTTCGCTTACGAAGGCATAACGGAAATGAGTTTTACAGCGTTCATTTTAGTGTTAAACAGTCGTGTGTCAACGGAAATCGGTTAAAACATTAGACGTTATATGACAACCGGTGGCTAGTTCCAGGGCGCTTTTTCCGAGGCTTCTCTGCAGAGCACGTCAGGTGTTAGGCCTAGCGACACTGAGCAAGCGGCGCGCAACTATCTGCCGTCGCCCGGCCCGCCGGCAGTAGGCATGTCGTTGCAAGAAACTTGACGCCTGCTAGGGTACAGTCTATTCTCGCTTTTGCGCCGCAGGCGAGCATCGTGATAAAGTTCTTTTTCTTTTTTTCTCCCGTCTGGTGCACTCTGGCACTGACCAAATACAGCCACTATGAGTGTCGGTGGTTCTTGGTGGATGTCTCAGCACAACGACACTCCACCGGTACGTTCGTAACGCGCATCGCAAAACGTGTAACGTCTTTGAAGGAGCGGAACAACTACATTTCTCGTACGTCGTCGAAAGGATTAATTTCGAGGTGCATGTGACTGCTACTCAATGCGCAGTGACGCGGGCGCACGAGCGCGTAATCTACGCCGAAATGCCCCCATGCAGCGCCCTCTAAATAGGGGTTCATGCATGGTTAAAGCAAGGGTGCTTTTAAAACGTGTTCGGAAAAAAATATTAGTTTTGGTAGCAAATATAGCGGTTGTCTTTATTACGCGATACCGAGATTTTCAGACTGCCAAGAAAATCGCCACGATGCCCATTTAAAAACAGTGAAAGACCAAAACTGACAAGTTTATGTAAAATAAACGTTGTTCATGAACTAGCCGGTCCAGACTGTCAATGTTCTGGCCCGATTTCGTGAAAACGGAGGTTCCGTTTCTCAACGAAATTTTTCGCTGGTCCTGTGAATTCCGTTGAAGCAGGATTCGACTGTATTTATATTTCAGCATTGTGGGAAACGTTGCCATTGGTGGGGATTGTGATCTGCTGGAACAGAAGTAAACAAAAGCTTGTTTTATAGCATGACATTATTCACACTATTTCAGGACAGGAGAGAACTTTTTGTTTGTTTACATGCTTGTTACACATTTAAGCTGCTTGCATTGTGGGTCGTTTAGATTGCGACCACAGTCCATTGCTGCATTGAGGCTGTTTCATCTAGTTTCATAATGTGTCCTCTTTCTTTTCACCCAAATCACTGTGCTGGTGATCAGAAGAAAGTCTGGTGTTCAGTTCTTTGAGTCATGAAACGAGGAATAACAAACCATGTGCTTATGATATGTTACAGTGACATCTGATTTATGCTGCACAGGTGTACACATTCGCTCTACGCCGCTTTTTATCATTCTATTGAAAAGTCTATTGAAACCAGTCTAGTCTATCGAAAAGGTCGGCACTGTGTCTTCTGCCTGCATCATTCGTTGTATGTAACGTGATGCAGTTTTACTGTTGATATTGGTGCACTCGTCATTAACACAAAGGCTCATTTCTTTTTTCTTGTTGACCACAAAGGTGGAAATAAGTTGAAGCTGTTTGTGAACAATCTAGGAACCTTAAAAAAAAGAAAGAAAGCAAATGGCGACGCATTGGTGGATCCTTTGGCAATGTGGTCAAAAGGATAAAGGCTGTGTGAGTGAGTTGCTTTGGAGCAGTGGGCGTGGCCCTGCAGAGACTGCACTGGCCATGTGAGGCTGACCTTGTGCTGTCCTCCTCTGTCCAGGTGGTGGTGGCTGGGCGGAGGCGTTTCCCTACGCGACCCGTGGTGAGGAGTGGCCAGCACCAGACCTCTTCTACCAGAGGACGGGCTCCAAGCAGGCACCGCCCCTCAAGCCCAAACCGAAGGTGCGTGCCCCTGTAGGTGGAAGCTGCCCTGTTAGTGTCCACGGCTTGGACCTATGTCGTGCTGTCGTGTTGATGCAGGCTGTATCCAGTGTTTGTGCGTTTGAGCCGATTGTCAGAGGTAGCCAACATTAATAGAGTATTTGCATTGCAGGTGGACTTTAGGGTAATGTCAAGCGCAAAATGTGGGGAACTTTGTTCTTGCAGTGTCAGGTGTTGTACCGTGTGTACTTGAACGTAACAAGAGTTTTTTTTTTTTTTTTTATCGAGAATAGAAGTTAAAAGTAACCTCTTGCATTATAATAAAATATTTGCGTTATAATCTAATATTACGTCGAGACAAAAGCCCACCTTGCTGTGTTTACTTGCATATTGATTGACACATCGTGCTGGTCGGCTCCCAACCAAAAAACTGATTTCCGTGCAGGTCGACTCCCAATTTTAGGAAACGGAAACAGAAACAAAAAACGGAAAGCTGTCTCAGTCAGCTTTCAACTTTGGGAAATGGAAAAAGAAACAAAAAACAAAATGCCGTATTTGTCTGCCAGTGGAAATTCCAAGCCACAGATATTCAAATAAGCTGTCCTGGTACCGTGCATTGCATATGTGAGCAGCGGCTTAGCGGTTGAGACTCGTCATAACTTGTGTACCGAGCGCGAATTTGACGCATTGTACTGGTGAATTGTTATAGAATATATGAGATGTAAAGGCGTTTGTTTCTTTCTGTGCGCCGCTGATGTTGCACATTAACGATAGTAATCCGCTTTGGGCAAACAGGAAGCTTAGCGTGCTTTCTGCTTGCCCGTGTGTTGGTGTCTGACACACCTTTCAGCAGCATCGAACTCATGCTCTGCCGCGCAGTTTTCTGACAGCTGCATGCGTGAGATGACTGGTTTAAAGGTTGCCGAGAGTGGCCACTGACATTCGGAAGACATTACATGCTACGAAGTTAGGTGACTGGGAGAAGTTTCGTTTTTACGATGAGGCCCAAGTGCACAATCAACGCCGTGACGATGTAGCGGGACTCCGTGGTTATCTTCATATCAGCCTTATCTGGTAATCAATTGGTGCAGCTCTTTTGAAACAGAAAGGGTACGTGAAAGTAATTTTCTTTAGGTACTTTTGTTTTAAACTTGTACCCATGTTTCCGTATGCTGCATTCCTCATTCCTTGCATTACATTCATGTTCTTTTTTTTTTTCCTTAACACGCCCACAAAGTCTACCCTCGTGTTACAATCACGGGCATGTTACATTCGAGTAAATATGGTATCTGTACCCTTCCCCCTAAGATTGGATTGGATTGGAAAACGTTTATTGCCAGAACTGAACCCTAGTGGGCACTATACTAGATGGCTTTCAGCCAATGGCTCTCAGCGACCTTTTGAGCTCACTCAGTAGCCCGGACTTGTGTCAACGGGTCTGAGCTGGCCAGTATAGCCTCCCACCGCTCTAGAGAAGGGACTGGTAGTAAGTCCACCGGTGGCGGTGCCTTTTGCAGCTCCATAGAATATGATTGTATCCAGCTACCTCGCCGCATTCTTTGCAAGTCAGAGTGTATTGTGTTGGATACATCAGTGCTAGTCTTGACGGGCTAAACAAGGCTCGCGTGTGGAGCTGACGCCACGCTACGTCTTGGCTTTTGTCAAGCTTTTTGGCTGGAGGCGGATATATCCTCCTTTCCAGTTTAAACTGAGTGGTGTAGTCGTGAAAGGATACGAATGCATCTCTCGTGAAATTTGGGACTCAGCCCGGCTCACTGCTCGGCTGACATAACCTCGAGCCAGTTCGTTTTCCCTGTTCCCCGAGTGTGCCGGCACCTATATTAGTTCCACCTCTCTTTGGTTCCAGTCTTGATGTCTTAAGATTCGTTCTGCCTCCTGGAAGGTCATACCCCGCGCGAAATTGTTTATAGCGACCATGGAGTCGCTAATTATGGTGACTGCTTTGGTGCAGACCATTTCCATGGCAATAGCCACCTCCTTCGCTGTCCCTGAGTTCTTTGTTTCGACCGAACTGGTCGTCGATGTTTCACCCAAGTCGTTCACGCCCACGACCCCAAAGGAGTCGCCTCCTTCGTATTCCGCCGCGTCTACATAGGCTGTGTATTCCGAGCATTCTAGCTTGGCTTCAAAAGTCGCAGCTCTTGCTCTCCTCCTGCTTTCGTGGAAAGCAGGGTGCATGTTTTTTGGAATTGGTTTAATAGTGAGTAATTTTCTCACTTCGGTCGGTAATTTTGCCTGCGCATTTCTCTCCGGGATTCTATCACGTAGTCCTGATTGCTCAGGATCTTCCTCCTTGCGGGTGCTGTTGCAGGCCTTCTTGATTGCGCAAATATATGTGCCTCGCATAGCTCCGTGGTGGTGTTGTAGATCCCCAGTTTAAGAAGTCTTTCTGTAGGGGTGCAATGGGGCCGCCCCAAGGCTGCTTTATATGCCTGCCTTATGATCCCGTTTTTTGTTCTTTTCCGCCAGCCCTAGCTTGGGGTAGGGGATGGCGTATACTATTCTGCTTATCACAAAAGCCGCAACCATTTGGCAGAAATCTTTCTCTTTGACTCCCCGTCTTTTGTTAGCTATTCGCCTTATGAGCCTGGTTGTCATATTAATTGTCGACTTAAATCTGTTTATTGTCTCTGTGTTCTTCCTGTTGTCCTGTCCTAGGACCCTGATTTTGTCCACTCTGGCTACCGGTGTCTCATTTACCTCTACGAGAATGTCTCCTGCGTTGGTATCGCGTTTGCTTGCTGGACCACCAGAAGTTTGGATTTGCTTGGCGAGCATTTTAAAAATACCTTGCCCATTCCGCGTATTCCTGGACAATATCGATCACGTGTTGGAGATTTTGTTCTATTTCCCAATCGTTGCCTGTGTGCGTCCATATTGTTATGTCTTCCACATATAGTGTATGTTTTATCCCTTGTCCGCATGAAACGGTGCCGTGCAGCGAGGTAACACGGCCCATTGTAGCCGGTCACATCACTAGTCACAGTCATGAGAGTGAAATAACTAGAAGAATAAGAATGGGGTAGAGCATATTTGTCAGGTTCTCTCAGATCATGAATGGCAGTTTACCAATATCCCTCCAAGAGAAAAGCGTCTAACAGCTGTATCTTGCCGGTACTCAACTATGCGGCAGAAACGTGGAGGCTAATGAAAAGGGTTCAGCTTAAGTTAAGGACAACACAGCGAGCCATGGAAAGGAAAAGTGATAGGCGTAACGTTTAGAGACCCGAAGTGGGCAGAGTGGATGAGGGAACAAATGCGGGTTAATGACATCCTAGTCAAAATCAAGAGAAAGAAATGGGCTTGGGCAGGGCATGCACTGCGAAGGCAAGATAACTGTTGGCCTTAAGGGTAATGGAGTGGATTCTAAGAGAAGGCGAGCGTAGCAGGGTGCGGCAGAAAGTTAGATGGGCGGATGAGATTAAGAAGTTTGCGGGGATACTGTGGGCGCAGCTGGCAAAGGACAGGGTTAATTGGAGAGACATGGGAGAGGCCATTGCCCTGCAGTGAGCATAGTCAGGCTGATGATGATATCATAAATAGGTTGTGTCACCTCTCGATGACGTGACCTACGGATGATGTGGTACCGTGGCCATATTGCTGACAAGTCACATGACCCCAGGGTCTCGTGGCTTGTGGCATGACCCCTATACTACACGTTCATCACCAACCTGACCTCTTTCTGCAACATGAGTGCCTGAACAGCTGACACTGAAACTTGACTGACATTACGAGAAATGCCCCTTCAGCCTTTTTCCTCTTAATGAATTCAATTAACTTATGACTGCTCATTATGCGTTTCCGAAACACCTGGAGACATAAAATAATGTAAAATCTCAATTTTGGCATGAGTTGCTTATGGCGAATTCCTGTAGGGGGAGGATAGGTGGAGCAACTATATTTCGGTTGCATGTTAAGTATCCAGGACTTGAATAGTTTACGGCACCAAAGCTAGTTGGAGGAGGACAGTTGGGGATGCGATGGGACAGAGGTAGAGGTGGTGCTTGAGGCCAGCGGACAGAAGCCGATGGGTGTGCGGCATGCTAGACCCTCAAATCTTGCTCTCCTGGCAGGGCCACCATCAGCAGCAGCAACCGGGAAAGCTGAACCTGCGGCAGTTTGACCACCTAACGGAGGCCATCAGTCGGCTGCAGCTGTCGGGTCCCGGTCACAAGCCTCCTCTGGCAATTCCGGATGAGGACGCTCCTTCACCGCAGGTGCAGTTCGACCTCCTTCACCTCAGTGCACTGCTTAATTTGTTGCAGTCAACTTCTGTCTTTTGACAGATTGTTCGTGGAATTATTGTGTACCCGCTGCCTATGTGAACTTTGGGAGGGCCCACCAAGGAGCAGTCTTTGACCCAACTCATACCTAGTCCCTAGAAGCTGCCTTCGCAGTGGTGCTGCATCATCTACAATGTATATATTTTTTCGTAAGTGTTTCTGTTGGTGGAGTCAGATATCCTTGGTATGTCTCTGTTCTGTAGTGATTGACCCAATAAAAGAAAACTGGGTCAGCCCACTTGAACTATATTGACAGTGAAATGTTCAGGGTGACAGTAAGACAGCCGCTGTGCATCGTTGCAGAATGAGTGGGGAAGGCGGAAGCAGCTCCCTCTTCCTACATGTCTCCTCTCAGTCAGCTCGGCCATCATTTCCTTGGGTAACATACATGCGCTGCTTGACCCCTGCATTCTTTGCTGTGTCTGGCTGCTTTGCGTCACTTCTGAACGTGAACTGTTGTAGCGCCACTTGGTGTGAAGCTGCAGAAGCGCACTCTACGGAGGCTGCTGAGTTTGCCATGTAGAGGTGCTGATTGTCGTGGAACACAGCGCAGTGTGTCCGCGGTGTTCGCTTGTTTGTGTGGCAGTTTGTATTCTACCGGCGCGAAACTTTTGCATAGTTAAACCAAATTTGAATTAAGGCAACATTAGCTAATAGTTAATGTTGCCTTAGTTCAAATTTGGTTGAACTATGCTAAAGTTTCGCCCCGGTAGACAGGCCTCACGACCTGCCACTAACGGGCCGAACTGTGGTAGTGCAGAGTAGGGTATAACCCCGGGTCGACGCTTGGCCAACGTCGCGACGCGTTAAACCGTCGGTTGCCGGCATTTTAATAAAGTTATTCCTATCCTATCCTTCACATTTGCCGCATGGAGTTCTTTATACGTCAAGATCAACTGCTGTGACATCTTTGTTGCATGGAGTTCACAAATACAAGTGCTTCTATGGGGGCGGTATTGGGGAATTGAGAAACTTCGTAATATCAAGGAATTTGCTTCATGGAGGTTCACTGCATCCACGTTTAAATGTATGTGAAAAGCAGCATAGCTGAAAGAGTCTGCAGTCTTAATTTTTGCTGACAGTTTTCTGGACAGTTTTCACCTCACTGTGCTGCGGCTCTCCCACTGTTTATTTGGGCTATGCTTTGTGGTTTAAAATGTAAACAGGCCTTTTGTGAACTTTGTGCACTCTTCCTGTGTGGTGTCAAAAAGGGCAAGCAGTATTTGATTTCAGGGTCCTCGAGGAGGGGAGGGGTCTGTTTTGACCAGAATATATGTCTCAGGAGATGAGAAAATGCCTTTAGAAAAAGCTGTTTGTTGGTTTTTTCTCCATCATGAATTATTGTATGCACTGGGTATGAAATCGGAGCTGTGGTTAGTAGTAGCCAACCAGCAGCTCTTGGTTATTTTTTTTTTACTGCTTATTTTTTTTAGTAAGGTTAGGATTTTTTCTTTTGTTTAAAAGCTTTCGAATGTGGAACTATGATACAGATATACACTTATGTGAGACAGAGATGCGGCAACTGGACAGAAATGTCTTAAGCAACTGGACAGAAATGTCTTAAGTCGATGTGCAAAAGGAGTATCGTCCTTGCTGAGGGATATGCACAGTGGACCATTTCTGCTTGTAAACTTAGCTCAAAAGGGGTATCACATGCAAGGAGGCACAGCAAGGTGCTGTGTTTTGCTGTATAGTACGTGCGTATGTCTTCTTTCATCTGATTGTCCCTTTCTTTTTTTAACTTTTCAAGAGGGGGAACGAACCAGCACACCCAGATATAAGTTTTTCAACAAACCAGCAGCATCTACTTGCTGAATTGGGTGGAATAGCATAGTGATTATACAATAAAATTGGCCAAGGATGCTGTGGTTGCTCAGCAAGCAGCAGGGTAAACGTTTTACAGCGATAGCTGTTAAAGGCATGTTTTCCGGTTCTGCGGTGTTGTTGGTGTAACATGGAGGAGAAATGAAGAGCAAACAGGAGTGCCGCCGTTTTCCAAGGCACGAATTTGTGCTGTTTTTTTTTTTTTTTTTTTGCGCAGCGGCAGGAACTAGTACTTGCATCGTATGCGCATCTGAGCAGAGAGGGTGCTTTTTCCACCACAGCCAGCTGTCGCCGAATGTTGCGTTACACAGGCGTGATAACCGTCAGCAAGCTTCTTTGGGCTACGGGGCTGCCTCTGGGGCTGAGCTCAGATGTGTGTGTGGGTTGGCACTTGCAGGAGGCGGTGTTTGGTGGAGGTGCGGACCGGGGGCCTCTGCTGCTGCCTGAAGGCAAACAGCGGGTGCGCTCCATGCAACGCCGGCATGCCAGCCGAGAACATGCCGACAAAGGTCAGTGGGCCTGCACTCAGTCGCCGGCGCAAGCTGTAGTGCTGCTTGTGGTCGTGATTTGTGGGGTTTTTTCTTTGGCACTTTTGTCTGAGCTGGGGAACATGGGTGGAAAAGTAGCCTGTGCAAGGAACATGAAGCGCATTCCTCTCCTTTGGTCGCTAGTTGCTGAAAGCAGAAGCTCAGTGCTGTGACCAGATCTTGAGGAGAATATGTCCAAGCAGCTTGAAAGGCTGCTGTCGTCATAATGATGTGGTCATGGTGCTGATGTTGTCATGGGCCACAGATGTGTCTTGCACGATTGTGGTTGTGTCAAGTGCTGGTTCTTTGGTGACCCCGAGGCAGGTCGAGTGAAGGGGCCGGGACCAGCAGTAGCATGGATGCAGACCAGGACCAGTTTATTGAGGACACATGATGCACTAGGCAGTCAAACTAAGACAATACTCCAGGCAATAGACAATTCACAAGCATTTAGAAACTGACTCTCACTATTCAACACTTCCCTGTGAGGATTGCACCTCTCGCATGTAGTGTGTTGTATTGCGTCCTGATGTCACTAGGGTCTGCTGTCAACATATCTCTGAGATGCCTAGCAGGGCTGGTCTGTGTGTGTAGCTTTGACGGATTACTTTGTGTTCGTATTGTCCTGTGAAGTCTGTCCCGTGTGCACGCCAGACACCGCAGGCTGTCAAGCCCAACACACATCCAGGTGTCTCCTAACTCTTCTTACCTGGTGCTTTCCTCCACATCTGTGTGGCTGTGCAAAAGCTTCACTGTCCTCTACCTCTCCTTTGATGTTTGTGTGCCTTCTCACCTTATTCTTTCACGTTAGTCTCATGGGAACACCTTATGTGAACATTGCTGTAATCAGTCTTTTTCCAAGCTGCTACGCCACGAGTTCATGCAGTCCTACTTTTAGGTAAAGCCAGTGTCGAGGAACTGTGGTACTTTTTGCAGCAGTAATGACAGGCAACAGGCCTCTTAACCTTGGTGATGTCTCCTACCAGAACAAGCGAAACGTTGAAGCATAGAGGCTAATATATTCTACACAGTAGATGCTGATACCCGTTGCTGATGTATGATGGCTGCTGTTCTCGGCAGCTCCTGCAGCTGAACTTGCGCAGGCCCAGCATATTGTAGCATAGGTGCTGTGCAGCAGTTAGTCTTTTGCAGCAATTTAAAGAGCATTTGGTGGGCTGCCATTTTAGTGGATCAGGTGGCTGTCGCGCTGGCCATAGCTACATCTTTGTTGGACTCTTATTCACAGCTAGGCCAAACCGCATTGGCAGTAGCTGCACCTTTGATGTTTTTTTTCTGCCCTGAAACAGCTTTTGGGCTCTCAGAGCATTGGGCTCGCTGGTACATGACTTGGGTTGCTGCTTATAGCTTGGTGTGCAGCTTGTCCTCACCTCAATGTGTTCTTTCTCTCTCTCTCTCTCTCCTTCCCTCTTCACACTCTCTGCGCATCCTGCTCCTCTCCTTCCTCTGTCTTGGTGTTGGTGGTGGGCGGTGCGACAGTGGGCGCCGCGTCAGACTCGGACAGCGAGTGGAGCTCCCTGGAGCGCCACCCTGGCCGCCCGCCTGGGTGTGCTCCCCGCCGACCGCCGGCGCCCCACCGCAGGGGGCGCCACCGCCGCCACCGGGGCGGCAGCATTCCTGTGGCACCCCCACGCATTCCGGCGCTGCCTCCGTACCCGGACGCGCCACTGGTGCCCTCAGCCACAGGTGCCAGCTGCTTGCCGTGGCGTGCTTGTGTTTGCCAGCTTGTATTGACCTCGCCTAGTTCCGTGCTGTTTGCCTCGGTTAAAACAGCGACGCAGCATGTTGCGTGTGTGCTGTCTTATGTGTCGATGTCTCCCACTGAAGTGCTTCTGTGTGTCGTGTTGAGGAAGGCCTCTGGAGGCCTGACTGTGCCCAGCTGTTCTGCTGACATATGTTGGCATTGCAGCAGGGAGGGAGGCCGTGTGTGGCTGGTGCTGAGCACATGCCCTGTGTTGCAGCAGCCAAGACCAAGCTGCCCTGCATGCTGCCTGTCGATGATAGCGTGGCCTATGACAGTGCGACCTTGGGGGAACTCGCGGCTGGTGCCAGGGTAAGTAGGCAGCTTGTGCGTCGGGCAGCTTTTTATTTGCCGCGTTCCTATGCTTTGTTGTGACGGAACGTACAGTATTGAGCTCCAAAATGTGTGGTAGAATGTGCAGTAGGAGATGCCCTGTGAAAAGAACTTTATGGGTTGTGGAAATCTGATTACTCGGCTTTTTAAAAATTTTTTGAGAAAGTTCATGGAAAAGCCCTTAGTAGGTGATGAGCGATTTTTGGCTAAAACATTCCATAACTTTTGTGATCGCTTGTGTGTACTCGCTCTGCTGCTGTTAGCTTGAACTGAAAGAGCTTGTCCTGACAGTGTTTGGAACCCTTCATTCTTTCTCACAGTCTGTTGACACTGAAACAGATACTATGGCTTACACCAGCAAATTTGGTTATGATATCAAAGCTCTCCATACATATGAGCAGTGTGTAATTGGCTGATGCCCGTCAGTTCGGGAGTTATCAACTGTACCAACCACTCGCATCATTCTAATCTGATTTGCTAGTGCCAGCTTCTAGTACCAGCTACCTTTTTACTGTCAACAAATACTATTATTATTTTAGAATTATAGAATGTATTATTGTTACAAATTATAGAATGTAGATGATGGATGCCGGATCATAGAGAAACCAGAGGTCTGGGGCTGTTGAAATGGCTGGGCATGTGGAGGCTTATCATCAGCTTCAATATTTGCAGTTGTGAGAAGGAAAAAAGATCCATGGGAAGTTCTCGTTCTGAGTGCCGCATTAGTCGTGTCAGTGCCTCGTTGATTTTGGCGCCAGCCAAATTGGTCGCTTTCGGCAAATCAAGCCATCTCCTAAAACGATTTTTTCCGCTCTCTCACATGCTAGCCTTCGTGCTGTTACCGCAGGTAGAGTGCGAGGGAGGGAGGTTCCCATAACTACTGATTTACAGCAGGAGAGGAGTGAACAAATTTCTGCTTTTTTTTTCTTCGCAAGGCAGCCTTTTGTTGAGGAGCATTCGGTAGTCATTCCAGCAGCTCATGCTGTGACGTGAGCCACAGCTCCGCATAATGGCACCACATTTCAACGAGTTAACTGAGGCGACCTAATTAGTTCCGGCCACCGCGGTGGCTGAGTGGTTATGGCGCTCGGCTGCTGGCCCGAAAGACGCGGGTTCGATCCCGGCCGCGGTGGTCGAATTTCCATGGCGGCGAAATTCTCGAGGCTGTTGTACTGTGCGTTGTCGGTGCACGTTAAATAACCCCAAGTGGTCGAAATTTCCGGAGACCTTCACTTTGGCGTGTCTCATAGCCTGAGTCGCTTTGGGACTTTAAACCCCCATAAACCATAACCTGCCATAATAATTAGTTCCATTGCAAAGTGGGCAATGGAGCTTGCATTGAAATAGAGAAGGCGTTGGTCTCGCACTGCATAGATATTAAACGGTACGCGTTGTTCTGTGGAAAATTCTTTTAACAGCATGTAATCTCATGCAGTAAGCAAGAAGCATGCTGCTGTTTTTTGAGTATTTGTGGCATTGCATTGTACTGAAAGTTAAATGTCACTGAAGTGGCTACCTCCTGATTACTGGTGTGGTTGAGGACAGTGGAAGAGTTGTGCCATAGCAGCAATCTCTTTTGTGTTGCAGCAGTTGCTGAAGGACAAGAGTACAACGCGCAAGAAGGATGAGCGCAAAAAGGCCCGTGAAGACGAGAAGACAGAGAAACGCCGCCTCAAGGAAGAGGTAAGCCATTCCTTATGCTCCCGGCCTCTTGGTGCTTCGTCGTGTGTGTCAGCATTGTCAGGATGACCATGTTGCCTTACATTATCGACACCTGTACCTAGGACATGTGCTGCTCTCTCACTGATTTCACATTCATGCTCCAAATGGCTTCATACTGAGTGTTTCAGGTTGTGTCGGTTTGTTCTGTCGCCAGTTTTAGTGAATACAGTGAAAGCTCGTTAATTCACAACTCGTTAATTCGAAATTTTGGATAGTCATCGTTGTCCGGTCCGCAGTGCATAGAAGTCTATGCGCGTAACAGCTCGTTAATTCACTCAAAAATTGGCGCCGCCACCCATAATTCGAACTGCGCGCCGCCAAGCGCCGCTGTTGAAAACCATCGTTGGAAGCTTTCACGGCAGAACGATAGATGGCACAACCATCGGGGCGCCGCTAGGGTGCTGGAACAAGTACTAACCAGTCTTTCCTGCCGCGACTGCTTCGAGGAACGATGTTTTAGTGTTTTAGCCCTCGTTTTGCACGCCGCTTGCTGTGAGCTTGTGTCCGCGAGATGTGTTCGCGTGGGAAATACTGCGCCAAGACGGTGAAGGAGAAAGTGGCGATTTTACGCGAGGTGGACGAACGGAAGGCCAGCAAAGTGGAAATCGCGAAAAAGCACGGGATTCCGCCAAGCACGTTGTCGACCTACGTCCGAAATAGGAAGGCCATCGAGGATGCCTACGAAGCCGAAGATTTCGCCAGCAACAGAAAAAGGCTCCGATTAGCCAAGTATCCGGAAATTGAGGCCGCTGTGATCACGTGGGTGAAGGAAATGAGAAGCGCAGACATTCCACTGAGCGGCCCAATTTTCATGGCGAAGGCGTCCGATTTCGCCCTGCGCATGAATGTGGAAGATTTTGTCGCCTCCGAAGGATGGTTTCACCGCTTTCGAGACAGACAAAATCTTGTCTTCCGGGTGTTGTCCGGAGAAGCCAAAGAAGTGGACGCAGAAACTTGTGCCACGTGGCGAAGCGGTGCTCTGCAGCAGTACTTAGAAAGCTACTCGGCACAAGATATATTCAATGCTGATGAGACGGCTTTGTTTTATAAGCTCCAGCCCGACAGAACAGTAACATTTAAAGGGGACAGCTGCGCTGGTGGCAAGCGAAGCAAAGAGTAGATTACTGTTCTGGTCACCGCTAATATGACCGGGACGAAGAAGGTCCCTCTTTTTGTTGTCGGAAAGGCACAGAAGAGTTTGAAGAGGGGGAAGAAGACTCCTTGCGTCGCATTCGCGCGCTAGAAGACCGAGTGACTACGGTAGCCCTATTTTATGCAGAAATAAAGACATAAAAAAAAAAGGTTTTCGTGCCCTCCGGGCATCAAACGCGTCCATTTTTGCTCATTTTCATTAGCTCGAATTTTGGTTAATTCGAACTGGCCTGGCGGCCCCGTGGAATTCGAATTAACGAGCTTTTACTGTACCAATGTTTGCTGCCAATGCACGGCCTCAGAGGCTGCCAGTCAGGCATTCACCACGTGCAGCCAATCGAGGAGTTGAGAGATCACAGCAAACAAAGTGAATATAGTACAAAAGACGAGGATGCAGGAGTAGTGAAGTGGTAGTGCTTGTCAGCCTCTTCTCATCTTCTAAACATTTCCTATACCTCGTGCTTGGCGCATGACGGCCTTAGCTGCCTATGTGCCATTAAACCCAACTCAGCACAACGACTCTTCCCTTCTTTTGTCCTGTATTTGTTTTGTGCGCTGTGTTTTTGTGTTGACTGCAGAACATGAGCTCATCGAAACTCGTTTCCTTCTCAGTCTTGGAGGTCACAATCGCTGCCAGTGTAAAACATAAGACGGACATACATTGACACTATCCTGTATAATGGAAGAGCGCAGTGCAAGCTGTTGCACTATGTTATGCATGAGGTGAAAGCAGTGTCTGTAACGGGAAGCAACGTTGCAGATGTAGCACTTGCCCTTCATATTTTGCTGCTGTGTAGATGTCTACACCAACATCATGGATCTGGGGGTTGGTGCCATTGGCAGCTCTCGCTGTAGAAGGAATCTAGGGGGGCTCTTTATTGAGGTGATAGTGTTAAGGCTCCCATAGTGCAAAAAAATTGCCGGAGAAGCAACCTAGGTGGGCAGCTTAGGTCCATGACCTTGTGGCATCATCACGACCTGCCGACCGGATTGTGAGCAAACTGACCACCGTGACAGGTAACAGTTAAATTAGTGATTGGTCGCGAGAAGTTGCCCAGGGGGAGCAACCTGGGTCACATAAGACCCACTGGTGGCAGCACCTGCCATCGCAGGGCCATCGCTTGACCGCTGCACCACTGCACCAGGAGGGGTACGAGGACTTGCAGGGATCTGTGAAAGTAAAGTCGAGAATGACCGATTCCGTATATATGTGCGTTAACCCACTAAAGTTGTCGAGTCGTATCCTTAAGGCAGAGCTTAAGTGTCCCCTCCAACTGGGGAGCAGGTTTGTTGTGAAGACAAGGCCTCTTCATTGATGTCAGGCATTAGTGAGTCTTCTGTTGTAGCGTTGAGCAATGCTAGGAAAGCTGAAAGAACTCTGGCTTGAGCGCATGCATAATGGGGGTGCTGTGGTTGCAGGAGCGGCAAAAGCGGCTGACGGAGAAGAAGAAAAAGAAGCAGGGCGGTGGCAGCAGCCCCGCCACCGGAGGTGGGGGGTGCACCCCGGCCCTTGAGGAGTTTGCCCAGTCGGAGGCGGTGCTCACGCCCCTGTTCGTGGAGCAGTGCGTGCGCTTCATTGAGCAGGAGGGCCTGGACTCGGAGGGTCTGTACCGGGTGCCGGGCAACCGGGCCCATGTGGAGCTGCTGCTGCAGCGGCTGGACGAGGGGCGGCTGGGTGACCTGGGCGCCGCCGAACTGGGCGCCGAGCTGCCCGTCAACGCGGTGGCCACCGCCCTCAAGGACTTCTTCTCCAAGCGGCTGCCTCCGCTGCTGTCGCATGCCCACATGGCGCGCCTCACCGAGATCGCCGGTCAGTGTGCCTCCCCTCGAGGGCTTGTGGTTCAGTCGCCTCCCAGCAGCCGTTCAGTGAATGGAAAGAGAGTAGCTTGAATTAGTGCGCAGGAGTTGAAGGCACTTCAGATAAAATTGACAAGAGGAAATGGACGTGGGCAGTACATGTATTGCAGAGAAGTGTTAACCAGGGGCATCTCAGAAAGACAGGGTGGACTGCACGAAAGAACAACGTGGTTGAAAGCAAGGTAGTGAACTGGAAGTGATGGGACTGGCAGGTTTGACAGGTGAGTGTTCTTGCAGGTGTAGCAAGACATTAAGGACGTAACTTGGAGAGAGGTTAGTGCCCTGCGATAGACTCGGCTTGGCTGATGGTGACGAATTCCCTGTGTGGTTATGAAATCTAAACAAGAACCAAAGGAAGGCAGAAGTATGGCACTGAACTGCTGTACTATTTAAAACGGAGCACAGCAGTGCTGAGTGAGGTACAAGGGCAGTAAATTGGAGAGAGAGATCTTATTAGTCGGAGTTTGCCTCTGGTATGCCTTCTTTCCCCAATTTCGACACCCGTTGTAGACGGGTGCTGGCAATGACTGGCAAATGTGGCATGTGAACTTGTGTTCAGAGTGACTTCCATGTGATGGGGAACCCTAGCAGCGTGTGAGGTGTTCCTTGACGCGGCCTCATTTGTGTTGTGCAGGGCTGTCTGATCGCAGCTGTCGGCTCCTGGCCCTGAGGGAGCTCATCAAGAGCTTGCCACCAGCAAACTTCGAGATCCTCAAGTTCATCTTCCAGCATTTCGTACGGTGAGTACTAATGAACAAGGTGTGTGCCCCATGTAGGTTAACACCGATGCGTTACAGGGCAGCAAGGACAATCGCCTGCTTGTTCAAAATGGACCGAGGAATCAGTCCTGGTAGAGTTGCGTGTCGGCTAGCACACCCAGGATGTAGGTTGGCAGGTTGCCCGCAGAAAAGCAGTAAAGTGCAGGACTTAGTGGCTACTTAGTGGTTGTTAGAGGCTTACTAAGTATGCTTTGGTAACAACAGTACACGGAAGAAAGTATCCAGAGTGAACTAAGCGCAGTTACCATGAGGAAGTGAAATGTTGCTTGCAGTTTCTTCTGATTTTTATTTCTTTAAAGCAATATTTCATCCGGATAGCGGTATTGGCCCTACATCACTGAACGAAGTGATGCAGGGGCAGGGATTCACTACCAAGATAAACATCTTTCTAGTGAAACTTGCTTTCTTTGTTTCATTTGTTTTTAAGCACTCCATGTGAATGTTTCGATATTAGAATTTGATTCACGTGAATATTTTAAGGGTGGCAGAGCATTAGAAAATTTTCATAGTTTGTGAGTAGTAGATTTTCAGAAACTATGAATTTCTTTTGCATCCAAATCTGTGTCGAGACATGGTGACATTTCCAAACAGCAGTATATCTTGCACTTCTCACATGAATTGACTTCCTCTTTCTTCACAGAATCAACTGCTAGCACATGCCAAAAGTTCGTGCTGGGTAATGCTAGGTCGTGCATAAAATCAAAGTGCTGACAGCGCGTGCGATGACCTAATCGGCAGTGATCCTCTGATTTTCGGTTGCTACGATAAGAGCGCATGCGATGCACATGGAGCAGGGCTTGCGGAGGATATCAAAATGGGCAAAGCTGCAGTTGTTAAGGACAGGGTTAAGTTGAGGTTAGTGAGAGAGGCATCTGTCGTGTGTTCAATGTAGCAGAGGCTGACGATGGTGATGATGATGATGCAGGGTGGCCGAGAACTGCCGGCTGAACAGCATGGACAGCAAGAACCTGGCCATCTGCTGGTGGCCCACGCTGCTGCCGCTCGAGTTCAGCGACATGGGGGTGTTTGAGCGGGTGCGCCCCCACCTGGAGGACGCCGTGCAGACCATGATTGACCAGTTCCGCTTCCTCTTCTGCGACCAGGACGAAGTGCTGAGCGTCTGACCACCCCACTGCATCATCTCACCACTCGTCGTCGTGTTTTTCTACGACTCCCACTGGCCTCGGCAGGCCTTTGTTGGCAGGCACCGCGGCGGCGTCGGCGTTTGGGGCCCCTCCCGTGCGGAGGGCACCCACAAGTTCCTCCCGTGGCCCTGCGGCGGCGTCGGCGTTTGGGGCCCCTCCCGTGCGGAGGGCACCCACAAGTTCCTCCCGTGGCCCTGCCGTGTCCTGCGAGACCGGTTTTGTGCTTGGCTGCCACCGGACTGCCGGCGCCGTCGTGTCCGGGGAAGAAAGCGTCCTCCCGGGCTTGCAAGAAGAATCTCGTGCGGTCGAGTGAAGTGCTGTTGCCACCGCTGCTGCTGCTGCTCTGTGTGTGTGTGCATGTGTGCGTGTGCGATCGTGGTGCTGCGGCGCTCTTAATTTATTTGCCGGCTGGGGGCCGAGGCCTTTATTTCTCGTCCTCGGCGCGACCCTGTGATATTTGTACATTTTTTCTCAAAGAAGGTCCCACGTGTACATTCGTTACCCCCCCCCCCGCCCACGCCTAGTTTTCCTTCTTCCTCCCACCTTCCCCAGCCCCGCCATTGTTTCTGTGTGTCCGTATTTTGTACAGCAAGCATTTGGGGCGCCTTAGAGGGGGGCTGTTTTGTGCACACTTCCAGCGTCGGCCATGCCTGGAGTGGAGCAAGCAACCTTGTCGGGCGCCAACTCCCACCGCCATCTTTTTCTCCAGGCCACCTTTTTTTTGTTTAATGCTTTTTTTTCTTTTGCCTGGAACAATCTTCCGCTTCATGATCGAGGACCGCGGTTGTGGCGAAAAAAAAGCTCTCTCGTCAAGTTTAATCTGGCATGGGTGTGCTTGCCAGAGAAAAAAGCAAGGGCACCTAATCATGCTGCCGAAGAGTCGGTGCGGCTACGGTGACTGGCGTTTTTTTTTTTTGCATTATCGCTGCTCTCAATTTGTGCCGGAGTGGATGGCGGCACACCCCGTATGAGCGCATGTAATTTTCTAGCCTTCGTTTTTCTGTGAACAAGAATGTGCGTGCTAGAAGAGGCTGCCTCTTGGGCTATTTCCACCAGGTGGTGTTTTGCAACTTTACATATATTTCTTGTGCGAGAGCCAAAAGGGGTACGTTTCACATTGCCATTTTTTTGGGGGTGGAGTCGAGAAGGAAATACTGATGGTGCTTGCTCCAAAAGTTTTCCACTTAATATATCTGAGAATTATTCAGCACTCCAGCGATGTGGGTGGGCGTCCGAGATCACTCAAAAAAGAAGAAGGCCGTTGTTGAGAATGTTGGTGGTAGTGGTACTTTAATTACGGCCTTGTGCAGGGTGTGCCATGGAGAGAGTTTTTTGGGGGGTGGGGGAGATAGGAACTTTCTGAAGGTCAGCAACAAGTCGACTTTTGGATTGTTGTGTGACCGGTGGTGAATTGTGAATCGATGGGAGGGTTGGTGTGCAACACCATTTTGAAAGACAGGCAGTCAGTAAAGGTTCAGTACAGCCCCAATTCAGTGTGACCAAGTTGTGAAATGTGACAAGATAAAGGTAGTGATGTTCATGCAGATATCAAACCTACAGTTCTACTAGGCGTAGCAAGCGGAGTAGTCCCCAGTCTTGTGTTTTTGTCGATACGCTGTGACATTAGCCATGACGCGCTGTGTTTCTTAGAAGCACCTACCTGCTCTGAGCAGGCCGTACCCGCCCCCTTCGTCACTCGTTGAAAACTGGCGTTGAGCCCCTTGTAGAACAGCTGTTGAGGCATGTAGGTGAAGGAAGAAAGAACAGAGAAAGAATCAAAACGACTTGGGCTTGAGCTGTGGCACCAGCATGGGTTGGTTTTTTCTTCTCCATTCCTGAATTTCTTGGTAGTGGTGATAGCCATGACACGTTCAGTGCCCGTCGGCTTTCTTGCACTCATTGCACGTAGGAAGTCTCTTGGTTCAGTGCTGTGCGCAGCTGGATTGAGAGAGCCTGTCTGCTTTGCTTTTAACTTCTACAAAACATGACTGCATCTTTGCAATCACTAGGTGCTCAGTGAAAAACTTGAATGAGTGGAGTACTTGTAGTTAAGCAAAGGCCAACTCTCATATCAGGCTGGCATGACCCAGGAGGGGTTGAGAGGGTCGTGAATGTGTGATATTTCCGTCTTTGTCATGCCCCGAGTTGCTTTTACATGCTTTTGCATATTGGTTGGGCAGTGTCATCACAAGTTCATTATGGGCAGCAGAATTACCTATGTCCAACTTGAGTACACTGGGATTCAACTGCACAGTTCATCCAACTGCCCCAGACTCAACATTGCCTTTTTAGGCCACAAAGATTAACATCAGGCAACTTCAATGAGGCCAGACACAGCTACAGTTGCACAAGTGCTTACTTTGGTTGCATTCCTTTTAGGTTTGGAGTTGTCAGGCCCAATGTATTGAGAAGGCAGAGAAGAGCTGGTTATTATTGCTTGAAATCATTGCGGACCACTTGTATCTAGGAGACAGTGAAACTCAATTTGGACATGTATGTATGCAGCCTTGCGCACCTTGGTTGGCCATGGAATTTTTATGTTCTATAACTGTATGACAAGACACTGTTCAACGCAGTACTTTTCTGCTTTTATTATGCCTTTCTAGCGAAGTGAAGACAGCTAGTGCGAAAGTTTTCTTCAAGAGGTGTTTCGACTGCTTGGTGTGGCTCATTCCTTGTTCATGAGAAGCGGAGACTTGGGCTTTCGCACCCCTAGGGTGGGGAAAAGGATTTTTTCAGGAAAACTTAGATGGTTGACAATTTAAGGACTGGAATCCTAGTTCATTAGAAGAGAGGTCAAAACTGCTTGTTTGCCCGGTTAAACTCTGAGAACCACAACTTTTACTCTTTCCACCAGATTGTTGTCGGGGATCTGTTTTGTTAATTTCAAGTGCCAGGAACATTGAAGGGAAGCTGCCATTGGTGTGGGCACATTAGGAAAACACACGCACATACATGCTGCACCAACTAATTTACTGCAAGAAGGCTGTAAACTAGACCACCTTCTTGCAACAAATTAGTTTAGTGCAGCACCTGTCTTTGTGTTCTTCTTCCAAATGTGAATTTGGTTTTTGCACTGCAGTTATGTCTGAACTCTGAAGGTAACTCGCCCAATAGCTTGTTTTACTTCTGCTACTACGTCCATAAGCTGAGAAGTATGCTGTGACTTGCTCCACATCTAAGCTACTTACACGTACTGCAAGTTGCCTTGATTTTTCTTACCACGGAGCTTTTTGCCGTCGATCACAACTTGCGACAGTTTCCGTCATTTACTGCAACATGACTCCGTTCCGTCGAAAGGCCTAAACTGTCAAATGTGCCTCCGTTTGGACATGGCCGACAGTACTTGTGCATTCCAGCCTACTGCACTCAGTGGCTTCCTTAGCATGACCAAGGCCCACGCATGTGGGCCCTGATGCATTTATTTACAACTCTTCCTGCGGTGACCCTCTCTAGAGAGAACTGCTGCTGCTTCCCAGCATATCGCTTTGTGCAGTCTCTCTATTTTGGTAGCTATTTTGCAGCAGCCCTCACAGTTTTAGATTCATTGCAGTTGTACAATATTTTTAAGAACCCTTTACAAATTGCTGCACAAATTTTTCTTTTGTTACACTTACTTGCCTGTTTATACTGGCACCGAAAGGCTGTGGTAACTCATTTGCACTCACCTTTGCTCGACAGTCCTTACTCAACATACGCTTTACTCCTCAATGTTTATAGGATTCCAATTTCGCATCTCCTTTTTTCAGGCTCTTATTACCTTGCCAGCGTTTATTCCACATCAGGCAGCATATATCATTTTCATCAGTCCTGGCACGGCATAATGTAGTTATTCCATTCCAGTTCCATTCTGTTTTGGGTTTTCTTACTCCTAGCAATCAGCTGAAATGACACGACACCCTATGCTCACTTTGTTGCTGGCTCCCAGCAGTAGTGGTGGCATGGCACTGCTGGAGCCTTTGACATAGAATGGGAGAAACTAAAATAGAATGGGATTGGAATAGATTTACTATAATATGCTGGCTCCAAGCTTTTTTCCAACTTATGGCTTATGTTCCTCACTGAATTTAAAAATGCATGTGTTGTGGCCATTACTTCATTGTAGGGTCCAGCACTCCACTCATACTTGCTGTATGCTCCCAGGGCTTTGTCCCTACTAAGTCATGCTTCGCTCTCTTCTTGTATGTTTGTATAGTTATGCTCGCGGGTGTGATGTAAAGAGGGTTTTTCTTTGCTTATTTCATGGCAAAGCCAGAGAGTTGGTAACAGGTGCTCTTTATTGTGTTGATAAAGCTGCGGAGTGCGTGAAAGCTATTTTAGAATTTCTGCTCGAATTTTTAGTCCTTTTCTGCCTTGGGCACAAGTTCAAGATTTAGCATCCTGGAGCCATGCTTCGGCAATGCAACAACTTTATTCCACTTGTGTTCTCATTTGCTTTTTTCCATTGGTTGAAGGGCAGTCATGCCTTCATTGCTGCTTGGATTAGTGCGGTGGGCCTCCGGAAAGACTGGAATGTAGTAAAAAACAAATGTTTGCAATATATTGGACGTCTTCCCCTTGTGCTACTGTTATCTTGCTTATTGCAGTTTTGCATCTGCTTGTGAATGCAGCCATTCGGATTGCAGCTGAAGCCCTGGCAGGGCAGGGGACAGATGTGTATAGTGCACTAGCGGTGCAGCATTTTTCTGTTCCTTATCAAAAGTGAAGTGCTTGGGGTCACATGCTCTTGCCTGAGTCACGGAGGCAGCATTTTTACAGTGGACACCACCAGCTGGACTGGTGTAATGCAGGTAGCTTATGTGAAGCTGGCAGGCGCTGTGCAGTGCATCTAAGTTCAGTGTCCGTTCAAAATGAGCACCATGTCTGCTTCGAGCTTCCACGTGCATTGGGACACCTCAATGGTGCAAATGCAATTGCAAGTAGGGATTTCAGCATTGAAACTGCTATTCGTTCAGGTGTGACGTAAACTTTTTCTTTCTCTCTTGGTCTTTTGAATCTACTCTATCATGCACACCTTACTCCCAGTTTTTGGTAGGCTTCACTGTTGAGGTGAAGTGACCAGTGATGTGGAATAATGCAGCATGTTTGTATATAAGGCATATATACTAGGTCTTAGTCTTGGCTGCAATCTTAATATTAAGGAACATTCTACTGCGCCAGTATACCGCCATGGGACCACCTGCCATTGAATGTAATTCATCTGTGTCAGTCCGTGCATGTTGCGACTTAAAGAAAAAGTAACGGGTGAACCATTTCCTGTGCACACGTAGTCTGTACATAGCTGTACAGCTGATGCAATTGGCTGCGTTTAGTGGCAGGTGTCTCCCCGCCTCACCCCCTTCAAAAAAGCTCTCCATGGCTCTTGACACAGGCATTTTATTTGTGCTGAGCTTGCCTTTATTTTTAGTGCATTTTACTGGGTCCTAGACGCGCAAGCATCCTTTGCCACTCCTGTCACGCTGCAAACAGTCAAAGTTCATTGCGAGCGTACTCATTCCTGCTGGAGCATGCAACCGTGCCACTGCGTTGCGTGCACCACATCTGCGCCACTATTGCCATAGAAATGTCGTCCCATAACGGTGCAGCTTTTCTCTCCCTCGCTATCTCGTTTCCAGCGCCTGTTGCTTGAGCGTCGCAATGGGCCAAAACGCAAAGCTAGGGCTAAAGAGGTGTCCGAGATTCTCAAGTATTTTTTCACGGGTGCCCCATACTCTGGCCCTGCGAGTGCTGTCTCGAGGTCACACCAGGAGTGCCCGTGGGGCTCGAACGGTGATACAGAAGAGACTATGTTGTGTGACCACTCGTAGCCGAAAAAAAAAAAAAAACGTAGCATGCCTGTGTGTAGAGCTCTTGTGTGTCCCTTGTTCCCCGGAGGCCTTGTGCGTGTGTGTGTGTGGGGCGCACCTCCTCTGCCGGGCGGAGAGACTGGGGGCGCGACTGGAGTCGGGTGTGTATCATATGGCACGTGCTTTGTGCCCAGAGACGTGTTTGTGAGTGATGTAAAGAAAAAAAAATAAAAGTGAATTATAGAGCTAGGAGGAGACGAGGCTGTACTCCAGTGAAACGGAAACAATGCAACACTTTTTTTTTTTGCAACGAGGTCAACAGGGAAAAAAAAAATGTGCCTCGGGGCACGAAAAACCCGGGCCAGCGGAAATGCTGTCTGCGAAGACTCGTGTGGCTGCACGCCATGACGTCAGCAGGGGCTGCTGTGTCACAAGGATGTGGCTTCGCCCTCAAAAGCAGCGGCGGCTGTCTGCCACGCTGGGGTCACAGAGGTGTTCTACGAGCCGTTCCTGCACCAGAGGACGTGCAGGTAGGAGACGCACCGCTGGTACAGCCTTCGGATGTCCCAGCGAGCGGTGACCGTGTAGAACTCGTCCGAGCTGACATTGTAGTCGTCGTCCTTGGTGCCCGCCTGGACCTCGTCGCACAGCCGCTGGCTGCCGTCGTTGGCGCGGCGCTTGCGGCGTCCGTGGCGGCGTCGCAGCGTCCACTGGCGCATGCGCCGGCAGAAGGCTGTCCAAAGGCGCGTCCAGGCCGGCCGTCGGCGCTGCTTGATGCGTGGCTCCAGCGGATCATGGAGCCACGGCAGCATCAGCTTGCCGGAGGACAGTGACGATAGCGGGCCCGGCTGTCCCGCCGATCGGCAGCTGCGAGCGTCGGCGCCACTGCTGTTGCTGCTGCTACTGTTCACACCGATGGTTGCGGGCCTGCTGCAGCTTGAAGTGGTGGATGCTTCAGCACTGCTGTCGATACTTTCACTGCTGCTGCTGCTGCTGGCGAGACTGCGGTAGCCCTGGCCGAGGAAGTAGCTCCGCTGGATCGATGAGGCATCGCTGAGCAGTGACAGCGCGCTCGGAGTGTTGCGGAAGTCAACCCTCTGCCCACACACGTCCAAGATTCGTGCCACGGGCTCGTCGCGCTCTTCCTCATCCAGAGAGGGCGACGCGGGCCTGCTGGCCGAACAGGAACTGCTGCTGGTTGGCGTCGCCGGGGTGACGTCGCCTCCGGGCGGTGACGGCTGCTCCTGTTCGTCTTCGTCCCGCTTCTCCTCGACCACTTCTTCCTCGGCCAGCATGTCGAGCGTGGAGCAGAATTCGAGCGAGTGGAGGGAGCCGGCCGGGGTGAGGTACTCGGCGGATACGCTGTCGCTGAACGCCTCCTCCGCCCGGTCGACGACGTCGTAGGGCGGCGCCCCGTCGGCTGTCACGTCGCCGCACTCGCCCGGTGGGCACAGCGGCCACCGCTCGACCTCGGAGGGTGGGCCGCACTCGTCGCCGCCGCCCGTCCCCACGCACGGCGGCTTCATCACGCCGCTGCACGCGCGACACCGTCATACTTGCGTAGTCTACGGCTACCCCCATGCCTGCACGGGGCACCTTGTGTAGTCGCGCATATCGCTTGCGCCCTTTGCCACTTTACGAGGGTCGTAGGGTAGAAGCCGCGGTGGATCAGTGGTTATGGCGCTCGGCTGCTGACACGAAAGACGCGGGTTCGGTCCCGGCCGCGGCAGTCGCAATTCGATGGAGGTGAAATGCTAGAGGCCCGTGTACTGTGCGATGCCAGTGCGCGTTGAAGAACACCATGTGATCGAAATTATGCGGAGCCCTCCACTACGGCGTCTCCCAGCCCGAGTTGCTCTGGGACGTTAAACCCCCGTACAACAAGCTCGTAGGTCTTTAAAGCGAGGATCCGGGAAATGATACTTGTCTAAGTACCCCCTCCGCTTCGACGCTTGTCGCTCCTTTCATCTGTCCTGCTGCTAAAAAGTCGCCACAGTACCCTAACCCCCCACATCTCCTGGCCTACCTAGCCGGGGTCTTCTTACCGGAGGACCTACTGAATGCTTAATCTGTTGTTCACTACTGGTGCTTTGACTGATGCCATGGTCTCACGAGCTGCAGCAAGTGTGGCCCTGCGATGGCTTACAGCCACGCTCGGTATGACCCGATAGGCACCGCTAACGACTGGGGTGGCTTTGCCCTTTATGCCAGTTGAGTGCGCACGAAATTTCGCCTGTGCGGAAGGACCCAACCCAGGCAGTGCGTAACTTTTAAGCGTGAACGGGCCCCTGCTGCTTCATGAACAAAACTCTTGCGTCCAAGTCATTACGAGCGTGGCTGTACGTTCGCCGGAGTGCGTGGGCGGCAGTCTGGCTCACCGCGTGTCATCCTGTTGCTGGAAGGGCGCCTGCCGGTCGGTGTCGGGAGACACCGGGCACACCATGACCTCCATGGCTGAAACAGCTGATCTAGTGACTAGTTGCTTCGTCCTCTTCTACGGTCCGCGCCGCCAGAGACGCGTGCGTGGCTGCAGCGAGCGCACAGTCTACTGCACGCTGAGAAAGAGCTGAAACAGAATCTATAGGCTGCGTTGAAACAGTGCATGACATGCTGGAATGGCTGTGGGAAGGAGGAATGGAATAAGCTTTCGTACTGCCCATACCATCATAAGTTTTCATATTTGGGTAACTACTTTTTGCAGTACCTACTCTCTCAATCTCTTTTTTTTTTAAACTGATTTCCTTACCTAATTTTCAGTTTGTTAGGTCGTAATTTGTTAGGCCGCCCTAACCTCCTGCAACCTCCTCTGCTACAGAGGCAGAGTTGCACAATTTTTGTTAGGTCATCCCACGTTTGCAATATGCAGTCTGCAATTTAAATAGTCGCTGCCTGGTTATGGCCAATCCCCCTTGTGGGTATGTGCCATTCTGTGAGGGGGACAACAAAAGTAGTAAAAATGTGCGGTCATAGAATTGAGGTGAATACACATGTACGTAGGGTGAAGAATATAAGCAGGACGTACAATGACAGAGGAAGTAGCGCACAGCAGTGGAACATCCCGCCAGTAACGAAAGAGGAAGTGCAGAAAGAAAGCCTTAGGAGCAAAGGGGGAAATCTGCTGGCGAGGACCAGGTTTGGATCGTGCAAGAAAAAATAGCCATCCCAGAGGGTGTTGCCCATATAAGCAATGCCTTATGACCTAGATCCTCCGCTGTCGTCATACCCTCCTTCCATGGTAACCCCCCTCGCGTGCACATTCTTCCGTCCTCGTCACACCATCCCGCGGTAACCACGGTCCTGGTGCACACAGCACCGATGTCATATATTATCCTTGCTTGGGAATTCCACGCGAATGGTTCCCGTGGCAACCTCGAACCGGGTATGCACTACTACGAAACTCGAAATTGTATGTGGAGGCCTCGCTGCAACATGAGCCTCTCCCCGAACAAAATTTCTGGCTACGCCACTGCTCTGGAGATATCAAAATTCACACTAGGCCTAACACTAGTCAATCGTGGACAAAGAGCGTTCCATGAACCGAACAGTCACCCAATGTTCCAAGAATGTATAAGTTCAGTATGTATAAGCTCAGGGCACGGCGCTGCTGCATATACAGCATACTGGCGGACCTAAGGCACAGTTATTGTCAGTGGCACTTCTGTGAAAGGTTTGATGCTTGAAAGATGCTCTCGCATGCACTTTGTGGCGCCTTAGCGTGGCCACATTTATCCAGTGACAGCGAATGGAGGATTTGTGAAAAAGCATTTCCGGATCGTCTGAGGATACTGTATACGCTAACCAAATCCACAATCCCACTCCACCAATGCGTTGGTTCAGATGGCCCGATAGGCTTATAGCGGGTCCGCTTCCGCGCCGGAGATGAGCACGTGTCGCTCCTTTGTGCTCGACACTCCCTCTCTCATTTTCGCGCTTTCTTGCACTCGTTTTTATTCAAACAAAAGTGCTTAGAACTGAGGGCCGTAAACACTTGGTTATCATCTCGACAGGGCCAAGCTCCTACAGAACCGATATGACCCGTAGGTATCCAGCAGCCACCCCAACAACTACGCCTTCCAGCCGTAATTTTACCTTCCGCCACTGGATCCGTTCAGCCGTTCCACGCAAGGAATCCAGCCACATATTGCCACCGGGCAGTGCAACAGTCTACCTCGGCGCACGGTCCATCCTCACCCGAGAGGCCCTACCACGTTCATTTTCAATCGCTTACAGCTACCACCACCTGAGGTATAGTGTTCTAGAACACTACCTGAGGAGCTGAACTTGAGGGCACTCGCCTGCTCCGCCCCCTTGGGCTTGGACGCTCACTAGTTAGCTTAACTAACAAGGGAGGGCACCTGCACCGCTGGGACACTAGCGCCAGAGAGGCGTGATTGTTGCGGTCGCGGGGGGGGGGGGGGGGCAGCTTCCTGTTCGCCCTCGGGAACTCGACGCGCGCGGACGTTCCGACGCGACGCTCCGCTCTCCGCCAGCGATCGAGACCTCGCGGGAACATTTCCCGCGAGCTCGTCCCGAGCCTCGGAGCTTCTCCCCTCCATGGGCGGACATTCGCTCGTAACTTTGCTGGCGAGTCGAACGACCCCGATTCCTTAGTGTACTTTGTTGCTGGCTGGCGTTATTGTTGCAGCAGCAATAAATCGAGCGCTAGATCCCGATCACGGGCAATGGTCGGCAGTTGGACGGTCAGCCACGGTTAAGTGGAGAGAACGTATTTATCCTCCATCTCAACGCCACATATATGGCGCCCAACGTGGGGCCTGTTCGGTTCATGGAACGCTCTTTGTCCGGGATTGACTAGTGTTAGGCCTAGCGTGAATTTTGATATCTAGACCCCGCGGCGTGCTTTATTGAGTGAGCGAAGGATTCCGCTGCAGCACGTTTGAACTTTTCGGCATGCCCAGCGCGTTTTCTTCAAATTTTTCCGTGGAGTTTCTTCAGCACGAGAACCATATGCACGCGGTCCGCATCGAGGGAAAGCGAAGCCTAGCGCCTGCGATCGAGGCAAGTCGGAAGCGGGTGAGTTCGGAAGCCGCGCGGGTGGTCCGAGTTTTACTGTACATATTTTCTCTGATGTATCTGTTTCGACTCTGGGAGTCGCGGCTCCGGGAGCCGGGTGGCGTGGGGCCGCTGGTACTGCTGCGAGCTTGCTGGAATTGCAGCTGTTATGCCGGGCGCTCCGACACCGTCCGATAAGGTGAGAGCCGACCGTTCAGACGTTTGTTTCTTCATGCAGTGAACGCGATAGGACCATCCGACAGAGCTGACGTCTCCACGCGGCTGCGCGCACATAACCCTTTGCGGCCTCGGGTTTCAGCAGCCGGGCACGCCATTCACCGAGCCACCGCGGCGGGGAGGTGAAGAAATCGAATTATAGATAGCTGAGCGCAGGCGAATTTAACGTACTGATACATATTTACCAATGTCTTATGCATCATTTTAAGGAAATTAAGCACACTACGAAAAATTTGGTACCCCTACTCCTTTTAAAGGGTCCCCAGATTATTTTGATGATCATATTAATTCCTAAGCAAAAAAATCTGTAGAGGAGGTATTTGTGAGCATGCGAGTCTTATTCCAAAGCTCTATTTGGACCTTATAATTAAAAAAAAAGTTGTAAACACAGGAGGGGACAAAAGCTCCGCCTTAAGAGTATGACGCGATAGCGTCGATGGGTTAATGCCCATATATGAGGAATTGGTCAATTTCTACTTTACATTCATAGACCCCTAGGGGTCCTCAGACCACTCTTGGTGCAGTTGTGCAGCGATTAAGCAATGCGCCAGTGCCACGCGATGGCAGGTGCTGCCACCGGTGGGACTCGAGATCCAAGTTACTCTTCCCGGGCAACCTCTCGCGACTAATCATTAATTTAATTGCCACCTTGGTCGGTTTGCCCACAATCCGGTGGGCAGGTTGTGATGACGCCGCAAGGTCACGTGACCTAGGCTGCCGGAGCGGCCGGCTGCTAGGCCTCAAACCATTTCCTTCTGCTATGCTTCAAACGGTCGCCAACGGCGTGCAGTTTTTCCCTACATGGGGGCACTAACGCTCTCGCATTAGGCGACACCTCGCCGCGCGTTCTCTACTCCGATGACTGGGCGTGCCCAAGTGACACGGGCCGGATGGGTCATGACAGGGTGCAGTCCCGATCTATTTTTAACGCGATAGCGTTAAAAGCCGCGCGCGTTCTCCAGAAAGTCCAGTGTTGGCGTTGTGAGCGAAAAATCACGGATGGCAGGTGGGCCACCTTATCCACTGCCTCCTAGGTCACGTGACCTTGCGGTCACCACAATCTGCCCGCCGGATAGTGAGCAAACTGCCCACCGTGGCAGACTGCAGTTAAATTAATGATTGGCCGCACAAGGCCCACCGCAGGGCAGTGGTGCATCGCTCAAACACTGCGCCAGGGGGGGTATGGGGAGTCCCAGGCATCTATGAATGTAGATGATGACCATCTGCATGTATTGAAATTAACCCATTACGCTGTCGCGCCATACCCTTAAAGAGTGTCTATAAAGTGCTCGCATTATGTAGATTACAGACCACCGAGCGTTCGTGCCGCGTACAAGACCTCAAAAAGCGAGCCGATAATTTACAATAGAATTTTTACATCTTCCGCGCCTAGCGGCGACCTGCGGTGCTGGGCTTTCGCCTGAATCCGCGCTCGTTACGTCAGCAGCGGACTGCTAGCATTGGTTCGCACGCGTCGGCAGCCGGCGGAGGAGCGCCGACATTTCGGCGTGCAAAAAGTGACGAGAGAGGAAAAGGCGCGAAGACGCGGAAATTCAAATTTTGACTGCAGATGACTCGGCTTCCTCAAAACGCATCTAAAAAAATTCTTACTGAAGGATATTTGTGAAGCGGCGTCCATTAGCACCCTAGGCACATCGAATCTTTGTTGAGACCTCCTTTCACAGCCCCTTTAAAGCGGAGCTCAAGTGGCCTTTCCAATTTCCTTTATTAACACACTATCATTTAGGCTGTCTTCTCACACAAAAAATTTCCCTTTTCTCCGTAACGAAATTCCCCGATCACGCCAACAGGGTCACGTGACCTTGCGACGCCTTCACAACCTGTCCACCGTTGATAAATTCAATGCACCTGCCACTTGTACACCATGGCGGTACTCGACCTGTGCTTCGAATAAACACCTTTACAATATATACATTATGTTTATGTGCAAGGTTATTGAAAAACAGTTTAGCATTGTTGTCCCGTAAGCCCTCAGAACATTTGTGCTCAGCATTTTAGATTTGTCACGCACATTAATTGTGCACTGCATGTTCTTTGCTACCTGGGTCAGGAGCCTCTGCCAGGCCTTGAAAACTGCCACCTGAAGGAGCAATGGGGCATTGCACAACTGCTGCACCACTGTGCCAGCAGGAGTACGACTCCCTGCAATCTATGAATGTGATTGAGATGGTGGCAGTATCATGAACACTGCGTGACCACCAGTGGACTAATCATAGGGCACCACCAAAGTCGAAAATGTGACGACCCCCAAAATAATATACGTGGATCTGTTATATTTTATGTTCATTTATATTGCAATGGGACGACCGGCAGCAGTTCA
This sequence comes from Amblyomma americanum, assembly GCF_052857255.1. Classification (NCBI taxonomy): domain Eukaryota; kingdom Metazoa; phylum Arthropoda; class Arachnida; order Ixodida; family Ixodidae; genus Amblyomma; species Amblyomma americanum. The sequence goes on from NC_135507.1 coordinate 54,302,155, forward strand.
AGGAGTGCAGCGAAGAGGTAGGTCAAGTGCAGCAGGGATTATGAGTGACGCCTGCGAGTGTGCCCGTTGTGTCACTATTCGACCAACACCCACCGACCTGTGCTTCGAATAAACACCTTTACAATATATACATTATGTTTATGTGCAAGGTTATTGAAAAACAGTTTAGCATTGTTGTTACATACACACTTGTCCCGTAAGCCCCCAGAACATTTGTGCTGAACATTTCTTTAGATTTGCAACGTACACTAATTGTGCACTGCATGTTGTGTTTGGTACCTGGGGCAGGAGCCTCTGCCAGGCCTTGATCCTATAGCTCTTGCTCCGCTTTCTGTGTAGAAAGAAAATCAAAGAGAAAAAAAAGTAGGCAGTAGCCCCGCAACCTGTTTTCACAGACGCAGGCATAAAGGGAGCTGCGTACGAAAAAGTTTATTCCGCTTGAGCTTAAAAAGAAACAGGCAGTGTGCCGCCTATGTACATGCGCTGAGGTCGTGGACTAAAAATGCAGCTGATGAGGCCCTCTTAGAAGGCCAGTGTGTCCTTGAGCAGCTTCCGCATGGTGCTGCCCACCGACGACGGGTTGTTGCTGGGGCCCGAGGTGTGGGAAATCACCTGCGTGTAGCAGTGTAGGCACTCAGTGTTTGTGGCAGTGTGTGCTTGCACTGCTGAAGTCTTGTAAGTTACTGTGACTGAACGTGCCTTTTGGTAACAGACTGCAAGCACACGCGGCGCACGTACGACAGACTCGGATAAAAGTGCGCGAAAAAATGCAGTGTGTGTGTGTCGTCCTTCCTCTGTCCTCGATCTTTTGCGCAGTCTGAAAATGAACGAAATGCACCAACTAGCCTGCCAAAAGACACTTCTTCAATTAAAAGGGACCACCGAGGTAAAAAGTCCATCGAATTTTTGTTTTTAGCAAAAATGATTCTATGGCTCTTTCTAGGAATGCTGACATTTGTCTGGCAGAAAAAGGCAGTTTCTTCCTGAGAAAAGTGCATTTTATAATTTTCCTGCCACTCAATGAAAACTCACGGCATCTACGCCTAAAACGGACTTTGTGATCAGCATTTTGCAGTGACTGCTGGTGCAGCCTGGCGTCTCGGACCCGCACACTAGGCTAAAAACTGTGTTGATGTACCGTAGTTTGCTTGTGAAATTGGGCAGTAATGGCGATGCCTCTATTTCACTTTTTGGCCTTTTCCAGCTTATAAATACTTCGTTTTACAGCGATAACTGTTAGGCACCCGTCTCTGGCTTGCACGTCTGGTGTTGTCGCTGTCGGCGTAACGGGTGAGTGCATTAATCCACCCACCGGCGTAACCGGTGGGTGGATTAACGCACCCAGCGGTTGGCCAACCTGGGCAGCAAAAGCCTACGGGTGGCTCTGTTTGCAACAGCCGCCTGGCAAAACTAAATGCCTAACCAGCTATCGCTGAATCTCACGTTACATAGTCGCAACCGTCCTGTGAGTTTTTTTGGTGAAAGCAGAGTCTCTTTTAATGGAATGTGGTAATCTGTCAATTCAGCATACAAGTCAACTTTAATTTATCCACAGTGTCCCTTCAAGATGAAGATGACAGAGTCTTGTGAATTATTTTCACCTTATCATAACTGCAGGAAATCGAAGGCAAGTACGAGCATGTAAAGTCTTGTTAGTAAATCAGGAATGAGACCAAGGTAAAAAAGCAGGCGTGGCAAGGAAATGCATCAAGCGTTCTGTAAAAAATAATTGCTTTATTTTAGTGGTGTGAAAGTTTGAATAGTTTGTGAACAGTGTTTCTTATTCAACTTGCATGGCATTTCACCGTTCAAGAATTTCCTGAGATTTGAAATGCCAGAAAATAATGGAAAAAGAAATCCGAAATTTCACATTAATCCGAGCGTGTGGCAAAAAGCGGTGGCATTTTGAAATGGCTCTTCCCTTGTACTATATAAGATTTCAATGATCAGCTATCACATTAAAACTGTGCCTTCTCTCTAACTGAAGGTTATTGAGAAATCCGCTGAAATAATGCAGAGACACAGGAGCAGCAACTGGCAGAAGATTGGATGGGTCATGTTACGAGGTTTTGCGAGACATTTTGTTCACAGGGCACACGCTACACTAATAAAGAGGAAAGTGCAAGAGAAAAGAGAAATTTATTATGCAGAGAGCACTTGCAAAAAAAAGGCAGCTCTGTCACTATACAGTTTACTTAAAAAATACAGTGTAAATGAAGGCTGCAAAATGCTAGTGCTTTCGAGCTATAACAAAAGGCACAGAGAATAATTTGTGAACATTTGCACTGAACACTAAAAAGCTTAAGCTGCCGAAAAACGAGAAAAGGTGCAGCTCACACAAGTCCTGACAAGCAAAAAAAAAACTACAGCAAAGTGGCTGACAACGGTTGTAGAACGTTTGAGTGTGTTTCACCAATCCACTCGCACCACAGCATAAAAAAATTATCTCCACTTTAACTCCCCTATCCATGATACGTGCTACACCTTTGTTTCTGCTGGGCTTCCTTTGCTATGGAAACACTGCATGCACTGAGGTCAGAGTTTACAGCCAGGAAATGGTCACAGGCTCCCTAATACAGTAGAACCCTGCTGTAACGTCCCTGGGTACCACGTTTTCCTGGCTGAGCAGGTACCACCCTAGTTCCCATAGAAACTCGTGCAGTACAAACCCAGCTGTTGCGCCGCAACTGTGGCAGCATTCCCCTGCAAATGCCACCTCGCAATAGAGGATGCCACAAACTGTGCAGCAGCGAACGGAGGCCACTCCCCTTTTCTCCTCGTTACCTCAACAGCACAAAACCGGGAAACAAGTTCTTAACTGCTGTCGCAGTCGCAAGGGCGATCAGTCGGATTGATGCAGAGGAAATGCAACAGCATTTTTCTTTCACTTGCCTATCTATTCCAACTGTGATTATACTCCATTTTCAATTCTATTCCACTCTTGATTTTATCCAAAGTTTGATTCTATTCTGATTGCGTCTTTTATGAATTTTTGATGTCAGTCTTAGTCACTTATACATGAGCGAAGTCATTCTTAGTCAAGCACCTCCCTCCTCTCCCATACAAGTTGAGAGAGTTGAGGGGTGGGGTTGAGGATGACGGCTGGCAGGTGCGGCCACCTGCCATGTGTAACAAGAACGGTGTTCAACGGGTTTTCGCTCCAATGAGGCTTCTATACTATTGCACACACACAAAAAGCAAGGGAGGTGGTCTGAAGTGGGAAGGAAGAGTGTTTGGTGCTTGCCTTGAAGTGGTATGGCTGGATGTCCGGGTAATGGGTGTCGAAGACGAGTTCCAAGTCGGGCTCGCTGGGCACCTTGGGCAGGTATTGCTGCCGGTTCAGTGAGGCCGCCACTGCCACTACCTTCTCGGCCAGCTGCTCGCCTAGGCGAACACGCTGGCGCTGGCGCTCTGCGGGAACCACATCAAGCACCATTGTGACCCGTCATGAAACATTGGTACCAGGGCATGACCCGAACGATGGGGGTTTGCCGCCAGCTCCAGACTATATAATCCCATTAAATTTCATGAGCTCATTGTACCACATTACTCTCTGCCCTCCAAACAGGCCACTTGTTTTCAGATTAGTGCATTACATGCCCAGCCTACGTAAAGCTAGCCCTGCTAGCCCTAAAGAGAAACCAGCTAAAATATTCCGCCACTCTGAAGAGCCCCACACAGAGGCAATCTGGTTACTAAACTGCCCACTGAAACACATCCACATGTATTGCAATGAAACAATCAGACTGCTGCTGCCTACTTCGTTCACCAAATTTTCATGAGCCAGTCATTAATGAACTACTTGTATGCGCTGCACAGTTATTATACATAAGAGCAGAATCTTATGACAAAGCCTTGCGTGCAGTCAAAAGAATTGCTTACAGTGACTGGTAGTGTGGCCCTCTGGACATTACTTGGGTGGATGTGTCGTCAAGTGCACCATTATCTCAATCAAGCATAGTCATATAACGACTGTAGGTAAGCCAATGGGTACATTTAGACCATTAGCTCTTAGCTCGTTCTTTCATTTAAAGCCACCATTGTAGTCGGCGCCATTATCCGCAGAACACAATGCAAGGAAGACAACGTGGCTGACGCGCTTCTTCACCACCGCTGACAATCCACGCACGAGTGTTCTGCTTGAGCTTCCGCACCCGTTGCTGGTTCCCGCCCATCCAGCCATATTTACAAACGGCTGGCCTTTAAAAACTTTACGAACTGCTGCAGGGAAATAAGTCAGAAATAGAGAATTTTGGGTCAGATTAAGGTCGGTTTGGTTGGTCTATGGGGTTTGAAATCCCAAAGCGACTCGGGCTTTGAGAAACGCCGTAGTGGGGCTCCAGATAATTTCGATCACCTGGGGTTCTTTAATGTGTGCCGAAAACGTAACGTATACAGGCCTCTAGCATTTCACCTTAACCGAAATGCGACCGCTGTAGCTGGGACGGAGCCCACGTCTTTCGAGCCAGCAACTGAGCACCGTGACTACTGAGCCATCGTGGTGGCTAGGTCTAAGTAAGAGAATTTTCGGTTACCGCATGAAACATCACTGCCCAGGTAGTGCCCAGTGACCACCCAGTGCAGGTGCGGGCAAAATGGACACACTGCTTACCTTGCTCATTGGGCAGGGTGAGGATGTTGATGCGGATGTTCCACACCTCCCACGGGATGTTCTCTAGGAGTAGCCAGCGGCCGCGCCTCTTCTGGTAGAACTCCAGCCCGATCTGAACCCAACGTGGGGGGAAAGGGGAGGCACGAATGAGCACCCTTGAAGTCCTGGAAGCTGCCAGGAGTTCACCAAGAAATGCTGTCGTCATGTTTGCTTGATACAACAAAAAAGAATGCGGCGTTAAAGTCCCAAAGCAATACATGGGCTATGAAGGTGGCGACAGTGGTGAGAGCTCCGGAATAATTTAGACCACCCGATGTTCACTAATGTGTGCTGACACATAGCACACAGGCTGCTGCAGCTGGGATTCGATACCACGACCTTAGGATCAGCAGTCGAATGCCAAAGCCGCTGAGCCACCGCGGTGGGTCATACAGCGTGAAGCGACAAGACACAAGAGGAATAGGCAGACAGGACAAAAACTGAGCTTACAACTAGGCTGTGATGGGAAACAATACTTTTGTGTGATGAACAACTGTGTGGTTTGCGAAAATTTACTTAATTCCTTAACTGGGTAGAGCGGCTTTAGACCACACCTGTGCTGATTGTGCTGCCGCGAACACGTCTAAAAACACAACTCGCTTTTTTTAATGTGGTAGTGTTAAATCATTAAAGCATTAAAATGTGTTAAAGATCATAAAACTCACTCATTGGCTGGAGGGAATGCCACATGTGCTAAAGACATAAACAGCTGCTAATGCTATCGCACTGCTAACACAAAATAGAATTAGGTGTCCGTGTAAATTTTTTTTTTTGGCTGTGCCAGACACACTGATTTCTCTAACCGATACCATGTATTGGACCTAACATGAGCTATATCCATGCAAGCCTAGCTCTGATTATCATATTTACTTCCAGAATGAATGCACTCCCTACACTGCCTGCCAAAAACTACAATTTCTCCGAATATTTCACCCCACGTAACAAATGCACCCTTCAAAAGACTGCATCCAATGTGTGAGTAAATACGGTATTTGCAACAGGTTGTGGGAAAATCGAGCGTTTCAAGTGAGAAACAGAAAGGCTCGAAAGTAGCACACCAGTATCCAGTTTCTGATGGAAGGAGAAACTGGTTCTCTAGACCATCGCTTTGCTGACTCCGGTAGCGATGTGTATACAAACGTCAGATAGCGAGATCTCCTTAGATGACAACCATGAACGCAACACAGATGTAAAGGCGCCAAACATGCCCGCATTCACTGATACGAAACGTCCTGCTTCAGGCCTACCCACCTGAGCATTTATGGAATTTCATTTCAACAAGCAATGATGAGTATGTTGTGACCTAAATGGAAATAGGAAGTGAATATTTTATCTATGTAAAAAGTGGTCAGTTTCCCTTAAGTGCAAAAACTTCCATAGGTATGATTGGCGATGGAAAAAAAACAAAAAAACAGCTTCCTATTTGACAAGTAAGATGTGTATCAGAGTCCTTTACAAGATGACCCTGACAGCAAAACAAAGGATGGTATGTGAGCACACGGCAAGATGCTCATGTAAAGTACCTCACTTCATGTCGAGATGCTCAGAAAACTGCACCACCTAGCCCTACAAGTTCTGAGAAAGCCCATCTGTTGGTTCCACCCTAAGAGTTGTTGTGAATGCAGCTGACCGGGCTCCCATTCCAAGATGTGATGAATGAGAGCTTGACCACAAGCTCTTTTAACTGCTTTGTGCCTTGGTATTACTGAACCCAAACCAGTGATAGGTAACAAGTGGTTCATGTGCCAAAGCATCTGTGAGTTATGTGGCACACTTCAGTGGAGAAATCGTGATAAATTTTGGCTACCGAGGGCTACCAATATCTCAGCAAGAGTATTGTGACACTCCTCTCCAAGGCTTACACTCTCAGAACATGCAGACTTCATCAACTTCGCATGCTTGCACTACACTCATGGATAACTATTTTTGGCAATGATGCAGAGGAGAGGCAGGACAGAGGGAAGAAAACGGGCCTTGTTCCCCTGCGCCGTGGGTAGTTGGTTGTTTATTGTTCAGGCTAGGGGTGCAGAAAGGGGGGGAAACTATGGAGCCACTGAATGACAACACGGCATAGAGCAAAAGCTCGTCTCCTTCCTTTTTCTGCCCTAGCCTCTAGTGCATTGCCAAAAGTCGTACCCAAGTATAATTGTTCTACCTACTGTAGTGTTAATGTGCTCGCAGGCCATCATGGTGACGTAGCCATAGAAAGCAAATGGCTTCAAATTATGATTTGCACCATTGTCAGGCAGACCAGGGTACACCTATCAGAATGCGACAGCTAGCGTGTACCTCTGTTGCACGGTCATGGCTGGCTGTTCTGTTAAGGAGCAATATGAAACATAAAAGCTGTGCATTCAATGGCAAGGCAGGCAGACATGCCAACTCACATTTCCACTGCGTGGCCCATCATGGCTTCGCAGGCGCTCGCTGAAGGCAACAATCTCACGAGTGAGCGTTTCATTCAGCTCGTCCGAAGCGCACCGCACCTGCACACAGTAAGCCGCAGGTTACGACAAAGTACAGGAGGTATAGGATGAAAAGTGTCTACAGCTTGTACTAGAACTGCACAAACATCCCCTTCAAATCTGAAATGGACACAGGACACTAGGTACCACAACAAAGGCGTTAGCCACCCAGAACGCCAAAGCTAGACATAAAAGGTAGCTGGGCAGTGCTAGTGAAATCTACATATCTGACCCCATTCATCAAAGAACCCCAAGCAGTGTACAAGCTTTCGTGCAATGGTCAGTGCAAGGCTGGTAGTAGACCACTCTGCAATTGTAAGATCAATTTTGGTCTTTCTTGTGTTACTTGGCGTACAGGACAGTGTCTCAACACATCCCAGCACTGTTATCTATGCACAGTTAAACCTCGATGTAACGAACCTCCATGTAGTGAATTCCTCGATACTATGAAGTTTCTCAATTCCCCAATGTCATCCCCACTGAGGTGTGTGTATTTGTGAACTCCATGTAACCAAGATGCCGCAGCGGTTGACCCTCACATTATGAGCCTCACTAGGCTGGCTATTAGCTAGTGCTGCGTTACATCCAAACTGGCCTAACCGCGCGAAAGTTTCATGACGATAAAACTAAAACCGCCACGACAGGAATGTCTATTTGCGACAAGCACAGTGCTCATGCATAAGCAGTGCTTCTTTGTGGCATACACAGTAATCTCCGAAAGCTTTTCTCTTTCGTAGCTTCACACCAAGTACCACTACAGCAATTCCTGTCTAAAAGCAGCGCAAAACAGCAGGTCAAAGAAAAGAACACAGGGGATGAGCAGCGCGTGCTCACTGCCACTCACATATGTGAAGTCGACAAAGTCGCAGGTGATATCTTCGAAGCCAACAGTGCCCACCGAGTAGCTCCCTTCCTCCTTGTAGTGGAACTGCGAAGGAGGAGGTTTCACGGTGAAAAAGTGAGGCCGAGTATGAGACACACTGCCACAGGTAGTTTTTCACAAATGCGCGAAAACTCTGAACTAGGGCTAAGTGCACTGCCCGCCATTATGGGAGAGCCAAACATGGTGGTTTTAACCATACACTGATTTCTTCAGTCCTACTTGCCCCGTTCCCTCAAGGATGGCAGTGAGTACAGTAATGATCAAACTGCATTTGAAATGCAGAACAGCAAGATAAAAATGACAGGAAGCATACAAGACTGCTGACAGAGACAGCAAACTAAAGGCAGACAATGAGCTGTGATTTTTTTTTTTCTTCCTCTTGACCACACATGGCCTCTTGTAGAGCTGTACAGAACTTAAGAGGTTCACATCTCACAAATGCATGTTGTTTGGTATAGCGCCCACCGGATCTTATAAACGGCCAGTACAGCCACTTATAACGATGCTTTTGACAATAATGGAGAACAACACACTCTGCACGTGAGAGCTGGCTGCTACTACGCTTTGTAGGTTCTATTTGTGCCTGCTACCCAAAGGGTGTCACTAAATGGACTGTTAATGCAAACAGTGTACGAGTTAACAATGTTTGATTAATTCACAACTACAAACATGCCTTGACAACAGAATAATGTTTCTGACATTTCTGTCAAACTTGTGTCAAGCTATTCCAATGGGAGGTCTATAGCGTTAAGCCCTCAGTGATGTTCTATTTGGGGAATTTCCCCCTTTTCAGGACATTTTAGGGTTAAAATTAGAAAAGCACAGAGTATTTGGTGATTCGACTGTCTGGGACAGCAGGGAGACACAACATGCCCCACAGACTTCCAGTTGACTCGATATTTGCTAGACTGTTCTAAAGGCTCCGACTACACCACGGAGTGCTCACAAGCTCAACAACACTTTTCAGTCTGTAACTAATATACATGACCCGCATGCATAATCTGCAATCAGAAAAGCTTTGCTCTGGAAAGAGCAGAAAAATGTCGGTCCAGAATTGCTCCATATGTCCCCTAAAACCTTAGTTCCCCTTGATAACGATAGAAAATGTGCCAAAAGAATGTGTTAGAGAACTGCTTTCCTACCTGGGTGAACAGCCAGACAGAACAGCTAGGTTATATCTGATTAAATGTGTGAAACTCTTTGTCACTGAGTGTTGTCCTTGTACAGTATTACTTTCCTCCACACGATACTAATCATTTAAGCTATACTTTGAAAACCCTGCATGACTGCCACATGACCTTCCTCCTTTCCACTCCATTTGTTAGAGCGAGACCAAATAGGATTAGGGGAATCCCCCAAGGTTGAGCAGATTTGAAAAACGGAAGTTATTATGCTACAGCATCAGCCCAGGTGTAGCTGTACGGCTACAAGGGGAACTGTACACCGTTCTCAGAAACCTTGCAGCTGAAAAAAAAATCCCTTCAGCCTCAGGGATTGAACCCTGTATGTAGCAGTCTAGCCAGGCTGGCTAAGATTGCAGGGTGATGCAGAATTCATCACCAACTTGAAATGGTGATGGTCTTCATCAAATGTGTTTAGGGGAATCACCCAAGCTGAAGTAAATTTGAAACAAGAGAGTAATTGCTCATTAGTGTGCTGCAGCCCAAGATGCACTGGATCTCTCCCAACACTGTCACAGTGTCTCTGTGCAAGCGTGCACAGGCCAACTCACCTTGCCCAGAGTGCGATGGAAGAGCAGCGTGTGGAAGATGCCCGAGACGGCCTCCTGGACCTGGCGCCCTTCCAGGCACTGCACAAAAAATTTGGGGGGGGGGGGGCACTTACGCTCTGCCTTAAGGGTATGATGTGATAGATTAACGGGTGTATGCCCTTACATAATGATCTGGCCATTCTCTACTTTCTATTCATAGATCCTCGCAAGTCTTCATACCACTCCTCGTGCAACGGTGTAGCAGTTAAGCGATGCGGCACTGCCCTACGATGGCAGATGCAGCCACCAGTGGGCCTTGTGTGACCCAGGTTGCTTTTCCCAAGCGGCCAATCTTTGATTTAACTGCCACCTGCCACGGTGGGCATGGCGCCACAATGTCACATGACCTAAGTGGCCCATCTGCCTCCTAGGTTGCTTCTCTGAGGATATTTTGTGGATTTTTCGCTCATCGTTAACGACGTCGACGCCGCCGGATTTTCTGCGACAAGAGCTCCTTAACGCTATCGTGTTAGAACCCCAGGACCCCACCATTTTGCATTATGCTGCTCCCTAGTCTTATCAATGGGATGGACTATTCAGAAGTCACCAGTAGCGAGCACTGGAATTTTAAAGAACTGGCTGCTTATTGCGGTGCACCGTGTGCACAGAAATCACAATTAGAGATTTACGGTGAAAGTTTTACTCAATTCTGACTTCAGCCAGGGATCTTTTTAAAAATAATTGGCACTGTTAGACCCGTAAAAACCAATTATGGAAGGCAACTTTTTTTTTTTTTTTGCACAATATTCCAACATTTCAGATTATTGGAATGGCTCAGTTGGAAATGCTGTCTACGCCCTCTAGATGTCTCAGTCCCGTTAAAAGCAGGGATGTCTTGCTGAAGAGCAGAACACTGGCAGCTGGGTGCAGTGATGTCCCCTAACCATGCAATATTTTCTTATTTGCTCTTTTAACTGCATCTCATTCAAGCTCAGGCACTTTTATGTCACGACAAGTTCAAGCGAACCGCCACTTCGGCAGACGGGCAAATTTAGGAAGTCGGACTGTGCGATCTTCCAGTCATTTTCAAATAGCTCGGCATTATTTGCGCGGCCTGCGGGGCTGCCTGACATCTCCCATATCAGGGCTATGTCCACACTGATAAAGAGACAGATGCATGTGCCCTTATCATTCAGTCACAATGATTCCCCTTTCATGTTCACACCGCCCTTCCTTTTCTTACATAACGTATCACACACTGCACATGCAGGTTACGTTAATTGTTAATAAAAACCTGGAAACTATGGGTTGCACAGTTTACTATAACGCTGCGCGCGACGCACCGCTTTTGCCTATTCTTTTTCTCATTTTAAGATCGCTGCAAAGGACCACCGTTCACGACATGGTGTCGCTCGGTAACAGCGCACGCCAGTACTGCGCCCAGTGACGAAGCTCTCGCAATAATTGTTCCAGCTTTCCCGCTCACAGACCCTCCGCGAATAATGAAAGCGCGCTAGGAGTGCACGACGCTCCGATCTACCAGGTGCTGGACGTAGTGACATACGCAATTCACGATTTAAGCTGGTACCGATCGCTCAACGCAATTGGAACTCGGATGACCTACGATCCGGTTGACCTGCTCGTCCCTGCTGACAGGGTACCCAAACCCAAAAATGGCTAAAAACCACAGGTTCGGTCGTTCCCGCGGAGCCACTTTCCCGAGCTCGGCGGGCGAGAGGGGATTCGAGCAGAGCATCTGTCAGCGCGGACGAGAAAACAAAGAACGGGCTGCTGCGAACAGCTGATCGCGCAGCAAGCGAATGCGGGTCGCCACTTATACTCACCAACTCAAAAACTTCGGATCTTGCATTCATGCCTCGCTCATTACCAAGCTGCCACGAATACGCGTCTCGGAGTTACCCCAAACCCCAAATCTCGAGCTAAGAACGTCTTTCACGGTCAACACAAAGCGTGCGGTACGCACACCACCAGTGTACAAAAGATTGTGCTTGTGTTGGCTACGAACATGTCTACAAGTCGTCTTCGGTCGGTGGTCTGCGCTGGACGTGATGATGATGATCGCGACCTGGCTTTCGTTTCGTTTTCTGTAAGTACCTGTGTTAGGGCAGAACTATAAGCAAAACAGAAATAAAACTGTGAATAAGTTTAGAAGATTCGGCCGCATAAATTTGGACGCGACGTTAAGCGCAGTAGGAGTGATACTAGCATCTTGAAAGCGACTTGAAAATGATGATCAGGAGGAGGGCGGTGCCTAGAGCACAAGGACCTTTACACAATTTCTAAAGTGTCGACAACAGATGAGTGGGCTGTGCGCAAGATGCGGATCCTGTGGCGATTTGAAAAACACGCCCGACGCGAGCAACAAGGATGCTGGGCCAGCGCCATCCTTCATCTTCTAGTCAGTGCTAGAAGGTTCGCATCGTCCGGTATTCTCAGCCACACACTGGACCTGGACCACAACACTAAAATACGCCGCGTTCACCTCGTCACGTGGGTTCGCAGCGCTAGCTCTGCCAGCATTTTCCCAAGGCCGTGCAGCCGACCCGTCCCCGCGAGGGGAAAGGGATCGAAGAGCGTCGTTAGGAGAAGCACCACTGGCAGGACTGCGGCGCGGGCCGATCGATCGATATATCGAACGAGCGGTGAAATTGGAGTTTAATATACAGGGCGACATCTCTGTACACTTTAACACAGGATTTTGAAGGGGATTATATCAGTGTGTTCGATATAGCCAATAATTCGAAATATCCGCTTTAGATATATCCGTGCTTGACTGTATTTTGAACTCCGCCTAATTAGAACAGATTTTCGCTCCTCTCTAAACTCGAATTATTGATACTACAGATTCTACAGTGCTATAAATCACAATCAGCACAGCAGCACATAAACAGCAGATTACCGTCCTGAAAAAATTATAATAATAATAATTAGTTTTGGGGGAAAGGAAATGGCGCAGTATCTGTCTCATATATCGTTGAACACTTGAACCGCGCCGTAAGGGAAGGGATAAAGGAGGGAGTGAAAGAAGAAAGGAAGAGAGAAGTGCCGTAGTGGAGGGCTCCGGAATAATTTCGACCACCTGGGGATCTTTAACGTGCACTGACATCGCACAGCACACGGGCGCCTTAGCGTTTTTCCTCCATAAAAACGCAGCCGCCGCGTTTATTTATTTTATTTATTTATTTATACATACTGCAGCGCAATTATATGCGCTATGGCAGGAGTGGGAAAACACAAAAATGGAGGAAAAACGCTAAGGCGCCCGTGTGCTGTGAAAATTGGTGGTTGGGGAAAGGAAATGGCGCAGTATCTCCCTCACATCTCGGCGGACACCTGACTCATGATCAGGCTAGTGTCATTTCAGCTCAGTTCAGCATGACTAGCAAAATTTCACGTATACCGGCCGATCCGTCGGTTAGGCCGACACCATAACTCCGGGAACTGGAAAAAAATAAAGATTAGGTATGGCAATGCATAGGTCGCTCGACAAAAGATCGAAGCCGCCAGTATGCGCTTAAGGTGACTTCCATGAAGAATGAGTGGGATTGGGGATGGGGGGTACTGCCTGTGGCGAAGGACATTCCCATAGGTAGTAGGAGGCAGCTTTACGGACCGCTCAACCCGCCGGCCAGAAATGGCTGGTGGATAGGGCTGTATGTGAAGCACAAGCCCGTGGACTCCTGGACCAGTAGGGGACCACCCTGGAAGATTTTTTTTTCGTCTAATAAAAGTTGTTTCCATCCATCCATCCCAGGTGACTGGCACAGAGTCAGGGGTTCCCCAGGAACTGAAATTGGCGTGGGGTGTTCTAAATTTCTAGGGGAAGTGTTGAGATAGTGTAGAAGAGAAGCGGTAGTAATTTATAGTATTTTTTCTAGTATCTGATGTGTAAAATTAATTGCTCTCGCCAAGTCGTTTGGGCTACTCTACAGCACAGTGTCAAAGTCGGTCCCAGAATCTTTTGGCAAAGACTGGATCCGCCGCTAACCGGTTGCACGGAACAATTCATAACATGCCAGGTACCTTAAGAGAGGCCCAAAAAGTAGTGGGTTCCTCGGCAACGGCGAAATCGAAAGTTGCAGACGGCCACTTGTTAATCGGGGCACAGCGGAGCACACTGTGCTAATTAATTAAACCAGACGAGTGAACGCCATCTTTTCACACAAGTCTCTCGCCTGCATCTAGAAAGTATGGTCACAATGCTGCAGAATCGGGAAGAAAACCGCCACTGCTGACCAAAAGCCGGTGCGAGCTCACTATACAACGGATTTCGGACAGCTCACATCAACGCGGTATGCAAATGAACAATGCATGCAGTTCATTTCAGAACGCGGCATAATATTCAAGCGATTCTGAGCAAAACGAGATTTCTCGTTCAAGTCACGCAAAATGCAACTTGCAATGAAAAAAAAAAGTCGAGAAAAAAGTTTCACCATGCGGGATTTGAACCCACGCACCCCCAGTTGCATGTCGAATCTCCGGAGGAACGCGTTAGAGCACACGGCCACAGAACAGCGCGGAGTGATACACCTCTCTTTATTTTTTTTTGCGGACTACTTTCGTAGCCTTCACAGCGTTGCACTTGATGTTTGAAACGCGGTATTTTTTTTTTATAGATTCACGCCACGTTGAACCCTGCCCATTTTTTTTCTCATAATTTCTTTCAATTGGCTGCGTCCCACCAAATGAGTAAAGAGGAACGTGCCAAGGTTACTACGACGAAGAAATTAGAACGATCGACGCCACGCGCCATCATCGAAAACAGCAGAAGCCATGTTTCATCGCGGAAGAAGGGTACGGCTACGTGGATCCCGACGCATTGCTGGCGTGTCCCTTCCGGCCACCACTGCACAGCTAGCGACACAACAGAACGAAGCAGCTTCGCACACCACGGACCTGGAGACGGCGGCCAACGGCTCCCAAATGCCCCACGAGTCTGCGTCCCAAGAACAGTCCCCGCCTGATCTACAGGCCTCCACTTCGCCAGCTGATAGGGAGAAGCGACTAGGACGGCACCTGCGAAGTTACGTCACATTGCGTGAAGCCGGGGATGCAGGACGTGTGAAGGCTGAAGCCCCTCCCGTCGCCTCAGGAAGCGGATTTCCTCAAAGATGCTCCTTCAGCAGCCTGAGTCAACAGGTGAAGGTCGCGGAGCAGCAGCAAGAACGCGCGTCTCCTGTCAGCGGCAAGCTACTGGAAGAACAGCCAGACATCTCTCCCACTGCAACGCCTAATCCCACTCGAGCAGTCCCTCCGGCGGCACCTACTCAAGCCAACCCACCGGTTACAGCATCTATTCGTGTCGAGGCCTCGACTGGGCCGTCACATACTCACAGTCATCGAAGCGCACACCTCGAAAAGACGGACGCGTGCAACGCTGCTACAGCGGGCGTTCTGAAAGCAGACCAAGCGGCCGTGCCAGCTCCTGGCACATGCAGTGGAGCTCCTCTTCCCGGGAAGTCTTCGACGAAAGTTTCTTCGAACGCTGCTTTCTCCAAGAAGGAAAAGACCGTGAGCAAAGCGTTTGTTAAAAACCTTATCTACCGTTTGACGGAGTCCGCAGCAAGCAGGCCTTGCATCGGTAAGGAGACGCCGGGCGCGCTGCGCCCCCGGGGGACTCGCGGGGCCCTTTGGCGAGGAAGAGTCCAAGCGCAAGGCGAACTACAAGACCCCGATGTTGACAACAACGCAGTGCAAGATTTACTAGAAAAGCTCAAGAGTGCAACTGCTTCGAAGTCAGCGTGGAGCCGGCGTGGTGCTCGCACTCAAGGGTACGCTACACGGCCAAAGACTGCCAAGGGACCAGCTGGCATTCCAGTTCGCGTGGCCCCAAGGCGGAGAGCTCGACAACCTGCCGTCACTTTGTCACCGGATGAGGCGAGTACAGTTCTTCATTGCATATCCAAGTTGAGAAAGCGGGAAATGGAGCGCGTTGCTGCGAAGGAGAAGCTCATGGCACTCTCTAAAGAGCAGAGAACAGAGGAACAGGCCGATTTGCTTACTGCAAACACGAACCGCAGCTGCCGTACACCAGTAATGAAACAGCAGCAAGGAACAGTGGTTCGCATTGAAGAACGCTTTGAGCAAGAAAGGATTAAGGATGATGGCACCAGAAATACCGAGAGTTTCAAGCTGAGCTCCAAGACCCTGGCGTTCGCCGAAAAAAAGCGCCCTCAGCTGCACGCTGCAACCAAGTTGACAAAGCAGGAAATGACACCTGGTGCAGGAAAGGAGCAGCTCACGGTACAGCCCACGGATCAAGATCTGGAGAAAGAGGCTAGTTTGTTTACCGCAAGGACGTATCGCAGCTGCCGTACACCGATTACGAAGATGCAAGGAGCAATGGTTCGCAGGGAAGAATGTGTAGGTCAAGGAAATGCCAAGGATGGTAGCGCCAGAATCACCGGAAGTTTGAAGCTGAAGCCCAGGGCACTGGTGTTTACCGTAGAAAAGCATACTGAGCTGCATGCGATGTCCGAGTTGAGAAAGAGGGCAGTGGGACTTAGTGCTGGAAAGGAGCAGTTGGCGGTGCAACCGACGCAGCAGGAATCGGATGAACAGTCTGGTTTGCTTACTCCATTGACGTACCGCAGTTGCCGTGCACCAATAACGAAGCACCAAGGAGCAGTGATTCACAGTGAAGCATCTTTTGAGCAAGGAGGGGATAAGGATGACTGTAAGAAAAACAGCGACAGTTTCAAGCTCAGCTCCAGGATTCTGGTGTCCGCCAAAGGAAAGTGCACTGAATTACAGAAATGTCGGAAGGAAGAGCTGGGGAGAAGTGTCTCTGAAGAAGGGATATGTGAAGCGAGAGCACTAGAGAAAACTTCTGGGTGGGGCGCACTTCTTTTGGAGAATGAACCGCCCAACAACAACATTGAGTTTGACTGGCAGAGTCGTTTGGGCAGCGAGTGGACGCCGGATCAGGAACCTCCACAAGCTTTTGCTGGAAACAGGCCTCACCGCAACACTCTGCTGTCACCGCGTTACCGCGCCTTCAGGCAAGCCTTCAAACAAGTCTCCGACGAGACTGTGCCGCTCTCAACACAAGGGCGTTTCAAGGGAGCGTCTAGGCTCGATGACACTGAACATCGTCAGAGCCTACCGTTCGCTGCGGCATTGGAGTGTTTTCGCAGTGGGGTCATTGCTGTGGGTATACTGGTGGTTATCAGGTTCTGCTTCCTTCCTCTCTGGTACACTTTCCCTTAAATTCCTGTCTAAAGGATAAATAAAAGCAGTTGCTGCTCACGTGCTTTGTTTACTTCATATTCAACGGTTGCCTCAAATAATTCGTCGCAAGTTTTCATATCATTGTTGTGCCTCTGTCTGGTGTCCACCTATTAACCGTATAAAATGTCGAGTCAATTTACTGAAGTATTTATTTTCTTTGCCGCATTTGACGGTCCCCCCCCCCCCCCCCCCTCAGCTCTATGTATTTTCCTGCGTCGCTGCCTTGCGGTCTCGCGAAACCGGTTTACAGCGTTGCAGACAACACCGAGCGGACCTGATACATGCATCTCTGGTTATTGCAGGTGGACACCACCGCCACGCACTTACATACCTCAAAACGCGATTGAGGTGTCCACTGACTCAAAACCAGTTATGCGCCTTTCCTCGCTTTGTGTACGCGCCATTATCTGTTCAGAACACAAAGGCTGCTCGGGGACAGCTTTATGTTGATATGCAGTGGAAGCTACGAGCGCGTGCCGCCGGCTTCCACAAGCACTCTGTTCTCGCGCCTTTACGGGCTCAGTGCTCTGTTTAGATGTCTACCCAGTAAGTGAGTGAGTGAGTAAAAACTTTATTGAAAGAAAGTGTAGATTCGTGGTCAGTAAGTGAGGTCCAGACCATGTAGGTCTCGTACCGCACAGGCCCATTGGACAGCCTTGACTTGAGTGCCTCGGTCGTCGCTGACCTTTACTGAAAGCCACGCGTCAGGTGAGGGAGCAGCCATGAGATCTGGGGGTGGGGGATGTGCTTTACAGTCCCAGATTATGTGGTCTAAAGTAGCTTTTGCACCGCAGAAGCGGCAGTTAGGGCTGGAGGTTGTAATAAATATGTGCGAGTACACATATGGGTTGGGGAAAGAGTCGGTTTGTAGTCTTCTCCACGCCACCTGCTGCTCCCATGATAGGGAGGGGTGCGGCGGCGGGAACTGCCTACGTGCGAGTCTAAAATGGGTGGTGTGGTCGTGATAGGAGGTTAGCGCTTCACCGGTTGCCTCCGGGTTCGGACCGTCTACTGCTCGGCCGGCTTTAACTCTAGCTTGTGCGTTGGCGGCCTCGTTTCCGGGGTTTCCGGCGTGCGCCGGGACCCATACCAGGGCAATGTCTCGGAGGGGGGATGTGTCTTTAACATTTTCCAGGATATTTCTGGCCGTGAATGAGATGCGGCCTTTGGCAAAGTTCGAAATGGCATATTTGGAATCGCTAACGATGGTTGTAGCGTCCGTAAAGGCGATAGCAGCTGCAATTGCAGCTTCTTCCGCGGTTTCCGCGTTCTTGATAAATACTGTAGCGGCCATGAGTGGAGTGGCCGGGTCCGGGTCCTGAGGATGAGATACCCCACAGATGGCGAATCTGTGGGGGCTGTCTTGGTAGTTGGCTGCATCGACGTAGATGACGTCTGGAAAACTCTGCAAGCGTCGATGCAGAGCTCTGGCTCTTGCTTCCCGCCGACCCTGTTGGGTTTGCGGGTTCATGTTCTTGGGTAGAGGTAATATTTTTATTATTTTTCGGATATGGCTAGGAACGGGGCCTGGATGGTCCGCCATAGGCTCCCCTTCGATGCCAAGTCTGTCCAGGATGATTCTGCCCGCTGCAGTGCTGGAGAGTCGAGCCGTCTGTGTTGTTAGGTGGGCTTCCTTAAGTTCAGGAAAGGTATTGTGTACTCCCAGGGCAAGGAGTTTCTCGTTGGCTGTGAATTTAGGAAGGCCCAACGCCGTTTTGTATGCATGCCGTATTAGGGTATCGATCTTTTGTTCTTCTCCTTTCTTGAGATGGAGGTATGGGAAGGCATATGTAATTTTGCTGATGACGAATGCTTGAAGGAGTTTGTATAGGTCGTGCTCCTTCATGCCTCGTCTCTTGTTGGCGATGCGCCTGATCATGCGCGCCACCAGGTGTACTGAGCTTTCGAGTCTCCCCAGTGCTACAGTGTTGCGGGAGGTGTTGGAGATGTGGAGTCCTAAGACCCGTATGTTCTCCACTTCATCTGTTTTTGCCTTGGATCGTAATGTTGATGGGGATCCTGTCTTCAGGTTTCTTGCTCCGCCGTACGATTAGGAGTTCTGATTTTGGTTGGGAACACTCGAGGCCGGCTCTCCTTACCTCCAACTCAACCGTTTCAGCCGCTGCTTGGAGAGCTTCTTCGATTTGTCCATCGGAGCCGCGGTTCGTCCAGATAATTATGTCGTCTGCGTACAGAGTGTGATGGATGTTTTGAATTGCGTTGAGCCTGTCTGGAAGCTTGATTAAAGCCAGATTAAAGAGGAAGGGCGACAAGACTGTACCTTGTGGTGTCCCTCTGTTTCCGAGCCTGATTGGGGTGGATTTCAGTGGTCCAACGGTGATATCCGCCGTTCTTTTTCTAGGAAGGCTTTAACATAAATGTACGCCCGTTCGCCTGGGGTGAGGTCGGCTAGGTGTTTCAGAATGGTATTGTGTGACACGTTGTCGAATGCCTTTTTGAGATCGAGGCTCAATATTGCTCTTGTGTTCTTAATGGAGGGGTCGAGTATGTCACGTGATAGCTGGAGCATGACGTCTTGGGTGGAGAGTCCTCTTCTGAAGCCCACCATGGAGTGTGGCATGAGGTTGTGGTCTTCGGTGTAGTCCCGTAGTCTGTTCAGAACCACGTGCTCCATGAGTTTCCCGAGACAGGATGTGAGGGAAATGGGTCTTAGGTTGTCCACGTTGAGTTTCTTGTTGGGTTTTGGAATAAATGTCACTCGGGCATGTTTCCAGCTGCTGGGAATGATTCCTGTCTCCCAGCATACGTTGAAGTAATCTGTGACTGCAGTGACAGATTTCAGGTCCAGGTTACGGAGGACCTTATTCGTAATCAGATCTGGTCCTGCCGCTGAGGTTGTTCTAAGCTGGCCCAGCGCTGCCCAGCCTTCTGCATCACTGAACGGCTCATTCAGCTGCGGATTTGGTTGTCCCGAATACTGTGGGCTCGTTTCTCATGCGGTATTTAGGTATTTGTCCCTGAGGAGGTCCAAGAAGTAGTGTTCGTCCCCGGGGTGTTGATGGATGACTTTAGCGAGCTGTCCTTGCGCGGCCGACCCAGTAAAATGAAAACAGTTTTTTTTGGTGGGGGGAGGAAAAGGAAATGGCGACACCTGAACCGCGCCGTCAGGAAGGGATAAAGGAGGGACATAAAAAAGAAAGGGAGAAAGAGGTGCAGTAGTCCAGGGCTCCGGAATAACCGACCACCTGGGGATCTTTAATGTGCACTGACATCGCGCAGCACCTGGGTGCCTTAGCGTTTGGCCTCCAGCGAAACGCGGCCGCAAGCAGTCGGGTTCGGACCCGGGAACTCCGGATCAGTAGCCGAGCGCTCTAACCACTGAGCCCCCTCCATCGAAACGCGGCAGCCGCGGTCGGGTTAAAATATGATTTTCAGGAAAGGGCCTGACTTTTTGCAAGACGCCTCAACCACGCCGTGAGGGAATGGAGGAAGGTGGGAGGGAAAAAGAGAAAAATGGTTGGCTGTTTAGCATTGCTTAGCACAAAATATTGTGCGAAAATTCGTTTTTGAGGAAAGGAAACAGCGCAGTATTTGTCTCACATTTCGGCCGACACTCGAACCGCACCGTAAGGGGAAGAATAATGGAGGGAGTGAAAGAAGAAAGGAAGAAAGAGGTGCCATAGTGAGGTCTCCGGAGTTATTTCGACCACCTGGGCATCTTTAACGTGCACTGACATCGCACACCACAAGTGTGCTTTAGCTATTCGCAATTTCGCGATGGGCCGTATCACATCTACCTCACTCCGCATCCTTCAAAACACCCCCTTCCGATTAGAGAAGTTGAATTGATCTGAGTCCCGGTCTACTCGTCTAATCCAGGGAACAAGGCGGCTCACGCGCAAGCCCGAGGTTTCGTCGACCGGGCAGTGAGCGCGCCCACCGACCCGAATTTCACGAGGAACGGGTTGATCTCATTTCATGACATCACGCATCACTTAAGGCTGGAGAGGCGCGCATATCCCTTTCTCCACAAATCGTTAACAAAAGCGCGGGAAGTTACCTGGCGCCGACTGCAAACGCGCTCCCTTCTTAAATCCGGCAGTGCTTGTCCTCATGTACGCTGGCGAGTACGACCCAAAATGCCATAAATGTGGTGAAAGGGCCCCAATCTCGTCTTTGCCTCGAGTCCTCACTCTGGATGACACCACCCTCCTTTTAACAAGAAAGGAACACCTCCGGCGCCGCACACGTGCTCTAATCCCTCCGTGTACGATAACCCTCCCCCGTGGTCTTACCCGTGCAGACAAGGTTGCGCTTCGGAGGATACGGGTCGGGGTTGCCCTAACCCCAGCTGTGACACGCAAGTGGCCGCATTTCAAAGATTTATATCCCCGCCCTGTGTGTCCAGTCTGCAAGAACAGATACTGTGAGGCGGATACCAACCACCTGTTGTGGGACTGCCCGGCGCTGAAGCCGACGAGAACTCGGCACCTGGCGTCAGTAGGACTCTCACCGGACAATCCGGATTGCTATATTGCCTGGGCACAGGGTCCATATCATCGTTCACTTCTTTATTTCATCAAATCAGCCCACCTTTTTTCATTTATTTAAGCATCTTACTCATCTTTCACTTCATAGTTTTTATGCCCTGAGGCAATAAACATCGCTTCAAAAAATAATGAATGTTTTACAATCCAATTAACGTGCACTGACATTGCACAGCGCACGGGCGCCTTTGCGTATCGCCTCCATCGAAACGCGGCCGCCGCGGTCGGGTTCGAACCCGGGTACTCCGGGTCAGTAGCGGAGCGCCCTATCCACTGAGCCACCGCGGCGGTTGCAGTGCGCAGCTTTGAACTTTGATGGCGAGCAACGTTTTTTCATACTATGGATCTGATCATGTGTTGAAGTGGATGCGCCCAGACGCACAAAAAAAAGGGATGCCAGGCGCGATGAACTGTAGGCAAGGCAAAAGAGAAAATTTTCAATTAAGATTTCAGTGGAACGAGACACCGTCGAGTAAGCACGTTACCGCCGCTGTGGAATAATTTCAACCACCTGGGGATCTTTAATTGGTCGAAATTATTCTCCACTACGGGTCGACCAAGAAGGTCTGATTCGGCAAGCACAACTGGCAGCAGCATCCAGCGGAGCCCTGGCCTAAGGGCAATCGACCGTTCTGCAAGAAGATGGACGAAGCCACCTGAAGACCGCAGAAGAAAAGCGAATCTAGAGCTCAATAAAGTTTTTCACTCACACACACTCCACTACGGCACTTCTTTCTTCTCTCACTCCCTCCTTTATCCCTTCCCTTACGGCGCGGTTCAGGTGTCCACCGAGATGTGAGAGAGATACAGTGCCATAGCCTTTCCTCAAGCAACTATAATAATAATAATTGGTTTTTAGGGAAAGGAAATGGCGCAGTATCTGTCTCATATATCGGTGGACACCTGAACCGCGCCGCAAGGGAAGGGATAAGGGAGGGAGTGAAAGAAAGGAAAAAGGAGGTGCCGTAGTGGAGGGCTCCGGAATAATTTCGACCACCTGGGGATCTTTAACGTGCACTTACATCGCACAGCACACGGGCGCCTTAGCGTTTTTCTTCCATAAAAACGCAGCCGCCGCGGTCGGGTTCGAACCTGGGAACTCCGGATCAGTAGTCGAGCGCCCAAACCACTGAGCCACCGCGGCGGGTCGAACGAAAGAAAGAAAGAAAGATAGAAAGAAAGAAAGAAAGAAAGCAAGAAAGAGAAGGGATCTCTAGTGTCTCTTCTTAACGGGAGATTGAGGGGAGGAAAAACGCTAAGGCGCCCGTGTGCTGTGCGATGTAAGTGCACGTTAAAGATCCCCAGGTGGTCGAAATTATTCCGGAGCCCTCCACTACGGCACCTCCTTCTTCCTTTCTTTCACTCCCTCGCTTATCCCTTCCCTTGCGGTGCGGTTCAGGTGTCCACCGATATATGACACAGATACTGCGCCATTTCCTGAGTGAAAATTGGTTTTTGGGGAAAGGAAATGGCGCAGTACCTGTCTCACATATCGGTTGAAGCCTGAACCACGCCGTTAAGGGAAATGATAAAGGAGGGACTGAGAGAAGAAAGGAAGAAAGAGGGGCCGCGATGGAGGGCTCCAGAATAATTTAGACCACCTGGGGATCTTTATCGTGCACTGACGTCGCACAGCACACGGGCGCCTTTGCGTTTCGCCTCCATAGAAACGCTACCGACGCGGTCGGGTTCGGACCCGTGTACTCCGGGTTAGTAGCCGAGCGCCGTAACCAAAGAGCCACCGCGGCGGGGCGAAATTCTGTACTTCACAAAACTCAGGGTAAATATCGATGGCCGTGCGTCCAGTGACGTCACACACGCAAGGTTGCCCTTAGAAATCTCCCCGCTATGGAGGCCACGAAATGGGAAATTTTTATATTCTTTTTGTCCTCTATTCCTGTCCCCTCACCTCTTTCATTTCATTTCTCCATTCTGCCTGCTGTCCTTTATTTCCGCTGCCCCAGCTCAGGTGCTTCAGTATCGATGGCAGATGCCGGGGCTAGCAAAAATCTTTTCCTTCCCTTTTACTATTATTTTTAATAAAACCACTACCACGACCACCACAGCGACACAACGTCGTCCGGCTGCAAAATTTGGCACGAAGGACCAAAAAACTCGGAAGAACGTACCTAAACGTTTCACTAAAATGTGTAGAGGAAGAAAAAATACACCGGTGTTGCCCTTTAACGTTCACCGACGTCGCACAGAAAACAGGAGCTTTTCTATTTCGCCTCCATCGAAATGCGGTCGCCGCAGCAGGAATTCTACAATGCGTGTGCGATGTCAGTGCACGTTAAAGATCCCCAGGCGTTCGAAATGATCCCGGAGTCCTCCACTACGGAACCTCTTCCTTCCTTTCTTCTTTCACTCCCTCCTTTACTACTTCCCTTACGGCGCTGTTCAGGTGTCCAACGATATATGAGACCGATACTGCACCATTTCATTTCCCCAAAAACCAATTATTATTATTATTATTATTATTATTATTACGTCAGAATAAGCAGCCGAATGGTGGAACCACTGAGTCACAGCGGCGGGTTCTCATAGGATGTTCGGACAAGCGTAGGTGTGGAACCACACACTTGGCAGCAGGGTGCATCTTGATCCAGCTCATATTTTTTTTTTTGTAAAATGATATCATCGGATCGTGAGTGGTTTGGGGCTTGTCTAAGGGGTGCAGCGTGCTTTCGTAGGAGATACCCAAGGGTCACTGGAACTCACTTGGACGACCTGCGGACGTCATGAACGTCCTCAGGACGTCCGTGGGAGTATCCATTGAGGAATTCTTGTGAGGTTATGCGCAGTGCTTTGAGGGAAACTCGTCTCTCTTTTTGACGCTCAGCCCGGTTCACAGCTGGCTGGAACCGTTGTTTCCAAGCAAGCCCGGTAAGTGCGTCAACGCCTGCAGATCGAGGCCTCAGCATGGACTCGGGTATCGCCTAAGGAAAAAGAGAGCGCTGGGGTCCATGCGATGTGGAGTGATACGGCTGCGTGGAATTATCCGCATGAAGCTAAAGCGTAATCTAAGGAGGTACGTTACCTAGTCACTTCCAGCTCTTAGATTTGGACGCACGTAAATTTTCTGGCGCTCGCAGAAAATGTGGTGATGCCCGAATTAAGCACTCTGGCGTGCAGGTTACATGCGTGGCACTAGCATTAAAAACTTCCATCACCATGAAAACTGAAGAGGTGCCTGGATTATTTTAGTCTTTGCTAGAAATATATGGCTATGGCGAACGACCCCGGGCCGTCGCGAATTTCCTTAAAGACCAACGTTGGCTTCAGTGTCACCGGCAACAGGCTCGATCCCCATCGCCCAGGGGTTGTCCTTCACCATCTACCCCGAGCTTTTTCCGGGCGGCGCAAGGCCGGTCGCCCAGCCCACGGCGGGAAAACTGCAGTCATGGTGACCTTAGGGGGTGGGCTCGCTGGACATCGTTGTGCTTGCGACCCCCTATCGACGCGGACATGACATGCCGACGCCTTGACGGTTCCGAAGTCCGCGGTCACCGTTCACTCCGACACAGCGACGCTTCCTCGACACAACGACGCTTCGACGGTTACGAGGTCCGCAGTATACCCGCTCGCTTCGACACATCGACGCTGACGCATTACGGCGCCTCGACGATTACGACGCCTGCGCTCTCCGGCCCTCCGACGCACTGACTCCATTAGAAAGCACACGCCACGCCGACGAATTCCCGGTGCCAAAGCCTGCAGACAGCGCCTGTGCCCGCGATCATCCCCTCCGGAGGCTCCAACTCGCGAGCGGCTTTCCTTAGACATACCTGTGATAGTGGATGGTCGCCACGTTCGAGCGTTATTACATACTGGTGCTGATTATTCGATTTTAAGCAGCCAGCTCGCCACCATTCTCAAAAAGGTTCTCACGCCATGGGCTGGCACATACGTTCGCACGGCGTGCGGTCATCTGATTGCACCTCTCGGCATGTGCACCGCCCGAGTTCAAATCCGGAGGTCCACATTTGTCGTCTGCTGTCTTGTTCTGAATAACTGTTCGCGCGACCTCATCTTAGGTATCGATTTTCTGCGTGAATATGGGGCGATTATTAGCCAATGCGATAACAAGGTCACGTTTTCAACTGAGAATGCTGTCGCCCTCAGCAATGCACCGCGACCAAGCCAGACGCTTCGAGTTTCTACGGACGCTGTCACCCTGCCGCTTCGAACCAGCGCCTTCATTACGGTTGAGTGCGAATCATTTCAGGACGGTGACGCCATCGCCAAAACCAACCTTTCATTACTGCTGACGCAAGGCGTGTGCGTGGGCCGCAGTCTGATCCATCTTAACAGCGGCCAGTCACAGGTACTTGCTACCAATTTTACGCGCGAGCATCGGCATCTTTTTCGCGGCATTTTCGTAGCCTTTGTCGAACGCATCTCCGATGTTTCCGAGTGCTTCTCCTCAGAACCAGTGCAGCCTCCTTTCTCCCTCGAGAGCCTCGATATCAACTCCGTGCTGTCAACCAGACAACGGGAACAGCTGTGTGCACTATCGTTCGAATCCAGAGAGTTTCACCTCCTCGTCGTGCCGACAACACTTCAAGAGGAAACACTTTCTGCGTGCCACGACGAACCAACCTCTGGTCATTTGGGATACTCTCGCACACTTTCCAGAATACGCCAGCTGTTCTACTGGCCCAAACTTGCCACTGTTGTTAAACGCAGAGCGTCGGTAATGTCAGCACCGTAAGGCCCCGGCCGCCAAGCCTCCGGGGTTCCTCCAACCTATTGCACCACGTGCCCCTTTAGATCAGGTCGGCATGGACCTTCTCGGCCCCTTCCCTTTGTCCTCGGGTGGCAACCGATACATCATCATTGCCACAGACTACCTCACTCGATACGCCGAGGCCAAAGCCTTAGTGCGTGGCACAGCGTCCGAGGTTGCGGATTTCTTCATGAATCGCATCGTCCTTCGGCACGGCGCCCCGACCTACGTCGTTACCGACCGAGGGACCTCCTTTAATTCCCAGCTGATGGCCGAAATTTTTCAGCTAAGCGGTACGACCCACCGTAAAACTACTGCTTACCACCTGCAGGCAAATGGGCTGACAGAGCGGCTTAATAAGACCATGGCGGACATGCTTGCGATGTACGTCGATGTCCAACACAGGACTTGGGACATGATCATACCGTACGTGACATTCGCCTATGACACAGCAGTTCAAGGGACGACCCGTTTCACACCGTTCCGCCTCCTCTACGGCAGTGAGGTTCAGACGATGTTCGACGCAATGCTCCTTCGCGCAACTGATGACCAACTTTCCGCTGACGCTGAGGGGTTTGCCCACGAAGCCGAGCAGGCTCGTCAGCTAGCACGTGTTCACATCACAGAAACAAGATAGACTCACACCGATACAACCTCCGGCACAGACAAGTCTTCTACAATCCCGGCGACCAGGTTTGGGTATGGATGCCTGTTCGACGGCGAGGCTTGTCCGCAAAACTCATTTGCCGCTATTTCGGTCCTTATAAAGTCTTGCGGCGCGTCAGCGACGTTAATTACGAGGTACTACGTGACGCGGTACTTTCACAGCAGAGACCAAGACCAACAGCTATGGGCTGTCCAGCAGGTCCTCGGGGCGCTCGAAAGGCAGGGACCCAGCGAGCCGGCAACGGCGAGCGGAGTCCCGCGCCGAGTAACGGCAACCTCGTAGACGACGTAGGCCCTCGTCGGGGCGCGCGAGCGCCCAACTGCAGGCACAAATAAAGTTTGCTCCAATCCAATCCAATCACAGCAGAGAAGCCGCTGACTACCCCGTCCAGAGATCGTCCATGTTCTACGCATGAAGCCGTATTTTGCACGGTGACCCCCAGATACTTGAGCCTTTCTTGTGTGCTTTTGTGTGCTTGTGTTTGCTTGTGTTCGCGCGCTCATCTGCGCGCGTTTTTTTAAGAGGGGAGGAACGCCAGGTGGCGCTGAAGCAAGAAAGCGTTGAAGTTCGTCGTTTTCTCTCACCAAAGGACGTGCTGCCGCGCCCTCCCTTGCCTGGTCCCTCTCTGGTCACCAACACCATGACAATATATATATATATATATATATATATATATATATATATATATATATATATATATATATATATATATATATAAAGAGGGAGAGGGAATACAAGGATGCTAACCAGAAGGGCGTTCTGGTTAACAAAGCCGCACTGGGGTAGAGGGATGAGGGAGTTGAGAAGGGAAGCAGAGAAGGAGCCAGGGGCACAATCACAATTGTTCCCTTAGCAAGGCGCTCTCAGGAAACAAAACAGCGCCTTGTAGGCCTTAAGGGCAGTCGACTGCTGCAGCCACGCGCTCGAAATATAGCAGTGCAAAAACGTATAGAATAATGCACGCCGTAGATAGGAACTTCAATGAACAGTCAACACCATCGTTTTACCGAATCACGAAAGAGGTTGAAGAAGGAAGCCCACGTGCCCATGAGTGCGTTTGTATCAGCAGTGAACCCTGGCCGATCCCCCGCCTTGGGTATGTGCCATTAAGCCTGATTACATCATCATTATCCCCATCGCCCGAGGCTTACTGTCGCACGCTTTGCCGTGGTTCGGCTCTTCCGCCGTGCCTTCTCTCACTGAAGCCCACCGGCAGCGCTCCGAGTCCCTCCAGATTGACGAAGACACCCCAACAAGCAAGCCTGTACCATCATGTCATGTAAGCCTCTTCGTAACTGTCATACTGACCGCAGCCCGTTTTCTGCGGGAACCCGCTTAGACTGATGCCACAATGCATTCCCCTCTCGTTTCTTTCCAGATGCGCTCGATGATTCCGGAGCGTCTCATCCTCGTGTGGCCGTGGGCTCTGGTGACGTGTGCGATCCCTCGCATTTGGAGAAAGAAGGCAAAGTCCGAGAGGTCGGTGGCCAAGCCATCTGGTCGCTCTCGTCTTACAAGCCCGGTAAGCTGCCAAGCCACTATAAGTTAGCGGCGTCCAAAATTGCGCGAGGGTGTTCTGAATTGTGTTGTCTTCGATGCACATCGTTCTAGACTATGGCATCGACAACCTGCGAGACGACTCCGTTGACACCTACTGGCAGTCGGAGGGCCGGCAACCGCACATGGTCAACATTCAGTTCCAACGCAAGACGACGATCGAGGCGATCTACATTTATGTCGACTACACGCGTGACGAAAGTTTCACCCCCAGGGAGTACGTCTTTCCAATAACCTGCCGGGTCGGCATTCCTCGTTTGCTTTAGTTTCCGGCGCTCAGCCTCACAGGCACGGTGCAGACGCAATGCTAAGTGTGAGCTCCGAGCCTGGAGGTATGTAAGTACCAGAGAAATTTTGGTAGTGCTCTGTACAGCAGACGCTGATATGGCATTTAAGTGGAATACTTAGCAGTACCCTATTGAAAAATGTGTACAGGTTTGAATAGGTTGACAAATAGGATTATGGCACATTTCGTTTAACATTATAGGATGAAGCTTCTAAAGCGATTCAGCCTTTGAGTGACTCCTTAGGGGAGGGCTCCGTATAACTTCGATTACCCGCGGTTAATTACCGTGCTCTTACATCACACAGTGCATGCAAGTCATGGGTTCGAACCCGCCCGCTGCGGTAGCACTTCGATGGAGGAAAAATGTGAAAGGTCCGTGTACTGTGCATTGTTAGTGCTCATTGAGAACCCTAGGTGGTCGAAATTATCCGGAGCCCTCCACTACGGCGTCCCTCATAGACTGAGCCGCTTTGGGACGTCCATCCTATAAAGCCAAACCAAATGTGTCGTAATCCTATTTGCTGACCCGTTCAAACCTATATTCGTTTTTCAGTAGGGCATACTTGCAGATTTGCTGACGAAACGTCGTTGTGACTGCGCGAACCGTGGACCACACTTAGCGGTAACACATGAGCATGTGGTTTTGAGACTCGAATGGCGCCATCTATGGGCTCCTCGCGTAGGCAAACGGAGCCATACAGTGAGACAGTAGGGAGTCTTAGAGTAGGGGGTCCCTCGCGGTTGAGGGCATAGGGGAATATCTAGGTGTCAGTGCAAATGCGAAGAACAGTAATATCGCTTGTGTTATTTTTCTGCGCACGCACACTGGCGCACCGCTATGCCCCTAACCATAGGGTCCCCTTATCATAAAACTATTATAAAGTATCCCCTATCTACTGAAAAATGTATATATGTTTGAACGGGTCAGCAAATAGGATTATGGCACATTTGGTTTGGCTTTATAGAATGGACGTCCCAAAGCGGCTCAGCTCTATGAGGGACGCCGTAGTGGAGGGCTCCGGATAATTTCGACCACCTGGGGTTCTTAACGGGCACTAACAATGCACAGTACACGGAATTTTCACGTTTTTCTTTTATCGAAGTGCTACCGTAGTGGGCGGGTTCGAACCCACGACTTGCATGCACTGTGTGATGTAAGCGCACGGTAATTAACCACGGGTAATCGAATTTATACGAAGCCCTCCGCTAAGGAGTCATTCAAAGGCTGAATCGCTTTGGAAGCTTCATACTATAATGTTAAACGAAATGTGCCATAATCCTATTTGTCTCCTATTCAAACCTGTACGCATTTTTCAATAGGGCTATTATAATGTATCAGACACTGTGACAGTGCGTCCGCACCTGTCGTGGCGTGAACCTTAGAAACATGTGTCCAAGTTTTCCTTTTAATAGCGGTCCATCGTGTGCGTTGAGGTTTTCGGGATAATAATCCTTACCAGATGCATTTATGAGTGCTTCATTTAACATTACCCACCGTGCACGCTACTATTGTCTCGCTTGCACGACATCAACGTAGAGACTACCAGCGGAATATGCTACGGTGGAAATCTGAACCCTTGGTTAATGCCCCATTCATCAACGCCTTAACGTAAGAGCCTGCGTTGATGAGCGGATCACTGTCGCTTGGGTTAGGCAGAAGTATGTTATGAGTTGAGTTTCATGCGTGTAAGATGATAATGATAGTGAATTTTTATGACGCAAGGGCATCTGCGGCCAAAGAGCGCCATGACACAAGGTATTTTCGTTTACTCAAGGTGTGGCCAAAGACCAATTTCCAAACATATTCGCCCTGAATAAGCCGAGCACCAGATCAGGGGAAGCTTGTACCCATTGTGAGTGCCCGGTGGGTGCCCGGCGGCACTGGGGATCGAACCCCGCACCTCCCGCATGCGAGGCGGATGCTCAGACCACTAGGCCACCGCTGCGGTCTCGCTTGCGTGGAAGAGGGACTGGTATTCTCGTGTTGTTCCTCAAGCAAAGTTTGACACATAGGGCCATGTTACTGCGAGAACACAGCAAACTCGATGAGAAATGGAAGTAGGAAGAACTTTTGACGGCGCGTCATCTGTGTTCATGTAATCGTAACTACGTTGGCTGAAAGATTTTAAATTCAAATGGGTATTTCCCAACTGAGCACCTGACCAGCTACACATGCTTATTTGAAATGCCGAGGAAAGAGTTAATGCATCTATCTCTTGCACAGAAGTCTGAATGCGAGCAAGATTTTTGCACCTTGATTTTTTCAAGTTTGACTACTTAGCAATACAATCAATTAAACGTACAACAAGCTCTTCTTTTTTTTAAGCAAGCACACTGTCAGACGAACTAAGATGTTTTATTCCTTAACAACCGCGTAGTAACAGGCGCTGTGAGATGGCAATGCGGCTTCCTGGAGTACAGTCTGAAGTCGCTAGAGGTAAGAGATAACAGCGCCGAAAGCGGTGCCCGATACATAATTAACGAAATTAAACCGAACAAGCCGCACAGAAGAGAGGAAGCATTGCTATTGTGGGATGCAAATAGTTTGGTTGCTAAACATTTTAGTCTTGCCTCAACAGAAAGTTGATCACAAGACACAATTAAAAGCGCAACAATTTCGGTGCCTCTGCTGGTTTCGTTCACTGAGTGATTGATTTGTGTTTTATGTGTGTTTAACGTCCCAAAGCGACTCAGGCCACGAAGGACGCCGTAGTGAAGGGCTCCTGGAATTTCGACCACCTGGGGTTCTTTAACGTGCACTGACATCGCACAGTACACGGACCTTTAGAATTTCGCCTCCATAGAAATTCGACCGCCGCGGCCGGGATCGAACCTGCGTCTTTCGGGTGAGCAGCCGAGCGCCATAACCACTGAGCCACCCTGGTGGCCCATGCAGAAACCAACTCCATCTTTATTATAATGCGATTAGTCTGTTCCCAACCTCCGGCATCCCAACCTCCCAACATCCTCCGTACTATGCTTCAAACACGTCACATTTGCGGCAACAAATGTGCTTAATCACTGCAGATGGGTGCCCGTGAGCAAGTGAACTGCGTGTGTGTCATCGTTATTGGGACAAATATTACGCTTGCTGCTACTCTTGACGACTATTATAATGCGATTAGTCTGTTCCCAACCTCCGGCATCCCAACCTCCCAACACCCTCCGTACTATGCTTCAAACACGTCACATTTGCGGCAACAAATGTGCTTAATCACCGCAGATGGGTGCCCGTGAGCAAGTGCACTGCGTGTGTGTCATCGTTATTGGGACAAATATTACGCTTGCTGCTACTCTTGACGACTATTATAATGCGATTAGTCTGTTCCCAACCTCCGGCATCCCAACCTCCCAACACCCTCCGTACTATGCTTCTAACACGTCACATTTGCGGCAACAAATGAGCTTAAGCACCGCAGATGGGCGCCCGTGAGCAAGTGCACTGCGTGTGTGTCATTGTTATTGGGACAAATATTACGGTTGCTGCTACTCTTGACGACTATTATAATGCGATTAGTCTGTTCCCAACCGCCGGCATCCCAACCTCCCAACACCCTCCGTACTATGCTTCAAACACGTCACATTTGCGGCAACAAATGAGCTTAAGCACCGCAGATGGGTGCCCGTGAGCAAGTGCACTGCGTGTGTGTCATCGTTATTGGGACAAATATTACGGTTGCTGCTACTCTTGACGACTACTATAATGTGATTAGTCTGTTCCCAACCGCCGGCATCCCAACCTCCCAACACCCTCCGTACTATGCTTCAAACACGTCACATTTGCGACAACAAATGAGCTTAAGCACCGCAGATGGGTGCCCGTGAGCAAGTGCACTGCGTGTGTGTCATCGTTATTGGGACAAATATTACGGTTGCTGCTACTCTTGACGACTATTATAATGTGATTAGTCTGTTCCCAACCGCCGGCATCCCAACCTCCCAACACCCTCCGTACTATGCTTCAAACACGTCACATTTGCGGCAACAAATGAGCTTAAGCACCGCAGATGGGTGCCCGTGAGCAAGTGCACTGCGTGTGTGTCATCGTTATTGGGACAAATATTACGGTTGCTGCTACTCTTGACGACTATTATAATGTGATTAGTCTGTTCCCAACCGCCGGCATCCCAACCTCCCAACACCCTCCGTACTATGCTTCAAACACGTCACATTTGCGGCAACAAATGAGCTTAAGCACCGCAGATGGGTGCCCGTGAGCAAGTGCACTGCGTGTGTGTCATCGTTATTGGGACAAATATTACGGTTGCTGCTACTCTTGACGATTATTATAATGTGATTAGTCTGTTCCCAACCGCCGGCATCCCAACCTCCCAACACCCTCCGTACTATGCTTCAAACACGTCACATTTGCGGCAACAAATGAGCTTAAGCACCGCAGATGGGTGCCCGTGAGCAAGTGCACTGCGTGTGTGTCATCGTTATTGGGACAAATATTACGCTTGCTGCTACTCTTGACGACTATTATAATGCGATTAGTCTGTTCCCAACCTCCGGCATCCCAACCTCCCAACACCCTCCGTACTATGCTTCAAACACGTCACATTTGCGGAAACAAATGAGCTTAAGCACCGCAGATGGGTGCCCGGGAGCAAGTGCACTGTGTGTGTGTCATCGTTATTGGGACAAATATTACGGTTGCTGCTACTCTTGACGACTATTATAATGCGATTAGTCTGTTCCCAACCTCCGGCATCCCAACCTCCCAACACCCTCCGTACTATGCTTCAAACACGTCCCATTTGCGGAAACAAATGAGCTTAAGCACCGCAGATGGGTGCCCGGGAGCAAGTGCACTGCGTGTGTGCCATCGTTATTGGGACAAATATCACGCTTGCTGCTACTCTTGACGACTATTATAATGCGATTAGTCTGTTCCCAACCTCCGGCATCCCAACCTCCCAACACCCTCCGTACTATGCTTCAAACACGTCACATTTGCGGAAACAAATGAGCTTAAGCACCGCAGATGGGTGCCCGGGAGCAAGTGCACTGTGTGTGTGTCATCGTTATTGGGACAAATATTACGGTTGCTGCTACTCTTGACGACTATTATAATGCGATTAGTCTGTTCCCAACCTCCGGCATCCCAACCTCCCAACACCCTCCGTACTATGCTTCAAACACGTCACATTTGCGGAAACAAATGAGCTTAAGCACCGCAGATGGGTGCCCGGGAGCAAGTGCACTGCGTGTGTGCCATCGTTATTGGGACAAATATTACGGTTGCTGCTACTCTTGACGACTATTATAATGCGATTAGTCTGTTCCCAACCTCCGGCATCCCAACCTCCCAACACCCTCCGTACTATGCTTCAAACACGTCACATTTGCGGAAACAAATGAGCTTAAGCACCGCAGATGGGTGCCCGTGAGCAAGTGCACTGCGTGTGTGTCATGGTTATTGGGACAAATATTACGCTTGCTGCTACTCTTGACGACTATTATAATGCGATTAATCTGTTCCCAACCTCCGGCATCCCAACCTCCCACCACCCTCCGTACTATGCTTCAAACACGTCCCATTTTCGGCAACAAATGAGCTTAAGCACCGCAGATGGGTGCCCGGGAGCAAGTGCACTGTGTGTGTGTCATCGTTATTGGGACAAATATTACGGTTGCTGCTACTCTTGACGACTATTATAATGCGATTAATCTGTTCCCAACCTCCGGCATCCCAACCTCCCAACACCCTCCGTACTATGCTTCAAACACGTCCCATTTTCGGCAACAAATGAGCTTAAGCACCGCAGATGGGTGCCCGGGAGCAAGTGCACTGCGTGTGTGTCATCGTTATTGGGACAAATATTACGCTTGCTGCTACTCTTGACGACTATTATAATGCGATTAATCTGTTCCCAACCTCCGGCATCCCAACCTCCCACCACCCTCCGTACTATGCTTCAAACACGTCCCATTTTCGGCAACAAATGAGCTTAAGCACCGCAGATGGGTGCCCGGGAGCAAGTGCACTGTGTGTGTGTCATCGTTATTGGGACAAATATTACGGTTGCTGCTACTCTTGACGACTATTATAATGCGATTAATCTGTTCCCAACCTCCGGCATCCCAACCTCCCAACACCCTCCGTACTATGCTTCAAACACGTCCCATTTTCGGCAACAAATGAGCTTAAGCACCGCAGATGGGTGCCCGGGAGCAAGTGCACTGCGTGTGTGTCATCGTTATTGGGACAAATATTACGCTTGCTGCTACTCTTGACGACTATTATAATGCGATTAATCTGTTCCCAACCTCCGGCATCCCAACCTCCCAACACCCTCCGTACTATGCTTCAAACACGTCCCATTTTCGGCAACAAATGAGCTTAAGCACCGCAGATGGGTGCCCGGGAGCAAGTGCACTGTGTGTGTGTCATCGTTATTGGGACAAATATTACGGTTGCTGCTACTCTTGACGACTATTATAATGCGATTAATCTGTTCCCAACCTCCGGCATCCCAACCTCCCAACACCCTCCGTACTATGCTTCAAACACGTCCCATTTTCGGCAACAAATGAGCTTAAGCACCGCAGATGGGTGCCCGGGAGCAAGTGCACTGCGTGTGTGTCATCGTTATTGGGACAAATATTACGCTTGCTGCTACTCTTGACGACTATTATAATGCGATTAATCTGTTCCCAACCTCCGGCATCCCAACCTCCCAACACCCTCCGTACTATGCTTCAAACACGTCCCATTTTCGGCAACAAATGAGCTTAAGCACCGCAGATGGGTGCCCGGGAGCAAGTGCACTGTGTGTGTGTCATCGTTATTGGGACAAATATTACGGTTGCTGCTACTCTTGACGACTATTATAATGCGATTAATCTGTTCCCAACCTCCGGCATCCCAACCTCCCAACACCCTCCGTACTATGCTTCAAACACGTCCCATTTTCGGCAACAAATGAGCTTAAGCACCGCAGATGGGTGCCCGTGAGCAAGTGCACTGCGTGTGTGTCATGGTTATTGGGACAAATATTACGCTTGCTGCTACTCTTGACGACTATTATAATGCGATTAATCTGTTCCCAACCTCCGGCATCCCAACCTCCCAACACCCTCCGTACTATGCTTCAAACACGTCCCATTTTCGGCAACAAATGAGCTTAAGCACCGCAGATGGGTGCCCGGGAGCAAGTGCACTGCGTGTGTGTCATCGTTATTGGGACAAATATTACGCTTGCTGCTACTCTTGACGACTATTATAATGCGATTAATCTGTTCCCAACCTCCGGCATCCCAACCTCCCAACACCCTCCGTACTATGCTTCAAACACGTCACATTTGCGGAAACAAATGAGCTTAAGCACCGCAGATGGGTGCCCGGGAGCAAGTGCACTGCGTGTGTGTCATCGTTATTGGGACAAATATTACGCTTGCTGCTACTCTTGACGACTATTATAATGCGATTAATCTGTTCCCAACCTCCGGCATCCCAACCTCCCAACACCCTCCGTACTATGCTTCAAACACGTCCCATTTGCGGAAACAAATGAGCTTAAGCACCGCAGATGGGTGCCCGGGAGCAAGTGCACTGCGTGTGTGTCATCGTTATTGGGACAAATATTACGCTTGCTGCTACTCTTGACGACTATTATAATGCGATTAGTCTGTTCCCAACCTCCGGCATCCCAACCTCCGAACACCCTCCGTACTATGCTTCAAACACGTCACATTTGCGGAAACAAATGAGCTTAAGCACCGCAGATGGGTGCCCGGGAGCAAGTGCACTGCGTGTGTGTCATCGTTATTGGGACAAATATTACGCTTGCTGCTACTCTTGACGACTATTATAATGCGATTAGTCTGTTCCCAACCTCCGGCATCCCAACCTCCCAACACCCTCCGTACTATGCTTCAAACACGTCACATTTGCGGAAACAAATGAGCTTAAGCACCGCAGATGGGTGCCCGGGAGCAAGTGCACTGCGTGTGTGTCATCGTTATTGGGACAAATATTACGCTTGCTGCTACTCTTGACGACTATTATAATGCGATTAATCTGTTCCCAACCTCCGGCATCCCAACCTCCCAACACCCTCCGTACTATGCTTCAAACACGTCACATTTGCGGAAACAAATGAGCTTAAGCACCGCAGATGGGTGCCCGGGAGCAAGTGCACTGCGTGTGTGTCATCGTTATTGGGACAAATATTACGCTTGCTGCTACTCTTGACGACTATTATAATGCGATTAGTCTGTTCCCAACCTCCGGCATCCCAACCTCCCAACACCCTCCGTACTATGCTTCAAACACGTCACATTTGCGGAAACAAATGAGCTTAAGCACCGCAGATGGGTGCCCGGGAGCAAGTGCAGTGCGTGTGTGTCATCGTTATTGGGACAAATATTACGCTTGCTGCTACTCTTGACGACTATTATAATGCGATTAGTCTGTTCCCAACCTCCGGCATCCCAACCTCCCAACACCCTCCGTACTATGCTTCCAACACGTCACATTTTCGGAAACAAATGAGCTTAAGCACCGCAGATGGGTGCCCGGGAGCAAGTGCACTGCGTGTGTGTCATCGTTATTGGGACAAATATTACGGTTGCTGCTACTCTTGACTACTATTATAATGCGATTAGTCTGTTCCCAACCTCCGGCATCCCAACCTCCCAACACCCTCCGTACTATGCTTCAAACACGTCACATTTGCGGAAACAAATGAGCTTAAGCACCGCAGATGGGTGCCCGGGAGCAAGTGCACTGCGTGTGTGTCATCGTTATTGGGACAAATATTACGGTTGCTGCTACTCTTGACGACTATTATAATGCGATTAGTCTGTTCCCAACCTCCGGCATCCCAACCTCCCAACACCCTCCGTACTATGCTTCAAACACGTCACATTTGCGGAAACAAATGAGCTTAAGCACCGCAGATGGGTGCCCGGGAGCAAGTGCACTGCGTGTGTGTCATCGTTATTGGGACAAATATTACGCTTGCTGCTACTCTTGACTACTATTATAATGCGATTAGTCTGTTCCCAACCTCCGGCATCCCAACCTCCCAACACCCTCCGTACTATGCTTCAAACACGTCACATTTGCGGAAACAAATGAGCTTAAGCACCGCAGATGGGTGCCCGGGAGCAAGTGCACTGCGTGTGTGTCATCGTTATTGGGACAAATATTACGGTTGCTGCTACTCTTGACGACTATTATAATGCGATTAGTCTGTTCCCAACCTCCGGCATCCCAACCTCCCAACACCCTCCGTACTATGCTTCAAACACGTCACATTTGCGGAAACAAATGAGCTTAAGCACCGCAGATGGGTGCCCGGGAGCAAGTGCACTGCGTGTGTGTCATCGTTATTGGGACAAATATTACGGTTGCTGCTACTCTTGACGACTATTATAATGCGATTAGTCTGTTCCCAACCTCCGGCATCCCAACCTCCCAACACCCTCCGTACTATGCTTCAAACACGTCACATTTGCGGAAACAAATGAGCTTAAGCACCGCAGATGGGTGCCCGGGAGCAAGTGCACTGCGTGTGTGTCATCGTTATTGGGACAAATATTACGCTTGCTGCTACTCTTGACGACTATTATAATGCGATTAGTCTGTTCCCAACCTCCGGCATCCCAACCTCCCAACACCCTCCGTACTATGCTTCAAACACGTCACATTTTCGGCAACAAATGAGCTTAAGCACCGCAGATGGGTGCCCGTGAGCAAGTGCACTGCGTGTGTGTCATCGTTATTGGGACAAATATTACGCTTGCTGCTACTCTTGACGACTATTATAATGCGATTAATCTGTTCCCAACCTCCGGCATCCCAACCTCCCAACACCCTCCGTACTATGCTTCAAACACGTCACATTTTCGGCAACAAATGAGCTTAAGCACCGCAGATGGGTGCCCGTGAGCAAGTGCACTGCGTGTGTGTCATCGTTATTGGGACAAATATTACGCTTGCTGCTACTCTTGACGACTATTATAATGCGATTAATCTGTTCCCAACCTCCGGCATCCCAACCTCCCAACACCCTCCGTACTATGCTTCAAACACGTCCCATTTGCGGCAACAAATGAGCTTAAGCACCGCAGATGGGTGCCCGTGAGCAAGTGCACTGCGTGTGTGTCATCGTTATTGGGACAAATTTTACGCTTGCTGCTACTCTTGACGACTATTATAATGCGATTAGTCTGTTCCCAACCTCCGGCATCCCAACCTCCCAACACCCTCCGTACTATGCTTCAAACACGTCACATTTGCGGCAACAAATGAGCTTAAGCACCGCAGATGGGTGCCCGTGAGCAAGTGCACTGCGTGTGTGTCATCGTTATTGGGACAAATTTTACGCTTGCTGCTACTCTTGACGACCCGCTGCGGTAGCTCAGTGGTTAGGGCGCTCGACTACTTATCCATAGTTCCCGGGTTCGAACCCGACCGCGGCGGCTGCGTTTTTATGGAGGAAAAACGCTAAGGCGCCCATGTGCTGTGCGATGTCAGTGCACGTTAAAGATCCCCAGGTGGTCGAAATTATTCCGGAGCCCTCCACTACGTCACCTCCTTCCTTTCTTCTTTCACTCCCTCTCTTATCCCTTCCCTTACGCTGCGGTTCAGGTGTCCAATGATATATGAGACAGATGCTGCCCCACTTCCGTTCCCCCGAAACCAATTATTATTATTATTATGTCTATTGACGACTACATGCTCTCAAGACGGCGAGTTGTATTCTACAGTGCAGTGGTGGCACATAGTCTAGCGATTTAGCGAACAAATACCAAGAAAAAAATGTACTAACAGTACAGTCCGCGCCATGCATATGCCCCTGGGTTTACTGCTGAAAAAGACCCGAAGGAGCTAGTTCGATGTAACAGTAGCTTGGTTTGGGCTAGTTGGTAACAGTTCTTAGAAAACATAGCGCAAAAAGGACACGGACGACACAGAAGTGGACAGGACAGGCCAGCGCCTGTCCTTTTTGCGCTATGTTTCTAAGAGCTAGTTCCTTGTAAAAATGTACCCCCCCCCCCACTCCCCGTTTTTTTCTGCTCTCAGGATGTCCGTGCGTGTGGGCCACCCATTCCACGACCTGCGCGAGCTGATCGCTTTCAACCTGAAGAGGCCTTCGGGCTGGGTGCGCATCGCAACGCGGGACGTGTATGGCCAACCCGTGCGCACCTTTCTCGTGCAGATCGCCGTGCTCTCCAACCACCTCAACGGACAAGACACGCACCTGCGTCAGATCAAGCTGTACTCGCCACTGCAGCACGGCGACGTATCTGTTCTACGCAACGTGCGCTTCACCAGTCCGGAGTTTCGCATGTTCAGCTGTATCCGCTGATCAGTCATTGAGGGAATGTCAACCGGTGAATAAAAGCGCGAGACGTGTGGGAGCATTCTTGGAGCGAAAAGCTTCACTACGCCACCGTTTAGAGCCGTCAGCGGGCCCGCAAGTTTGACCTTGAATGTAGCTAGAGGTCAGCGGGGCCGCAAGTTTCACCTTGAATGCAGCTAGAGGTCACACCATGCGCACAACCGGTGGTAGTGAGGTTCGACACTGGACGTCAGCTACGGCAGCGACACCAACTATCTTGACTTTGACTTTTGACCTTTGCCTTTGTTTTGACCTTCGGTCAAGTGGGAAAGCGTCTGCTGGAATCGCATGCGCAGGGTATCATAGTGGGTTCCGTATAAAACGTCGGTGCACCTTGATGCGGTCAGTCTAACGCTAGGTGTGTTCGATGCGACGCCTGCCGTGGAGACCGCCAGTCGCTCGACCACAAACGTAGCCAGGGAGATGCAGCTTTTCGCTTTCGACCAGGATTAACCACAGATAAACCACCAGCCATTTTTTTGGGCGGGGGGGGGGAGGGTGGCGGCGGTAGCTCTATTCAATGCAGAAACTCGAGTTTCAGTCAGTATGTAGGCTTGACATTGAAGTGACCTTCGAACATAGCGAGTTCATAGCTACAGCCTCAAGTCAGATGCCGAAGCATAACGGGACTATGGCCAATGTTATGGTGTCCCCAGATTTGGCACTGGCCATTACCAGCATTGGCCCGCCCCACCCCACCCCCCAAATTTGGTCCACCCTCACCCCCCGAAATTTGACCTCCTCGGGTTTAGACCAAAATTGATATACATGCTAATTTTAGTGTGCCCATTACGAGTTGAGCTCCAAATTTGACCAGGGGCACTCTCAAAATTTGGCCCACCCCACCCTCGAAATTTGTCCCTCTCGGATTTGGACCAAAATTGATGTTCAGACTAATTTGAATGCGCTCGGTGCGATGGTGACCTCCAATATTGGCCTTGTGAGTGATCCCTGCAAAGATGACCATAGTCGAACTGCAAACCGTAGCCAACTACTTCACGGACCACAAGGCGGTGTTTGCAGGAATCGATGCGAATCCAGAAGCATAACTTAATAAATGGTTAAAACTGCGAACTGAGTACTTCATCGGAGTAACCGCGAGCAACAAGTTCAGCCAAGAGACAAACAGAAAAATCGTAGTGGAAGCAAGGATACCTACCGCTGCACCATTCGGTTAAATAGGGTTAAGCCACTGTCATTTTTTCCAGCTGTGGATATTTAGGACGACAGTTATCGGCCAAGGAGTGTTTAAGTATAATACTTT
Source organism: Amblyomma americanum (assembly GCF_052857255.1). Taxonomy (NCBI): domain Eukaryota; kingdom Metazoa; phylum Arthropoda; class Arachnida; order Ixodida; family Ixodidae; genus Amblyomma; species Amblyomma americanum. The sequence goes on from NC_135507.1 coordinate 54,343,484, forward strand.
GGTTTGGGCTGGCTGGTCTATAGCTGGAATTTATGACTTATGGTGGTTTAACATCCCAAAGCGACACAGGCTATGAGAGACGTCGTAGTGGAAAGCTTCGGGTAGTTTCGACCACCTGTGGTTCTTTAACGTGCACTGACATATCGCACAGTACACGGACCTCTAGAATTTCGCCTCCATCGGAATGCGACCGCCACGGTCAGGATCGAAGCCGCGTCTTTCGGGCCAGCAGCCGAGCGCCATGACTACTGAGCCACCGCGGCGGCCTCCATAGCGGAAACTGATTATGAAGACGGTGCAAATGACCACGGTTGCAAGTGGCACCGGTCCTGTTGTTTCCGTTTGCATATTTTGTCCCTGTCTCATTCGAGCCGTCTTCAGAATCAATTTCAACCACGAGTGTTTGTTGCGGTGATATATCGTCCGGGGCTTGCACCGGACTGAGCGCCGAGGAAGGTAAGGTCACAGCAGTGTAAAAGTGGTTCCATTATTCATCAACGCAATGCGCCTGTTCGCATAGCTCTTCCCGTGAAATAGTTTCTGGTCGACAGCTTTATTGCTGTGCTGAAACATCCGTCATATTCGCCAGATTTGACACTTTGTGCCTTTTATCTTTTTGTCTAAACTCAGATCAGTGCTAAAAACGCTTCTTTTCAGTACGTTCCTGGAGCGAAGAATTGAACGGCATACTGGCTGAAGTAGCTGACAGGAATCTACATCCTTCCAACTTTCAGGAAAAGACTGCATGACTGCTTGAGCGCAAACGGGGGACATATTTAGGAAGACATGCTAGCCTCGGGTTTTACGATGTAGGTGCTGTCGGGGTCAAAAACTCTCCAGGACGCATAACCGGGCCCAAAAGTCCATAGCTCCGTTGTTAGGCAGGTAACAAAGCCAAACTTGCGGAAGTGATAGTGGGACTCGCGCACTCCAATGCGGTGCAGTGAAAGCACCTTTTTCGGCGGAAGGCGTGACCCCCGTGGGCCTAGATCGCTTTTCCCGTGTCCTGCAGAGTTCTGTCCCCAATAGTACGTATAGTTTAGTTACGTTGACATCATCGTTACTCAACAGACATTCCTTGTATAAAGTCCAGACGCTTTCCCTGAGCAGATAGTGTCGACGAAACAGGGTATATTTACTTTTGAAAAAGACAGCCCAAGAAGACAGGACAGTGCAGAGACAACACAGGACGAGCGCTAACTGTCGACTGCAGGCTTATTTGTAATCCACACTCGAGGAAACCAGTGCGCATGTCCAGCCACGCAGCAACAAACGGAAAGATTAGGACGCCGATACAGTTACCATGAAAACATCACATGTACAAAAATTCAGAGCCCCAGACAAAAGGTAACAGCAAACGCACCCTTTGATTTTTAACCTTCAGCATGAAGATTTCTTTTATTTTGAATTGAGGAAACAGAATTCTTTGTGCAAGAGAGCAAGGGAAGGTTGGCTAACAGACTTGTCCCTTCCAGACCACTGTCCTGTCTTTATGCGCTATGTCTTTTTCAAAAGTGATGCACCAACAAGCCCAAAGTTCCACCCTATGAGGGTATATATAATCTGGTTCAACGCGAAGGTAAAACTAAGGGATCCTTCTGAGACCAGCATCGACTGGACGGTCTCCCACGTGGCGCGGCACTACGGCAAAAGGAAGAAGAGGAGGATCACAGCGCTTCGCGTGCTGCTCGAGGCGCGTTCGAGAGCCGCCAGAAAGAGCAGCCATCTTTCCGTTTCCTTCTGGACTGCGCTTCAGGAACACGGCGTCCTTGGCTGCTACGCGGGCTCGAGGCTCCCGGAAACCTGCCCCAAGCGTTCGGTTCAGCGCCTACGCCAGAGTTCTGTGACCACCGCTACACCAGCACTCGCGTGTCGTACACATGGCCGAGGAACCACCGAAGCCGGGTGAGGAGCCAGGGGCGGCTCCTGCTCCTGAAGGGGAGCAGCCGCCGGTGCCTGCTGAAGGTGAGCAGCCACCGGTACCACCCGAAGGGGAGCAACCAGCGGTGCCACCCGAGGGTGAGCAGCCGCCCCCCGGAGAGCAGCCCGCACAGCCGGCGCCCGAGGCGCCCGCACCGGACGGCCAACACAGCTGGATGGTGGCGGCGGCGGTGGCCTGGAACGTCTTCTGCTCCTCGCTGCTGCGTCGAGCCTTGCCGGTGATGTTCTACGCCGTTGGAGACGCGTTCAGCGTAGAAGCCAAGGGATCGGTGGCCTGGATGAACGCCTTCATTTACAGCCTCGCGTACACGCTCAGTAGGTTGAACTCTGCTACAGCCCTTACTAACGCGATAGCGTAAAAGACCCCGCTACGCAGAAAGTCCGGTGTCGGCGTTGTGAGCGATAAATAGGGTGGCTCAGGCAGCCACACCTGGAGAAGCAACTTAGGTGGGCAAGCTAGGTCACGTGAGCTTGTGGGGACTTTACAACCTACCCACCGGACTGTGAGCAAGCTAACCACCCTGACAGGTGGCAGTTCTATTAACGGTTGATCACGAGAGTTTGCTCGGGAAGAGCAACTTGTTCGCCCAAGACCCGCCGATGGCAGCACCTGCCATCGCAGGGCTGTGGCGCATCCCATAGCCGCTGCAGCATTGCGCAATGAGTGGTATGAGGACTCCCAGGGGCATATGAATGTTAAGTTTAGAATGACGATTTCCGCATAAGTGGGCATTAACTCATTAACGCTATCGCGTCATATCCTTGAGGCTGAGCTTGAGTGTCCCCTACAATTTTTTTCGGTACTTTTCCTCGCGGTTGTCCTGTGGTCAGGAGTGCTCAGGTAGGAACTTGGCATGAGTGTAGTTTACAATAACGGAGCTTAAAACTGTAGCGTAAAACACGCAGACGAACCCCTTAGGTTGGACCGCTGTCTATACAGGTGCCCACAAATGTTATCGAAACACTGAAATCACAGGAAAAACCCCTTAATTTCTTCGGTGCCCAGAGTCGCAGCCGTGCATAGAGTTGGTGGTGCGTTGTGCAGTTTCCGCAGGAAAGTTCACAGCACACAATTCAAATTCAGTTTATGACTGCATGCGTTGTGCGCCCAGTAATTAAGTTTTGTTGTAACTGTCGTGTTTATAAACATTTGTCGGCACCAGTACGTGTCCTACCTTTTAGTCAACGTCTAAGCTCCACTACGTTTTTTTTAGGCAGGAACATCGACTGGAATCGACATTTCCGTCGTCAATATTACTTCGCGCTGTTTAGCAGAATAAGCTTCCCTCACCGCCTGCTCGCGTATTTCTTTGCTAAACGCTGTGTGCTTTTAAGTAGGCAACATAGGGGGTTAGTAAATAGATAAGCATGGTGCTAGTAAATAGACTACTTCGCTGCTCAGGCGGTGAGACAAAAGAAACGTGGTGACTAAGCATTCAACGCCGCTGGTCTCGGTACTTCCTTGTCGTAGTTCAGTGTTTACCTCAAGGGATCCCTCTTGCATATCTATTGACGCAAAACAATTCCAAGTATTTTAACGTCAATACATAGGTAGTATCATGGCAGGAAACCGTGGATATAAACTCTGTCGTATGGGTCCCGTTCTCATTTTAGTCGCAAAGAAATCCTTATCTAAAAAGCGCAACTGATGCAACGGTTTTTTCCCCAACTGGACCGGATACCTGTCCACTTAAATGGGTATAGACACCTAATTTTGGTGGTATATTTTCTTCTGTGCAAGGATGCGGAAGACACTAGTATGCATGGATCACCATGTGGTATTCGCCTATGACCGCTAAATAATTTATAATCGATTTCTTTTTGTCATGCGGTTTCGGTTTCATTTCCAACAGCCGAACGATGCGTGTGACATCAAAGTGTGGTTATATGTCACGTGAGGCACGGAAAAACTGTGATATAATCGCTGCTTCATCGTTTTGATTTACTGCAGTGCTGAAGCCCGTCTTCCTTACGAGCCGGAATGACAACGAATTTAGAAGCACCGACTATGTTGCAGTTTTTCATGCTTCGCGTGACCTATAACAACTTATTGACGTCACAGTCATCGCTCTGCTGTTGAAGCCGAAACAGCACGAGAAAAAAATTTGATTATAAATTATTTAGCGGTCGAAGGAGAATACTACGTGTTAATACGTGTATAATAATGTTTTATGGCTCATTACACAGAAGAGAACGCGCACCCAAAAGTTAATTGTCTATAGTCATTTTAATGGTAGCCATGGTTTGCTTGCATGAGAGGCGTGAAGATTGCACTAGTCCCATGCGAAGTCAGTTCATACCAGTGTATGCATAGAGTTTCTTACTATTAACTAGAGGGAAAGCTGGCGTCCCGCCTATGGGAGTTTGCATGGAGCTTCCTCGAGACCACGTCGCCACCTTGGGCGCTCTAAGCATCATGGGGCGAAGAGCTACCAACTGCAGAACCACAACTTTTGGCAAAAAAGTGCAAAAATAAATGACGTCCGATAACCAAGGATGTCCTAATATTCAATATCCTGTCTATAAATTGCAACAAACGAGCAGAAAAGCATGTAAATGAAAAGTTTGCCCAAAATAAGCGATGACTTGCTCTCTTATATTGGCCATGTATTGCCGACCACAAAAACCAATATTTCGTGCTTAACAGGCGCACTTTTAAAAAGAAATATGTTTACAAAAAATGTTGTCGCTAGAACACTTTAAGAGGTTTTTTTTTCATGCCATTTCGGAAAACAAAAACCTTTTATTGGCGTCGCGCGTTGCGTTTTCGCTACTATAGTTTTTGCGCACTACGTTTGCGCCAAAGTCGTCTGCGCGTGGGGCGTGCCATGGACGATCTCAGCAACGCCACTCTGTTTCCGAAAAAAGAAAAAAAATACGACTGTCCCGCACCAAGTAGCTAATCGCCCCGTGATGCTTTGAGCGCCCATGGTGGCTGAGGTACAGCGCCGCCAGCTTTCCCTCTAGTTAATAATAAGGAACTATGAGTGGTATACCGACTAATGCCCATGTCAGTGTGCTGCAGACACGCGCTGATGCCTGCCGTATTGTCTGCAGCGCCTGTGGTCGCGGTGATGTGTCGCACCACACCGCTTCGCACGCTGTCCGTGGCCGGCTCCGCCCTGGTGGGTGTGGGCCAGATTGCCTGCTTCGTCCTGGGCAGCGTTTACCTCATGGTACCCGTGGTGGCACTCTTCTGCGGTGAGCGCCCACGCCGTACTTGTGGTACTTCGGGACGAAATGGAACAGCGACGCACACTTGCGTTCCCTCATGGGGACAGCGCCATGACTTCTGGTTACGCATTCGTCAAGTGCATTCGCGTACTGACTGCTTCCGATAGATTCCTAATCAAAGTAGACCAATAAGCTCCTGAGTAGTTGAATTAAGAGATAAAACGCACCCAGGCTGCAGCAGTGACTCAGTGGTTATGGTGTTGGCTGCTGACCCGAAAGAGGCGGGTTTGATGCCGGCCGCGGCGGTCGCATTTCGATGGAGGCGAAATTGTAGACTTCCGTCTACTGTGCGATGTCAGTGCACGTTAAAGAACCCCAGGCGGACGAAATTTCCGGAGCCCTTCACTACGGCTCTCATAGCCTGAGTGGCTTTGGGTCGTTAAACCCTCATAAACCATGAAGGAAGCACCTAGAGGACACTAGTAAAGGAAAAGTGCAGGCGCCTTCATGTAATCAGACAACAGCCTCAGTGCCAGTGCTGTGCGTAAAAGCCATTGCAGAAAAATTTGCAGAGGATATGTCTTCGGGTGCTCAGTTTACTGCTGGGTCGATGAATCAATAATGGGATCAATGCATTATGTGACCCAGGACAATTGGTCGTGTAACCTTACTGTACAGTGAGATGATTTCATGCAGACAGCGGCCACGGGATGTTTCAAGGGCTGGCGGTTGGAATGGGGATGTTCTGGCTATCTGACGCTGTGAAAAAAAAGAGAAAAAAGGGGCCTAAAGTTGATTCGAACCGCCGTACAGCGGTCAAATTACTATACTAACCCGCGGCGGCACAGTACCCAGTGCGTTGACTGCATGTAAAGATGGTGTTATCTGTCCTGATGAAATGCACACTTTTGCCCCTGTGGTGCTGCCCAGTCACGTGCCTTGCAGAGCCTTATTGCGAGTGTCTCTTCTAGTCTAGCGAACATTTCTCGATTGGGAGACGCCATTTTCTTCACAAGGACGGCTTACAGATTACTGGCATATGGAGATGAAGCTTCTAAGTACCTACCTTAAATAAGGCTTCTATGTCTATCATGGAGATTTATTCGACGATGTATTAGAGCTGCCTAAAATGTAGTCTTGCGGAAGGTCACCGTGGCGCAACAACATTTGGTTTGTGACTCAAAATGTCGAAGTCGTTATCACCCTGAGCGGCGGAGCGGCACGCCGAGACGTGCACATCTTCAGGTGCTCACTCTTTGCGACGGGTATACTCCTTATTAAATTGGTCTATAGACAGTCTGTAGACTTCTTATAGACTCTACTGCCTCCCTATAGATATTTATTTTTGTCTATTAATAATCTATAGGCTGTCTATAGACAAAAGACAACTAAATGTGTATGGTCATAAATCTATAGATTGTCTATAGACTGTCTATAGTATTTCAAATTTCCCATAGACTGTTCTCTAGGGTTCGTGTATAGAGATTCTATGGATTTATAAACAGAAGTATATGGAGAGTCTATAGACTGTCTAAAAAACTTTTGTAAGGGACGGCCGCTGCTCCATCACCGTCGCCATCCTGTGCGGTGGGCTGTGCGCCTTTGCAGAGACGAAGTGACGCGACTAGTGAGAACTATGCCGCCCATACTCCACTCTTACATCATGAGAACGCCTACTCTATGGCTCACACGGGCCAGTCTCTCCGTGTTCACTTGACCGCCCAGGGGATAGTATTGCTGGGAGCTCCCATCCCCCAGACACACTTGGATAGCAGTATCGTGGAAATTGTTAGGAGTTATTTTGGCGCGATGCCGCAGCACTAGTAAAGCCTTTTCTACAGCTACGACAGTAAAAAGGTTGTCATGTTGCTCATACAGCTTTAATCGCCGCCGCGGTGGCACAGTGGTTATGGTGCTCGGCTGCTGACCCGAAAGACGCGGGCTCGATCCCGGCCACGGTGGTCGGATCTCGATGGAGGCGAAATTCTACAGGCCCGTGTGCTGTGCGATGTTAGTGCACGTTAAAAAAAAACCAGGTGGTCGAAATTTCCGGAGCCCTTCACTAAGGCGTCCCTGATAGCCTTAGTTGCTTTGGTACGTTAAACCTCCTAAACCAAGCAGCTTTAATCCTCTTTACGCTAAGTGTTCAGGTTTTTACCTAATATATTTCACCGAAGAATTCACCACTTACGGCCATTAATCCAAGGAGTGAAATATTTGTAGATACCAATTTAATCCGTGTCATATTTTCACAAATAACAATAACAATAATTGGTCTTTGGCGAAAGTAAATGGCGCAGTATCTGTCTCATATATCGGCAGACACCTGAACCACGCCGTAAGGGAAGGGATAAAGGAGGGAGTGAAAGAAGAAAGCAAGAATTATAGGTTCCGTAGTGGAGGGCTTCGGAATAATTTCGACCACTAGGGCATCTTTAACGTGCACTGACATCGCACAGCACACGGGCGCCTTAGCGTTCTGCCTCCATAAAAACGCAGCCGCCACGGTGGGGTTCGTACCCGGGAACTCACGAATGTCACATTATGTGACTTTGTGTGTGTCACGAATGTCACATGCATAAAACATTTTTTTGAGGAATGTACGATTTATTTCGGTACAGTAAGAAACGTGATTCTTTGATAGTCCCATACGTCGTGCCTGAATACGACGCGCTTTGCACGAACCCGCTACAGGACTGGCTGCGGCAGTGTCGATGGCCGTGGCCGAGACTGCGCTGCATCTGCATTTCGTGTCAGAGCGGCACAAGGCCATGAGTCTCTACCATGGGGCCTTCTCGCTGTCGGCTATCGTGTACCCCGCCGTGCTGGTGGGCCTGGTGGAAACCTACGGACTCAATGGCGCCCTGCTCGTCTCCGGCGCCATATCGCTCAACGCCCTGGCTGGCTCCATGCTCATAAACCGGTTAGTCAGTCCTCTGGACAAGTCTCGCATTGTTTGAAGACGAGGGAATACGATGCACAGCCTTTACTCTGTGACTTGCGCCTGCGTCCTTCCTTGGGCGCACCACGGAGTCAGACCAGCCTACACCCTTCTGCCTTCTCTTTGAATGAAACCGTTGTTGAGAAGGTTGCAAAGGCGGCTTGTTCAAATTTGAACAACAGTTCAAGTGGCTGAAAAAAGAAACTTGGTCAAAAGCATTTTTGAGCGGGAAAGTGTTTGGAAACGGAGTTTTTTTTCCATACAATGTAAGATTTCACTATAACAACCAATATATCCGCAGATCACCCGACGGTAGTTTAGCATTTTTTAATAATAATAATTGGTTTTTGGGGAAAGGAAATGGCGCAGTATCTGTCTCATATAACGGCGGACACCTGAACCGCGCCGTAAGGGAAGAGATAAAGGAGGGAATGAAAGAAGAAAGGAAGGAACAGGTGCCGTAGTGGAGGGCTCCGGAATAATTTCGACCACCTGGGGTTTTTTAACGTGCACTGACATCGCACAGCACACAGAATCCGACTGCGGCGGCTGCGTTTTTTTGCATTTTGCCTTTTCACGTTTTTGCTATCGCCATAGGCGTTCCCCGTTGGTTTTCTATTGCAGTATTAACTGTTCGATGCGACCGATGACAACACTTTAAAACAAAGACTTTGCTACATATCAGAATAATGGACCATTCCCTTCAATATTTTCCAATTTTCAAAATTTTTGCCCGACAAAGCTGGACATGAATTGTGGGGACGCTTAAGTCTCCTTAAGAACGCAACGCGTTAGCGGTGGGTTGCGGACGCTCTTCGCACGGATGGAAGGCACAGCGACTAAAGCACAGCGCGAGAAACTGTCAGTTCAACATGCGGCATGTTCGGCTGCGGCGATGTCATAGTGGTTTAATGCAGCGGCCAACGAAGCTGATTTGTTCCCGCCACCATGGTTTCGAATCACGCTTGCGGTCTTGAGGTGTCACTACGCTTGCCCTTCTGGTAACGATTTCGATACTGTCGCAACCTCCCAGTTCCTCCGACGGTGAACAGCTTTCAGAATAGGTGGTGCGGTGTATTGGTCCTTGGTGGTCACGTGACACCCGTGGCGGTCATCACTGTTTGGACAAATCGAGGGGAGTTTCCTGACATCCGGCGGAGGTGTTTTGGTGTGACGACCGTTCTAATGCTCTTAACATTAATAAAGGGGAATGTGCACTGGCCCCTATTTTATTCGCACCCTCTGGGCGCTGTTCGGGGTGACCACCAGTAGGAGTGCGAGGATTGCTGGGCCTCTCATTTGCCGATAAGCGTTCACATTTCACACTTTGGATGCTCGGCGCTCCCAGACCCGTGTGGATGTCCGCCACCGATCCTCTTCCGGCCATCCACGGGCCTACCGACGCAGAGACAGCGGGTGCCGCTGCACAGCCAGCTCCCGGGGGCGAAGGCGAGCCAAAGCCGGACGGCAAGCCTAAGCCGGAGGGCGAGCATAAAGAGGTGGGTCCTTGGCTACAATATGGCTCATCATCATCAGCCTGACTGCGCCCACTGCAGGGCAGATGCCTCTCCCGTGTCTCTCCAATTATCCCTGTCATCTGCCAGCTGTGGCCACCGTATACCCAAAAGTCTCATCCGGCCACCTGGCTTTCTGCCGCCCGCTGCTACGCTTTGCCTTCTCTTGGAATCCACTCCGTCTCCGTTACCGTTAAGGACCAGTGGTTGTCTTGCCTTCGAATTACATTCCCCAGCCCGTTTCTTCCCCTTCATTTCGACCAGGATGTGATTAACCCACGCTTGTTCCCTCACCCGCACTGCCGTCTTCTGGCCTCAGTTTTGCACCTATCATTTTTTTTTCCATTGCTCGCTGTTTTTTCTTCTCGCATTTTTCTTTCCATTGTAGTCCTCAACTTAAGCTTAACCCTTTTGGTTAGCCTCCACATTTCTGCTCCATAGGTCAGTAGCGGTAAGATGCAGCTGTTGTATACTTTTCTCTGGAGCGATACTGGTAAACTACCATTCATGATCTGAGAGAACCTGCCATATGCGCTCCACCTCATTCTTATTCTTATTTCCCTCTCATGATCCGGATCAGCGGCCACTACCCGCCTTAAGTAAACGTATTCCCTTACCGCTTCCAGCACCTTGCTACCATATGTGAACCGCTGTTCCCTAGCGAGGCTGTTAAACATAACTTTGGTTTTCTGCATGTTAATTTTGACCTACCATTCTGCTAGCATTCTTGCTACATCGCGCTAAAATACATGCCGTATCGAGAACGTTTCAAGCAAAGCAGACCCTCCAGTCCACGTAACTCGTCGAAATAGCCAAAATTTGTTGGGCCACAGCGCCGAGGGTAATCGCCTTCTCGAAATTCCAAAAACTGATATGGATATTACTTACGGTGGGCTACACGCCTCTCAATAATTAAGGAGCCTAGCAGTAAATGTTAGAAAGTAAACTATTTAATATTAGTAAACCAGCCTACTAATTAGATCGTCTTAGCTTTGTTCTGATTTTACTTCACCGCTAACAATGCAATGCCGAAAAAAGCGCTCTTCTAACTCAAAAAATCTAATTTTAAAAATTATGTAAAATCCTAGGTGAATTCCTGCACACGTGGTCGCATATTGTATCCTTTCTTGCGCAGCTTTCCATGAGTATGGCCCAACCAGAGGATGCCGGCGCTTTGTCAGGCGTCGCGTCTGTCGCAACGACTGGAGACCCGTCGGGCGCCACTTCCGGCCTCACTTCCGGCGCCGTGTCCGTCGATCCCGGGACGGCCGTCGCCTCGCAAGCCGCCACGGCTCCGGCCGAAGGAGGGGAACAGCCGCCGCCGGCCGAAGGCAACGCTGAACAGCAGCCCGGGGCGCCGGGCGGCGAGAAGGCACCGTCACCAACCGCAGCTGCCCCTGGGGTGAGTCATATCGTGCGCGGGCCTTTCGTCCGGGACGGAGAAGTGATCAAGCATACCCAATTAACAATTCTGGACAAAGGCATTTTTGAACAGAAAAGAGTTTATGAGCAGCCGTTTTTTCATCTCTTGTAAGATTTCACTACGACAATCAATATATCCACATATCTCCCCTCGGCTGGCTTGCATTTTTTTGCTACTGACGTTTTAGAGCGACAAGCTCTACTTCTCCCACGCTGAGCCTGAAGGTCTTCTGGCTCTGAGATTTGCCCTCTAACGGGAGGCGCGCCGCGTGTGCAAAATCGCGCGTGGCAGCTGCCTCGATCCTCGTCTTCTTCGTCGCCACAGCTGCACGCTTGGCAGTCACGTCCGCCGCCGCGCTGGCTGCTGCTCGGCCGCTTGCTGTTGCTCTTGTGGCACGTGATGCATAAGTGATTTGTTCTCTCTGAAGCAATTTTCTCTCACTGAAGTCTTGAAACAACAGAGATGAACCAAAAATGAACCAAAGCTAAACCGTGTATAACCATGCTTGACAGAGGTTTCGCTCTGTATATACTGGCTTAGCTGAGTTTAGCTACAGCCACTTTTGGCTCTCCTCAAAAGCTTTCCGCATTGGTTTCCTATGGTAGTCTTAACTTCTCGATGCTAGCGATGAAACGCTATAAAAGAAAGATTTTACTACATTAGGAAGAATGGACCATTACCTTCAAGATTTCTATACCAGTACCTTAGTTTTCCAATTTTGAAAATTTTTGTCCAAGAAGGTTGGACATGCTCTATCTACCACGACCATCACCTCCCACCCTTCCACCTCCTCAAGAGAAAAAGAAGGGCACAGGTTCAGAAAGCTGCACCAGCGAAACAGACGTCGACTTGGAAGCACACTGGACAATTAATGGACCCCAACTTATCGCATAACCAACATTTCGTGGTAATGAGCACTTTCCAAAACAGGTCACCTTGCCTGACACCAGCGAAACAGATGTGGACTTGGAAACACTGGACAATACATGGACCACAACTTATCGCATAACCAACATTTCGTGGTAATGAGCACTTTCCAAGACAGGTCACCTTGCCTGACGATGCTTGCTTGCTTCTGGCTTCGTTGGAAAAGGCCACTTGTTTAGGACACCGCACATTGCAGCAAAGTGATGATGATGCATTAATTTGCGGTTCGTAAATGTCCTCTATCCTCCTAAGCCTCCTTCCACAATGCTGGTGGAGAATGTTAAAAAAATCACCCATAATTCAACTTCTTTAATTTGAAGATGGCACACACCAAAAAAGAACCTATGTGCCGTCTCTCTGACTTTGGGGCAGCGTGTGGGCTACTATATTTTATAGAGCACAGACTGACGACACCGTTTTTTTTCCGGCCGGCTCCGTAGCAGCGAGGCGCCATGCCAAACAATATTACATAACCACACAAAGCATGCCGTACCGGAGCGCCCAGTTCTCATTGCTTCTGGATAACCTTCACGTTCAGTCCCTGTTTATAGTGCCCGGTCCTACTCAGAACTATAGCCCTTCTGCGTCAATGTGAATCATTTAGTCCCTCATGACTGAGGGAATGACTAAGCCCTGACGCGTGCCTAGAGCTTCAACCTCCTCGAGCAGATAAGGGGTGTAGAAAGAGGCTTGTTCGCAGGCAATTTCCTCCATTCCATTTCCCGATCCCGTCGTTTATTGCTTCTAGATTCCTCGCCCTGTACACGGGCCCAGTACATAATCTTGTCATCAGTATTACCGTACGTTGACCGGGCCAAACACAGCCATGGCGCTCTTTGCCCAGCGGCCCTTGTAACAATGAGAGTTGTCGTCACAGGTCGTGGTAAAATTATCGACAGGATTATCCATAATAAAGCGCTTCATACGAGTTGCACATATGAAATTGTGTGAATACAGGTTACATATGATGTGGATAAGTCCATGGAAATCCACATTTTCCGTGGTATTTTCTTATATTTTGTGCGTTGCTTCAATATGATATGCATGGCGTCATGCGGTGTCTGCATAAATATGGACTTTACATATGAACTCCATATGTTCCATAGGCTTTCCATACAAGCCGTACGGTAACACGGAATTATGAGACTCGTCACATGAAAAGTTTGTCTAGGGACGTCTCAAGCCCAGGTGACCAAAATAGTATTTGTGTAGCACATAACGAGACATTTCACGCGGCGATTGAATAATATGACAACGACCGACATCGTTTGAACCTGCGAAAGTCGCCGTAAAACCATATAATCTAGTCTTAGACAAGATTAGCTGCATGGAGGCAAGGAACACATTTGGGTTCGTGGAGTATATATGAACGGACGGACAGCCCCCAAGTTCTCTCCTGCGTCAATTTGCAGAGTTGGCTGTGAATGACTTTTTCATGTGAACGGGGTCGTCGGTGTAGGACTTTGTCATAGGTGACAGCTGCAGAGCTCACCTGGTGGCCAATAAAAATGTGATTTGGAGGGGCCTGTACCATATAAACGATTGTAAGTGGATAGATGGATCTATACTAAGAGCGTACCCATTACAGAAGGGGGTAGTAGGAGGTGCCACCTGACAGTGTTTTTTTAATTTTAGACATTTCAATGATTTAAAAAGTAATATCTTGTGAAGTATTCCTTTATGAATGTAGGTCGTAATGACTTTTATCTTTAGGCCTCTGTTCTACTTGTAAGCCACCAGTTATATTGTTGTTTACTCATGTTTACCACGGATCTGTTCATATTACCTTCTTATCGCTGAAGACATCCTAACAAAAACTATTTCAGTTATCTCTTTAAGTTTTGCTACACATTGCACGTGAATCATCACCGTGGATATATTTATTTTTACCGCCGCCAGGCACCCACGCAAATTCCCCTTTGTAGGAATGTCATTAGACGCAGCGGGCTTGGTCAGTGCAAGTGTAGGAGAGGGTGCTGTCAGTGGACAAGGAGAAATATGGTGCAACTCTGGGTGTCACTTAACTCCATAGAAAGGGGGAAGAAACACTGAGTGACTTTTGAATTCGGAGATATGCTGTTACTGCATTGCTACGCACACCTGTTTGGCGCAGCCCGCTGAGGGCACCACTGTGGGCACAGTCCTGGCGGTCCACTCTGCCCTCACTTCCCTGTCGGTAACGGCCAGCGTATTGATCTATGACTACGCCTTGGACGGGGACCCCGAGCGAGGTGCGTCGGCTACCGTGTCGCTGGTCTCGTTCGGCTTAGGAGACCTGGCTGGCCGAGTCGGCTACGATGTCCTGCTTACCAGCGGAGAACACCGAAAGGCAAGGGGGCACTTGACATATAGCTCTCTTCTAGAGGCGTATTTTTTTGTGTTCGTGTTTTTATCATTTATTGACGCAACTAGCACGTGCTGCAAAGACACGATCCATGTCAACTCGGGCCTTGCTCGTAATCTTCAAACCTAACGGTTCTTGTTACGTCTCAAGCTCACCTGACACGCAGTACATCTGCTGGCTGTTGGAAAACGGCTCAAGCGTATGCGATATATCACAAGTCGAACTTCCATCAGGTTTGAGTAGTGTCGTTGCTGGCTGGTTGTACATACGATCCTTGGATACCACCCACCGCCTTGCATGGGGGAGCATGGTCACAAGACGCCATTCAGGTTTTCACAAAATGAGCAAAGTGCTGGTATTGTCGAGAAGCTTAAGAATGTATGCCTAAAATATGCCTTTGCCTCTGCTGGAAGCATTCGACAGAATCTCGGTCACAGAACAAAATAATGCTGTACCATCAGCATGCAAGGAGATAAAAGCGGCGCTAACAGCGTTTTGCGCAAAATTGGTGTCGATGTCCCAGCCTCTTGAACCAAGCTGCTGGGCGTCGAGGCGCCCTTTGAGTATTGAAGATACAGTGCTATAAATCAACTACGGACGAAAACAAGAGGGAAAGACGCAAGAAGACGACAGTAAATGAAGCTCGCACATCTACGAACACAAATGACCGCCGAAAAAACAACGAAAAAAGCATTGCTCCTGAAGGCATACTTTAAAAATTTTGAGCATCCAAGAAAGAGTATGGAAATGTTAAAAATGAGTTAAAAGGCTCACACTTAAAACAATAAAGGGTACTAAAGACTTCATAATACTTCTGAAGACATTGTAAGGAAACTGAAAAGCCTAGGAAACGGATATATCATTAAGCTACATTTCAGCAACGGCAAAAAGACCTTATGCCGAGCAAATGCTTAGTTTGCTCGTTTAACTGCGGGAGCGGGGAGAGGTTTGGAGGGGGTGAGTTCTATAATGCGTTAGCACTTGAGCCCACACACACCGATTCTGAAGCCTGCTTGACCTTGAACAACCCACTTTGCCTTCCTGTGTGGAAGGTGGACCGCATAGGTCTCGTGACATTGTGACTTCATCAAAACCTGCCCACCGTGGTAGGCGGCAATTCATTTAATGCCTGGTCGCGAGAGGTTGCTCCGGACGAGCAACCTGAGTCGCACAATACCCACCGGTGGCAGAACGTGCCATCGCAGTGGCACATCGCTTAACCACTGAAACCATTGCACCAGGAGTGGTATGAGGACTGTCAGCGATCTATGAATGAAGTAGAAAATGACCGATTGCGCATATATGGGCATTTACGCTTTGACGCTATCGCCTCATACCCATAAGGCAGAGCTTAGTGCCCCCTCCAGTTTTAGCGCGCGAGCACTAAATACCCTACTCGTCGATGATAATAATAATAATAATAATAATAATAATAATAATAATAATAATAATAATAATAATAATAATAATAATAATAATAATAATAATAATTGGTTTTGTGTAGAGGAAATGGCGCAGTATCTGTCTCATATATCGGCGGACACATGAACCGCGCCGTAAGGGAAGGGATAAAGGAGGGAGTGAAAGAAGAAATGAGGAATGAGGTGCCGTAGTGGAGGGCTCCGGAATAATTTCGACCACCTGGGGATCTCTAACGTGCACTGACATCGCACAGCACACGGGCGCCTTAGCGTTTTTCTTCCATAAAAACGCAGCCGCCGCGGTCGGGTTCGATTTTGCCGATCTTTGTTTGAAGGCTGCTTGACCTTGAAAACCGAGCCTCGAATCGGAACCGAAACCAAAGCGAAAACTGGTGTGTGCGCACGTAACCACGTTAAATCGTCTGTCATTTTTCTATAGTATTATTTATTTAATTTCCACTTTAAGCAGCTATTGATTGCATATTAATATACTGTTTCATCAGTATCAGTATTTATTAACTTCGCCCCAAATTCTATCTGCCGTTCTCCTGGCGCAGGTGATGGCGGTGCAGGCCTTCCTGATGGGCGGCGTGCTGTTCCTTATGGCGCTGGCCAAGGAAGTCTTCCTGCTGGCGCCGGCGGGCTTCGCGCTGGGCTGGCTCACCAGCTCGCTCGACATGCTGCCAGAGCCGCTGCTGCTGCGTTTCTGCGAGCCGGGCACATTGGAGCGCCAGCTACAAGTGTGCCGGGGAGCCTCAGGCATAGCGTGCCTGGTCGGGCCGGTGATAGTCAGTGAGTGCAGCGGTTTAGTGACGTGCAGCCTTTGTCAAAAGTAAGGAACCGAAAGCGTGCGATTCAAAGTCGTCTTGTGAGGTTTTTCTGGCATCCGTGAAAGTCCCAACTATCGGAAAGTCAAGTTGGTTTAGTTGGTTTTGTGTTTGACGAAAGCAAACGACGGAGCATATGTGTCACTTATCTCGGTGGACACCCGAACCGCGCCGTAAGGGAAGGGATGACGGTGGGAGTGAAAGAAGAAAGGAAGAAAGAGGTGCTGTAGTGGAGGGCTTCGGAATAATTTCTACAACCTGGGAATATTTAACGTGCACTGACATCGCACAGCACACGGGCGCCTTTGCGTTTTGCTTCCATCGAAACGAGGCCGCCGCGGTCGGGTTCGAACCTGGATACTCCGGCTCAGTAGACGGGTACCTCGGGCTCAAAGGCTATTCTCGCCTTGATCCCCAGGTGGTCGAAATTATTCCGGAGCCCTCCACTACGGCACCTATTTCTTCCTTTCCTCTTTCACTCCCTCCTTTATCCCTTCCCGTGCGGCACGGTTCAGGTGTCCAACGATATACGTGACAGATACTGCGCCATTTCCTTTCCCAAAAAACCAATTATAATTGAAGAGATTTGGAACACTGGTGGCACCACGGCCAACATTCTTGGAGAAAAATTTTGAATACTCGAAAACTTTAGGGTACTGGTATGGAAATATTGAAGATAAGTGTTCACTCTTCCGATATATAGCAAAATCTTTCTTTTGTAGTGTTCTCATCGCTCGCATCGAGCAGTTGAGACTGGAATAGAAAACTAATGGGAAAGCTTTTGACAATAGAAAAAACCCTAACAGGAAAAAAATGCAAGCCTGCCGACGGGAGATGTGCATATTGATTGTTATAGTGAAAACCTGCAATATGTAAAAAAATTGCGTTCATAAAGTTTTTCCACGGTTCAGTATTGCTTTTGTCCAAAACTGATGGGTATGAAAAGAAGTGTAGAGAGTCGGTAACGGTGATTCATGGTATGAGAGTGTTGTGTGTTGTGTGCCTGTGTGGTGTGCGTTTTTGTCCCTTGTCCCGTTTTGCGCTACACTCACATACCATGAAAACAAGTAACACAGCGTGACCAAGCAGCAAAAGCCTTGTGCCGTATGCTTTTGACGACGGCTGTACATAGCAAACATTGTTACTTGGTGACGTCGAGAAGCAGACAATAAGTACTAATATGATGAGAGCGGTATAGTGATCTGTTTATCCGACCAACTTGAGCGAATGTGGACCTCAGCCGCTCTATTTAAACATGGCGTAGAACCTCCTAGCTAACGGCCGATTACCAACCAAAGGGGTTCAAAGCATTGTAAATCAAACGAGCGGACTCGCGATCATCTGCCGACAGAATTAGCGGGAGACGCTAACACATGCACCTAGATGTTCTTGCCGCATGATGTCCTCAGTTGCCTGTGTGCCATAAAACCCAACACAACACAGCACAAGACATGCACCTAGCGCAGTGAGAGAAATAAAGCCCTGATAAATTAACGAAAAGGAAATTATCAAAACTTCGCGCCAGGAAGCATATGCTTTGCGTACTCTTACATAACGCTCTAAGTGTGAATACGCCTATGTGGAAGTTAAAAGGCAGTAAGCTGTTCTCTGGCGAACCCCGTTTTAGGTGTAGGGTATGCTGCCCCGAGTTCTGGAGTGATTTCAATCACTAATATACAAAATGCATACTCTTGGCAATGGAGGTATATTCCCGCTGCAAAGCATATAGTAACTTGATGCAGTTAGCAATGAGGGGAGGAGGTTTTTAAACGCGGCACCAGAGGTCTTGAGGCTAGCAACTAGAGGAGATTGAAATATCGGTTAACATCTTCGTAACTGCTAGAAATTTTAATGCCTTGAAAGGAGAATTCGTTTCCGCTGCCAACCGTAAGTATTCCGTATCTTTAGTGATGTATATGTACCCCAGGGCTCGGTCAGCATATATGCTCTGCCCTATAAAGGGGGCGCGTTGCAGCTCACTCGCTTTTTACTCCTATGCTGTTTAGAGTGTACTGAAACCTGACTCATGAGCCACTACCTAAATGTTATGCACGTGCAGACGTGAGCAGACTGATCTAAGGCGCTAGTACAGTGTGGTTCGGTATACAAATGAAGCGAAATCTTGACACAGCTTGCCTTGTTAAGGACATATTCATTGGGTTTTTGCGCTTGTCTGGCTATGCGGCTGCGCTCGAGCTCTATGGCGAAATCGAGTACTGGCGTTGAAAATCGCTCTTTTCGCCGAGCCCCACTCGAACTCGTTCTACAAACCTACTGACATCTGTACTCTGGATAGCGCTATGATATGATGGTACGCGTCGTCAGCCATGTTTGGACACACCGCAGTCGTTTAGCGCTTAGGCACCTGTGCTCGGATTCACATGTGACGCTTGCTGCCCTTACAAAAATTTCTTTAGACAGTCTATAGCCTGTTCATAGACTTCTGTCTATAAAGTCTATAGATTCGCTATGAGCAAACCTCAAAAAACAGTCTATAGGCAATACAAATCCTATAGACAGTCTATAGAAAATTTATAGATTCGTGGCCATACTTTTAGTCGACTTTTGTTGATACACTCTACAGACTTTGAATAGACCAAACGAAGCATCTGTCGGAAGGCGACGGAGTCTATAAGAAGTCTATAGACGGTCTACAGGGAAGTTTTGTGAGGGTGGTCCTCTTCGTTAACAAGCATGGGACGTGGAGCGCCGTGGTATAATGTTTTCAGCGCATCTTAATGCGCTTTGTGACACGTGTCATGTCACACCACGGAGGTTCCAGTGCGGCACAAGGCTCCACCCTTCCCTTTATCTGCACAGTGGTGTTCCCCGACACCTACTCAGTCATGTTCATCGTGGCCGGCCTCGCCTCGCTGCTGGCCGGCGCGGTCTGGCTTCCTGGCATCCAGAAAGAAATGGCCGAGGCGGCAGCCAAGAACGCACCCCCGAAACTGGCCGGCGAACCAGGCGCTGAAGTAAGTCATATGTACCTCAGCAGTGGCCAAGTGTTCTGGGCATCCATATCGTAAGCTGGAGGGGTGGGATTCAGTGCCAAGTGTCTTGTTCTTTCCAATGGGTAAAAAGTTGTCCCCTGGCCAGATCGGGTCTGGCATCTTGTCTGGCGTCCCTCACAAAATTTTTTAGGCACTCTATAGACTGCTCATAGACTTTTGTCTATAAGGTCTATAGACTCGCTATATACAAACCATGGAGAATATTCTATAGGCAAAACAAATATTACAGACAGTCTCTAGACAATCTATATATTTATGGCCATATACTTTTAGTACACTATTGTCTATAGACAGTATATAGACCATGAATAGACACAATAAATATCTATAGGAAGGCAATAGAGTCTAAGAACTCTATAGACTGATTATAAACCATTTTTGATAGGGTTGTCTGAGAAGCAATGCTTGGAAAGTGGGTATTTGGCCCAATACCTTTTAAAGCCGCATTTCGTTAGCCGTGGAGCTCTGTGCCTAAGCTGTCCTTGCAACTTTCAATAATCAGTAACCATGTGCATGTCACCATGAGCACATAACTTACACGTGCTGTCGTTATATGTCCCAAAGGAGGCCCCTTACATTGTGCTGAGTCTCGCATCTTATGTGAGATTTGTATTAGGAACTTGTGGGAGCGCTGTACGCAGCGGAAGTACTGCTCACTTCTCTCAGGAAAACTTGATGAATATGTACCACTTGTGTCACTTTCGAATGTTTGTGTGTGTGTGATTTGTGAGCTTGTGTGATCCTTTAATGTTCATCGCTCTCGTTTAATGTGGCATGTTAGGCGCGTAGCCAGGCTAACACCTCCGGCAAAGCAGTCTAGCATAGACACAGGGTGAGACCTCAACAGTGGCAGGTGCATGCGTCTAAGACCAAAGAGAAATCATGTGGACCCTGAACTTCATCCCACGCATCTCGCGGTAGCGCTGCTCGTGAACGCCATTTAAGGACATGTGTGAGATGTAGGCTTCCAGCCGTAAATAATCGCGAGTGACATCTTGAAGGTTCAGGAAAGTTCGCAGAAGAGAAAGCGCATCACGAGTGCGATTATAAAGGGTGTTTCACCTAAGACTTTACATACGTATTTAAAGAGGCTTTTAGAGTTAAACAGCGATTTTTTCTGTACAGCATTGCCAGTGGTGCAGAACATGAGAATACAGCTAAGACATGCTAACTAGCAGGCTGGTTAACTAATATTGAATAGTTAACATTTTATTACTTTTAGTCTCCTTAATTATTGAGAAGCGTGTGGCCCAACAAATTTTGGCTGCATCGCGATAAAATGCATGCGCTTTTGACAAGTTTGCATGCAAAGCAACCTCTAAAGTGCACGTAACTCGTAGAAGTAGCCTAAATTTTTTGGGAAAAAAGCCGAGCACGGTGGCAACCGCCACCACCCTATTCCAAACGGGACACTCTAAACTTCCATCCATCAATCCGTTAGCGAGGAGGGTTGTAAGAGGGAAACTGAGGAACTTGCTCAGTTGAATAGCAAAGTCAGTCTTTCGCCGTTTCTTCATCTTCGTCCCACTTGACACGGCGCATGCGCACAGCTGTGGCAGCTCGGTTTCGCCGGCGCGCCGCGCCGCCGGCAGCAGCAGCTGTTCCGCACTACCTGGCTGGTCCCGTGACCAATCAGGTGACGAACCACGTGATCAGTCACGGCGCCGCGCCGCCGGCAGCTGCTCCACACCACGTGACCAACCACACTGAAGGCTCGAAGTGCTACCGTAGTGTAGCTATTGCTACAAAAGCGTGCGCAAAGGCGCGTCGGGGGGAGAAGGGGAGCGGAAAGGAAGCACAGGGCGGGTGATTTCAGTGTGACAATATTTGCGCGTGTCAACGCACAGGGGCGCTCCTAGCTCACTGCACAAGGTTACCATGGTTACAGGTTACTACTGGGCGCTAAGGGGGCGTCGTTCACATCACAGAACCTCCCCTGAAGAACCAGAGTTGGAAGTGAGGTGTGCTTCCTGAAATGCTGCTATTAAAGCGTTGCACTCCCCGTATTAGAAGTGGTTACGGCGGAATTTCCCGTAATGACCTGGCATAAGTAAGCGTAGTTGAAATTTAGGCCAGTTTTATTGAAGCTACGCCTTATACGCAGACTGCCCTTGGTGAGGCTGGTGAAGGAGGTGCTGTAGCTGGCGAGCTTGGGGCAGCGGGCGAACCGGGAGTGGCCCCGGTTGAAGGTGCTGAACCAGGAACGGCTGAACCAGGTGCACCGGCCGCTGGCGAATTGGCAGCGGCCGACCCAGCCGCAGCAGCGCCGTCTGCGCCAGCGTAAAACCACGAGTCCAGTGGCCTGGTCACGGCGGATGCCGAATACTTTTGTTTTTATCGTCGTTTCTTCGCTGCGCGCGTTTGTAGGTCCGCGCATTGAAGCTTGTAAATAGAAAAACGCGGTTACTTTGCTGTGGCATCGGATGTTCTATGGGGACACGTTTCCTTGCCTTTTGCACTCAAATGGGAGGCTTGACATCCGCTGGCGCGGAAGGTGCAGGAAAACGCTATTTAAAGCAAGGAAACAAAAGATCTACACCCATGCGGCCGCCAAGAATGGCAGACAGTAGGCTCGTAAAACATCCGAAGCTCTCGTCGAGCCAAAGCGCTATAACTCCCTTGGATGTCCCGGGGACGTTTTTGGTTGTCCACAGAACGTCTAAGGGAGTTTCGATGGCCTTTGGGCAGTTATGTTCGAATGTAGTATTAGTAGCATATGTCCTGCGTTGAATTAGACGACTGGGTGAAAAGAGCTTGCGCATGTTTCGGCATACTTCATGTGCGCAAAGATCTCACGCTCTAATTTCAATGAATTATTTCAACACTGTTGATTGTGGTGCTTCTTAGAATCCCCGGAGGTTGAAAGAAGTTCGGTGTTTGGTGAAAGGCCTATGCTGAAAATAAACTTCTGGCCTTATGTGAATTAATGCCTTACTTCCGCGTGTTGAAGTGTTATGACGAAAATGTTTATTCACTGCATGCCTAAAGGAGAAACATAGGTTGGTTACAGACAGCTTGATATCAAAAATAAATGCAATGAGGCAAAAATGACTTTGGATCTGTGCTTCTGCTTATAGGGTAAACTTTAACGAAACACTGCGACGTGTAGTCTAAAGAGCAAAACATAGGTTCTGAAAATCGGCGTATTTAGGTTATAAGCGCTCGAGCACACGCATGTCGCAGCAGTGGCCAGTTGAAACAACAAAGGCACCCATAACTTCAAATGTTTCAAGCCGCATTCGAACTAAATGCAGCATATGAGCATGCACCAGCACAAAAGCACAATGGCAGAGATCACTGGTATATAATTTAATGCAGAAGATGGATTGAAAACTATTTTCTGCGATTGGCCTAATCAAGCAGAAAATTTGGTTGCAGGCTAAGTGCGGTCGTGAGCAATAGAGAAGTTTTTCTCAAAATTGCGAATTTTGTGGTTATTTCTCCATAAAACTTTAGTGACTTTTGGATCGGCATCAACCGCACAAAAGGAAACCTGCCCCCAGTACATGCCCGTTTCATTTCGCAATTCCTTAACCTCCTCCCCCTCCCCCACGCCTTTCGCATCGCAGATGTCGTTCCTTTGACCCCTCCCCCCCCCCCCTCCATACTTAAAAGACGCTAGCTACTGCCCTCAGTCACCCCTGAAAAAGGAGCCGAGTCAGCTTCGAAACATTGGGTTAAAATTAAAATTTTTGGTAGGAGATGTGCAGTTTATTATAAAAGTTTTGGATTATATACGCCAAGAGGAAAATTTTCGAAAACACAACTGGGCTTTTCACATTTGAATACGAAATAATTATGAAATGATCTCTCGTATTGCTCACGACTGTATAAATTTTGCACGCATTCTTTTAGTCTCGTTGCTTTTTTTCTCCACTTGCTTTTTCTTTTTTACTGCGGTCGCAAAACGCCCTTGTATTGAATTCTAGTTCTTGACAGTCTCATGGGTTCTGAAATTAGTTGACCCGAAAGTTTTGTCAGCGCTAAATCTCCCTCGGAAGCTGCTGCGCCTGCGATTGCATGGCTCAACATAAAGGACATTTTAACGCAAAAGCGTTCAGATTTCAGTCCTGCAGAAAATCCGGCGTCGTCATCGTCGTCGGCGCTGTGAGCGAAAAAAAATTGCTAGCGGTTTAGAATATCTAACCAGGAAATATTGCGCTCTAGCCTCGATCTCCTGCGTGCGTTAGGCATTTCCCGTTTCACTTCTCAATTCCTTTTTGTTTACTTTGTTTACACCCACACTATTTCACATAACATGGGAATGCGAACGAAACAACGCATTCCGAGAACACAAACCCCCGAGTGCGGAGCACTGGGAGAGCCGGCTCGTTAGCTGCGAGCTCGCCGTCCAAAAGAGGATGGTAGAGCACGCAAGGGATGCAGCCAAACTCAGTGGAGCCCTGGTGTTAAGTGGAAGCCCACAAGGCCGATGGGACCCCCCCCCCCCCCCCCCCCCGCACCTGTTACCAGGAGCGGTCATACCCGGGGGGGGAATCGAGGAATGCACGTCGAGGCGTGACGCCCGCGCTTAGGGTGAAAGGCGGCATTCCACTGGGCTCGCGACAGCCCACGGGGACAATGCCCTTCCCCCCCCCCCCCCCCCGCACCTGCTACCAGGAGCGATCATGTCCCGCGGAAGACATTCCTTAGCTGTCAATCCGATGCGTGGCAATCGATGGAATGTGCATACAGCGAGCTGCGTACGCGGAGTCACGCGCCCTGCACGTTCCAGGAGGAGCGGGGTCCACTGAGCTCCGCCCACTTGTACATTGCATGGCTATTGGTTCAGATTGGGCGAGAGCTGGTTTGGTAAAGCTCCGCCCAAGTATCGAAGGGTTTAAAACCCGTGGGAAACAACGATTTTGGACGAGCGCGCCGAGCCTCAAGCTCGGCCGTTTTTAACAGCCTTTTTTAAACAGCCTTTTTTTAAACTGCCTTTTACTCACCTGCCTTTTTATGTCAGTGCCGTCTTTAATAAAGAAGTTTTGCTTTGAGAAGTTGGAACTGCTGCCCCAACCGGCAACGTGTCGCCGGACGAAGACCTGAAGTACCCTTCGCAGTACTAACCGCCGCTCCCATCGGTACGAGGGCAGAGGAAAGTTTAACTGGTGCCGTGACCAGGATCGTCTGAGCGGCTTCCTGCAGAGCGGTTGGAGGCAGTACCTTCCTGAAGTTTGACGGGGCACAAAATCTTGGGGAGAAGCCCCGGGGACCAAAGTCCAGGCGAGGTCTCGGAGTCAAGGCTCCACGTCACTGCCGAGGAGCGAGAGAAGCGGACCGACGGAGCGAAGCGCGGTGTCTTCGGCGGCATCTGTGGCTGGCGACTTCATCGGCTTGGAGGACGCGATAGGTCTACGGCGGGCTCTGGATTCCGGCAACACGTCTGCGACTCAGGACGTGACTTGCTGCTGCCACGAAGCAAGTGACATGGCCGACAGCCCGACAATGGAGTGAGTTTCCCCATTCTCACTTTACTTGCCTCGGGAGTGCTTGAGCCGCAGGGTTAGACGTAAACAAGGCACAATGGCTACTATAGGCTGGGTAGGTCGATACGACTATGAGTATGGCGCTGAGCGCGCAGAAATGTCAGAGGCCAAGCGGGCCTTAGAAAAGGAGCGAGGTGACGCTATCATTCGAGAGCTCAAGCGCCAGTCAGCTATTGCCGAAGAGAAGCTCCGGCAAGAGAGGAAGAGAATTGAGGAGGAGGAACACTCACGGAGAGCTGCGCGTGCATTGCCGAAGACGGCGCAGACACAGTCATGCACTACCATCGAAAACGACGCTGATCAAACGCTGATCGATGCGGCGATTAGAGAAGCTAGCGGCAGCGGAATTCAATCGATGCTTATTGAGAGCAGTCGAGAAAATTCCCGGGTCCCTGCAGATAGTGCAGCGATCAGCAGCGTCGAGGAGCCGCACGTTGTGCAGTCAACCTCAATTGTCGACACAGAAAAGCAGCCGTTTATTCCCGAGGTGGAAGTGAGCTTCACAGACGTGGCCGGCAAAAATTCGACGCATGACAAAACAGTGCAGGTCAACTCTGGCGAGGCAGCCGAGCAGGTTGTTAGCGGTGTTAATGGCACTGATGAGCGCAACGGCATGAACTGCTCGGACGGCCCGGTTGCACCGTGCGACCTTTTGTTGCCAGCTGAAGCACCAGCATGCCGGGCAGAGAGTTGCGAAAGCGGCATGGGCGTTCGCGTTCAAACGGCATGCGCAGCATTTACAACGGCATCGGAGAAGCCCGCACAGCTGGGTAGGCTAGGCTGTTCTGAGCCGGAGAACTCAGACTCGTTCAATGCCGCAATAAGCTTGGCTCTAGATAAGGAGAATCAGAGCAGTGACGACGGGGGATTCACCCCATGCCCTGGAAGGAGCGAAGTTGCACTACCGCTGATAGAGGCGAAGCGCGATCCATGCTGCGATCTCCTTGCCGGTCTGGGCGACAGGCGGATCGCAAGAATAGAGGTCACTGATGAATTCAGTGAGCTGGCCATGCCATGTTCCAGGAGGGTCTCTAGACACGAGCATTTAAAGCCTTTCGCGGAGGCTTGCCCCCCATATGCGCAGACGGTCGGCCTCTCCTTCGAGGAAGATGAGAGAGACAACCCCAGAGCAGGACGAATGCGAGAATGGTGCTTCCTGAAGCGCGCAATGTACACTTTCGTGCGAACAGTCATGTTCGATCCTGGGGGATAGGGACAAATGCATAATGGCCATAGCCTTAACCCACTTTGCCACTGCCAGGTTGCGATAGGCGTAAATATTCTTTGTGGCTCGAGCACACGATGGGGCAGTGAGTGAGAGTGGGGGAACATGAGCAGTTTACTGCTAAAAGACGTTCCCATCTGTAGGAGGGCAAGAAAAGAAAAGTTTAACTGGTGCCGTGACCAGGATCGTCTGAGCGGCTTCCTGCAGAGCGGTTGGAGGCAGTACCTTCCTGAAGATTGACGGAGCACAAAATCTTGGGGAGAAGCCCCGGGGACCAAAGTCCAGGCGAGATCTCGGAGTCAAGGCTCCACGTCAGCGCTGACAGCGAGGAAGCGGACCGACGGAGCGGAGCGCGGCGACTTCGGCGGCATCTGTGGCTGGCGGCTTCATCGGCCTGGAGGACGTGACGGGCACCGCAGTGAGCACCGGTGGGACTCCCACCCCTTCCGCCACCAGCTCAACGTGAACAGCGGAAAGACACCGACCCAGCGCAGCACGAACAAGAAGTCTGCAGAACACAGGTGGGCCCTTTCCCGTTTTCTCCGGGAACGCGATGTCAGTCACTACCCGAGCACAGAGGCTGCGCGTGGGAAGTCGAAATGCTAGTGACACGGACTCTGACGGGGAAGACACGGAGAACGTGACGATTATGGATGGGCAGAGTGCTAACACCCCGGCGTGTGACAGCAGCCAGGGTAGCACGCGCTTGAGGGAGCAAAAGCTCGAGATTGAAGCTCTTAGGCTAAAAATTCAGCTCCAGACGCTGATTCAGAGAGGTCAGAGCACCTCGGGAAATGGCAGCAGAAGGGAAAAATGGGGCCGGCACGCGGATGATCTCAGGGCAGTCCTCGCGCCAATGCCACAGTCGGATGACCTCATTCCTGCATGGTTCAAAAGCGCCGAAAATATGATAAGGGCCTGCGAGATCCCGAATGACATCGCGGGGTCAATTATAATGCCCTTCCTGAATGAAAAAACTCGGGCACTCGTGGCTAACCAGTCGGTCGACACGGTAATGAGTTTCGAGGAAATTCGGGAGCTAGTACTCGCGGAGCTCAGATTAACTGCTGAAGAATACAAGCGGAGGTTCTACACTTGTAGAAAGGATGCCGAAAGCTGGGGTCAGTTTGTCACCAAATTGGACGTAACGCTTGGATACTACTTGCAAAGTAGGAAAGTGAGAACTTTAGAGGACGTTCGGGCCTTAATGGTGGCAGATCGCGCTAAGCAGACTATGCCGGACGAAATGCGCGAGTACATTCTCCAACAGGAGACAGATAAGTGGTTGAAACCCAAGGAGCTTGCGCGACTTGCCGAACAATATGAAGACAGTAGGCGTGGGCGCCGTCAAGGGGCTGCAGAGGAGCCGAGAAAGTATGAGGCAAAGCCGCGCGAGCCACGGAACCAAGGAGATCGATCCAAGGACGAGCTCAGGGAACCACCAAAATGCTATGGCTGTGGTAAATTCGGTCACGTGCAGTGGAACTGCCCACAGAAGAGGCCCAATGTAATGCCTGGTAATGAGCTAGGTCGTCACCAGAAGGACACAAAGATGACAGCGAGAGCCGCGGTCGGAAACGTAACGCGAGCTGAGGTTACGTATGGGCGCGTCCCTCAAGGCCCATTAAGCATCCTTCAGAAGACATGGACAGGGAACTGGACACCACTTACGGGCCTAAATAAGGCTACGTCAGAGTATCTGATCAAGCTGCGGCAGCAAATGGCTGAATTAGCAGAGAGGGTAGATCACCAAATCAAGCAGCTGCAGAAAGCGTATGCGGAGAAATACAATCTGAGGGCACGGGCCAAAGGGTTCTGTCAGGGTGAGGAAGTCCTCGTGTTAGATACGAACCAGCAGAACAAGATGCGACCTAAATGGGTGGGCCCAGCAACGATTAAAGAGCATAGACGACCCGATAGCTATGTTGTCAAGTTCAGAGATGGTTCTGAGCGGTGGGTGCACGCCAATAGACTAAGAAAGTATTACGCCAGAGTGAACAACGTAGGCGTAATTTTTCAGTCTGATGGAGAGTTTGGGGATATAAAAGGTGTTCCGGAATTGCATAGTGGGAGTTACACCTTTGAATCCACACTACATGAGTCCACGCATCTGAACCAGGAACAAATCAGGGAGCCGCCTGTGCTAGGTAGATGGACCAGACATCGCGGGCCAAGGAACGTACGGGACGGTGGCCCAACCTGAGTGTGTGTGTGTGAGTGCTTGTGGACTGACATCTCAAGTGCATTAATGATGGTCTCCTTGTGTGATGAGTGTTTAGACTGTTATTTGCTCGCAAAGAGAAAAATATGTAAATCTGAGTGTAGATGCATGCAACAAGATATCCTTGTGAACCTACTCTTTTCGCTATTGCCATAAGTAGTATGTGAAGTGCCCCTCCTTGGTTTGTGTTTTTTTTTTTTTGCTGGTACTTGTGCTTTCGCGCGTTTTGTATGTTGTTGAAGGCCGGATTTTTTTTTGTGCTATTGTGGGCTTCGGTATGTTGTTTGTACAGCAAGTGTCCCTCCAACATTCTTGGTGGGGAGGTGTTAAGTGGAAGCCCACAAGGCCGATGGGACCCCCCCCCCCCCCGCACCTGTTACCAGGAGCGGTCATACCCGGGGGGGGAATCGAGGAATGCACGTCGAGGCGTGACGCCCGCGCTTAGGGTGAAAGGCGGCATTCCACTGGGCTCGCGACAGCCCACGGGGACAATGCCCTTCCCCCCCCCCCCCCGCACCTGCTACCAGGAGCGATCATGTCCCGCGGAAGACATTCCTTAGCTGTCAATCCGATGCGTGGCAATCGATGGAATGTGCATACAGCGAGCTGCGTACGCGGAGTCACGCGCCCTGCACGTTCCAGGAGGAGCGGGGTCCACTGAGCTCCGCCCACTTGTACATTGCATGGCTATTGGTTCAGATTGGGCGAGAGCTGGTTTGGTAAAGCTCCGCCCAAGTATCGAAGGGTTTAAAACCCGTGGGAAACAACGATTTTGGACGAGCGCGCCGAGTCTCAAGCTCGGCCGTTTTTAACAGCCTTTTTTAAACAGCCTTTTTTTAAACTGTCTTTTACTCACCTGCCTTTTTATGTCAGTGCCGTCTTTAATAAATAAGTTTTGCTTTGAGAAGCTGGAATTGCTGCCCCAACCGGCAACGTGTCGCCGGACGAAGACCTGAAGTACTCTTTCGTACTGCTAACAGCCGTTCCCATCGGTAGGAGGAGAGGAAAGTTTAACTCCTGGACTGAGGGACCACCCTTTGCTGAAGAAGCCTTCCCTGCAGCGCAGCGTGAAGACAGCGACACGCGAAGCAAGCAAGAAGACAACTCTGTGCCCCCCCTAATTCTTAGCCAATCCCCCTATCTAGGCGTGTGCCATTGTATGAGGGCAACAACAACAAATAATGCGCGTAAGCAGTTTTTTGCAGGCGTACACCAACACAGCGTACCTGAAAGCGCGATTTTAATCGTGTTTCCTTCCTTTCTCCACGTCCTCAAGAACGACGATGATTTATATTAATAGAGACATTTAGTGTAGCGTATGAGCGTTTGCGTACGCTATACACAAGCATTTAGCGGGAGCTAACAGAGGAGGTCGCACGACCACTTTTAGTTTATCGTATGCCAACCTGAACGCAACGATAGCGTATGTTGCAGTGGCGCCATCTGGTTTTAAATTGAGAAAATATGTTGCGACAAAGTTTTTTCTACTTAGCCAAGGCGTGGCCAAGGTTATCCAAGTCGCATCACGCAGATAGCCGGTTGCGTGGTTCGTGCTCTGCACAGTGGAGGTAGGGCCCGCCTTTTTCTAGGTAACCGAACCGAGCGAGGTTCTTAATAACGTCATGGTGCGTACTAGCATCCTTTCGGACCCCTACTGTCTAGCGTTTTTAAGCTGGTACGACATCGAAGCCGTGATGATGCGCGAGCGTGAACAGCAACGCAGACTCTATGCATCCAGGCGCGGCATGCTGAGTTTTCTTTAAGAATCCAAATCAAGGCAATCCACAGTCGGTTCTGTCTTGTTAGGGTTAAGAGCTGCGGAATCGTGACACAGAATCGAAAACTGGGCAAGTTTATCCCTCTTTCTTTAGGGTGTTGGCGAGGCGAGGCAAAGCGAATATCACGTGTGCCATTTAAAGCAATGAATATGCCGAAAAACCCAATAACATTGACGAATTCTCTCCGAAGCGGGGGGCGTGGGCGCCGCCATCTTGACAACGCTATTTCTCCTAGCGTACGCAAGAGCACACACGCTAAACCTCGGCTTGGAATAGCGTTTAGCGCATGCGCAGTACGAAGCACGATATTTTATAGCGTACGCTGTGCCTTTGCGTATGTCTGCGTACGCTATACCAAAATGTCTCTAATGACGCAAGGGAAGATTGGTCGTATGAGTCACATGACACAAGTTATTTTAGAGCGAAAGCTCGTTTATTAAGTCTCCCAAGGTCAGCCTTGATGCGCGTTTGACCTTGAAGCCCCGGAGCGCAGGCAAACCACGCGACCCTCCAAGCAGACGTGCACCTGCGCGCGCTCGCCGGCTCCGTCGCTTTGATACCACGGGATTAGGAGAGGGCAGGCTGGGAGAAGCGCAGCTACGCGCCCTAGCCGGCTTCGCCGTTGTGTAGCACGTGACTAGGAGAGGGTGTAACAGTTGCTATGTCTGAGCTGCCGCGGTGGCTCAGTGGTCATGGCGCTCGGTCGCTGGTCCGAAAGACGCGGGTTCGATCCTGGCCGTGGCGGTCGCATTCCGATGGAGGCGAAATTCTAGAGGTCCGTGTACTGTGCGATATGTCAGTGCACGTTAAAGAACCACAGGTGGTCCAAATTTCCGGAGCCCTTCACTACGGCGTCCCTCATAGCCTGAGTCGCTTTGGGACGTTAAACCCCCCCTAAACCACAAAACCAGTTGCTACGTGAGCGGTTTCTCCTTCAGGTTCGCCAAGGAAGAGGCGGATGCCGAACAGAGTGTGTCAACTCTTCGGAGTCGCCGTGAAGCCGCGTCCAATCATCGTCTATATAGCTCGCCGAGTGATCAAGTGTACTGCGTAGGACGCGAGCTAAACGGGAAGCTGAAACCGAGGAGCAACGAGAAGCTACACTTGCGAAGAAACTGAAGGATGACCAGGAAACACAGGCCAAATGGTTAGCAGCGGCGCCTAGAGTGTCTTTAGTGAGCCTGAAGCATCGGAATCTGAGTCTAACCGCTGTATGACCGAAATTAGCTTTTGGGGAAAGTAAATTGCGCAGTATTTGTCTCACATATCGGCTGACACCTGAACCTCGCCGTAAGGGAAGGGACAAATGAGGGAATAAAAGAAAGGAACATGTGCCGTAGTGGAGGGCTAAGGAATAATTTCGACCACCTGGGGTTATTTAACGTGCACTGACATCGTACAGTACACAGGCCTCGTGAATTTCGCCTCCATCGAAATTCGACCACCGCGGCCGGGATCGAACCCGCGTCTTTCGGTCCAGCAGTCGAGCGCCATAACCACTCAGCCACTGCGGCGGCATGCGCTGGAAAGGAGGAGCAAGAAAACTGTGGCCAATGGCGCGCCTTTCACGTCTGCTGGAGCGAACAGCGCCTCTCAATAGATGGCGCTGGCGATCAGCAGCAAGATCGGCGAGAGATACTGCGAGTGTCCTCGTGCGACGCAAAAAGTAAAATCTCTGCAAACCTACTGTCTCGTCATTTTACGGATCAAGCAAAACCGAGCTGTCGCGTGACAAACTTTGTTTAACCGCGTTCAACCACTGATAATTTTTAAAAAGGGTAAGCTGTTACTACTCGCCCCCCCCCCCCCCCGTTCTTCTTCGCCGTGTCACGTCACGGAATAACTGTGACTTGTAACTTATAGTACCGCAATAACTAATAAGTTATAGTCACGTAATAACTTATAGTTACGTAATAACTGTGACTATAAGTCAGTCAATAGTTACGTAACAACTTTGACGTCACTGAATCGCAGGTACGCCGGAACCGCTCGCTCAGTCTGTCTATATCAACGTTTTTAGATCCCTTACGAGTTTGAAACGTTCGGCGCGCGGTGTGTCGCCTTTCCGGTTCCTGCCGCGCGGTGGCGCTCGCCACGCTGTTTGCCCGACCGGCGCGGTCCGTTCCCGATGTCGGCGCCAGTAGCGAGCTGCGCTTTTTCATGTGTGCGCGTGGTGCGTGTTTGCAGTTGTGCGTCTGTTGCTTGGCTATGTCAACAGAGTGAGCAGTGAACATGCCGCATTGCTTCGTGCCCGGCTTCGAGAGCCGTAATTATGATTCGAATGCAGTTCTGCAATACACAGGGCAGTTTCTATTTACTTAAAAAGAAGGTCCCGTTTTGGGGGATATCTTCTGGGACGTACTAGACGAGCTGGAATTACTACACCTTGCTCGACTCGGATGTAAAGAGCATATGGCTTGTTTTACATTCCAGGTTCTACATTTCGTCATTGTGACACGCATGCATTTTTGTGCGCGAGACGTAATCGAATCGCGGGCTTGAAAACAAAGAAAATGTCGCCATTGCAAATAGAAAAGCTTGTCGCCCCTAGCTTTTCTCTCCGTGGCTTTGACTAACTTTTTCACCATTAAATGCCTTTTTGTGTTCACTGAAGCTATAATTCTTAACATTAACGTGCAAAACCGCATGGAACACCACTCACGATGCTGTATGCGGCGGCAACTGAGCGTGGAATTTCGTAACTGCTGTCTAGAAACGGAACAAAGGTAATTGTATCTTTTCCTGACATTTTGTGCACTCTTCCAAGTAACCGTTACGCTACCAAACACTAAAATGCCCAAACTAAACGTCGCAAGTGCTACGCGATAAATAAAGCATGACGCATTTTAAGGACCGGCTCTTCACCACCTTGCATCAGCCTGCTCTTACCGCTGAGGCCTGACCGCTCAGGCCTCCGACTGGTTTCAACGCGGCAACCCAGAAAAAGCCAGCAAATTTGAATGGCCGAGAAAGATTGGCTGGTTTATGGGGTTTAACGTCCCAAAGCGACTCAGGCTATGAGAGACGCCGTAGTGAAGGGCTCCGGAAATTTCGACCAGCTGGGGTTATTTGACGTGCACTGACATCGTACAGTACACGGGCCTCTAGAATTTCGCCTTCATTGAAATTCGACCGCCGTGGCCGGGATCGAACCCGCGTCTTTCAGGGCCAGCAGCCGAGCGCCATAACCACTCAGCCACCTCGGCGGCTAATGGCCGAGAAGGCTCCCGCAACAGCGCCGTGCGCAGCACATCGGGCCGACAGCGACCGCAGCGCCGCATGGTGAGGCGAAGCGGCAGGGGGTCAGCTTCTCTTCCGCTGCTCTGGAGAGCTTGCAAACTGATAAGGGATCTAAAAACGTTGGTGTAGATAGCCTCCCCTGCCTCCCAGTCGATGCCAACGCATTGCAACAGCTCTCGATAATTCAACGGCAGCAGTCGTCATGGGTGATCGAAGTGAGACCAAAGTCAAGCCAAGCTTTAGCAGGCTTAACTTTCAAGCTTTCGCTTTTGTTACTTAGGCTTAGCCAGTTTAAACCTTCGCCTACTTTTTTTTCGCCTAGAGCGCTGTTCGAGTACCTGCTGCGCAAGCAAAAAAAAATATATTTCGTCGTTTTATGCACTAGACACGCGGCGCAACTCGCTAGCAATTCTACAAAGCAGCGGGCGACTCAGTGAAGGAAGCACGCGTGGAATTTCGCGGCCGCTAGCCACTGTTTTACAGGTGCGTTGCCTCGTGACTTTTCTATATGCCCTAAGTTGCTGTTCTTGCTTTTTGCTCCTGGCCTGCAATGGGAGAGAAGGCACCGGCCACGATTAAAGAAGTACAAGAGTTCTTCAGGAGATGTCGCTGAAAAACGAGAAAAAGTAATGACCTTGGTGAAACCAAGGACATGATGACATCAAGATGAAAATGCAAACATAAAAAAGGAGAAAATAGTGACCTTAAGCAGGAGTTTGCTGCTACAAAGCAAGACATCATATTGATATGAAGCAATATAGCAGGTCAATGAACTTGGAAATTAGAGGTATATCCTGTCACGGTAAATGAAAACCTTGAAAGCACCGTGCAACCACTCGGATCATAACCTTCTAAGTAACTCGGCATTGATGCCACCGCGTTATGGCGCGTTCACACTTCGGCGGCGAGAGCGAGCGGAATCCGCTTCCGCGGCAGAGATTCCGCCGAAATACCCAGCGGAAAGGCCGATCGGTCGAGGACCGAATTCTGCCGCCGGAAAAAAATCCGCCGAATCTCGTCAGCCAATAGGAAGGCGAGTACCCGCGGCGACAAACATGGCGGCGCCCTTCGATGCAGGACGCCTCGCGTCAGTCTGGATTCGTCGCTGTTACTGCTTTTTTCAACACGTTCACAGGCCATAAAAGAACCAGCGGTCTTTCGCTTTGTCTTATCTCGCCCATAAGAAAACGTTTGAGCGATAAATTTGTTTTAAGTTTTATTTCGGGTGAGGATTCTTCCCCTTTTAGGCTTAAGAGGGGCGTCGAGTTGTTGACAACAATGGTTCCTGTCCTAACCACCAGATGGCGCCACTGGGCGTTTAAAAAGTGAGAAAGTTAGAAATGTCGTAACGTCCGACAAAAATAGCTGCATTTAGCGTACGCAAGCGTGCATAAGGTTTTGGTATGTAGACAGCATCGATTAACCTCTTGCCACATCTGCGAACGCCGTGAGCAGACGACACACACACGATGAGCGGCGATGCGGTGGCCGGGAAGTGTGAACGAGACAGCATTTCGGCGGCCGCGGATTCCGCTTCCTCTCGCCGCCGAATGTCCAAGTGTAAACGCGCCATCAGACATTGATGCCGTTGATCTTGAGCCAACCAAAGGTAAGAAGGCAAACGTAGTTGTAGGGTTTGCTTCGCGCAAAATTCGTGACATCTTGCCCAAACTGGCGAAAAAGATGAAAATTTCCATTACAAGCTTGGAGCCGCTGCGGTGGCTGAGTGGTTATGGCGATCGGCTGCTGGCCCGAAAGACGCGGGTTCGATCCCGGCCGCGGCGGTCGAATTTCGATGGAGGCGAAATTCTAGCGGCCCGTGTACTGTGCGATGTCAGTGCACGTTAAAGAACCCCAGGTGGTCGAAATT
The DNA here is from genome assembly GCF_052857255.1 of Amblyomma americanum. Classification (NCBI taxonomy): domain Eukaryota; kingdom Metazoa; phylum Arthropoda; class Arachnida; order Ixodida; family Ixodidae; genus Amblyomma; species Amblyomma americanum. The sequence continues at coordinate 54,378,833 of NC_135507.1, forward strand.
TTTGGAGTCCTTCACTACGTCGTCCCTCATAGCATGAGTCGCTTTGGGACGTTAAACACCCATAAATCAAATCAATCAAATCAAATCGAAAATTGGGAACTTCTCGATCATTCGCATCACCAGTGCTGATGACCTGGAGCTAATAATTTGATTTAGGTAATGTTTTCCCGATATGTTTACTGTGTCATGTGTAAATGCGCCATATTAAACTGCACATAGTCTGAAGATTCTCCAACGTGCGAAGCTTAACAAAAAATATCGACACCCTGTCAGCTTTTTTAGCTACCCATTCTTTTCCATATGATATCATTGCAATATCTGAAACTTGGTTGAAGCCTGATGAGCTAATTAATATTCCGAACTTTAACTCCGTGTACCTCTCGCGACGAACACTGGCACGTGGCGGGGGAGTGGCATTATATATAAATAACAGCATCGTACGATATGCTATATTCGGAATTAAATTGACGATAGGTGTGTGGTACCATTCCCCAAGACCGAATATTAGCTTTTTCTCGATTCCTTAGAATTTAACTTGGATTACTTGCCTCCCTCAATATTGATGCAATAATACGCGGTGACACGTACGCCAACACATTAAGTCATAATAGCCCATCGTACTTAAATTGAATGCTATGGTTTTTTTAATCAACTAAATCAACCAATTCGAGTGACCTCTTCCTCAGCAAAGCTCATTGATCATGTTGTCGCTTAGTGGTGGCGGTTGTCCGGGTAGTGAGGAAAACAGCGCAAAGTTGTTCTGAAAGAAAACTCTTCATTTGGGCCGACCTGCGACCGCAATGGACTGAATGACTCGGCGGCGGCGAAAGCAACCAGCGCGTTCGGCGGTCGTCGAACAGAGAATTCCCGCCGCTCTCGGCCGTGCTCAATTTAAAGCTGATCGCTAACATTCGAGATACGGCGTGCAAACTTATACAGCAGTCCGGAACAACCTAGAATCCGCTCCGTCTCGATGCGACCAATCGAGATAAATGTGTTGATTGTTTTCCAGCAGCGCAGGGGACAAAGGACGAGACAAGTGCTCAGACACGGCGCTGAACTTACATCTGATTTTTATTGAGTCGACTTTCACTACTTAAATACAGTGGCAACCAATCTCAAATGAAAAGACACACTATATGCACACACACGGCGCTGAACTTACATCTGATTTTTTATTGAGTCGATTTCCACTACTTAAATACAGTGGCAACCAATCTCAAATGAAAAGGCAGATACACTGTATGCACAGACACGGCGCTGAACTTACATGTGATTTTTATTGAGTCGATTTCCACTACTTAAATATAGTGGCAACCAATCTCAAATGAAAAGACAGGTACACTGTATGCACAGACACGGCGCTGAACTTACATCTGATTTTTATCGAGTCGATTCCCACTACTTAAATACAGTGGCAAACAATCTCAAATGAAAAGACAGATGCACTATATGCACAGTCATGGGGATGAATTACATCTGATTTTTATTGAGTCGATTTCCACTACTTAAATACAGTGGCAACCAATCTCAAATGAAAAGACAGATACACTGTATGCACAGACACGGCGCTGAACTTACATCTGATTTTTATTGAGTCGATTTCCACTACTTAAATACAGTGGCAACCAATCTCAAATGAAAAGACAGATACACTGTATGCACAGACACGGCGATGAACTTACTGATTTTTATTAAGTCGATTTCCACTACTTAAATACAGTGGCAACCAATCTCAAATGAAAAGACAGATACACTGTATGCACAGTCATGGCGATGAACTTACAACTGATTTTTATTGAGCCGATATCCACTACTTAAATACAGTGGCAACCAATCTCAAATGAGAAGACAGATACACTATATGCACAGTCATGGCGATTAACTTACAGCTGATTTTTGTTGAGCCGATTTCCACTACTTAAATACAGTGGCAACCAATCTCAAATGAAAAGAAAGATACACTATGTGCACAGTCATGGCGATGAACTTACAACTGATTTTTTGAGTCGATTTCCACTACTTAAATACAGTGGCAACCAATCTCAAATGAAAAGACAGATACACTATATGCACAGTCATGGCGATGAACTTACAACTGATTTTTATTGAGTCGATTTCCACTACTTAAATACAGTGGCAACCAATCAATGTGTAAAAGACAGATACACTATATGCACAGTCATGGCGATGAACTTACAATTGATTTTTATTGAGTCGATTTCCACTACTTAAATACAGTGGCAACCAATCTCGAAGGAAAAGACAGATACAATATATGCACAGACACGGCGATGAACTTACATCTGTTTTATTGAGTCAATTCCACTACTTAAATACAGTGGCAACCAATCTCAAATGAAAAGACACACTATATGCACAGACACGGCGCTGAACTTACATCTGATTTTTATTGAGTCGATTTACACCACTTAAATACAGTGGCAACCAATCTCAAATGAAAAGACAGATACATTGTATGCACAGACACGGCGATGGACTTACTGATTTTTATTGAGTCGATTTCCACTACTTAAATACAGTGGCAACCAATCTCAAATGAAAAGACAGATACACTATATGCACGGTCATGGCGATGAACTTACAGCTGATTTTTATTGAGCCGATTTCCACTACCTAAATACAGTGGCAACCAATCTCAAATGAGAAGACAGATACACTATATGCACAGTCATCGCGATTAACTTACAGCTGATTTTTGTTGAGTCGATTTCCACTGCTTAAAGTGGCAACCAATCTCAAATGAAAAGACAGACACACTATGTGCACAGTCATGGCAATGAACTTACAATTGCTTTTTATTGAGTCGATTTCCACTACTTAAATACTGTGGCAACCAATCTCAAATTATAAGACCGATACACTATATGCACAGACACGGCGATGAATGTATATCTGATATTTATTGAGTCGATTTTCACTACCTAAGTACAGTGGCAACCAATCTCAAATGAAAAGACAGATACACTATATGCACAGTCATGGCGCTGAACTTACAACTCATTTTTTTTGAGTCGATTTCCACTACTTAAATACAGTGGCAACCAATCTCAAATGAAAAGACAGATACACTATATGCACAGTCATGGCGATGAAGTTACAGCTGATTTTTATTGTGTCGATTTCCACTACTTAAATACAGTGGCAACCAATCTGAAATGAAAAGACAGATACACTATATGCACAGTCATGGCGATGAACTTACAACTGATTTTTATTGAGTCAATTTCCACTACTATTTATTGGCAAGCAATTTCAAATTAAAAGACAGATGCACTATATGCACAGTCATGGCGATGAACTTACAACTGATTTTTATTGAGTCAATTTCCACTACTTTAATACAGTGGCAACCAATCTCAAATGAAAAGACAGATACATTATGTGCACAGACACGGCGCTGAACTTACGTCTGATTTTTATTGAGTCGATTTCCATTACTTAAATACAGTGGAAACCAATCTCAAATGAAAAGACAGATACACTATATGCACAGTCATGGCGATGAACTTACAACTGATTTTTATTGAGTCGATTTCCGCTACTTAAATACAGTGGCAACCAATCTCAAATGAAAAACAGATACACTATATGCACAGACACGGCGATGAACTTACAACTGATTTTTATTGAGTCGATTTCCACTACTTAAATACGGGGACAACCAATCTCAAATGAAAAGACAGATACACTATATGCACAGCCATGGCGATAAACTTACAATTGATTTTTATAGCGTCGATTTCCACTACTGAAATAAAATGGCAACCAATCTCAAATTAAAAGACAGATGCACAATATGCACAGACACGGCGATGAACTTACATCTGATTTTTATTGAGTCGATTTCCACTACTTAAATACAGTGGCAACCAATAGTGGAAATCAAATAGTAGAAAACAGTGGAAAACAAGTAGTGGAAATCAACTCAATAAAAATCAGTTGTAAGGTCATCGCCATGACTGCGCATATAGTGTATCTGTCTTTTCATTCGAGATTGGTTGCCACTGTATTTAAGTAGTGGAAATCGACACAATAAAAATCAGCTTTAACTTCATCGCCATGACTGTGTATATAGTGTGTCTTTTCATTTGAGGATGGTTGCCACTGTATTTAAGTAGTGGAAATCGACTAAATAAAAATCAGCTTTAACTTCATCGCCATGACTGTGCATATAGTGTGTTTTTTCATTTGAGGTTGGTTGCCACTGTATTTAAGTAGTGGAAATCGACCCGATAAAAATCAGCTTTAACTTCATCGCCATGACTTGCATATAGCGTGTCTTTTCATTTGAGGTTGGTTGCCACTGTATTTAAGTAGTGGAAATCGACACAATAAAAATCAGTTGTAAGTTCAGCGCCATGACTGTGCATATAGTGTATCTGTCTTTTGATTTGAGATTTGTTGTCACTGTATTTAAGTAGTGGAAATCGACTCAATAAAAATAAACTGTAAGCCCATTGTCATGACTGTGCATATAGTGTATCTGACTTTTCATTCGAGATTGGTTGCCACTGCATTAAATAGTGGAAATCGACTCAATAAAAATCAGCTGTAAGTTCATCGCCATGACTGTGCATATAGTGTATCTGTCTTTTCATTCGAGATTGGTTGCCACTGTATTTAAGTAGTGGAAATCGACTCAATAAAAATCGGATGTAAGTTCATCGCCATGACTGTGCATATAGTGCATCTGTCTTTTCATTCGAGATTGGTTGTCACTGTATTTAAGTAGTGGAAATCGACTAAATAAAAATCAGATGTAAGTTCATCGCCATGACTGTGCATATAGTGTATCTGTCTTTTCATTCGAGATTGATTGCTAATGTATTGAAGTAGTGGAAATCGACACAATAAATATCAGTTGTAAGTTCATCGCCATGACTGTGCATATAGTGTATCTGTCTTTTCATTTGAGGATGGTTGCCACTGTATTTAGGTAGTGGAAATCGACTCAATAAAAATCACTTGTAAGTTCATCGCCATGACTGTGCATATAGTGTATCTGTCCTTTGATTCGAGATTGGTTGCCAGTGTATTGAAGTAGTGGAAATCGACTCAATAAAAATCAGATGTAAGTTCAGCGCCGTGTGTGCATATAGTGTGTCTTTTCATTTGAGATTGGTTGCCACTGTATTTAAGTAATAGAAATCGACTCAATAAAAATCAGATGTAAGTTCAGCGCCGTGTCTGTGCATACAGTGTATCTGTCTTTTCATTCGAAATTGGTTGCCAATGTATTTAAGTAGTGGAAATCGACTCAATAAAAACCAGATTATGTTCAGCGCCGTGTCTGTGCATATAGTGTGTCTTTTCATTTGAGATTGGTTGCCACTGTATTTAAGTAGTGGAAATCGACTCAATAAAAATCAGATATAAGTTCAGCGCCGTGTCTGTGCATACAGTGAATGTCTTTTCATTTGAGATTGGTTGCCACTGTATTTAAGTAGTGGAAATCGACTCAATAAAAATCAGATGTAAGTTCATCGCCATGACTGTGCATATAGTGTATCTGTCTTCTCATTTGAGATTGGTTGCCACTGTATTTAAGTGGTGGAAATCGGCTCAATAAAAATCAGATGTAAGTTCAGCGCCGTGTCTGTGCATACAGTGTATCTGTCTTTTCATTTGAGATTGGTTGCCACTGTATTTAAGTAGTGGAAATCGATTCAATAAAAATCAGATGTAGGTTCAGCGCCGTGTCTGTGCATATAGTGTGTCTTTTCTTTTGAGATTGGTTGCCACTGTATTTAAGTAGTGGAAATCGACTCAATAAAAAACAGATATAAGTTCAGCGCCGTGTCTGTGCATACAGTGTATCTGTCTCTTCATTCGAGATTGGTTGCCACTGTATTTAAGAGTGGAAATCGACTCAATAAAAATCGGATGTAAGTTCAGCGCCGTGTCTGTGCATATAGTGAGTATGTCTTTTCATTTGAGATTGGTTGCCACTGTATTTAAGTAGTGGAAATCGACTCAATAAAAATCAGATGTAAGTTCAGCGCCGTTTCTGTGCATACAGTGTATCTGCCTTTTCATTCGAGATTGGTTGCCACTGTATATAAGTAGTGGAAATCGACTCAATAAAAATCAGCTGTAAGTTCAGCGCCGTGTCTGTGCATACAGTGTATCTGTCTTTTCATTCGAGATTGGTTGCCACTGTATTTAAGTAGTGGAAATCGACTCATTAAAAATCAGATGTAAGTTCAGCGCCGTGTCTGTGCATATAGTGTGTCTTTTCATTTGAGATTGGTTGCCACTGTATTTAAGTAGTGGAATTGACTCAATAAAACAGATGTAAGTTCAGCGCCGTGTCTGTGCATACAGTGTATCTGTCTTTTCATTTGAGATTGGTTGCCACTGTATTTAAGTAGTGGAAATCGACTCAATAAAAGTCAGATGTAAGTTCAGCGCCGTGTCTGTGCATATAGTGTGTCTTTTCATTTGAGATTGGTTGCCACTGTATTTAAGTAGTGGAATTGACTCAATAAAACAGATGTAAGTTCAGCGCCGTGTCTGTGCATACAGTGTATCTGTCTTTTCATTCGAGGTTGGTTGCCACTGTATTTATGTAGTGGAAATCGACTCAATAAAAGTCAGATGTAAGTTCAGCGCCGTGTCTGTGCATATAGTGTGTCTTTTCAATTGAGATTCATTGCCACTGTATTTAAGTAGTGGAAATCGACTCAATAAAAATCAGATGTAAGTTCAGTGCCGTGTCTGTGCATATAGTGTGTCTTTTCATTTGTGATTGGTTGCCACTGTATTTAAGTATTGGAATTGACTCAATAAAAATCAGATGTATGTTCAGCGCCGTGTCTGTGCATATAGTGTGTCTTTTCATTTGAGATTGGTTGCCACTGTATTTAAGTAGTGGAAATCGACTCAATAAAAATCAGATGTAAGTTCAGGGCCGTGTCCGTGCATATAGTGTCTTTTCTTTTGAGATTGGTTGCCACTGTATTTAAGTAGTGGAAATCGACTCAATAAAAATCAGCTGTAAGTTCATCGCCATGACTGTGCATATAGTGTATCTGTCTTCTCATTTGAGATTGGTTGCCACTGTATTTAAGTGGTGGAAATCGACTCAATATAAATCAGATGTAAGTTCAGCGCCGTGTCTGTGCATACAGTGTATCTGTCTTTTCATTCGAGATTGGTTGCCACTGTATTTAAGTAGTGGAAATGGATTCAATAAAAATCAGATTTAAGTTCAGCGCCGTGTCTGTGCTTATAGTGTGTCTTTTCTTTTGAGATTGGTTGCCACTGTATTTAAGTAGTGGAAATCGACTCAATAAAGATCAGATGAAAGTTCAGGGCCGTGTCCGTGCGTATAGTGTCTTTTCTTTTGAGATTGGTTGCCACTGTATTTAAGTAGTGGAAATCGACTCAATAAAAATCAGAAGTAAGTTCAGCGCCGTGTCCGTGCATATATTGTATCTGTCTTTTCATTCGAGGTTGGTTGCCACTGTATTTAAGTAGTGGAAATCGACTCAATAAAAGTCAGATGTAAGTTCAGCGCCGTGTCTGTGCATATAGTGTGTCTTTTCAATTGAGATTGATTGCCACTGTAGTTAAGTAGTGGAAATCGACTCAATAAAAATCAGATGTAAGTTCAGTGCCGTGTCTGTGCATATAGTGTGTCTTTTCATTTGTGATTGGTTGCCACTGTATTTAAGTATTGGAATTGACTCAATAAAAATCAGATGTATGTTCATCGCCGTGTCTGTGCATATAGTGTGTCTTTTCATTTGAGATTGGTTGCCACTGTATTTAAGTAGTGGAAATCGACTCAATAAAAAACAGATGTACGTTTAGGGCCGTGTCCGTGCATATAGTGTCTTTTCTTTTGAGATTGGTTGCCACTGTATTTAAGTAGTGGAAATCGACTCAATAAAAATCAGCTGTAAGTTCATCGCCATGACTGTGCATATAGTGTATCTGTCTTCTCATTTGAGATTGGTTGCCACTGTATTTAAGTAGTGGAATTGACTCAATAAAACAGATGTAAGTTCAGCGCCGTGTCTGTGCATACAGTGTATCTGTCTTTTCATTTGAAATTGGTTGCCACTGTATTTAAGTAGTGGAAATCGACTCAATAAAAGTCAGATGTAAGTTCAGCGCCGTGTCTGTGCATATAGTGTGTCTTTTCATTTGAGATTGGTTGCCACTGTATTTAAGTAGTGGAATTGACTCAATAAAACAGATGTAAGTTCAGCGCCGTGTCTGTGCATACAGTGTATCTGTCTTTTCATTCGAGGTTGGTTGCCACTGTATTTAAGTAGTGGAAATCGACTCAATAAAAGTCAGATGTAAGTTCAGCGCTGTGTCTGTGCATATAGTGTGTCTTTTCAATTGAGATTGATTGCCACTGTATTTAAGTAGTGGAAATCGACTCAATAAAAATCAGATGTAAGTTCAGTGCCGTGTCTGTGCATATAGTGTGTCTTTTCATTTGTGATTGGTTGCCACTGTATTTAAGTATTGGAATTGACTCAATAAAAATCAGATGTATGTTCAGCGCCGTGTCTGTGCATATAGTGTGTCTTTTCATTTGAGATTGGTTGCCACTGTATTTAGGTAGTGGAAATCGACTCAATAAAAATCAGATGTATGTTCAGGGCCGTGTCCGTGCATATAGTGTCTTTTCTTTTGAGATTGGTTGCCACTGTATTTAAGCAGTGGAAATCGACTCAATAAAAATCAGCTGTAAGTTCATCGCCATGACTATGCATATAGTGTATCTGTCTTCTCATTTGAGATTGGTTGCCACTGTATTTAAGTGGTGGAAATCGACTCAATAAAAATCAGATGTAAGTTCAGCGCCGTGTCTGTGCATACAGTGTATCTGTCTTTTCATTTGAGATTGGTTGCCACTGTATTTAAGTAGTGGAAATCGACTCAATAAAAGTCAGATGTAAGTTCAGCGCCGTGTCTGTGCTTATAGTGTGTCTTTTCTTTTGATATTGGTTGCCACTGTATTTAAGTAGTGGAAATCGATTCAATAAAAATCAGATGTAAGTTCAGCGCCGTGTCCGTGCATATAGTGTCTTTTCTTTTGAGATTGGTTGCCACTGTATTTAAGTAGTGGAAATCGACTCAATAAAAATCAGATGTAAGTTCAGTGCCGTGTCTGTGCATATAGTGTGTCTTTTCATTTGTGATTGGTTGCCACTGTATTTAAGTATTGGAATTGACTCAATAAAAATCAGATGTATGTTCAGCGCCGTGTCTGTGCATATAGTGTGTCTTTTCATTTGAGATTGGTTACCACTGTATTTAAGTAGTGGAAATCGACTCAATAAAAATCATATGTAAGTTCAGGGCCGTGTCCGTGCATATTGTGTCTTTTCTTTTGAGATTGGTTGCCACTGTATTTATGTAGTGGAAATCGACTCAATAAAAATCAGCTGTAAGTTCATCGCCATGACTGTGCATATAGTGTATCTGTCTTCTAATTTGAGATTGGTTGCCACTGTATTTAAGTAGTGGAATTGACTCAATAAAACAGATGTATGTTCAGCGCCGTGTCTGTGCATACAGTGTATCTGTCTTTTCATTTGAGATTGGTTGCCACTGTATTTAAGTAGTGGAAATCGACTCAATAAAAGTCAGATGTAAGTTCAGCGCCGTGTCTGTGCATATAGTGTGTCTTTTCATTTGAGATTGGTTGCCACTGTATTTAAGTAGTGGAATTGACTCAATAAAACAGATGTAAGTTCAGCGCCGTGTCTGTGCATACAGTGTATCTGTCTTTTCATTCGAGGTTGGTTGCCACTGTATTTAAGTAGTGGAAATCGACTCAATAAAAGTCAGATGTAAGTTCAGCGCCGTGTCTGTGCATATAGTGTGTCTTTTCAATTGAGATTGATTGCCACTGTATTTAAGTAGTGGAAATCGACTCAATAAAAATCAGATGTAAGTTCAGTGCCGTGTCTGTGCATATAGTGTGTCTTTTCATTTGTGATTGGTTGCCACTGTATTTAAGTATTGGAATTGACTCAATAAAAATCAGATGTATGTTCAGCGCCGTGTCTGTGCATATAGTGTGTCTTTTCATTTGAGATTGGTTGCCACTGTATTTAAGTAGTGGAAATCGACTCAATAAAAATCAGATGTAAGTTCAGGACCGTGTCCGTGCATATAGTGTCTTCTTTTGAGATTGGTTGCCACTGTATTTAAGTAGTGAAAATCGACTCAATGAAAATCAGCTGTAAGTTCATCGCCATGGCTGTGCATATAGTGTATCTGTCTTCTCATTTGATATTGGTTGCCTTTGTATTTAAGTGGTGGAAATCGACTCAATAAAAATCAGATGTAAGTTCAGCGCCGTGTCTGTGCATAGTGTATCTGTCTTTTCATTCGAGATTGGTTGCCACTGTATTTAAGTAGTGGAAATCGACTCAATAAAAGTCAGATGTAAGTTCAGCGCCGTGTCTGTGCATATAGTGTGTCTTTTCATTTGAGATTGGTTGCCACTGTATTTAAGTAGTGGAATTGACTCAATAAAACAGATGTAAGTTCAGCGCCGTGTCTGTGCATACAGTGTATCTGTCTTTTCATTCGAGGTTGGTTGCCACTGTATTTAAGTAGTGGAAATCGACTCAATAAATGTCAGATGTAAGTTCAGCGCCGTGTCTGTGCATATAGTGTGTCTTTTCAATTGAGATTGATTGCCACTGTATTTAAGTAGTGGAAATCGACTCAATAAAAATCAGATGTAAGTTCAGTGCCGTGTCTGTGCATATAGTGTGTCTTTTCATTTGTGATTGGTTGCCACTGTATTTAAGTATTGGAATTGACTCAATAAAAATCAGATGTATGTTCAGCGCCGTGTCTGTGCATATAGTGTGTCTTTTCATTTGAGATTTGTTGCCACTGTATTTAAGCAGTGGAAATCGACTCAATAAAAATCAGATGTAAGTTCAGGGCCGTGTCCATGCATATAGTGTCTTTTCTTTTGAGATTGGTTGCCACTGTATTTAAGTAGTGGAAATCGACTCAATAAAAATCAGCTGTAAGTTCATCGCCATGACTGTGCATATAGTGTATCTGTCTTCTCATTTGAGATTGGTTGCCACTGTATTTAAGTGGTGGAAATCGACTCAATAAAAATCAGATTTAAGTTCAGCGCCGTGTCTGTGCTTATAGTGTGTCTTTTCATTTGAGATTGGTTGCCACTGTATTTAAGTAGTGGAAATCGACTCAATAAAAATCAGATGTAAGTTCAGGGCCGTGTCCGTGCATATAGTGTCTTTTCTTTTGAGATTGGTTGCCACTGTATTTAAGTAGTCGAAATCGACTCAATAAAAATCAGCTGTAAGTTCATCGCCATGACTGTGCATATAGTGTATCTGTCTTCTCATTTGAGATTGGTTGCCACTGTATTTAAGTGGTGGAAATCGACTCAATAAAAATCAGATTTAAGTTCAGCGCCGTGTCTGTGCTTATAGTGTGTCTTTTCACTCGAGATTGGTTGCCACTGTATTTAAGTAGTGGAAATCGATTCAATAAAAATGAGATGTAAGTTCAGGGCCGTGTCCGTGCATATAGTGTCTTTTCTTTTGAGATTGGTTGCCACTGTATTTAAGTAGTGGAAATCGACTCAATAAAAATCAGATGTAAGTTCAGCGCCGTGTCTGTGCAGTTGTCTCGTCCTTTGTCCCCTGCGCTGCTGGAAAACAATGTCACACCAACTAGCCCAAGCTTCCACAGTATCAGAATCCGATATAAATGTGGTCGCGTCTTGCATCGCGAGCAAAGCGATATAGCTGCGTGTCGGCACGTTTGAAGAATGAGCAAACAGTACAAAGATTCGCGGCAATATTACATTTAACTTCGATACCTCACTGGCCATCACAGGCGCTATTGATGTTGATATCACTGACCATTTTGCTGTGTTTGTTCTTCGGCCATCCATAGCAGGGAACAAAAAACCAAAAAGAAAACTCGTAATAACAAATGTAAATCATAACGTGCAAAGTTTCACCACTTAATAGGTATTAATAAATCGTGTGCTGCAGAAACGGTCATTGATTGGAAGACCCCATCCATTATGTCCCTGGGTCGCACATCGGACTTCGGCCACTATATAAATAAAAGACCAATGGTACACGAGACACAAGAAATTCAAAGACAATGCCTACTATCGTAGCCAGTATAAAGTGTACAGAACTAAAACCCTCAAATTACTTCGAAGAAGACAAAAACGTTATCACACCTGTCTCATTGAAAGGAACACACAAACAAAATGTGGCAAATAGTTGATTCAGTAATTAAAAATCGCAACAGTAATCACATATTGTCAGATATTACTTCATCTATTCGTACCCCAGAAAGCTTGGCGGACAAATTCAATGAATATTTCTGGAGCATAGGTAGAATTCTTTAGAAACAAATCGGTACATCCGAAGCTCCTGAGTTGCTGGCAAGCTCCTCACACATTCGTCTATGATAACTTCACCAGTGATGACATTTTTTTCTACTTATAAAGCTATACCTGAAGATCAGATTCCCATTTTTATCATAAAACAACATATTGAGGAGCTCAGAGGACATTTCTCAAAATTATTTAATGCTTTCTTTTATAAGGGTACAAATATCCCGACATATTCAATATAGCTCAAGTTACCCCCATTTTTAAGGCATGGAATAAAAATGACCAATATCAATACTTTCTGCCCTAAACACGGTATTCGAGGAGCTGCTGGTAAAACGTTTTACTCGATTTCTATAGAAATATAACGTACTATAAAATAATCAACACGGCTTTAGATAATAGTTCTACTTCATCTGCTGTGCAGGGGTTAAGTGTATTTACTAATAAAGCTTTACATAATAAAAAAATATACAGTTGGCATTTTTATTGACATTCAGAAGACATTCGATTAAGTAAATCATGATATTGATAAGATCTGGTGAAAGCAGGGAATGAAAAAGTGTTTTCTGTGATTGCCGTCGCTCCTAAATGTTCAGAGCGAATACACCGACTCGGTGGAAAGCAGGGTAATTCGCGACCAGTTATCATCCGCCTTCTTCATTTCAACAAAAAACAGGAAATTATGCGCAACTGTTCCAAGCTGAAGGACACTGGGGTTTCGATCAGCGAGGTTTTTTCAATGCAAGTGAGAAGTTAAGTGGAAAGAAAGTGCGGCTTGCTTACGGCAATAAGCTCTATGTGGATGACAATGCTTATTACTGGGATGATGACGCTAAAACGCGAAAGGCTTACCGGGATGCTCGTAACCGCGGGATTGAAAGCAGCTCCCAGGACAACGAGAAAGCTTCCTGTTGAGCTCGTAATTTTCAACCTAAATGCAAGGAGTATTTTCAACAAGATGTCACATTTCGAAGCTGTCCTCTTAGAACACGAACCGGATATCGTGATTCTCACTGAAGCTTGGCTAAATGATTCCATTGAGAGTGCTGAATTTCTTCCTCCGAATTATGCAGCGTACCGCAAAGACCGTGGATCTCGAGGAGGAGGAGTTTCCATTACATATAAAACTTCAATTGTTTGTACAGAAATTGCTTCCCCACCTGATTTGGAGTGTGTCGTGTGTTCCACGGAAATTGGGGGTTTGTTAATTGTAGTTGTCGCAGTATATCGTCCTCCAGGAACCAGTGAGGAATACATGATTTTACTTAATGATTTCTTAACTTACAAGTTCGGTCACAGTAAATGCAAGATGATAATTGCTGGGGATTTTAATCTGCCACTTATGGACTGGACAAACCTTAAAGAAGGTCAGAATGAACAGGCAACTTCTCGCGCTCTTCTAGATATTGTTTTCTTCCTAGATTTAATGCAAATTGTGAGCACACCCACGCGAATCCATGAAACGGGAGAGCCGCTGCTTGACCTGGTCTTTTTAAATAAGTCTGTTTCACAGTTAAATTATTGGTATGAAGTCTTAGAAGGGGTCTCTGATCACAAGATGGGGATTACGCATATATACACTAAATACCACACCGTTGAAAACAATAAAACCTTGACCGTCTCGGACTTCTCTAAAGCTGATGATGTCGCAATATTAGATAACCTAGAACTAGGGTATGATGATTTCACTCGTTATGTCTTTCTAGAATTCACGTTTGTAAACGATGCGTGGGAGAGGTTGAAAACATTGGTGTTTGACTCGATAAAGCGATTTGTTCCCATGCGCACTAAAAAAGTCAACAAAAGAAACCCATGGATTGCACGAACGATTATACATAAAAACTCCTTTTGAAACGCCTCAGGGCTAAACAATTCACCTCTAAAACAGCGCGCGAGTCTATTAAAGTACTCTGTCAGGAGTTGAAAATGGAAATTATCCAAGCAAAGCACCTTTATATGAGTCAAACACTAACTAGGAGGCGCTTGTCCCGTTCGTCTCTGTCCCTTGTGTTCTTTGTCGCGCTACAAGCATCCCCTCGAGCAAAATGAACCAACTCGCCCAGCAAAATGTTTTATTGAGTTTTATCAAAACGGCTCCTGGAAAATTTTGGAGATATGTTTAAAAGCCAAAATATGGCATAGAATTTTTGACAAGCAAAGGTAGAACTATCACTGATTGGACTGAAATGGCATGCCTCGTAAATGAATACCTTGAATCAGTTTTTATTTTGGATGACGGTACTACGCCCCAAACGGAATCTCTTGCTATACAACCTGGACGAAAAAAAAATCCCCAGGTCCTGATGAAATTCCTAATGCTTTTTTTCAAAGCGATATGCAGAGTGGTGTTCCTATTACCTCGTAGATGTTTTCACAAAATCCCCTGAATCCGGTCGAGTACATAATGACTGGAAACGGGCTAAGGTTATACCAATTCATAAACAAGGTCCCAAAGATGATGTCACGAATTACCGACCAATTTCCCTGACCAGTACATGTTGCAAAACGCTGGAGCATATTTTGACCAACCACTTGATGAAATTTGTGGAGGAAAACGGCATTCCGGGGACCAATCAGCACGGTTTTCGACGGGGCTAATCAACATCCACAATTCTGACTGAGCTTATACATGAGATTGGTGAATGCATTGACAGAAGGGGACAAATCGATATAATTTTTATCGATTTCCGGAAAGCTTTCGATAGAATATCGCATAGAAAGCTGCTTATAAAACTGTCCTATACCCTCGGCAGCAATCAGCTAGTGAACTCGATGGAGGCATACCTATCACAAAGGGAGCGATTTGTTTCATTAAACTGTACTTATAGTTCTAAAAAATCAGTACGATCAGGTGTGCCGCAAGGATCGGTAATAGGGCCTTTACTGTTTTCGATATATGTCAGTGATATGAGCACAGGTTTTTCCCCAGAGTTGCGATGAAACATTATGCACATGATACCATTGTGTATTCAAAAATATATTCCTCTTCTGACCAGCAAAAACTTAGCAATCATTTGGAGAAAATTAGTTTCTGGTGTGATGAGTGGCAAATAGAACTAAATGCATCGGAAACATCTTTTATGTGCA
This sequence comes from Amblyomma americanum, assembly GCF_052857255.1. Taxonomy (NCBI): domain Eukaryota; kingdom Metazoa; phylum Arthropoda; class Arachnida; order Ixodida; family Ixodidae; genus Amblyomma; species Amblyomma americanum. The sequence goes on from NC_135507.1 coordinate 54,394,320, forward strand.
TGACACGCAAAAAAGACCCCTTAACCTTCCCTTACAGTATCAATGGTGAAGCATTAGCTCAAGTAACCGATGTCAAATGCTTAGGAATTCATCTTAAACAAGACCTAAACTGGACAACGCACATTGACAACGTTTGCAATAAGGCCACGCGGAAGCTCTGGTTATTGCGAAGAAAACTTCATGATGCCACTGTAGAGGTAAAGCTACTAGCTTACAAGATGGCTGTGCTTCCAGTGCTGACTTACGATAGTCATGTTTGGGAGCCATATACTAAACAAAACATATCAAAATGTGAACCGGTACAAAACAAAGCTCTAAGATTTCTTTTTAACTCGTACTCTAGAACCCAATCAGTGTCTGAACTTAGAAACAGGGCCGGGCTGACAACTTTGAAGCATAAACTGCAGTTTAACAGGCTGATATCCTTTTTCATATGCTGACAGGTAGCTATAAGCTCAATCTAGACCAATACATCAAACCACTGAATACTTCTGGCAGCAGAACAAAACATTCCAAACATATCACACCTCTGGATTTTAGAACAGATTCTTTCAAATACACTTTTCTGGTTCGCACTTTTGACGAATTGAACAAATTACCAAAAGAAGTAGTTCAATGTTCGGATGAAAGGCTTTTGAAAACGCCCTCACGAAGTATTTGTGACTGGTTTGACTGGTATGTTTTTGACCCATATCACATGTAATTTTGTCTAAATACCATCTATGTTTTTTAATTTGTATTTCTCCTAAGGCGGTGATCTGCTAATGTATTGCATCTAGTTTTTGATTATTTCACCAACTCCTGTCTTGGCAGCTGCGGACAGTATGAATAAATAAATAAAATAAAAATATCCTGCTGTCAAAGTTAGAACGTTATGGATTTAGATGACTATCTCAGCAGTTTCTGTGCAACTATCTTTCCGACCGCAAACAATGTGTAAAAATAGGCACAACTCTTCTAATGCGAATTCTCTTCTTTTTGGTGTACCTCAATGCTAAGCATGTACTAGTGACTTTACTTTTTCTTTCAAATACAATTGGTCTTCCGCATTCTCTTAATCACGGCCTGTTATGTATGCCGATGTGACTGCCCCTCTCTTTCCTAGCCGCGACTTCAGTAGAACGTGAAGCAAATAGGGAGCTCCGTATGATGTCTAAATGGTTTTGTAGCGATATCTACATTACGGTAGCGTTTCGAGCCTTCAGCGTGGCGGCGCCGCCACCCTGTGGCAGCGCCGTCACACTGCCACGTGGTTGCTCATGTGGTGAAGAGCAGCTGCCGGCGCCGCGGCGCCGTGGCTGATCACGTGACCAGCCACGTGGTGCGGAGCAGCTGCTGGTGCCGGCGAAACCGAGCTGCCACATCTGCGCGCATGCGCCGTGTCAAGTGGAACGAAGATGATGAAGGAACGCCCAGCGAAACAGAGCGGCGAAAGACTGACTTTGCAATTCGACTGAGCTAGTTCCACTCGGCCAAATGTAGCTATCGCGTCACTCGCGGTTTAACCAGAGCTAAAGGACAGCCATTTTCTTCTTGAGAAACAACTCAAATATAAACTTGTTCCAAAAGAATGAGGAGCTTTGCGAGTTGGATGTAGTTCATTCTGGCAGAAAATTCTGCGCGGAAGGGCGGAAGACACTGGAAGGGGTACAAAACAGGGCTGTCTCGCAACTAAGTTTTATTCTGAAGGAACGCATTCGTCTTTCGTCCTTCCTCGCTGAGTTTTCTGCCAAAATTAAATATAAACCCCTCGAAAAGTAAGTACATTACGTTTACTAGTCCCTATAAAATCCCGTACATGTAATTACAGTTACAAATTATTAATAGCTTTCCTGAAAAACTCGATCAGTACATTATTCTAGGCATAACTCTGGACTCAATATTTAGTTTCAATCTGCACATAAATAATGTAGCCAGTAGACTAAGAAGTGCCTGCTTCGTCTTATTAAACGCAAGAAAGTTATTTTCAGTTAGCACACTAAGAACACAATTATTGCCTTTTCCACAGCCAAATTACTTACTGCATTGAATCATGGGGACTCGCTTATACTACGCACCTAAAATACTCATATTACAGAAAAGAGCCATTCATGTTTAACTATAACACATAGCGAACCCTTTGACAGAACTACTCCACTGTTCCGTAATCTAAATATTATGCCTTCTGCACTGACCGAACTTATAATCTAGCGTGTATGGTCATACAAACTCATTCAAAAAACATCCCAACACCCTGTTCAGATTTTATACATCCATCCCGTCAAACAAGGAATGATTTCAACCGCTGCTTTATCCTTCTGGTTATTCATAACGACTGCGGTAATATAGCCATCGTCTATGGTGCTGCCATAATTTGGAACAAGCTTCCAGTAGACTTAAAAACAATGCGCATTTCTATCACTGAAATTGAAAGTTTCTACCTTTCACTATAACATGTCTTTTTGTATATATGTAAATACTGTATAATTTCTGTTGGGAAAAGGCTGTTCTGATGCGACTTGATTTTAAATCAATGTTATTTTAAGTGTAATATATTTTACACCTTTTTAATCTTTATATGTAACTATTGTATACTTTCGAATCGAAGAAATGCATTCCGAGACTGTTGCGCTACTTTTTTTCTGTACTCATTGCATCGGCCCAAGTCCAGCCGAGGAGGCTGAAGGCCCAGGTGTTTCACATGTATGTTTTACCGACCGCATTCAGAGATATAAAGGTTGAAAAAATGAAACCTCAGCAGCGCCACAACAGAGCGTTCATGAGTGGGCGACTGCAGCGCCACCGCTTGGTTCGCAAGTGCAGGCGTGTAGTGCAGATAAATCCTTTCCTTGCACATTTAAAAAAGAAAGGTAACTATAGCAACTTGCGAAACTGCAGCGCCCAAATGAGGGCCCCATTTTCAAGGCGGATCAATTGTGACCGTATCGCGGAGCTTCTCGCCACGGACAACAGCGATACTTTTCTCTTTTTGCAGATGCTACACAGTTGAGCCTCTCTGGAAGACACTCTGCGCCGCCCTTCGGCGTGTTTTGGAAGCGACGAGACGTTGGCGCTATGGGACGCGGAACTGCAACACTTTGTCTTTGATTCCTTGCAGTCGCTCGAACGCAGTGCCGCACACTCCATTCGTGTCGTCCATCTCGACGTGGAACGCCGCCACGCCGATCTTGCGCTTGGGGGGCAGTAGCGCCATCCTTCGGCGGGCCTGCGCACGAAGAACGGTGCGGAAGAGTGAAGGCGGCTAGTCAGTTCACGGTGCGTACTGAGGATGCAGCGCTCCGCTAGTACACGCTTGTTAGAGAGGAAGTTCACGTGCCTGGCAGCATGCAGGAAGTTGTTGAGGTTAACTGCCGCTTAGAGAACGTTATTACTGGGGCCGATGGGTAACGCAGCGGATTTTTCGTTTCCGCCAGCATGACGAACAACGCGCAAGTCAAAACGGGCACATCTGAACCCAGAAATACTGTTAACGGTCCTAAAACACCCTATCTTCAAAAAATAAAAATATGTGCCCAGAATATACCGCATAGGTTAACACAGAAATGCGGAAAATAAAAGAAAAGTAGAGCTTTTGCCCAGTCTTGCGCGAATGCCTCCCGAGAAGGCTATGCAATGTTAATCCAATTAGAGGTTTATGTCATCTTTATGAACAATAGATAGAGATTCGATAGGGAAATCTAAATGGGAAAGTAAGCAGAGTCGACGCCATGAAGTCCCTACAGTTCCTCGCTTGGCAGCGTGCAAGGGAAGTAGACAATGCCCCAGGATGAGAAACTCCGATAAAGCCCACGAGGTCGCTGGCATCGGTACATTTACTGTTTCTAGAAACATGGTGCGTGAGCTCCGAAGGAAAAGCGTGGCAAAACACTCTGGCGCAGGTTATAGCTGCGTGCTCTTCAAGAAAGCACGGAGAAGCGATGGCCGTGCAACCTCGACGCTGGCTGCTTTATATGAAACCGAGCCTTCGTATTCCCTCCCATACCAGAACTTAACACTACAGGACACCGGCGAGATTAGCACACTGAAAAACCTTTCAAAATCCCCCTGGGACAGCCCCCTTAAGCGTCTACCGACCGGCTGCCTGCCATTGGGGTTGGAGCGAGCACACTACAAGAACGTACACAAGCTCACTTTTTAAGTCAGTATGAACGAAAGGACACTCTAAAGAGAAAGGAGCAAAGAGGGAGTAAGCTGCCCTCTCCGCAGCACCCCAGCTATTCGGCCAGAGTAAAACTATTTATTTTCGGTATTGTGCCGATTTCGTGTGCGGCTTGGGAGCTAGGGCAATCCCTTTTATAAAAGGTACGGCGCTAGAGGAGATCTAGCTCCATGTTTAGTCGCATAAAGGCGTATTAATGTCTAGAGCGCAAGAACAGAAGTTGGAGTTATGCTCGGTATCTGATATCCACCCAAGGTGGTTACGTTGGTTGGTCAAGAGAAGGGCTAATCGTTTTAAACAGGATAGGGTGAATTCGAGGGGAAACATTTCAAGATTCCTTCCAGGCTCCCTCCGATATCGCGCTCATCAGGACGTCGACACTCCATTCTTAGAATTGAAGGGAACAAGACGGACCGTGCCAGGGAGCGAAAGAAAAAAAACGGCGATCCCTGCAATTCATGAGGATCAGTGTGCGTAAGCATTAGTGTTCCCCCTTGACGGTGGTGGGTGACGTGATCCACTCCCGCCACTGTCCCCACCCCATCGACTGATTCACGACCCCCCCCCCCCCCCCCATTTTCCTTTTTCCACCTGTCGGCTCCGGTCAACTCGCCGCCTCACCCTCTCTTCACTTTCTTCCTGCCCTCTCCCTCTTGTTCTCTCTCTCTCAACTTTTCCCCTCTTTATTTTGCCTGCGGTCACCAATGGCCTCGCACGCCGCCAACGCCGGACGTTTTTCTAGCGATAGCTGCACTACGCCACCTCTTCGACCCTTCGGCGTGGCACCACTTGAGCTCCGTGGCGGCGCCGTTGGCCACGTGGTTGGCCACGGGGTGCTGAGCAGCTGCTGCTGCCGGCGGCGCGGCGCGCTACAGCTGCAACAAACAGCTGTGCGCATGCGCCGTGTCAAGTGGGACGAAGATGAAGAAGGAACGCCCAGCGAAACGGAGCGGCGAAAGACGGATTTTAAAATTCGACTGAGCTAGCTTCACTTGGTCAGATGTAGCTATGGCGTCACTCCAGGTTTAACCAGAGCTAAACCACATCCATTTTTTGGCGTTAGTAGAGCCTTTAATGCTTACACAATATATAATGGTTAGCGGATGACGAGAAGGCCATCTGGCCTGACCACCCACCTTCTCTGCGATCTGCGTAGAGTTTTCGAACATCACGATCGTCTTATTTAACCACATTTGAAAAATGGTGGACTTGTGGACAGGGTCTCGGGGGTAGGTACGTGTTCTACAGAGGGTGTCGTAGCGACAGCTGCATGCCTAAAACAAAAAAACAAAAATTCGCAAGCGATCTTAAGACGTGAGGCGACCAATCTGCGGTAGCAGTATTGGTTGCACATTCCTCATTTGCATTTATCACCTTACCATTGAGTCTTTAAGTTAGATTTCACCGTAACTTTATATGTTTGCAATGCGATAGCATTAGCGGCCATTGGTTTTACTGAAAGTGACGTCACTTCCGGTTTGGTGATGTCGCTTCCTTTCAGCCGATGGGAATGCTACCGTCTGGTGACACCACTTCCCTCCAGCCAATCAGAATATTTCCGCACCGAAACTTGACTTCTCTCCACCCTATGAGAATATTCCGGCCTGGTGACGTCATTTACCCCCAGCCAATGGGAAAGCGTTATGACCGATGACGCGTTTCGACCCCATAGAGATTTCGAATGCTGTAGCTTAACAATGGTAGAGAATAGCTAGTATTTCAAACTGTGCCCAAAGTATGCTTATTCTAATTCAGCGGCCGTGACCGGACGAGGATACTGCAAAAGCACTTGTAGAGATCTTCGTTGCAAGTGGACCGTAATCCAGATGATGATGACGACTATGATTGTGACAGTGCATCGGAAGGGAACATGGGAGCGGGTGCGAGATAGCCTCGAGCGAAAGGTGCCGCAGGTGTTATCTTCGCAGCATTCCCGTGCAGATTGTCGGCACAGCGCCCAAGTTCAAGCGCGCAATGCGCTTTGCCACCATGCCAAGTAAACAAAGCATGCAGAATGAATTAAGGACAAAAAAGTGCTAAGCTTAGCATTAACTTCAGGAGAAAACTACAAAAAGATGCTACAGTTCACTATCACCTTTTTTTGCTTTCTTACTTGGAAGAGTGCTACCATTAAAGGTGCACTAAAGAGGAATCTGAACTCGGTTCTTCTTACCGCGGAAACATGATCTACGCTTTCCGAGCATTCTTAGAAACTGCGAGTTATGGTCCTGTGCGGCCGATTTCCCCAATTTAAATCAGATTAAACGTTCCGGCTCCCGCCTTTCTTTTTTAGCTCAACGCTTAAGGTAGGAGGAGTCAACCAATATGAGGAGTGCCTTTCAGCCAGCCCCTTGCTAGCTTGCCGCTCTGCCAACGGCGGACTGATACGTAGATCAAAGAGTCCACGCGTATTTTTATTTTTGTTCCGTGGGCCTAATTTGTGGCTATGTTGTCTGCGACTGAAACTATTTATTCACAGAAACCTAAAAAACAAAATAAAAGCGAAAGCGAAGCCGCCACGGGATTGGCTGAAAGGCGCTCCACGCGTTGGCTGACTCCTCTTACCTTCCGCGTTGAGTTCAAAAAGGCGGGAGCCGTGTTGTTTAATTAGACTCAAATTAGGAAAGCCGGCCACACAGGCGAATAATTCAAAGTTTCTAAGAATGCCCGGAACGTGTAGATTGAGTTCCCGCGGTAGAAAGACGAGTTCAGATCCCTCTTCAGTGCACCTTTAAGCCTTTACTTTTTCCACGTTTTGTGGTAGTGCGTTTATCTTCGACAGAGGGAGCTTTTATGCGGAGCCTTCCGCGGCGGATTCGGGATTCGTAGCGTAGGCCGTCAGCATACGGTCACGTGGTCGGTCCCGTGACCAAATGTTGATGGTCACGGATTCATGGTCACGTGACCAGCGTCTGGCACGTGACCATCCACCAGTCGCGATCGTTGCGGTAACCCATGTTGTCGGAAATTGTGCAGATTTTACTGTACGTCTTAGAAATTTGTAAAAAAAACAGGCATCAGCACGAGGACAGCTTACGGTGCATTTAGCGCGGTACGCAGCAGAGTGTGACCACTTGGCAATTTGTAGTGCGTGGGAACTAGACGCCCCATCGTGAATAGTGTCCAGAGGCGCAGTGTTGTGAACACTTGCCACCTGACATAT